>NC_134690.1:55772006-56379775 GCF_050947455.1 Rhinoderma darwinii | reverse complement strand
TATAAGATGATGTCCCCCCTGCTTTCTATATAATACATTATAACTGTGTATAAGATGCTGTGTCCCCTGCTCTCTATATAATACATTATAACTGTGTATAAGATGCTGTCCCCCCCGCTCTCTATATAATACATTATAACTGTGTATAAGATGCTGTGCCCCCTGCTCTCTATATAATACATTATAACTGTATATAATATGCTATGCCCCCTGCTCTCTATATAATACATTATCACTGTGTATAAGATGCTGTGCCCCCTGCTCTCTATATAATACATTATAACTATGTGTACGATGATGTGCTTCCTGCTCTCTATATAATACATTATAACTGTGTATAAGATGCTGTGCCCCCTTCTCTCTATATAATACATTATAACTGTGTATAAGATGCTGTGTCCCCTGCTCCCTATATAATAAATTATAACTGTGTATAAGATGCTGTGTCCCCTGCTTTCTATATAATACATTATAACTGTGTATAAGATGCTGTGCCCCCTGCTCTCTATATAATACATTATAACTGTGTATAAGATGCTGTGCCCCCTGCTCTCTATATAATACATTATAACTGTGTATAAGATGCTGTGCCCCCTGCTCTCTATATAATACATTATAATTGTGTATAAGATGCTGTGCCCCCTGCTCTCTATATAATACATTATAACTGTGTATAAGATGCTGTGCCCCCTTCTCTCTATATAATACATTATAACTGTGTATAAGATGCTGTGCCCCCTGCTGTCTATATAATACATAACTGTGTATAAGATACTGTCCCCACCCCGCTCTCTATATAATACATTATAACTGTGTATAAGATGCTGTGCCCCCTGCTCTCTATATAATACATTATAACTGTGTATAAGATGCTCTCCCCCTGCTCTCTATATAATACATTATAACTGTGTATAAGACGTTGCCCCCTGCTCTCTATACAATACATTATAACTGTGTATATGAGGCTGTGCCCCTCCTGCTCTCTATATAATACATTATAACTGTGTATAGGATGCTGTGCCCCCCCACTCCCTATATAATACATTATAACTGTGTATAAGATGCTGTGCCCCCTGCTCTCTATATAATACATTATATTGTGTATAAGATGCTGTGCCCCCTGCTTTCTATATAATACATTATAACTGTGTATAAGATGCTGTGCCCCCTGCTTTCTATATAATACATTATAACTGTGTATATGATGCTGTGCCCCCTGCTCTCTATATAATACATTATAACTGTGTATAAGATGCTGTGTCCCCTGCTCTCTATATAATACATTATAACTGTGTATAAGATGCTGTGCCCCCTGCTCTCTATATAATACATAACTGTGTATAAGATGCTGTGCCCCCCGCTCTCTATATAATACATTATAACTGTGTATAAGATGCTGTGCCTCCTGCTCCCTATATAATACATTATAACTGTGTATAAGATGCTGTGCCCCCTGCTCTCTATATAATACATTATAACTGTGTATAAGATGCTGTCGTCCCCCCCCCCCCCGCTCTCTATATAATACATTATAACTGTGTATAAGATGCGGTGCCCCTCCTGCTCTCTATATAATACATTATAACTGTGTATAAGATGCTGTGCCCCTCCTGCTCTCTATATACTACATTATAACTGTGTATATGAGGCTGTGCCCCCGCTCTCTATATAATACATTATAACTGAGTATAAGATGCTGTCCCCCCCCCCGCTCTCTATATAATACATTATAACAGTGTATAAGATGCTGTGCCTCCTGCTCTCTATATAATACATTATAATTGTGTATAAGATGCTGTGCCCCCTGCTCTCTATATAATACATTATAACTGTGTATAAGATGCTGTGCCCCCTGCTCTCTATATAATACATTATAACTGTGTATAAGATGCTGTGCCCCCTGCTCTCTATATAATACATTATAACTGTGTATAAGATGCTGTCCCCCCCCGCTCTCTCTATAATACATTATAACTGTGTATAAGATGATGTGCCCCCTGCTCTCTATATAATACATTATAACTGTGTATAAGATGCTGTCCCCCCCCCTGCTCTCTATATATAATACATTATAACTGTGTATAAGATGCGGTGCCCCTCCTGCTCTCTATATAATACATTATAACTGTGTATAAGATGCTGTGCCTCCTGCTCTCTATATAATACATTATAACGGTGTAGAAGATGCTGTGCCCCCTGCTCTCTATATAATACATTATAACTGTGTATAAGATGCTGTGCCCCCTGCTCTCTATATAATACATTATAACTGTGTATAAGATGATGTCCCCTGCTCCCTATATAATACATTATAACTGTGTATATGATGCTGTGCCCCCTGCTCTCTATATAATACACTGTAACTGTGTATAAGATGCTGTGCCCCCTGCTCCCTATATAATACATTATAACTGTGTATAAGATGCTGTGCCCCCTGCTCTCTATATAATACATTATAACTGTGTATAAGATGCTGTGCCCCCTGCTCTCTATATAATACATTATAACTGTGTATAAGATGCTGTCCCCCCTGCTCTCTATATATATACATTATAACTGTGTATAAGATGCTGTGCCACCTGCTCTCTATATAATACATTATAACTGTGTATAAGATGCTGTGCCACCTGCTCTCTATATAATACCTAACTGTGTATAAGATGCTGTGCCCCCTGCTCTCTATATAATACATTATAACGGTGTATAAGATGCTGTGCCCCTGCTCTCTATATAATACATTATAACTGTGTATAAGATGCTGTGCCCCCTGCTCTCTATATAATACATTATAACTGTGTATAAGATGCTGTGCCCCTGCTCTCTATATAATACATTATAACTGTGTATAAGATGCTGTGCCCCCTGCTCTCTATATAATACATTATATTGTGTATAAGATGTTGTGCCCCCTGCTCTCTATATAATACATTATAACTGTGTATAAGATGCTGTGCCCCCTGCTTTCTATATAATACATTATAACTGTGTATAAGATGCTGTGCCCCCTGCTCTCTATATAATACATTATAACTGTGTATAAGATGCTGTGCCCCCTGCTCTCTATATAATACATTATAACTGTGTATAAGATGATGTCCCCCCTGCTTTCTATATAATACATTATAACTGTGTATAAGATGCTGTGCCCCCTCCCTGCTCTCTATATAATACATTATATCTGTGTATAACATGCTGTGCCCCTCCTGCTCTCTATATAATACATTATAACTGTGTATAAGATGATGTCCCCCTGCTCTCTATATAATACATTATAACTGTGTATATGATGCTGTGCCCCCTGCTCTCTATATAATACACTGTAACTGTGTATAAGATGATGTCCCCCACCGCTCTCTATATAATACATTATAACTGTGTATAAGATGCTGTGCCCCCTGTTCTCTATATAATACATTATAACTGTGTATAAGATGCTGTCCCCCCCCGCTCTCTATATAATACATTATAACTGTGTATAAGATGCTGTGTCCCCTGCTCTCTATATAATACATTATAACTGTGTATAAGATGCTGTGCCTCCTGCTCTCTATATAATACATTATAACTGTGTATAAGATGCTGTGCCCCCTGCTCTCTATATAATACATTATAACTGTGTATAAGATGCTGTGCCTCCTGCTCTCTATATAATACATAACTGTGTATAAGATGCTGTGCCGCCTGCTCTCTATATAATACCTAACTGTGTATAAGATGCTGTGCCCCCTGCTCTCTATATAATACATTATAACTGTGTATAAGATGCTGTGCCCCTCTCACTATATAATACATTATAACTGTGTATAAGATGCTGTGCCCCCTGCTCTCTATATAATACATTATAACTGTGTATAAGATGCTGTGCCCCCTGCTCTCTATATAATACATTTTAACTGTGTATAAGATGCTGTGCCCCCCGCTCTCTATATAATACATTATAACTGTGTATAAGATGCTCTGCCTCCTGCGCTCTATATAATACATTATAACTGTGTATAAGATGATGTCCCCCCTGCTCTCTATATAATACATTATAACGGTGTATAAGATGCTGTGCCCCCTGCTCTCTATATAATACATTATAACTGTATATAAGATGCTGTGCCCCCTGCTGTCTATATAATACATAACTGTGTATAAGATGCTGTGCCCCCTGCTCTCTATATAATACATTATAACTGTGTATATGATGCTGTGCCCCCTGCTTTCTATATAATACATTATAACTGTGTATATGATGCTGTGCCCCCTGCTCTCTATATAATACATTATAACTGTGTATAAGATGCTGTGCCCCATACTCTCTATATAATACACTGTAACTGTGTATAAGATGCTGTGCCCCCTGCTTTCTATATAATACATTATAACTGTGTATAAGATGCTGTCCCACCCCCTCTCTCTATATAATACATTATAACTGTGTATAAGATGCTGTGCCTCCTGCTCTCTATATAATACATAACTGTGTATAAGATGCTGTGCCCCCTGCTCTCTATATACTACATTATAACTGTGTATAAGATGCTGTGCCCCCGCTCTCTATATAATACATTATAACTATGTATAAGATGCTGTCCCCCCCGCTCTCTATATAATACATTATAACTGTGTATAAGATGCTGTGCCCCCTGCTCTCTATATAATACATTAAAACTGTGTATAAGATGCTGTGCCCCTGCTCTCTATATAATACATTATAACTGTGTATAAGATTCTGTGCCCCCTGCTCTCTATATAATACATTATAACTGTGTATAAGATGCTGTGCCCCCCGCTCTCTATATAATACATTATAACTGTGTATAAGATGCTGTGCCCCCCGCTCTCTATATAATACATTATAACTGTGTATAAGATGCTGTGCCTCCTGCTCCCTATATAATACATTATAACTGTGTATAAGATGCTGTACCCCCTGCTCTCTATATAATACATTATAACTGTGTATAAGATTATGTCCCCCCTACTCTCTATATAATACACTGTAACTGTGTATAAGATGCTGTGCCCCCTGCTTTCTATATAATACATCATAACTGTGTATAAGATGCTGTGCCCCCTGCTCTCTATATAATACATTATAACTGTGTATAAGATGCTGTGCCCCATACTCTCTATATAATACACTGTAACTTTGTATAAGATGCTGTGCCCCCTGCTCTCTATATAATACATTATAACTGTGTATAAGATGCTGTGTCCCCTGCTCTCTATATAATACATTATAACTGTGTATAAGATGCTGTGCCCCCTGCTCTCTATATAATACATAACTGTGTATAAGATGCTGTGCCCCCCGCTCTCTATATAATACATTATAACTGTGTATAAGATGCTGTGCCTCCTGCTCCCTATATAATACATTATAACTGTGTATAAGATGCTGTGCCCCCTGCTCTCTATATAATACATTATAACTGTGTATAAGATGCTGTCGTCCCCCCCCCCCCGCTCTCTATATAATACATTATAACTGTGTATAAGATGCGGTGCCCCTCCTGCTCTCTATATAATACATTATAACTGTGTATAAGATGCTGTGCCCCTCCTGCTCTCTATATACTACATTATAACTGTGTATATGAGCTGTGCCCCCGCTCTCTATATAATACATTATAACTGAGTATAAGATGCTGTCCCCCCCCCCCCCGCTCTCTATATAATACATTATAACAGTGTATAAGATGCTGTGCCTCCTGCTCTCTATATAATACATTATAATTGTGTATAAGATGCTGTGCCCCCTGCTCTCTATATAATACATTATAACTGTGTATAAGATGCTGTGCCCCCTGCTCTCTATATAATACATTATAACTGTGTATAAGATGCTGTGCCCCCTGCTCTCTATATAATACATTATAACTGTGTATAAGATGCTTTCCCCCCCCGCTCTCTCTATAATACATTATAACTGTGTATAAGATGATGTGCCCCTGCTCTCTATATAATACATTATAACTGTGTATAAGATGCTGTCCCCCCCCTGCTCTCTATATAATACATTATAACTGTGTATAAGATGCGGTGCCCCTCCTGCTCTCTATATAATACATTATAACTGTGTATAAGATGCTGTGCCCCCTGCTCTCTATATAATACATTATAACTGTGTATAAGATGCGGTGCCCCTCCTGCTCTCTATATAATACATTATAACTGTGTATAAGATGCTGTGCCTCCTGCTCTCTATATAATACATTATAACGGTGTAGAAGATGCTGTGCCCCCTGCTCTCTATATAATACATTATAACTGTGTATAAGATGCTGTGCCCCTGCTCTCTATATAATACATTATAACTGTGTATAAGATGCTGTGCCCCCTGCTCTCTATATAATACACTGTAACTGTGTATAAGATGCTGTGCCCCCTGCTCCCTATATAATACATTATAACTGTGTATAAGATGCTGTGCCCCCTGCTCTCTATATAATACATTATAACTGTGTATAAGATGCTGTGCCCCCTGCTCTCTATATAATACATTATAACTGTGTATAAGATGCTGTCCCCCCTGCTCTCTATATAATACATTATAACTGTGTATAAGATGCTGTGCCACCTGCTCTCTATATAATACATTATAACTGTGTATAAGATGCTGTGCCACCTGCTCTCTATATAATACCTAACTGTGTATAAGATGCTGTGCCCCCTGCTCTCTATATAATACATTATAACGGTGTATAAGATGCTGTGCCCCCTGCTCTCTATATAATACATTATAACTGTGTATAAGATGCTGTGCCCCCTGCTCTCTATATAATACATTATAACTGTGTATAAGATGCTGTGCCCCCTTCTCTCTATATAATACATTTTAACTGTGTATAAGATGCTGTGCCCCTGCTTTCTATATAATACATTATAACTGTGTATAAGATGCTGTGCCCCCTGCTCTCTATATAATACATTATAACTGTGTATAAGATGCTGTGCCCCCTGCTCTCTATATAATACATTATAACTGTGTATAAGATGATGTCCCCCCTGCTTTCTATATAATACATTATAACTGTGTATAAGATGCTGTGCCCCCTCCCTGCTCTCTATATAATACATTATATCTGTGTATAACATGCTGTGCCCCTCCTGCTCTCTATATAATACATTATAACGGTGTATAAGATGATGTCCCCCTGCTCTCTATATAATACATTATAACTGTGTATATGATGCTGTGCCCCTGCTCTCTATATAATACACTGTAACTGTGTATAAGATGATGTCCCCCACCGCTCTCTATATAATACATTATAACTGTGTATAAGATGCTGTGCCCCCTGTTCTCTATATAATACATTATAACTGTGTATAAGATGCTGTCCCCCCCCCGCTCTCTATATAATACATTATAACTGTGTATAAGATGCTGTGTCCCCTGCTCTCTATATAATACATTATAACTGTGTATAAGATGCTGTGCCCCCTGCTCTCTATATAATACATTATAACTGTGTATAAGATGCTGTGCCCCATACTCTCTATATAATACACTGTAACTGTGTATAAGATGCTGTGCCCCCTGCTCTCTATATAATACATTATAACTGTGTATAAGATGCTGTGCCTCCTGCTCTCTATATAATACATTATAACTGTGTATAAGATGCTGTGCCCCCTGCTCTCTATATAATACATTATAACTGTGTATAAGATGCTGTGCCCCCTGCTCTCTATATAATACATTATAACTGTGTATAAGATGCTGTGCCCCCTGCTCTCTATATAATACATTATAACTGTGTATAAGATGCTGTGCCCCCTGCTCTCTATATAATACATTATAACTGTGTATAAGATGCTGTGCCACCTGCTCTCTCTATAATACATTATAACGGTGTATAAGATGCTGTGCCCCTCCTGCTCTCTATATAATACATAACTGTGTATAAGATGCTGTGCCGCCTGCTCTCTATATAATACCTAACTGTGTATAAGATGCTGTGCCCCCTGCTCTCTATATAATACATTATAACTGTGTATAAGATGCTGTGCCCCTCTCACTATATAATACATTATAACTGTGTATAAGATGCTGTGCCCCCTGCTCTCTATATAATACATTATAACTGTGTATAAGATGCTGTGCCCCCTGCTCTCTATATAATACATTTTAACTGTGTATAAGATGCTGTGCCCCCCGCTCTCTATATAATACATTATAACTGTGTATAAGATGCTCTGCCTCCTGCGCTCTATATAATACATTATAACTGTGTATAAGATGATGTCCCCCCTGCTCTCTATATAATACATTATAACGGTGTATAAGATGCTGTGCCCCCTGCTCTCTATATAATACATTATAACTGTATATAAGATGCTGTGCCCCCTGCTGTCTATATAATACATAACTGTGTATAAGATGCTGTGCCCCCTGCTCTCTATATAATACATTATAACTGTGTATATGATGCTGTGCCCCCTGCTCTCTATATAATACATTATAACTGTGTATAAGATGCTGTGCCCCCTGCTTTCTATATAATACATTATAACTGTGTATATGATGCTGTGCCCCCTGCTCTCTATATAATACATTATAACTGTGTATAAGATGCTGTGCCCCATACTCTCTATATAATACACTGTAACTGTGTATAAGATGCTGTGCCCCCTGCTTTCTATATAATACATTATAACTGTGTATAAGATGCTGTGCCCCCTGCTCTCTATATAATACATTATAACTGTGTATAAGATGCTGTGCCCCATACTCTCTATATAATACACTGTAACTGTGTATAAGATGCTGTGCCCCCTGCTCTCTATATAATACATTATAACTGTGTATAAGATGCTGTGCCCCCTGCTCTCTATATAATACATTATAACTGTGTATAAGATGCTGTGCCCCCTGCTCTCTATATAATACATTATAACTGTGTATAAGATGCTGTGCCCCCGCTCTCTATATAATACATTATAACGGTGTATAAGATGCTGTGCCCCCTGCTCTCTATATAATACATTATAACTGTGTATAAGATGCTGTCCCCCCCCCCCCGCTCTCTATATAATACATTATAACTGTGTATAAGATGCTGTGCCCCATACTCTCTATATAATACATTATAACTGTGTATAAGATGCTGTGCCCCCTGATCCCTATATAATACATTATAACTGTGTATAAGATGCTGTCCCACCCCCTCTCTCTATATAATACATTATAACTGTGTATAAGATGCTGTGCCTCCTGCTCTCTATATAATACATAACTGTGTATAAGATGCTGTGCCCCCTGCTCTCTATATACTACATTATAACTGTGTATAAGATGCTGTGCCCCCGCTCTCTATATAATACATTATAACTATGTATAAGATGCTGTCCCCCCCCGCTCTCTATATAATACATTATAACTGTGTATAAGATGCTGTGCCCCCTGCTCTCTATATAATACATTAAAACTGTGTATAAGATGCTGTGCCCCTGCTCTCTATATAATACATTATAACTGTATATAAGATGCTGTGCCCCCCGCTCTCTATATACTACATTATAACTGTGTATAAGATGATGTCCCCCCTGCTCTCTATATAATACATTATAACTGTGTATAAGATTCTGTGCCCCCTGCTCTCTATATAATACATTATAACTGTGTATAAGATGCTGTGCCCCCCGCTCTCTATATACTACATTATAACTGTGTATAAGATGATGTCCCCCCTGCTCTCTATATAATACATTATAACTGTGTATAAGATGCTGTGCCCCCTGCTCCCTATATAATACATTATAACTGTGTATAAGATGCTGTACCCCCTGCTCTCTATATAATACATTATAACTGTGTATAAGATTATGTCCCCCCTGCTCTCTATATAATACATTATAACTGTGTATAAGATGATGTCCCCCCCGCTTTCTATATAATACATTATAACTGTGTATAAGATGCTGTGCCCCCCCGCTCTCTATATAATACATTATAACTGTGTATAAGATGCTGTGCCCCCTGCTCTCTATATAATACATTATAACTGTGTATAATATGCTGTCCCCCCCGCTCTCTATATAATACATTATAACTGTGTATAAGATGCTGTGCCCCCTGCTCTCTATATAATACATTATAACTGTGTACAAGATGATGTGCCCCCTGCTCTCTATATAATACATTATAACTGTGTATAAGATGCTGTGCCTCCTGCTCTCTATATAATACATTATAACTGTGTATAAGATGCTGTGCCCCCTGCTCTCTATATAATACATTATAACTGTGTATAAGATGCTGTGCCCCCTGCTCTCTATATAATACATTATAATTGTGTATAAGATGCTGTGCCCCCTGCTCTCTATATAATACATTATAACTGTGTATAAGATGCTGTGCCCCCTGCTCTCTATATAATACATTATAACTGTGTATAAGATGCTGTGCCCCCTGCTCTCTATATAATACATAACTGTGTATAAGATGCTGTGCCCCCTGCTCTCTATATAATACATTATAACTGTGTATAAGATGCTGTGCCCCCTGCTCTCTATATAATACATTATAACTGTGTATAAGATTCTGTCCCACCCCCTCTCTCTATATAATACATTATAACTGTGTATAAGACGTTGCCCCCTGCTCTCTATACAATACATTATAACTGTGTATATGAGGCTGTGCCCCTCCTGCTCTCTATATAATACATTATAACTGTGTATAAGATGCTGTGCCCCCTGCTCCCTATATAATACATTATAACTGTGTATAAGATGCTGTGCCCCCTGCTCTCTATATAATACATTATAACTGTGTATAAGATGCTGTGCCCCCTGCTTTCTATATAATACATTATAACTGTGTATAAGATGCTGTGCCCCCTGCTTTCTATATAATACGTTATAACTGTGTATAAGATGCTGTGCCCCCTGCTCCCTATATAATACATTATAACTGTGTATAAGATGCTGTGCCCCCTGCTCTCTATATAATACATTATAACTGTGTATAAGATGCTGTGCCCCCTGCTCTCTATATAATACATTTTAACTGTGTATAAGATGCTGTGCCCCCCGCTCTCTATATAATACATTATAACTGTGTATAAGATGCTCTGCCTCCTGCGCTCTATATAATACATTATAACTGTGTATAAGATGATGTCCCCCCTGCTCTCTATATAATACATTATAACTGTATATAAGATGCTGTGCCCCCTGCTGTCTATATAATACATAACTGTGTATAAGATGCTGTGCCCCCTGCTCTCTATATAATACATTATAACTGTGTATATGATGCTGTGCCCCCTGCTTTCTATATAATACATTATAACTGTGTATATGATGCTGTGCCCCCTGCTCTCTATATAATACATTATAACTGTGTATAAGATGCTGTGCCCCATACTCTCTATATAATACACTGTAACTGTGTATAAGATGCTGTGCCCCCTGCTTTCTATATAATACATTATAACTGTGTATAAGATGCTGTGCCCCCTGCTCTCTATATAATACATTATAACTGTGTATAAGATGCTGTCCCACCCCCTCTCTCTATATAATACATTATAACTGTGTATAAGATGCTGTGCCTCCTGCTCTCTATATAATACATAACTGTGTATAAGATGCTGTGCCCCCTGCTCTCTATATACTACATTATAACTGTGTATAAGATGCTGTGCCCCCGCTCTCTATATAATACATTATAACTATGTATAAGATGCTGTCCCCCCCCCGCTCTCTATATAATACATTATAACTGTGTATAAGATGCTGTGCCCCCTGCTCTCTATATAATACATTAAAACTGTGTATAAGATGCTGTGCCCCTGCTCTCTATATAATACATTATAACTGTGTATAAGATTCTGTGCCCCCTGCTCTCTATATAATACATTATAACTGTGTATAAGATGCTGTGCCCCCGCTCTCTATATAATACATTATAACTGTGTATAAGATGCTGTGCCCCCCGCTCTCTATATAATACATTATAACTGTGTATAAGATGCTGTGCCTCCTGCTCCCTATATAATACATTATAACTGTGTATAAGATGCTGTACCCCCTGCTCTCTATATAATACATTATAACTGTGTATAAGATTATGTCCCCCCTACTCTCTATATAATACACTGTAACTGTGTATAAGATGCTGTGCCCCCTGCTTTCTATATAATACATCATAACTGTGTATAAGATGCTGTGCCCCCTGCTCTCTATATAATACATTATAACTGTGTATAAGATGCTGTGCCCCATACTCTCTATATAATACACTGTAACTTTGTATAAGATGCTGTGCCCCCTGCTCTCTATATAATACATTATAACTGTGTATAAGATGCTGTGTCCCCTGCTCTCTATATAATACATTATAACTGTGTATAAGATGCTGTGCCCCCTGCTCTCTATATAATACATAACTGTGTATAAGATGCTGTGCCCCCCGCTCTCTATATAATACATTATAACTGTGTATAAGATGCTGTGCCTCCTGCTCCCTATATAATACATTATAACTGTGTATAAGATGCTGTGCCCCCTGCTCTCTATATAATACATTATAACTGTGTATAAGATGCTGTCGTCCCCCCCCCCCCGCTCTCTATATAATACATTATAACTGTGTATAAGATGCGGTGCCCCTCCTGCTCTCTATATAATACATTATAACTGTGTATAAGATGCTGTGCCCCTCCTGCTCTCTATATACTACATATAACTGTGTATATGAGGCTGTGCCCCCGCTGTCTATATAATACATTATAACTGAGTATAAGATGCTGTCCCCCCCCCCCCCCGCTCTCTATATAATACATTATAAGAGTGTATAAGATGCTGTGCCTCCTGCTCTCTATATAATACATTATAATTGTGTATAAGATGCTGTGCCCCCTGCTCTCTATATAATACATTATAACTGTGTATAAGATGCTGTGCCCCCTGCTCTCTATATAATACATTATAACTGTGTATAAGATGCTGTGCCCCCTGCTCTCTATATAATACATTATAACTGTGTATAAGATGCTGTCCCCCCCGCTCTCTCTATAATACATTATAACTGTGTATAAGATGATGTGCCCCCTGCTCTCTATATAATACATTATAACTGTGTATAAGATGCTGTCCCCCCCCCTGCTCTCTATATAATACATTATAACTGTGTATAAGATGCGGTGCCCCTCCTGCTCTCTATATAATACATTATAACTGTGTATAAGATGCTGTGCCTCCTGCTCTCTATATAATACTTATAACGGTGTAGAAGATGCTGTGCCCCCTGCTCTCTATATAATACATTATAACTGTGTATAAGATGCTGTGCCCCCTGCTCTCTATATAATACATTATAACTGTGTATAAGATGCTGTGCCCCCTGCTCTCTATATAATACACTGTAACTGTGTATAAGATGCTGTGCCCCCTGCTCCCTATATAATACATTATAACTGTGTATAAGATGCTGTGCCCCCTGCTCTCTATATAATACATTATAACTGTGTATAAGATGCTGTGCCCCCTGCTCTCTATATAATACATTATAACTGTGTATAAGATGCTGTCCCCCCTGCTCTCTATATAATACATTATAACTGTGTATAAGATGCTGTGCCACCTGCTCTCTATATAATACATTATAACTGTGTATAAGATGCTGTGCCACCTGCTCTCTATATAATACCTAACTGTGTATAAGATGCTGTGCCCCCTGCTCTCTATATAATACATTATAACTGTGTATAAGATGCTGTGCCCCTGCTCTCTATATAATACATTATAACTGTGTATAAGATGCTGTCCCCCCTGCTCTCTATATAATACATTATAACGGTGTATAAGATGCTCTGCCCCCTGCTCTCTATATAATACATTATAACGGTGTATAAGATGCTGTGCCCCCTGCTCTCTATATAATACATTATAACGGTGTATAAGATGCTGTGCCCCCTGCTCTCTATATAATACATTATAACTGTGTATAAGATGCTGTGCCCCCTGCTCTCTATATAATACATTATAACTGTGTATAAGATGCTGTGCCCCCTTCTCTCTATATAATACATTTTAACTGTGTATAAGATGCTGTGCCCCCTGCTTTCTATATAATACATTATAACTGTGTATAAGATGCTGTGCCCCCTGCTCTCTATATAATACATTATAACTGTGTATAAGATGCTGTGCCCCCTGCTCTCTATATAATACATTATAACTGTGTATAAGATGATGTCCCCCCTGCTTTCTATATAATACATTATAACTGTGTATAAGATGCTGTGCCCCCTCCCTGCTCTCTATATAATACATTATATCTGTGTATAACATGCTGTGCCCCTCCTGCTCTCTATATAATACATTATAACGGTGTATAAGATGATGTCCCCCTGCTCTCTATATAATACATTATAACTGTGTATATGATGCTGTGCCCCCTGCTCTCTATATAATACACTGTAACTGTGTATAAGATGATGTCCCCCACCGCTCTCTATATAATACATTATAACTGTGTATAAGATGCTGTGCCCCCTGTTCTCTATATAATACATTATAACTGTGTATAAGATGCTGTCCCCCCCCCCCGCTCTCTATATAATACATTATAACTGTGTATAAGATGCTGTGTCCCCTGCTCTCTATATAATACATTATAACTGTGTATAAGATGCTGTGCCCCCTGCTCTCTATATAATACATTATAACTGTGTATAAGATGCTGTGCCCCATACTCTCTATATAATACACTGTAACTGTGTATAAGATGCTGTGCCCCCTGCTCTCTATATAATACATTATAACTGTGTATAAGATGCTGTGCCTCCTGCTCTCTATATAATACGTTATAACTGTGTATAAGATGCTGTGCCCCCTGCTCTCTATATAATACATTATAACTGTGTATAAGATGCTGTGCCCCCTGCTCTCTATATAATACATTATAACTGTGTATAAGATGCTGTGCCCCCTGCTCTCTATATAATACATTATAACTGTGTATAAGATGCTGTGCCCCCTGCTCTCTATATAATACATTATAACTGTGTATAAGATGCTGTGCCACCTGCTCTCTCTATAATACATTATAACGGTGTATAAGATGCTGTGCCCCTCCTGCTCTCTATATAATACATAACTGTGTATAAGATGCTGTGCCGCCTGCTCTCTATATAATACCTAACTGTGTATAAGATGCTGTGCCCCCTGCTCTCTATATAATACATTATAACTGTGTATAAGATGCTGTGCCCCTCTCACTATATAATACATTATAACTGTGTATAAGATGCTGTGCCCCCTGCTCTCTATATAATACATTATAACTGTATATAAGATGCTGTGCCCCCTGCTGTCTATATAATACATAACTGTGTATAAGATGCTGTGCCCCCTGCTCTCTATATAATACATTATAACTGTGTATATGATGCTGTGCCCCCTGCTCTCTATATAATACATTATAACTGTGTATAAGATGCTGTGCCCCCTGCTTTCTATATAATACATTATAACTGTGTATATGATGCTGTGCCCCCTGCTCTCTATATAATACATTATAACTGTGTATAAGATGCTGTGCCCCATACTCTCTATATAATACACTGTAACTGTGTATAAGATGCTGTGCCCCCTGCTTTCTATATATACATTATAACTGTGTATAAGATGCTGTGCCCCCTGCTCTCTATATAATACATTATAACTGTGTATAAGATGCTGTGCCCCATACTCTCTATATAATACACTGTAACTGTGTATAAGATGCTGTGCCCCCTGCTCTCTATATAATACATTATAACTGTGTATAAGATGCTGTGCCCCCTGCTCTCTATATAATACATTATAACTGTGTATAAGATGCTGTGCCCCCTGCTCTCTATATAATACATTATAACTGTGTATAAGATGCTGTGCCCCCGCTCTCTATATAATACATTATAACGGTGTATAAGATGCTGTGCCCCCTGCTCTCTATATAATACATTATAACTGTGTATAAGATGCTGTCCCCCCCCGCTCTCTATATAATACATTATAACTGTGTATAAGATGCTGTGCCCCATACTCTCTATATAATACATTATAAACTGTGTATAAGATGCTGTGCCCCCTGATCCCTATATAATACATTATAACTGTGTATAAGATGCTGTCCCACCCCCTCTCTCTATATAATACATTATAACTGTGTATAAGATGCTGTGCCTCCTGCTCTCTATATAATACATAACTGTGTATAAGATGCTGTGCCCCCTGCTCTCTATATACTACATTATAACTGTGTATAAGATGCTGTGCCCCCGCTCTCTATATAATACATTATAACTATGTATAAGATGCTGTCCCCCCCGCTCTCTATATAATACATTATAACTGTGTATAAGATGCTGTGCCCCCTGCTCTCTATATAATACATTAAAACTGTGTATAAGATGCTGTGCCCCTGCTCTCTATATAATACATTATAACTGTGTATAAGATTCTGTGCCCCTGCTCTCTATATAATACATTATAACTGTGTATAAGATGCTGTGCCCCCCGCTCTCTATATACTACATTATAACTGTGTATAAGATGATGTCCCCCCTGCTCTCTATATAATACATTATAACTGTGTATAAGATGCTGTGCCCCCTGCTCCCTATATAATACATTATAACTGTGTATAAGATGCTGTACCCCCTGCTCTCTATATAAATAATGTATAACTGTGTATAAGATTATGTCCCCCCTGCTCTCTATATAATACATTATAACTGTGTATAAGATGATGTCCCCCCTGCTTTCTATATAATACATTATAACTGTGTATAAGATGCTGTGCCCCCCCGCTCTCTATATAATACATTATAACTGTGTATAAGATGCTGTGCCCCCTGCTCTCTATATAATACATTATAACTGTGTATAATATGCTGTCCCCCCCGCTCTCTATATAATACATTATAACTGTGTATAAGATGCTGTGCCCCCTGCTCTCTATATAATACATTATAACTGTGTACAAGATGATGTGCCCCCTGCTCTCTATATAATACATTATAACTGTGTATAAGATGCTGTGCCTCCTGCTCTCTATATAATACATTATAACTGTGTATAAGATGCTGTGCCCCCTGCTCTCTATATAATACATTATAACTGTGTATAAGATGCTGTGCCCCTGCTCTCTATATAATACATTATAATTGTGTATAAGATGCTGTGCCCCCTGCTCTCTATATAATACATTATAACTGTGTATAAGATGCTGTGCCCCCTGCTCTCTATATAATACATTATAACTGTGTATAAGATGCTGTGCCCCTGCTCTCTATATAATACATAACTGTGTATAAGATGCTGTGCCCCCTGCTCTCTATATAATACATTATAACTGTGTATAAGATGCTGTGCCCCCTGCTCTCTATATAATACATTATAACTGTGTATAAGATTCTGTCCCACCCCTCTCTCTATATAATACATTATAACTGTGTATAAGACGTTGCCCCCTGCTCTCTATACAATACATTATAACTGTGTATATGAGGCTGTGCCCCTCCTGCTCTCTATATAATACATTATAACTGTGTATAAGATGCTGTGCCCCCTGCTCCCTATATAATACATTATAACTGTGTATAAGATGCTGTGCCCCCTGCTCTCTATATAATACATTATAACTGTGTATAAGATGCTGTGCCCCCTGCTTTCTATATAATACATTATAACTGTGTATAAGATGCTGTGCCCCCTGCTTTCTATATAATACGTTATAACTGTGTATAAGATGCTGTGCCCCCTGCTCTCTATATAGTACATTATAACTGTGTATAAGATGCTGTGCCCCCTGCTCTCTATATAATACATTATAACTGTGTATAAGATGCTGTGCCTCCTGCTCTCTATATAATACATTATAACTGTGTATAAGATGCTGTGCCCCCTGCTCTCTATATAATACATTATAACTGTGTATAAGATGCTGTGCCCCCGCTCTCTATATAATACATTATATCTGTGTATAAGATGCTGTCCCCCCCCCGCTCTCTATATAATACATTATAACTGTGTATAAGATGCTGTGCCCCTGCTCTCTATATAATACATTAAAACTGTGTATAAGATGCTGTGCCCCTCGCTCTCTATATAATACATTATAACTGTGTATAAGATTCTGTGCCCCCTGCTCTCTATATAATACATTATAACTGTGTATAAGATGCTGTGCCCCCCGCTCTCTATATACTACATTATAACTGTGTATAAGATGATGTCCCCCCTGCTCTCTATATAATACATTATAACTGTGTATAAGATGCTGTGCCCCCTGCTCCCTATATAATACATTATAACTGTGTATAAGATGCTGTACCCCCTGCTCTCTATATAATACATTATAACTGTGTATAAGATTATGTCCCCCCTGCTCTCTATATAATACATTATAACTGTGTATAAGATGATGTCCCCCCTGCTTTCTATATAATACATTATAACTGTGTATAAGATGCTGTGCCCCCTGCTCTCTATATAATACATTATAACTGTGTATAAGATGCTGTCCCCCCCGCTCTCTATATAATACATTATAACTGTGTATAAGATGCTGTGCCCCCTGCTCTCTATATAATACATTATAACTGTATATAATATGCTATGCCCCCTGCTCTCTATATAATACATTATCACTGTGTATAAGATGCTGTGCCCCCTGCTCTCTATATAATACATTATAACTATGTGTACGATGCTGTGCTTCCTGCTCTCTATATAATACATTATAACTGTGTATAAGATGCTGTGCCCCCTGCTCTCTATATAATACATTATAACTGTGTATAAGATGCTGTGTCCCCTGCTTTCTATATAATACATTATAACTGTGTATAAGATGCTGTGCCCCCTGCTCTCTATATAATACATTATAACTGTGTATAAGATGCTGTGCCCCCTGCTCTCTATAAATACATTATAATTGTGTATAAGATGCTGTGCCCCCTGCTCTCTATATAATACATTATAACTGTGTATAAGATGCTGTGCCCCCTGCTGTCTATATAATACATAACTGTGTATAAGATACTGTCCCCCCCCCCGCTCTCTATATAATACACTGTAACTGTGTATAAGATGCTGTGCCTCCTGCTCTCTATATAATACACTGTAACTGTGTATAAGATGCTGTGCCCCCTGCTCTCTATATAATACATTATAACTGTGTATAAGATGATGTGCCCCCTGCTTTCTATATAATACATTATAACTGTGTATAAGATGCTGTGCCCCTCCTGCTCTCTATATAATACATTATAACTGTGTATAAGATGCTGTGCCCCCTGCTCTCTATATAATACATTATAACTGTGTATAAGATGCTGTGCCTCCTGCTCTCTATATAATACATTATAACTGTGTATAAGATGCTGTGCCTCCTGCTCTCTATATAATACATTATAACGGTGTATAAGATGCTGTGCCCCCTGCTCTCTATATAATACATTATAACTGTGTATAAGATGCTGTGCCCCCTGCTCTCTATATAATACATTATAACTGTGTATAAGATGCTGTCCCCCTGCTCTCTATATAATACATTATAACTGTGTATAAGACGTTGCCCCCTGCTCTCTATACAATACATTATAACTGTGTATATGAGGCTGTGCCCCTCCTGCTCTCTATATAATACATTATAACTGTGTATAGGATGCTGTGCCCCCCCCACTCCCTATATAATACATTATAACTGTGTATAAGATGCTGTGCCCCCTGCTCCCTATATAATACATTATAACTGTGTATAAGATGCTGTGCCCCCTGCTCTCTATATAATACATTATATTGTGTATAAGATGCTGTGCCCCCTGCTTTCTATATAATACATTATAACTGTGTATAAGATGCTGTGCCCCCTGCTTTCTATATAATACATTATAACTGTGTATATGATGCTGTGCCCCCTGCTCTCTATATAATACATTATAACTGTGTATAAGATGCTGTGCCCCCCCCCACTCCCTATATAATACATTATAACTGTGTATAAGATGCTGTGCCCCCTGCTTTCTATATAATACATTATAACTGTGTATAAGATGCTGTGCCCCCTGCTCGCTATATAATACATTATAACTGTGTATAAGATGCTGTGCCCCCACCGCTCTCTATATAATACATTATAACTGTGTATAAGATGCTGTGCCCCCTGCTCTCTATATAATACATTATAACTGTGTATAGGATGCTGTGCCCCCCGCTCCCTATATAATACATTATAACTGTGTATAAGATGCTGTGCCCCCTGCTCTCTATATAATACACTGTAACTGTGTATAAGATGATGTCCCCCACTGCTCTCTATATAATACATTATAACTGTGTATAAGATGCTGTGTCCCCTGCTCTCTATATAATACATTATAACTGTGTATAAGATGCTGTGCCTCCTGCTCTCTATATAATACATTATAACTGTGTATAAGATGCTGTGTCCCCTGCTCTCTATATAATACATTATAACTGTGTATAAGATGCTGTGCCCCCTGCTCCCTATATAATACATTATAACTGTGTATAAGATGCTGTGCCCCCTGCTCTCTATATAATACATTATAACTGTGTATAAGATGCTGTCGTCCCCCCCCCCCCGCTCTCTATATAATACATTATAACTGTGTATAAGATGCTGTGCCCCTCCTGCTCTCTATATAATACATTATAACTGTGTATAAGATGCTGTGCCCCTCCTGCTCTCTATATAATACATTATAACTGTGTATAAGATGCTGTGCCCTCCTGCTCTCTATATAATACACTGTAACTGTGTATAAGATGCTGTGCCTCCTGCTCTCTATATAATACACTGTAACTGTGTATAAGATGCTGTGCCCCCTGATCTCTATATAATACATTATAACTGTGTATAAGATGCTGTGCCCCTCCTGCTCTCTATATAATACATTATAACTGTGTATAAGATGCTGTGCCCCTCCTGCTCTCTATATAATACACTGTAACTGTGTATAAGATGCTGTGCCTCCTGCTCTCTATATAATACACTGTAACTGTGTATAAGATGCTGTGCCCCCTGATCTCTATATAATACATTATAACTGTGTATAAGATGATGTGCCCCCCGCTCTCTATATACTACATTATAACTGTGTATAAGATGATGTCCCCCCTGCTCCCTATATAATACATTATAACTTGTATAAGATGCTGTGCCCCCTGCTTTCTATATAATACATTATAACTGTGTATAAGATGCTGTGCCTCCTGCTCTCTATATAATACATTATAACTGTGTATAAGATGCTGTGCCTCCTGCTCTCTATATAATACATTATAACTGTGTATAAGATGCTGTGCCACCTGCTCTCTCTATAATACATTATAACGGTGTATAAGATGCTGTGCCCCTCCTGCTCTCTATATAATACATTATAACTGTGTATAAGATGCTGTGCCACCTGCTCTCTCTATAATACATTATAACTGTGTATAAGATGCTGTGCCCCTCCTGCTCTCTATATAATACATTATAACTGTGTATAAGATGCTGTCCCCCCCCCGCTCTCTATATAATACATTATAACGGTGTATAAGATGCTGTCCCCCCCCGCTCTCTATATAATACATTATAACTGTGTATAAGATGCTATGCCCCCTGCTCTCTATATAGTACATTATAACTGTGTATAAGATGCTGTGCCCCCTGCTCTCTATATAATACATTATAACTGTGTATAAGATGCTGTGCCTCCTGCTCTCTATATAATACATTATAACTGTGTATAAGATGCTGTGCCCCTGCTCTCTATATAATACATTATAACTGTGTATAAGATGCTGTGCCCCCTGCTCTCTATATAATACATTATAACTGTGTATAAGATGCTGTGCCCCTCCTGCTCTCTATATAATACATTATAACTGTGTATAAGATGCTGTGCCCCTCCTGCTCTCTATATAATACATTATAACTGTGTATAAGATGCTGTGCCACCTGCTCTCTATATAATACCTAACTGTGAATAAGATGGCTGTGCCCCCTGCTCTCTATATAATACATTATAACGGTGTATAAGATGCTGTGCCTCCTGCTCTTTATATAATACATTATAACTGTGTATAAGATGCTGTGCCCCCTGCTCTCTATATAATACATTATAACTGTGTATAAGATGCTGTGCCCCTGCTCTCTATATAATACATTATAACTGTGTATAAGATGCTGTGCCACCTGCTCTCTATATAATACATTATAACTGTGTATAAGATGCTGTGCCCCCTGCTCTCTATATAATACATTATAACTGTGTATAAGATGCTGTGCCTCCTGCTCTCTATATAATACATTATAACGGTGTATAAGATGCTGTGCCCCCCTGCTCTCTATATAATACATTATAACTGTGTATAAGATGCTGTCCCCCCCCCGCTCTCTATATAATACATTATAACGGTGTATAAGATGCTGTGCCTCCTGCTCTCTATATAATACATTATAACTGTGTATAAGATGCTGTGCCCCATACTCTCTATATAATACACTGTAACTTTGTATAAGATGCTGTGCCCCCTGCCTTCTATATAATACATTATAACTGTGTATAAGATGCTGTGCCCCCTGCTCTCTATATAATACATTATAACTGTGTATAAGATGCTGTGCCCCCTGCTCGCTATATAATACATTATAACTGTGTATAAGATGCTGTGCCCCCTGCTCTCTATATAATACATTATAACTGTGTATAAGATGCTGTGTCCCCTGCTCTCTATATAATACATTATAACTGTGTATAAGATGCTGTGCCCCCTGCTCTCTATATAATACATTATAACGGTGTATAAGACGCTGTGCCCCCTGCTCTCTATATAATACATTATAAATGTGTATAAGATGCTGTGCCCCCTGCTCCCTATATAATACATTATAACTGTGTATAAGATGCTGTCGCCCCCCCCCCCCGCTCTCTATATAATACATTATAACTGTGTATAAGATGCGGTGCCCCTCCTGCTCTCTATATAATACATTATAACTGTGTATAAGATGCTGTGCCCCTCCTGCTCTCTATATACTACATTATAACTCTGTATATGAGGCTGTGCCCCCGCTCTCTATATAATACATTATAACTGAGTATAAGATGCTGTCCCCCCCCACGCTCTCTATATAATACATTATAACAGTGTATAAGATGCTGTGCCTCCTGCTCTCTATATAATACATTATAATTGTGTATAAGATGCTGTGCCCCCTGCTCTCTATATAATACATTATAACTGTGTATAAGATGCTGTGCCCCCTGCTCTCTATATAATACATTATAACTGTGTATAAGATGCTGTGCCCCCTGCTCTCTATATAATACATTATAACTGTGTATAAGATGCTGTCGTCCCCCCCGCTCTCTATATAATACATTATAACTGTGTATAAGATGATGTGCCCCTGCTCTCTATATAATACATTATAACTGTGTATAAGATGCTGTCCCCCCCTGCTCTCTATATAATACATTATAACTGTGTATAAGATGCTGTGCCTCCTGCTCTCTATATAATACATTATAACGGTGTATAAGATGCTGTGCCCCCTGCTCTCTATATAATACATTATAACTGTGTATAAGATGCTGTGCCCCCTGCTCTCTATATAATACATTATAACTGTGTATAAGATGATGTCCCCTGCTCCCTATATAATACATTATAACTGTGTATATGATGCTGTGCCCCCTGCTCTCTATATAATACACTGTAACTGTGTATAAGATGCTGTGCCCCCTGCTCCCTATATAATACATTATAACTGTGTATAAGATGCTGTGCCCCCTGCTCTCTATATAATACATAACTGTGTATAAGATGCTGTGCCCCCTGCTCTCTATATAATACATTATAATTGTGTATAAGATGCTGTGCCCCCTGCTCTCTATATAATACATTATAACTGTGTATAAGATGCTGTCCCCCCTGCTCTCTATATAATACATTATAACTGTGTATAAGATGCTGTGCCCCCTGCTCTCTATATAATACATTATAACTGTGTATAAGATGCTGTGCCCCTCCTGCTCTCTATATAATACACTGTAACTGTGTATAAGATGCTGTGCCTCCTGCTCTCTATATAATACACTGTAACTGTGTATAAGATGCTGTGCCCCCTGATCTCTATATAATACATTATAACTGTGTATAAGATGATGTGCCCCCCGCTCTCTATATACTACATTATAACTGTGTATAAGATGATGTCCCCCCTGCTCCCTATATAATACATTATAACTTGTATAAGATGCTGTGCCCCCTGCTTTCTATATAATACATTATAACTGTGTATAAGATGCTGTGCCTCCTGCTCTCTATATAATACATTATAACGGTGTATAAGATGCTGTGCCCCCTGCTCTCTATATAATACATTATAACTGTGTATAAGATGCTGTGCCTCCTGCTCTCTATATAATACATTATAACGGTGTATAAGATGCTGTGCCCCTCCTGCTCTCTCTATAATACATTATAACGGTGTATAAGATGCTGTGCCCCTCCTGCTCTCTATATAATACATTATAACTGTGTATAAGATGCTGTGCCACCTGCTCTCTCTATAATACATTATAACTGTGTATAAGATGCAGTGCCCCTCCTGCTCTCTATATAATACATTATAACTGTGTATAAGATGCTGTCCCCCCCCCCCCGCTCTCTATATAATACATTATAACGGTGTATAAGATGCTGTCCCCCCTGCTCTCTATATAATACATTATAATTGTGTATAAGATGCTGTGCCCCCTGCTCTCTATATAATACATTATAACTGTGTATAAGATGCTGTGCCCCCTGCTCTCTATATAATACATTATAACTGTGTATAAGATGCTGTGCCACCTGCTCTCTATATAATACCTAACTGTGTATAAGATGCTGTGCCCCCTGCTCTCTATATAATACATTATAACGGTGTATAAGATGCTGTGCCCCCTGCTCTCTATATAATACATTATAACTGTGTATAAGATGCTGTGCCCCCTGCTCTCTATATAATACATTATAACTGTGTATAAGATGCTGTGCCCCCTGCTCTCTATATAATACATTATAACTGTGTATAAGATGATGTCCCCCCTGCTTTCTATATAATACATTATAACTGTGTATAAGATGCTGTCCCCCCCCCCGCTCTCTATATAATACATTATAACGGTGTATAAGATGCTGTGCCTCCTGCTCTCTATATAATACAATATAACTGTGTATAAGATGCTGTGCCCCATACTCTCTATATAATACACTGTAACTTTGTATAAGATGCTGTGCCCCCTGCTTTCTATATAATACATTATAACTGTGTATAAGATGCTGTGCCCCCTGCTCGCTATATAATACATTATAACTGTGTATAAGATGCTGTGCCCCCTGCTCTCTATATAATACATTATAACTGTGTATAAGATGCTGTGTCCCCTGCTCTCTATATAATACATTATAAATGTGTATAAGATGCTGTGCCCCCTGCTCCCTATATAATACATTATAACTGTGTATAAGATGCTGTCGTCCCCCCCCCCCGCTCTCTATATAATACATTATAACTGTGTATAAGATGCGGTGCCCCTCCTGCTCTCTATATAATACATTATAACTGTGTATAAGATGCTGTGCCCCTCCTGCTCTCTATATACTACATTATAACTGTGTATATGAGGCTGTGCCCCCGCTCTCTATATAATACATTATAACTGAGTATAAGATGCTGTCCCCCCCCCCCCCGCTCTCTATATAATACATTATAACAGTGTATAAGATGCTGTGCCTCCTGCTCTCTATATAATACACTATAATTGTGTATAAGATGCTGTGCCCCCTGCTCTCTATATAATACATTATAACTGTGTATAAGATGCTGTCCCCCCCCCCCCCGCTCTCTATATAATACATTATAACTGTGTATAAGATGCTGTCCCCCCTGCTCTCTATATAATACATTATAACTGTGTATAAGATGCTGTGCCCCCTGCTCTCTATATAATACATTATAATTGTGTATAAGATGCTGTGCCCCCTGCTCTCTATATAATACATTATAACTGTGTATAAGATGCTGTGCCCCCTGCTCTCTATATAATACATTATAACTGTGTATAAGATGCTGTCCCCCCTGCTCTCTATATAATACATTATAACTGTGTATAAGATGCTGTGCCCCCTTCTCTCTATATAATACATTATAACTGTGTATAAGATGCTGTGCCCCCTGCTCTCTATATAATACATTATAACTGTGTATAAGATGCTGTGCCACCTGCTCTCTATATAATACCTAACTGTGTATAAGATGCTGTGCCCCCTGCTCTCTATATAATACATTATAACGGTGTATAAGATGCTGTGTCCCCTGCTCTCTATATAATACATTATAACTGTGTATAAGATGCTGTGCCCCCTGCTCTCTATATAATACATTATAACTGTGTATAAGATGCTGTGCCCCCTGCTCTCTATATAATACATTATAACTGTGTATAAGATGATGTCCCCCCTGCTTTCTATATAATACATTATAACTGTGTATAAGATGCTGTGCCCCCTCCCTGCTCTCTATATAATACATTATATCTGTGTATAACATGCTGTGCCCCTCCTGCTCTCTATATAATACATTATAACTGTGTATAAGATGATGTCCCCCTGCTCTCTATATAATACATTATAACTGTGTATATGATGCTGTGCCCCCTGCTCTCTATATAATACACTGTAACTGTGTATAAGATGATGTCCCCCACCGCTCTCTATATAATACATTATAACTGTGTATAAGATGCTGTGCCCCTGTTCTCTATATAATACATTATAACTGTGTATAAGATGCTGTCCCCCCCGTTCTCTATATAATACATTATAACTGTGTATAAGATGCTGTGCCCCCTGCTCTCTATATAATTCACTGTAACTGTGTATAAGATGATGTCCCCCACCGCTCTCTATATAATACATTATAACTGTGTATAAGATGCTGTGTCCCCTGCTCTCTATATAATACATTATAACTGTGTATAAGATGCTGTGCCTCCTGCTCTCTATATAATACATTATAACTGTGTATAAGATGCTGTGTCCCCTGCTCTCTATATAATACATTATAACTGTGTATAAGATGCTGTGCCCCCTGCTCCCTATATAATACATTATAACTGTGTATAAGATGCTGTGCCCCCTGCTCTCTATATAATACATTATAACTGTGTATAAGATGCTGTCCCCCCCCCCGCTCTCTATATAATACATTATAACTGTGTATAAGATGCTGTGCCCCCTGCTCTCTATATAATACATTATAACTGTGTATAAGATGCTGTGTCCCCTGCTCTCTATATAATACATTATAACTGTGTATAAGATGCTGTGCCTCCTGCTCTCTATATAATACATTATAACTGTGTATAAGATGCTGTGTCCCCTGCTCTCTATATAATACATTATAACGGTGTATAAGATGCTGTGCCTCCTGCTCTCTATATAATACATTATAACTGTGTATATGATGCTGTGCCCCCTGCTCTCTATATAATACATTATAACTGTGTATAAGATGCTGTGCCCCCCGCTCTCTATATAATACATTATAACTGTGTATAAGATGCTGTCCCCCCCCACTCTCTATATAATACATTATAACTGTGTATAAGATGCTGTGCCCCCTGCTTTCTATATAATACATTATAACTGTGTATATGATGCTGTGCCCCCTGCTCCCTATATAATACATTATAACTGTGTATAAGATGATGTGCCCCTCCTGCTCTCTATATAATACATTATAACTGTGTATAAGATGCTGTGCCCCTCCTGCTCTCTATATAATACATTATAACTGTGTATAAGATGCTGTGCCCCTCCTGCTCTCTATATAATACATTATAACTGTGTATAAGATGCTGTGCCCCTCCTGCTCTCTATATAATACACTGTAACTGTGTATAAGATGCTGTGCCTCCTGCTCTCTATATAATACACTGTAACTGTGTATAAGATGCTGTGCCCCCTGCTCTCTATATAATACATTATAACGGTGTATAAGATGCTGTGCCCCCTGCTCTCTATATAATACATTATAACTGTGTATAAGATGCTGTGCCTCCTGCTCTCTATATAATACATTATAACTGTGTATAAGATGCTGTGCCCCCTGCTCTCTATATAATACATTGTAACTGTGTATAAGATGCTGTGCCCCCTGCTCTCTATATAATACATTAGAACTGTGTATAAGATGCTGTGCCCCTCCTGCTGTCTATATAATACATTATAACTGTGTATAAGATGCTGTGCCCCTCCTGCTCTCTATATAATACATTATAATTGTGTATAAGATGCTGTGCCACCTGCTCTCTATATAATACCTAACTGTGTATAAGATGCTGTGCCCCCTGCTCTCTATATAATACATTATAACGGTGTATAAGATGCTGTGCCTCCTGCTCTCTATATAATACATTATAACTGTGTATAAGATGCTGTGCCCCCTGCTCTCTATATAATACATTATAACTGTGTATAAGATGCTGTGCCTCCTGCTCTCTATATAATACATTATAACGGTGTATAAGATGCTGTGCCCCCTGCTCTCTATATAATACATTATAACTGTGTATAAGATGCTGTCCCCCCCCCCGCTCTCTATATAATACATTATAACGGTGTATAAGATGCTGTGCCTCCTGCTCTCTATATAATACATTATAACTGTGTATGAGATGCTGTGCCCCATACTCTCTATATAATACACTGTAACTTTGTATAAGATGCTGTGCCCCCTGCCTTCTATATAATACATTATAACTGTGTATAAGATGCTGTGCCCCCTGCTCTCTATATAATACATTATAACTGTGTATAAGATGCTGTGCCCCCTGCTCGCTATATAATACATTATAACTGTGTATAAGATGCTGTGCCCCCTGCTCGCTATATAATACATTATAACTGTGTATAAGATGCTGTGCCCCCTGCTCTCTATATAATACATTATAACTGTGTATAAGATGCTGTGTCCCCTGCTCTCTATATAATACATTATAACTGTGTATAAGATGCTGTGCCCCCTGCTCTCTATATAATACATTATAACGGTGTATAAGACGCTGTGCCCCCTGCTCTCTATATAATACATTATAAATGTGTATAAGATGCTGTGCCCCCTGCTCCCTATATAATACATTATAACTGTGTATAAGATGCTGTCGCCCCCCCCCCGCTCTCTATATAATACATTATAACTGTGTATAAGATGCGGTGCCCCTCCTGCTCTCTATATAATACATTATAACTGTGTATAAGATGCTGTGCCCCTCCTGCTCTCTATATACTACATTATAACTGTGTATATGAGGCTGTGCCCCCGCTCTCTATATAATACATTATAACTGAGTATAAGATGCTGTCCCCCCCCCACGCTCTCTATATAATACATTATAACAGTGTATAAGATGCTGTGCCTCCTGCTCTCTATATAATACATTATAATTGTGTATAAGATGCTGTGCCCCCTGCTCTCTATATAATACATTATAACTGTGTATAAGATGCTGTGCCCCCTGCTCTCTATATAATACATTATAACTGTGTATAAGATGCTGTGCCCCCTGCTCTCTATATAATACATTATAACTGTGTATAAGATGCTGTCCCCCCCCCCCGCTCTCTATATAATACATTATAACTGTGTATAAGATGATGTGCCCCTGCTCTCTATATAATACATTATAACTGTGTATAAGATGCTGTCCCCCCCTGCTCTCTATATAATACATTATAACTGTGTATAAGATGCTGTGCCTCCTGCTCTCTATATAATACATTATAACGGTGTATAAGATGCTGTGCCCCCTGCTCTCTATATAATACATTATAACTGTGTATAAGATGCTGTGCCCCCTGCTCTCTATATAATACATTATAACTGTGTATAAGATGATGTCCCCTGCTCCCTATATAATACATTATAACTGTGTATATGATGCTGTGCCCCCTGCTCTCTATATAATACACTGTAACTGTGTATAAGATGCTGTGCCCCCTGCTCCCTATATAATACATTATAACTGTGTATAAGATGCTGTGCCCCCTGCTCTCTATATAATACATAACTGTGTATAAGATGCTGTGCCCCCTGCTCTCTATATAATACATTATAATTGTGTATAAGATGCTGTGCCCCCTGCTCTCTATATAATACATTATAACTGTGTATAAGATGCTGTCCCCCTGCTCTCTATATAATACATTATAACTGTGTATAAGATGCTGTGCCCCCTGCTCTCTATATAATACATTATAATTGTGTATAAGATGCTGTGCCCCCTGCTCTCTATATAATACATTATAACTGTGTATAAGATGCTGTGCCCCCTGCTCTCTATATAATACATTATAACTGTGTATAAGATGCTGTCCCCCCTGCTCTCTATATAATACATTATAATTGTGTATAAGATGCTGTGCCCCCTGCTCTCTATATAATACATTATAACTGTGTATAAGATGCTGTGCCCCCTGCTCTCTATATAATACATTATAACTGTGTATAAGATGCTGTGCCACCTGCTCTCTATATAATACCTAACTGTGTATAAGATGCTGTGCCCCCTGCTCTCTATATAATACATTATAACGGTGTATAAGATGCTGTGCCCCCTGCTCTCTATATAATACATTATAACTGTGTATAAGATGCTGTGCCCCCTGCTCTCTATATAATACATTATAACTGTGTATAAGATGCTGTGCCCCCTGCTCTCTATATAATACATTATAACTGTGTATAAGATGATGTCCCCCCTGCTTTCTATATAATACATTATAACTGTGTATAAGATGCTGTCCCCCCCCCCCGCTCTCTATATAATACATTATAACGGTGTATAAGATGCTGTGCCTCCTGCTCTCTATATAATACAATATAACTGTGTATAAGATGCTGTGCCCCATACTCTCTATATAATACACTGTAACTTTGTATAAGATGCTGTGCCCCCTGCTTTCTATATAATACATTATAACTGTGTATAAGATGCTGTGCCCCCTGCTCGCTATATAATACATTATAACTGTGTATAAGATGCTGTGCCCCCTGCTCTCTATATAATACATTATAACTGTGTATAAGATGCTGTGTCCCCTGCTCTCTATATAATACATTATAAATGTGTATAAGATGCTGTGCCCCCTGCTCCCTATATAATACATTATAACTGTGTATAAGATGCTGTCGTCCCCCCCCCGCTCTCTATATAATACATTATAACTGTGTATAAGATGCTGTGCCCCTCCTGCTCTCTATATAATACATTATAACTGTGTATAAGATGCGGTGCCCCTCCTGCTCTCTATATAATACATTATAACTGTGTATAAGATGCTGTGCCCCTCCTGCTCTCTATATACTACATTATAACTGTGTATATGAGGCTGTGCCCCCGCTCTCTATATAATACATTATAACTGAGTATAAGATGCTGTCCCCCCCCCCCCGCTCTCTATATAATACATTATAACAGTGTATAAGATGCTGTGCCTCCTGCTCTCTATATAATACACTATAATTGTGTATAAGATGCTGTGCCCCCTGCTCTCTATATAATACATTATAACTGTGTATAAGATGCTGTCCCCCCCCCCCCGCTCTCTATATAATACATTATAACTGTGTATAAGATGCTGTCCCCCCTGCACTCTATATAATACATTATAACTGTGTATAAGATGCTGTGCCCCCTGCTCTCTATATAATACATTATAATTGTGTATAAGATGCTGTGCCCCCTGCTCTCTATATAATACATTATAACTGTGTATAAGATGCTGTGCCCCCTGCTCTCTATATAATACATTATAACTGTGTATAAGATGCTGTCCCCCTGCTCTCTATATAATACATTATAACTGTGTATAAGATGCTGTGCCCCCTGCTCTCTATATAATACATTATAACTGTGTATAAGATGCTGTGCCCCCTGCTCTCTATATAATACATTATAACTGTGTATAAGATGCTGTGCCACCTGCTCTCTATATAATACCTAACTGTGTATAAGATGCTGTGCCCCCTGCTCTCTATATAATACATTATAACGGTGTATAAGATGCTGTGTCCCCTGCTCTCTATATAATACATTATAACTGTGTATAAGATGCTGTGCCCCCTGCTCTCTATATAATACATTATAACTGTGTATAAGATGCTGTGCCCCCTGCTCTCTATATAATACATTATAACTGTGTATAAGATGATGTCCCCCCTGCTTTCTATATAATACATTATAACTGTGTATAAGATGCTGTGCCCCCTCCCTGCTCTCTATATAATACATTATATCTGTGTATAACATGCTGTGCCCCTCCTGCTCTCTATATAATACATTATAACTGTGTATAAGATGATGTCCCCCTGCTCTCTATATAATACATTATAACTGTGTATATGATGCTGTGCCCCCTGCTCTCTATATAATACACTGTAACTGTGTATAAGATGATGTCCCCCACCGCTCTCTATATAATACATTATAACTGTGTATAAGATGCTGTGCCCCCTGTTCTCTATATAATACATTATAACTGTGTATAAGATGCTGTCCCCCCCGCTCTCTATATAATACATTATAACTGTGTATAAGATGCTGTGCCCCCTGCTCTCTATATAATTCACTGTAACTGTGTATAAGATGATGTCCCCCACCGCTCTCTATATAATACATTATAACTGTGTATAAGATGCTGTGTCCCCTGCTCTCTATATAATACATTATAACTGTGTATAAGATGCTGTGCCTCCTGCTCTCTATATAATACATTATAACTGTGTATAAGATGCTGTGTCCCCTGCTCTCTATATAATACATTATAACTGTGTATAAGATGCTGTGCCCCCTGCTCCCTATATAATACATTATAACTGTGTATAAGATGCTGTGCCCCCTGCTCTCTATATAATACATTATAACTGTGTATAAGATGCTGTCCCCCCCCCCCCGCTCTCTATATAATACATTATAACTGTGTATAAGATGCTGTGCCCCCTGCTCTCTATATAATACATTATAACTGTGTATAAGATGCTGTGTCCCCTGCTCTCTATATAATACATTATAACTGTGTATAAGATGCTGTGCCTCCTGCTCTCTATATAATACATTATAACTGTGTATAAGATGCTGTGTCCCCTGCTCTCTATATAATACATTATAACGGTGTATAAGATGCTGTGCCTCCTGCTCTCTATATAATACATTATAACTGTGTATATGATGCTGTGCCCCCTGCTCTCTATATAATACATTATAACTGTGTATAAGATGCTGTGCCCCCCGCTCTCTATATAATACATTATAACTGTGTATAAGATGCTGTCCCCCCCCCACTCTCTATATAATACATTATAACTGTGTATAAGATGCTGTGCCCCCTGCTTTCTATATAATACATTATAACTGTGTATATGATGCTGTGCCCCCTGCTCCCTATATAATACATTATAACTGTGTATAAGATGATGTGCCCCTCCTGCTCTCTATATAATACATTATAACTGTGTATAAGATGCTGTGCCCCTCCTGCTCTCTATATAATACATTATAACTGTGTATAAGATGCTGTGCCCCTCCTGCTCTCTATATAATACATTATAACTGTGTATAAGATGCTGTGCCCCTCCTGCTCTCTATATAATACACTGTAACTGTGTATAAGATGCTGTGCCTCCTGCTCTCTATATAATACACTGTAACTGTGTATAAGATGCTGTGCCCCCTGCTCTCTATATAATACATTATAACGGTGTATAAGATGCTGTGCCCCCTGCTCTCTATATAATACATTATAACTGTGTATATGATGCTGTGCCTCCTGCTCTCTATATAATACATTATAACTGTGTATAAGATGCTGTGCCCCCTGCTCTCTATATAATACATTGTAACTGTGTATAAGATGCTGTGCCCCCTGCTCTCTATATAATACATTAGAACTGTGTATAAGATGCTGTGCCCCTCCTGCTGTCTATATAATACATTATAACTGTGTATAAGATGCTGTGCCCCTCCTGCTCTCTATATAATACATTATAATTGTGTATAAGATGCTGTGCCACCTGCTCTCTATATAATACCTAACTGTGTATAAGATGCTGTGCCCCCTGCTCTCTATATAATACATTATAACGGTGTATAAGATGCTGTGCCTCCTGCTCTCTATATAATACATTATAACTGTGTATAAGATGCTGTGCCCCCTGCTCTCTATATAATACATTATAACGGTGTATAAGATGCTGTGCCTCCTGCTCTCTATATAATACATTATAACGGTGTATAAGATGCTGTGCCTCCTGCTCTCTATATAATACATTATAACTGTGTATAAGATGCTGTGCCCCCTGCTCTCTATATAATACATTATAACGGTGTATAAGATGCTGTGCCTCCTGCTCTCTATATAATACATTATAACTGTGTATAAGATGCTGTGCCCCCTGCTCTCTATATAATACATTATAACTGTGTATAAGATGCTGTGCCCCCTGCTCTCTATATAATACATTATAACTGTGTATAAGATGCTGTCCCCCCCCCCCGCTCTCTATATAATACATTATAACTGTGTATAAGATGCTGTGCCCCCTGCTTTCTATATCATACATTATAACTGTGTATATGATGCTGTGCCCCCTGCTCCCTATATAATACATTATAACTGTGTATAAGATGCTGTGCCCCTCCTGCTCTCTATATAATACATTATAACTGTGTATAAGATGCTGTGCCCCTCCTGCTCTCTATATAATACATTATAACTGTGTATAAGATGCTGTGCCACCTGCTCTCTATATAATACCTAACTGTGTATAAGATGCTGTGCCCCCTGCTCTCTATATAATACATTATAACGGTGTATAAGATGCTGTGCCTCCTTCTCTCTATATAATACATTAAAACTGTGTATAAGATGCTGTGCCCCCTGCTCTCTATATAATACATTATAACGGTGTATAAGATGCTGTGCCCCCTGCTCTCTATATAATACATTATAACTGTGTATAAGATGCTGTGCCCCCTGCTCTCTATATAATACATTATAACTGTGTATAAGATGCTGTCCCCCCCCGCTCTCTATATCATACATTATAACTGTGTATATGATGCTGTGCCCCCTGCTCCCTATATAATACATTATAACTGTGTATAAGATGCTGTGCCCCTCCTGCTCTCTATATAATACATTATAACTGTGTATAAGATGCTGTGCCCCTCCTGCTCTCTATATAATACATTATAACTGTGTATAAGATGCTGTGCCACCTGCTCTCTATATAATACCTAACTGTGTATAAGATGCTGTGCCCCCTGCTCTCTATATAATACATTATAACGGTGTATAAGATGCTGTGCCTCCTGCTCTCTATATAATACATTATAACTGTGTATAAGATGCTGTGCCCCCTGCTCTCTATATAATACATTATAACGGTGTATAAGATTCTGTGCCTCCTGCTCTCTATATAATACATTATAACTGTGTATAAGATGCTGTGCCCCCTGCTCTCTATATAATACATTATAACGGTGTATAAGATTCTGTGCCTCCTGCTTTCTATAGAATACATTATAACTGTGTATAAGATGATGTCCCCCCTGCTTTCTATAGAATACATTATAACTGTGTATAAGATGCTGTGCCCCCTGCTCTGTATATAATACATAACTGTGTATAAGATGCTGTGCCCCCTGCTCTCTATAGAATACATTATAACTGTGTATAAGATGCTGTCCCATCCCCCCTCTCTCTATATAATACATTATAACTGTGTATATGATGCTGTGCCTCCTGCTCTCTATATAATACATTATAACTGTGTATAAGATGCTGTGCCCCCTGCTCTCTATATAATACATTATAACTGTGTATAAGATGCTGTGCCCCTGCTCTCTATATAATACATTATAACTGTGTATAAGATGCTGTGCCCCCTGCTCTCTATATAATACATTATAACGGTGTATAAGATGCTGTGCCTCCTGCTCTCTATATAATACATTATAACTGTGTATAAGATGCTGTGCCCCCTGCTCTCTATATAATACATTATATTGTGTATAAGATGCTGTGCCTCCTGCTCTCTATATAATACATTATAACTGTGTATAAGATGCTGTGCCCCCTGCTCTCTATATAATACATTATAACTGTGTACAAGACGCTGTGCCCCCTGCTCTCTATATAATACATTATAACTGTGTATAAGATGATGTCCCCCCTGCTTTCTATAGAATACATTATAACTGTGTATATGATGCTGTGCCCCCTGCTCCCTATATAATACATTATAACTGTGTATAAGATGCTGTGCCCCTCCTGCTCTCTATATAATACATTATAACTGTGTATAAGATGCTGTGACCCTCCTGCTCTCTATATAATACATTATAACTGTGTATAAGATGCTGTGCCACCTGCTCTCTATATAATACCTAACTGTGTATAAGATGCTGTGCCCCCTGCTCTCTATATAATACATTATAACGGTGTATAAGATGCTGTGCCTCCTTCTCTCTATATAATACATTATAACTGTGTATAAGATGCTGTGCCCCCTGCTCTCTATATAATACATTATAACGGTGTATAAGATGCTGTGCCCCCTGCTCTCTATATAATACATTATAACTGTGTATAAGATGCTGTGCCCCCTGCTCTCTATATAATACATTATAACTGTGTATAAGATGCTGTCCCCCCCCGCTCTCTATATAATACATTATAACTGTGTATAAGATGCTGTGCCCCCTGCTTTCTATATCATACATTATAACTGTGTATATGATGCTGTGCCCCCTGCTCCCTATATAATACATTATAACTGTGTATGAGATGCTGTGCCCCTCCTGCTCTCTATATAATACATTATAACTGTGTATAAGATGCTGTGCCCCTCCTGCTCTCTATATAATACATTATAACTGTGTATAAGATGCTGTGCCACCTGCTCTCTATATAATACCTAACTGTGTATAAGATGCTGTGCCCCCTGCTCTCTATATAATACATTATAACTGTGTATAAGATGCTGTGCCCCCTGCTCTCTATATAATACATTATAACTGTGTATAAGATGCTGTGCCCCTGCTCCCTATATAATACATTATAACTGTGTATAAGATGCTGTGCCTCCTGCTCTCTATATAATACATTATAACTGTGTATAAGATGCTGTGCCTCCTGCTCTCTATATAATACATTATAACTGTGTATAAGATGCTGTGCCCCCTGCTCTCTATATAATACATTATAACTGTGTATAAGATGCTGTGCCCCTCCTGCTCTCTATATAATACACTGTAACTTTGTATAAGATGCTGTGCCCCCTGCTCTCTATATAATACATTATAACTGTGTATATGATGCTGTGCCTCCTGCTCTCTATATAATACATTATAACTGTGTATAAGATGCTGTGCCCCCTGCTCTCTATATAATACATTATAACTGTGTATAAGATGCTGTGCCCCTGCTCTCTATATAATACATTATAACTGTGTATAAGATGCTGTGCCCCATACTCTCTATATAATACACTGTAACTTTGTATAAGATGCTGTGCCCCCTGCCTTCTATATAATACATTATAACTGTGTATAAGATGCTGTGCCCCCTGCTCTCTATATAATACATTATAACTGTGTATAAGATGCTGTGCCCCCTGCTCGCTATATAATACATTATAACTGTGTATAAGATGCTGTGCCCCCTGCTCTCTATATAATACATTATAACTGTGTATAAGATGCTGTGTCCCCTGCTCTCTATATAATACATTATAACTGTGTATAAGATGCTGTGCCCCCTGCTCTCTATATAATACATTATAACGGTGTATAAGACGCTGTGCCCCCTGCTCTCTATATAATACATTATAAATGTGTATAAGATGCTGTGCCCCCTGCTCCCTATATAATACATTATAACTGTGTATAAGATGCTGTCGCCCCCCCCCCCGCTCTCTATATAATACATTATAACTGTGTATAAGATGCGGTGCCCCTCCTGCTCTCTATATAATACATTATAACTGTGTATAAGATGCTGTGCCCCTCCTGCTCTCTATATACTACATTATAACTGTGTATATGAGGCTGTGCCCCCGCTCTCTATATAATACATTATAACTGAGTATAAGATGCTGTCCCCCCCCACGCTCTCTATATAATACATTATAACAGTGTATAAGATGCTGTGCCTCCTGCTCTCTATATAATACATTATAATTGTGTATAAGATGCTGTGCCCCCTGCTCTCTATATAATACATTATAACTGTGTATAAGATGCTGTGCCCCCTGCTCTCTATATAATACATTATAACTGTGTATAAGATGCTGTGCCCCCTGCTCTCTATATAATACATTATAACTGTGTATAAGATGCTGTCCCCCCCCCCGCTCTCTATATAATACATTATAACTGTGTATAAGATGATGTGCCCCTGCTCTCTATATAATACATTATAACTGTGTATAAGATGCTGTCCCCCCCTGCTCTCTATATAATACATTATAACTGTGTATAAGATGCTGTGCCTCCTGCTCTCTATATAATACATTATAACGGTGTATAAGATGCTGTGCCCCCTGCTCTCTATATAATACATTATAACTGTGTATAAGATGCTGTGCCCCCTGCTCTCTATATAATACATTATAACTGTGTATAAGATGATGTCCCCTGCTCCCTATATAATACATTATAACTGTGTATATGATGCTGTGCCCCCTGCTCTCTATATAATACACTGTAACTGTGTATAAGATGCTGTGCCCCCTGCTCCCTATATAATACATTATAACTGTGTATAAGATGCTGTGCCCCCTGCTCTCTATATAATACATAACTGTGTATAAGATGCTGTGCCCCCTGCTCTCTATATAATACATTATAATTGTGTATAAGATGCTGTGCCCCCTGCTCTCTATATAATACATTATAACTGTGTATAAGATGCTGTCCCCCCTGCTCTCTATATAATACATTATAACTGTGTATAAGATGCTGTGCCCCCTGCTCTCTATATAATACATTATAATTGTGTATAAGATGCTGTGCCCCCTGCTCTCTATATAATACATTATAACTGTGTATAAGATGCTGTGCCCCCTGCTCTCTATATAATACATTATAACTGTGTATAAGATGCTGTCCCCCCTGCTCTCTATATAATACATTATAATTGTGTATAAGATGCTGTGCCCCCTGCTCTCTATATAATACATTATAACTGTGTATAAGATGCTGTGCCCCCTGCTCTCTATATAATACATTATAACTGTGTATAAGATGCTGTGCCACCTGCTCTCTATATAATACCTAACTGTGTATAAGATGCTGTGCCCCCTGCTCTCTATATAATACATTATAACGGTGTATAAGATGCTGTGCCCCCTGCTCTCTATATAATACATTATAACTGTGTATAAGATGCTGTGCCCCCTGCTCTCTATATAATACATTATAACTGTGTATAAGATGCTGTGCCCCCTGCTCTCTATATAATACATTATAACTGTGTATAAGATGATGTCCCCCCTGCTTTCTATATAATACATTATAACTGTGTATAAGATGCTGTCCCCCCCCCGCTCTCTATATAATACATTATAACGGTGTATAAGATGCTGTGCCTCCTGCTCTCTATATAATACAATATAACTGTGTATAAGATGCTGTGCCCCATACTCTCTATATAATACACTGTAACTTTGTATAAGATGCTGTGCCCCCTGCTTTCTATATAATACATTATAACTGTGTATAAGATGCTGTGCCCCCTGCTCGCTATATAATACATTATAACTGTGTATAAGATGCTGTGCCCCCTGCTCTCTATATAATACATTATAACTGTGTATAAGATGCTGTGTCCCCTGCTCTCTATATAATACATTATAAATGTGTATAAGATGCTGTGCCCCCTGCTCCCTATATAATACATTATAACTGTGTATAAGATGCTGTCGTCCCCCCCCCCCCCGCTCTCTATATAATACATTATAACTGTGTATAAGATGCGGTGCCCCTCCTGCTCTCTATATAATACATTATAACTGTGTATAAGATGCTGTGCCCCTCCTGCTCTCTATATACTACATTATAACTGTGTATATGAGGCTGTGCCCCCGCTCTCTATATAATACATTATAACTGAGTATAAGATGCTGTCCCCCCCCCGCTCTCTATATAATACATTATAACAGTGTATAAGATGCTGTGCCTCCTGCTCTCTATATAATACACTATAATTGTGTATAAGATGCTGTGCCCCCTGCTCTTTATATAATACATTATAACTGTGTATAAGATGCTGTCCCCCCCCCCGCTCTCTATATAATACATTATAACTGTGTATAAGATGCTGTCCCCCCTGCTCTCTATATAATACATTATAACTGTGTATAAGATGCTGTGCCCCCTGCTCTCTATATAATACATTATAATTGTGTATAAGATGCTGTGCCCCCTGCTCTCTATATAATACATTATAACTGTGTATAAGATGCTGTGCCCCCTGCTCTCTATATAATACATTATAACTGTGTATAAGATGCTGTCCCCCCTGCTCTCTATATAATACATTATAACTGTGTATAAGATGCTGTGCCCCCTGCTCTCTATATAATACATTATAACTGTGTATAAGATGCTGTGCCCCCTGCTCTCTATATAATACATTATAACTGTGTATAAGATGCTGTGCCACCTGCTCTCTATATAATACCTAACTGTGTATAAGATGCTGTGCCCCCTGCTCTCTATATAATACATTATAACGGTGTATAAGATGCTGTGTCCCCTGCTCTCTATATAATACATTATAACTGTGTATAAGATGCTGTGCCCCCTGCTCTCTATATAATACATTATAACTGTGTATAAGATGCTGTGCCCCCTGCTCTCTATATAATACATTATAACTGTGTATAAGATGATGTCCCCCCTGCTTTCTATATAATACATTATAACTGTGTATAAGATGCTGTGCCCCCTCCCTGCTCTCTATATAATACATTATATCTGTGTATAACATGCTGTGCCCCTCCTGCTCTCTATATAATACATTATAACTGTGTATAAGATGATGTCCCCCTGCTCTCTATATAATACATTATAACTGTGTATATGATGCTGTGCCCCCTGCTCTCTATATAATACACTGTAACTGTGTATAAGATGATGTCCCCCACCGCTCTCTATATAATACATTATAACTGTGTATAAGATGCTGTGCCCCCTGTTCTCTATATAATACCTTATAACTGTGTATAAGATGCTGTCCCCCCCGCTCTCTATATAATACATTATAACTGTGTATAAGATGCTGTGCCCCCTGCTCTCTATATAATTCACTGTAACTGTGTATAAGATGATGTCCCCCACCGCTCTCTATATAATACATTATAACTGTGTATAAGATGCTGTGTCCCCTGCTCTCTATATAATACATTATAACTGTGTATAAGATGCTGTGCCTCCTGCTCTCTATATAATACATTATAACTGTGTATAAGATGCTGTGTCCCCTGCTCTCTATATAATACATTATAACTGTGTATAAGATGCTGTGCCCCCTGCTCCCTATATAATACATTATAACTGTGTATAAGATGCTGTGCCCCCTGCTCTCTATATAATACATTATAACTGTGTATAAGATGCTGTCCCCCCCCCCCCCCCGCTCTCTATATAATACATTATAACTGTGTATAAGATGCTGTGTCCCCTGCTCTCTATATAATACATTATAACTGTGTATAAGATGCTGTGCCTCCTGCTCTCTATATAATACATTATAACTGTGTATAAGATGCTGTGTCCCCTGCTCTCTATATAATACATTATAACGGTGTATAAGATGCTGTGCCTCCTGCTCTCTATATAATACATTATAACTGTGTATATGATGCTGTGCCCCCTGCTCTCTATATAATACATTATAACTGTGTATAAGATGCTGTGCCCCCCGCTCTCTATATAATACATTATAACTGTGTATAAGATGCTGTCGTCCCCCCCCCACTCTCTATATAATACATTATAACTGTGTATAAGATGCTGTGCCCCCTGCTTTCTATATAATACATTATAACTGTGTATATGATGCTGTGCCCCCTGCTCCCTATATAATACATTATAACTGTGTATAAGATGATGTGCCCCTCCTGCTCTCTATATAATACATTATAACTGTGTATAAGATGCTGTGCCCCTCCTGCTCTCTATATAATACATTATAACTGTGTATAAGATGCTGTGCCCCTCCTGCTCTCTATATAATACATTATAACTGTGTATAAGATGCTGTGCCCCTCCTGCTCTCTATATAATACACTGTAACTGTGTATAAGATGCTGTGCCTCCTGCTCTCTATATAATACACTGTAACTGTGTATAAGATGCTGTGCCCCCTGCTCTCTATATAATACATTATAACGGTGTATAAGATGCTGTGCCCCCTGCTCTCTATATAATACATTATAACTGTGTATAAGATGCTGTGCCTCCTGCTCTCTATATAATACATTATAACTGTGTATAAGATGCTGTGCCCCCTGCTCTCTATATAATACATTGTAACTGTGTATAAGATGCTGTGCCCCCTGCTCTCTATATAATACATTAGAACTGTGTATAAGATGCTGTGCCCCTCCTGCTGTCTATATAATACATTATAACTGTGTATAAGATGCTGTGCCCCTCCTGCTCTCTATATAATACATTATAATTGTGTATAAGATGCTGTGCCACCTGCTCTCTATATAATACCTAACTGTGTATAAGATGCTGTGCCCCCTGCTCTCTATATAATACATTATAACGGTGTATAAGATGCTGTGCCTCCTGCTCTCTATATAATACATTATAACTGTGTATAAGATGCTGTGCCCCCTGCTCTCTATATAATACATTATAACGGTGTATAAGATGCTGTGCCTCCTGCTCTCTATATAATACATTATAACGGTGTATAAGATGCTGTGCCTCCTGCTCTCTATATAATACATTATAACTGTGTATAAGATGCTGTGCCCCCTGCTCTCTATATAATACATTATAACTGTGTATAAGATGCTGTGCCCCCTGCTCTCTATATAATACATTATAACTGTGTATAAGATGCTGTCCCCCCCCCCCCGCTCTCTATATAATACATTATAACTGTGTATAAGATGCTGTGCCCCCTGCTTTCTATATCATACATTATAACTGTGTATATGATGCTGTGCCCCCTGCTCCCTATATAATACATTATAACTGTGTATAAGATGCTGTGCCCCTCCTGCTCTCTATATAATACATTATATCTGTGTATAAGATGCTGTGCCCCTCCTGCTCTCTATATAATACATTATAACTGTGTATAAGATGCTGTGCCACCTGCTCTCTATATAATACCTAACTGTGTATAAGATGCTGTGCCCCCTGCTCTCTATATAATACATTATAACGGTGTATAAGATGCTGTGCCTCCTTCTCTCTATATAATACATTATAACTGTGTATAAGATGCTGTGCCCCCTGCTCTCTATATAATACATTATAACGGTGTATAAGATGCTGTGCCCCCTGCTCTCTATATAATACATTATAACTGTGTATAAGATGCTGTGCCCCCTGCTCTCTATATAATACATTATAACTGTGTATAAGATGCTGTCCCCCCCCCCGCTCTCTATATCATACATTATAACTGTGTATATGATGCTGTGCCCCCTGCTCCCTATATAATACATTATAACTGTGTATAAGATGCTGTGCCCCTCCTGCTCTCTATATAATACATTATAACTGTGTATAAGATGCTGTGCCCCTCCTGCTCTCTATATAATACATTATAACTGTGTATAAGATGCTGTGCCACCTGCTCTCTATATAATACCTAACTGTGTATAAGATGCTGTGCCCCCTGCTCTCTATATAATACATTATAACGGTGTATAAGATGCTGTGCCTCCTGCTCTCTATATAATACATTATAACTGTGTATAAGATGCTGTGCCCCCTGCTCTCTATATAATACATTATAACGGTGTATAAGATTCTGTGCCTCCTGCTCTCTATATAATACATTATAACTGTGTATAAGATGCTGTGCCCCCTGCTCTCTATATAATACATTATAACGGTGTATAAGATTCTGTGCCTCCTGCTTTCTATAGAATACATTATAACTGTGTATAAGATGATGTCCCCCCTGCTTTCTATAGAATACATTATAACTGTGTATAAGATGCTGTGCCCCCTGCTCTGTATATAATACATAACTGTGTATAAGATGCTGTGCCCCCTGCTCTCTATAGAATACATTATAACTGTGTATAAGATGCTGTCCCATCCCCCCTCTCTCTATATAATACATTATAACTGTGTATATGATGCTGTGCCTCCTGCTCTCTATATAATACATTATAACTGTGTATAAGATGCTGTGCCCCCTGCTCTCTATATAATACATTATAACTGTGTATAAGATGCTGTGCCCCTGCTCTCTATATAATACATTATAACTGTGTATAAGATGCTGTGCCCCCTGCTCTCTATATAATACATTATAACGGTGTATAAGATGCTGTGCCTCCTGCTCTCTATATAATACATTATAACTGTGTATAAGATGCTGTGCCCCCTGCTCTCTATATAATACATTATATTGTGTATAAGATGCTGTGCCTCCTGCTCTCTATATAATACATTATAACTGTGTATAAGATGCTGTGCCACCTGCTCTCTATATAATACATTATAACTGTGTACAAGACGCTGTGCCCCCTGCTCTCTATATAATACATTATAACTGTGTATAAGATGATGTCCCCCCTGCTTTCTATAGAATACATTATAACTGTGTATATGATGCTGTGCCCCCTGCTCCCTATATAATACATTATAACTGTGTATAAGATGCTGTGCCCCTCCTGCTCTCTATATAATACATTATAACTGTGTATAAGATGCTGTGCCCCTCCTGCTCTCTATATAATACATTATAACTGTGTATAAGATGCTGTGCCACCTGCTCTCTATATAATACCTAACTGTGTATAAGATGCTGTGCCCCCTGCTCTCTATATAATACATTATAACGGTGTATAAGATGCTGTGCCTCCTTCTCTCTATATAATACATTATAACTGTGTATAAGATGCTGTGCCCCCTGCTCTCTATATAATACATTATAACGGTGTATAAGATGCTGTGCCCCCTGCTCTCTATATAATACATTATAACTGTGTATAAGATGCTGTGCCCCCTGCTCTCTATATAATACATTATAACTGTGTATAAGATGCTGTCCCCCCCCGCTCTCTATATAATACATTATAACTGTGTATAAGATGCTGTGCCCCCTGCTTTCTATATCATACATTATAACTGTGTATATGATGCTGTGCCCCCTGCTCCCTATATAATACATTATAACTGTGTATAAGATGCTGTGCCCCTCCTGCTCTCTATATAATACATTATAACTGTGTATAAGATGCTGTGCCCCTCCTGCTCTCTATATAATACATTATAACTGTGTATAAGATGCTGTGCCACCTGCTCTCTATATAATACCTAACTGTGTATAAGATGCTGTGCCCCCTGCTCTCTATATAATACATTATAACTGTGTATAAGATGCTGTGCCCCCTGCTCTCTATATAATACATTATAACTGTGTATAAGATGCTGTGCCCCTGCTCCCTATATAATACATTATAACTGTGTATAAGATGCTGTGCCTCCTGCTCTCTATATAATACATTATAACTGTGTATAAGATGCTGTGCCTCCTGCTCTCTATATAATACATTATAACTGTGTATAAGATGCTGTGCCCCCTGCTCTCTATATAATACATTATAACTGTGTATAAGATGCTGTGCCCCTCCTGCTCTCTATATAATACACTGTAACTTTGTATAAGATGCTGTGCCCCCTGCTCTCTATATAATACATTATAACTGTGTATATGATGCTGTGCCTCCTGCTCTCTATATAATACATTATAACTGTGTATAAGATGCTGTGCCCCCTGCTCTCTATATAATACATTATAACTGTGTATAAGATGCTGTGCCCCTGCTCTCTATATAATACATTATAACTGTGTATAAGATGCTGTGCCCCCTGCTCTCTATATAATACATTATAACGGTGTATAAGATGCTGTGCCTCCTGCTCTCTATATAATACATTATAACTGTGTATAAGATGCTGTGCCCCCTGCTCTCTATATAATACATTATATTGTGTATAAGATGCTGTGCCTCCTGCTCTCTATATAATACATTATAACTGTGTATAAGATGCTGTGCCCCTCCTGCTCTCTATATAATACATTATAACTGTGTATAAGATGCTGTGCCACCTGCTCTCTATATAATACATTATAACTGTGTACAAGACGCTGTGCCCCCTGCTCTCTATATAATACATTATAACTGTGTATAAGATGATGTCCCCCCTGCTTTCTATAGAATACATTATAACTGTGTATAAGATGATGTCCCCCCTGCTTTCTATAGAATACATTATAACTGTGTATAAGATGCTGTGCCCCCTGCTCTGTATATAATACATAACTGTGTATAAGATGCTGTGCCCCCTGCTCTCTATAGAATACATTATAACTGTGTATAAGATGCTGTCCCATCCCCCCTCTCTCTATATAATACATTATAACTGTGTATATGATGCTGTGCCTCCTGCTCTCTATATAATACATTATAACTGTGTATAAGATGATGTGCCCCCTGCTCTCTATATAATACATTATAACTGTGTATAAGATGCTGTGCCCCTGCTCTCTATATAATACATTATAACTGTGTATAAGATGCTGTGCCCCCTGCTCTCTATATAATACATTATAACGGTGTATAAGATGCTGTGCCTCCTGCTCTCTATATAATACATTATAACTGTGTATAAGATGCTGTGCCCCCTGCTCTCTATATAATACATTATATTGTGTATAAGATGCTGTGCCTCCTGCTCTCTATATAATACATTATAACTGTGAAATAAGATGCTGTGCCACCTGCTCTCTATATAATACATTATAACTGTGTACAAGACGCTGTGCCCCCTGCTCTCTATATAATACATTATAACTGTGTATAAGATGATGTCCCCCCTGCTTTCTATAGAATACATTATAACTGTGTATATGATGCTGTGCCCCCTGCTCCCTATATAATACATTATAACTGTGTATAAGATGCTGTGCCCCTCCTGCTCTCTATATAATACATTATAACTGTGTATAAGATGCTGTGCCCCTCCTGCTCTCTATATAATACATTATAACTGTGTATAAGATGCTGTGCCCCCTGCTCTCTATATAATACATAACTGTGTATAAGATGCTGTGCCCCCTGCTCTCTATATAATACATTATAACTGTGTATAAGATGCTGTGCCACCTGCTCTCTATATAATACCTAACTGTGTATAAGATGCTGTGCCCCCTGCTCTCTATATAATACATTATAACGGTGTATAAGATGCTGTGCCTCCTTCTCTCTATATAATACATTATAACTGTGTATAAGATGCTGTGCCCCCTGCTCTCTATATAATACATTATAACGGTGTATAAGATGCTGTGCCCCCTGCTCTCTATATAATACATTATAACTGTGTATAAGATGCTGTGCCCCCTGCTCTCTATATAATACATTATAACTGTGTATAAGATGCTGTCCCCCCCCCCCGCTCTCTATATAATACATTATAACTGTGTATAAGATGCTGTGCCCCCTGCTTTCTATATCATACATTATAACTGTGTATATGATGCTGTGCCCCCTGCTCCCTATATAATACATTATAACTGTGTATAAGATGCTGTGCCCCTCCTGCTCTCTATATAATACATTATAACTGTGTATAAGATGCTGTGCCCCTCCTGCTCTCTATATAATACATTATAACTGTGTATAAGATGCTGTGCCACCTGCTCTCTATATAATACCTAACTGTGTATAAGATGCTGTGCCCCCTGCTCTCTATATAAAACATTATAACGGTGTATAAGATGCTGTGCCTCCTGCTCTCTATATAATACATTATAACTGTGTATAAGATGCTGTGCCCCCTGCTCTCTATATAATACATTATAACGGTGTATAAGATTCTGTGTCTTCTCTCTATATAATACATTATAACGGTGTATAAGATGCTGTGCCACCTGCTCTCTATATAATACATTATAACTGTGTATAAGATGCTGTGCCCCCTGCTCTCTATATAATACATTATAACTGTGTATAAGATGCTGTGCCTCCTGCTCTCTATATAATACATTATAACGGTGTATAAGATGATGTCCCCCCTGCTCTCTATATAATACATTATAACTGTGTATAAGATGCTGTGCCCCTGCTCCCTATATAATACATTATAACTGTGTATAAGATGCTGTGCCCCTGCTCCCTATATAATACATTATAACTGTGTATATGATGCTGTGCCTCCTGCTCTCTATATAATACATTATAACTGTGTATAAGATGCTGTGCCCCCTGCTCTCTATATAATACATTATAACTGTGTATAAGATGCTGTGCCCCTGCTCTCTATATAATACATTATAACTGTGTATAAGATGCTGTGCCCCCTGCTCTCTATATAATACATTATAACGGTGTATAAGATGCTGTGCCTCCTGCTCTCTATATAATACATTATAACTGTGTATAAGATGCTGTGCCCCCTGCTCTCTATATAATACATTATATTGTGTATAAGATGCTGTGCCTCCTGCTCTCTATATAATACATTATAACTGTGTATAAGATGCTGTGCCCCTCCTGCTCTCTATATAATACATTATAACTGTGTATAAGATGCTGTGCCACCTGCTCTCTATATAATACATTATAACTGTGTACAAGACGCTGTGCCCCCTGCTCTCTATATAATACATTATAACTGTGTATAAGATGATGTCCCCCCTGCTTTCTATAGAATACATTATAACTGTGTATAAGATGATGTCCCCCCTGCTTTCTATAGAATACATTATAACTGTGTATAAGATGCTGTCCCATCCCCCCTCTCTCTATATAATACATTATAACTGTGTATATGATGCTGTGCCTCCTGCTCTCTATATAATACATTATAACTGTGTATAAGATGCTGTGCCCCCTGCTCTCTATATAATACATTATAACTGTGTATAAGATACTGTGCCCCTGCTCTCTATATAATACATTATAACTGTGTATAAGATGCTGTGCCCCCTGCTCTCTATATAATACATTATAACTGTGTATAGGATGCTGTGCCCCCTGCTCTCTATATAATACATTATAACTGTGTATAAGATGCTGTGCCTCCTGCTCTCTATATAATACATTATAACTGTGTATAAGATGCTGTGCCCCCTGCTCTCTATATAATACATTATATTGTGTATAAGATGCTGTGCCTCCTGCTCTCTATATAATACATTATAACTGTGTATAAGATGCTGTGCCACCTGCTCTCTATATAATACATTATAACTGTGTACAAGACGCTGTGCCCCCTGCTCTCTATATAATACATTATAACTGTGTATAAGATGATGTCCCCCCTGCTTTCTATAGAATACATTATAACTGTGTATAAGATGATGTCCCCCCTGCTTTCTATAGAATACATTATAACTGTGTATAAGATGCTGTGCCCCCTGCTCTCTATATAATACATAACTGTGTATAAGATGCTGTGCCCCCTGCTCTCTATAGAATACATTATAACTGTGTATAAGATGCTGTCCCATCCCCCCTCTCTCTATATAATACATTATAACTGTGTATATGATGCTGTGCCTCCTGCTCTCTATATAATACATTATAACTGTGTATAAGATGCTGTGCCCCCTGCTCTCTATATAATACATTATAACTGGGTATAAGATGCTGTGCCCCTGCTCTCTATATAATACATTATAACTGTGTATAAGATGCTGTGCCCCCTGCTCTCTATATAATACATTATAACGGTGTATAAGATGCTGTGCCTCCTGCTCTCTATATAATACATTATAACTGTGTATAACATGCTGTGCCCCCTGCTCTCTATATAATACATTATATTGTGTATAAGATGCTGTGCCTCCTGCTCTCTATATAATACATTATAACTGTGTACAAGACGCTGTGCCCCCTGCTCTCTATATAATACATTATAACTGTGTATAAGATGATGTCCCCCCTGCTCTCTATATAATACATAACTGTGTATAAGATGCTGTGCCCCCCGCTCTCTATATACTACATTATAACTGTGTATAAGATGCTGTACCCCCTGCTCTCTATATAATACATAACTGTGTATAAGATGCTGTGCCCCCTGCTCTCTATAGAATACATTATAACTGTGTATAAGATGCTGTCCCATCCCCCCTCTCTCTATATAATACATTATAACTGTGTATAAGATGCTGTCCCATCCCCCCTGCTCTCTATATAATACATTATAACTGTGTATAAGATGCTGTCCCATCCCCCCTGCTCTCTATATAATACATTATAACTGTGTATAAGATGCTGTCCCATCCCCCCTGCTCTCTATATAATACATTATAACTGTGTATAAGATGCTGTCCCATCCCCCCTCTCTCTATATAAGGGCTGATTCAGACGAACGTGACGTTTTATCTACATTTAACTTCATTTGCCAAGTGGATGCCCAAACACTTAGGCTGGATTCACTTGAGTTTGCGCAAAAAAACGCGTTGTTTTGCCTGCGCAAAAGGCACTTGACAGCTCCGTGTGCCCTGCTCATATGGATGCGCGGATACGTGCTTTTCGCGCAACCGCCATCTTTAGGACACTCCGTTTGGATGTTTGTAAACAGAAAAGTACGTCGTGCTTTTCTGTTTACATTCATTCTTTTACTGTTATTGCGCGAATAACGCTTGTCCTAAGGAAGTGCTTCCGTGGGACATGCGTGATTTTCACGCACCCATTGACTCCAATGGGTGCGTGATGTGCGAAAAACGCCGACACATAGAACATGTCGCGAGTTTTACGCAGCGGACACACGCTGTGCAACACTCACGGACTGTCTGCACTGCCCCATAGACTTCTCTAGGTCCACGCGAGCTGCGTGAAAACCACGCGGCCAGCACGGACGCAAAACACGTTAGTCTGAATCAGCCCTAATACTGTACGGCTGTGTTTGTGCTGCACCATTTGTAAGTTCACAACCAGCCCAGGGAGCAGCAGATGTTCCTCTCCGAGTACCAGAAGTTCCTTCAGAGAATAATAGAAGAGTACAAAGCAGAAGAGAATCCTGAGCCTTTTCCCACCCGGATTTCTCACATGCCTATAGTGTCCCCGGCTACTCTTTTCTCTGCCTTGGTCGCAGGTTTAAGTGATGGGAGAGATGCAGGTGGCAATGCTAATAGCGGTAATAGGTTTAAAGGGGATCTCCAGGGAAATGTGAATGTAACTAAACTAAAGCTGAGCATAGACACAAGATGTGAAGTGGCAGACAGATGGAGAGTTGGTCGGTCACCTGACTGTACTTATCGCCACTGCAGGCATAGGTAAAAAGTTATCAGATTCAGTAGCGAGAATACAAAAAACATTTTTATAAGGGGTCATAAGCCCAGAATATCCTATTGGCCCCTAATTTACTAATATTTATCTAACTGTGTAATGTGGACCTAAAGGGGTTGTCCGGGATAGAGTATGTGTATATATATATATATTATATATAGATACACACACACACACACACTTCCGTTCAAAAGTTTGGGGTCACCCAGACAATTTTGTGTTTTCCATGAAAACTCACACTTATATTTATCAAATGAGTTGCAAAATGACTAGAAAATATAGTCAAGACATTGACACTGTTATAAATAATGATTTTTATTTGAAATAATAAATTTTCTCCTTCAAACTTTGCTTTCGTCAGAGAATGCTCCATTTGCAGCAATTACAGCATTGCAGACCTTTGGCATTCTAGCTGTTAATTTGCTGAGGTAATTGGGAGTAATTTCACCCCATGCTTCCAGAAGCCCCTCCCACACGTTGGATTGGCTTGATGGGCACTTCTTGCGTACGATACGGTCAAGCTGCTCCCACAACAGCTCTATGGGGTTGAGATCTGGTGACTGCGCTGGCCACTCCATTACAGATAGAATACCAGCTGCCTGCTTCTTCCCTAAATAGTTCTTGCATAATTTGGAGGTGGGCTTTGGGTCATTGTCCTGTAGTAGGATGAAATTGGCTCCAATCAAGCGCTGTCCACAGGGTATGGCATGGCGTTGCAAAATGGAGTGATAGCCTTCCTTATTCAAAATCCCTTTTACCTTGTACAAATCTCCCACTTTACCAGCACCAAAGCAACCCCAGACCATCACATTACCTCCACCATGCTTGACAGATGGCGTCAGGCACTCTTCCAGCATCTTTTCAGTTGTTCTGCGTCTCACAAATGTTCTTCTGTGTGATCCAAACACCTCAAACTTCGATTCGTCTGTCCATAACACTTTTTTCCAATCTTCCTCTGTCCTATGTCTGTGTGCTTTTGCCCATATTAATATTTTCCTTTTATTAGCCAGTCTCAGATATGGCTTTTTCTTTGCCACTCTGCCCTGAAGGCCAGCATCCCGGAGTCGCCTCTTCACTGTAGACGTTGACACTGGCGTTTTGCGGGTACTATTTAATGAAGCTGCCAGTTGAGGACCTGTGAGGCGTCTATTTCTCAAACTAGAGACTCTAATGTACTTGTCTTGTTGCTCAGTTGTGCAGCGGGGCCTCCCACTTCTCTTCCTACTCTGGTTGGAGCCTGTGTGTGCTGTCCTCTGAAGGGAGTAGTACACACCGTTGTAGGAAATCTTCAGTTTCTTGGCAATTTCTCGCATGGAATAGCCTTCATTTCTAAGAACAAGAATAGACTGTCGAGTTTCACATGAAAGCTCTCTTTTTCTAGCCATTTTGAGAGTTTAATCGAACCCACAAATGTAATGCTCCAGATTCTCAACTAGCTCAAAGGAAGGTCAGTTTTATAGCTCCTCTAAACAGCAAAACTGTTTACAGCGGTGATAACATAATTGCACAAGGGTTATCAAGTGTTTTCTAATCATCCATTAGCCTTCTAACAAAGTTAGCAAACACAATGTACCATTAGAACACTGGAGTGATGGTTGCTGGAAATGGGCCTCTATACACCTATGTAGACATTGCATTAAAAACCAGACGTTTTCAGCTAGAATAGTCATTTAGCACATTAACAATGTATAGAGTGTATTTCTGATTAATCTAATGTTATCTTCATTGAAAAAAACTGTGCTTTTCTTTCAAAAATAAGGAGATTTCTAAGTGACCCTAAACTTTTGAACGGTAGTGTGTATATATATATATATATATATATATATATATATATCTAGGGCACATTCAGACGTGGCAGAATTTTTCCGCTGCAAATGTTGGTGCAGATTTGGGGCATTTACGCAACAAATCTGCAGCAACATTTGCATATTTGACAGGTAATTCAGAAGTTGCAGATATCACAGCGGACTTGCCACAGATTTCAGTTTTTGCATTGCAAAGGCTGAAATCTGCAGTGAAATTCCGCTTCTCTGCAATGGAAAGTGCATGCTGCGGGGGGAAAAATCTGCAGCGCAGCCTGATTTCCGCACAGTTATTTTCTGCAACGTCTGAACTAACTTTCCTAAAAATGTATAGAAACAAATGGAATAAACAGCTGCCGCAGAATTCCACTGCGGACTGTCCGCAGCGGAATTCAACAGCAGCTCCGCCACGTCTGAATGTGCCCTTATACAGAGTCGTAGCTAGGTTCTCGAGCACCCGGGGCAAAGATTGCGTTTGGCACGCCACCCCCCCCCCCCCGAACCTCTTTCCCGACATCTCCTTCCCCCTCGCCAGGTTTGGTTTGTCTACCAATCTATGAGATGTAATGGGTTTTTTTTCATCTTTTTTTAATGTAACTCGAGCAATAAACCATTTGTACACTTTACAAGCAATATATAAGGTAGTTAACATTACAGTAAATTAAAAGAAAATAATGAAAGAGGTTAGTGCCGGACTAAAACATTGTATAACTGAGGCTAATGAGAACATATGGTGACATAATGAACACTCTCCTTGTAGATACTGCCACACAGCCCCCCCCCCCCCCCCCCGTCGTAGATAGTGGCACACCTCCTCTTGTAGATAATGCCACACAGCCCCCCTGTAGATAGTACCACACAGCCCCCTTGTAGATAGTGCTGCAGTGTCCTCTATAGTCACGCCCCCTGTAGATAGCGCCATACAGTCACCCTTTAGATAGCGCCATGCAGCCCCCCTGTAGATAGTGCCACACAGCCCCCTGTAGATAGTGCCACACAGCCCCCTGTAGATAGTGCCACACAGCCCCCTGTAGATAGTGCCACACAGCCCCCTGTAGATAGTGCCACACAGCCCCCTGTAGATAGTGCCACACAGCCCCCTGTAGATAGTGCCACACAGCCCCCTGTAGATAGTGCCACACAGCCCCCTGTAGATAGTGCCCCACAGCCCCCTGTAGATAGTGCCACACAGCCCCCTGTAGATAGTGCCACACAGCCCCCTGTAGATAGTGCCACACAGCCCCTCCTGTAGATAGCACTACACCTCCTCCTCTATGTACATAGTGACTTTGGGTCTCCCTAGAGGAGCCTCTGATGTCACTGTCCATATACGGATAGTGACATCAGGGGCTTCTTTAGAAGCGGAATCCCCGGGCAGCGAGTCGGCAATTCTTTGGCCTGGGATTCCTCCATAACTCTCAACTTTAAAGTATCACAAAGAGCTGCCACCATACAGTATAATGCCCAGACAGATGCCCCAAGACAGTATAATGCCCACACAGATGTCCCCATACAGTATAAAGCCCACACAGATGCCCCCATACAGTATAATGCCCAATCAAATTCCCCCATACAGCATAATGCCCCTATAGCTGCTTCCATACAGCATAATGCTCCTATAGCTGTACCATATAGCATAATGCCCCTATAGCTTCCCCATACAGTATAATGCCCTCATAGCTGCCCCATACAGCTTAATGCCCCCCAAGCTGCCCATACAGCTTAGCGCCCCCATAGCTGCCCCATCCAGTATAATGCCACCATAACTGCCCCATACAGTATAATTCCCCCTTAGATGCCCCTTGTACCAGTGCCCACATAGATAGTGCCCATGTAGATAGTGCCCACAGTACCCATGTACAAAGCGCAAGTGTCCCCTGCAGATAGTACCCCTATATAGTGCCACAGTGTCCATGTAGATTGTGTACACAATCACACATATGTAAAATAGCACCACAGTCCCTGTAGATAGCACTACCACCCCCCACCCCCCCCCCTGCAGATAGCGCCTCTAGGAGTGGAATCCCCAGCCAGAGCATAGGCCAGGGATTCTGCTCCTAGATGCTACTGTTCATATATGGACAGTGACGTCACTGTCCATATATGGAAGTAACATCAGTGGCTCCTCTGAAACTGAATCCCTGTTGCCGACGCTATGGTAGGGGATTCCGCTCCAGGGGTAGTGACGTCAGTGGCTCCTCTGAAGCGGAATTTCCATTGCCGATGGTATGGCAGGGGATTCCGCTCCAGGAGTACCCCCTGACGTTACTGTCCTGGAGCGGAATCCCCTGCATCGGCAATGGGGATTCTGCTTCAAAGGAGCCACTGACGTCACTGTCCACGTTTGAACAGTAACGTCAGGGCCTCCCTCTGCTCCTCCGCTTTAATTGTACCTGCGTCCTGAGGATGTTGATCGGCGCTCGTTTGCAAGGAACAATGCTTGGTTATGTATGGGGACGAGTGATCATTATTACGATCGTTCGTCCCCATACAGTGAAGGAAATAAGTATTTGATCCCTTGCTGATTTTGTAAGTTTGCCCACTGTCAAAGACATGAACAGTCTAGAATTTTTAGGCTAGGTTAATTTTACCAGTGAGAGATAGATTATATAAAAAAACAAAAAACAGAAAATCACATTGTCAAAATTATATATATTTATTTGCATTCATTTGCTTCATTTGTCAACATTATCTATTCCCTGCTGTTATTTTCACATGCATTTTGCTATTTGTCCTTATACCATTTTATATGGCATATGTTCATTCAATTTTGTTTAATTATTGTGGGCAGGATATAGTTTACAGATGCATGCAGTGATAGTAATAAATGCCTAGTGGCGTAACCTATCTTTTGTATTTTTCTTATATTTCTAGTCTATTGGCATCTTTTTCTTTAGGTTATATATCTGACTGGCTATAGTGGAATAAAAAGAAAAGTGTGAGCGAGTGTATAAAATTGACCCTCCAATTATCTTTAGGCAGGAATTTTCCTAGTACTCTCTTTATAACACCTGCATATATATGACCGATTGGAAGCCGATATGAATAGCCAAAATTGTAGCCACATTAAACTGACTGCTATGCACAAATTGTGCAATTGTATAAATTCTATTGTAAAGTTTAATTTTACCCCTTTTTAATCAAAGATTTAGATGGTACTGCATCATGTTTGAAGGGAGGTGTCCCATTAGTACAAACCTTTTCGATATTTCTTATTAGGACATATCGACATCATAGATTGGGGTCCCCCTCCCTGAGGTGTCAGGTCGTTTCAGGGGCTGAATTGGCGACGCTCCTCATTTAGAAAGGGCTTGTCCAAGGCAAAATGACTCAGGTGATAAAAAAAAAATAGTGACAACAGATCTGAGCACCTAATCTATTCAGAACAGTTGTCACTTAACCTTCCCCCACATACCAGTGAGGCAGAACAGAGATGTCATAACCTGAGCAGAAGTTTGAGTTTAATTCCAGCCAAAGACGATCATGATCCTGATTTTCAGTACTGTAAAAAAGCTATAAGGCATTTTTGTGTTTTATATTTTTGTACACAGTTGATTTTTGCACAATACATAGTATGTTGGTGGAAATAATCTTCAAAGCAATCTTACATGAACCCTCTGAATGCGGTAGGATTGGTCAATAATCTCATGTGCATGGGGGCCATCGACTGTTCCCCAAAGGCAGATGTCGGGGCAAAGAACAATCGGGCATGTTAGATTTCATCATCCACAATCCGTTTGCTCCAACAAGAAACTGCTACCAGAGGAATATCTCTATTGCAATAAAAATGTACGCTCAGCCGAGACAAGCGTGCACGTTTATGGTGCAGTTGGCAGAAATAACTACCAGATAACCCATTTTTTTTGGCAAACACTATGAATGCTCGTTCCCAATCATTGCCCTGTGCAAACAGGGCAACGGTCAGCCAATGAATAAGCAAACGCTTATTCATCGGTTGATCGGCTTGTATATGCTGACAATAAAATGGTCGCTAGTCGGCAGCACATCTTACTTGTGTAAACAGAGAGATGTGCTGCCAACAAGATGGAAACGTAACGATCACTCATCCGCATACATTACTAATCATTGCTCCTTGTGAAAGAAGCAAACGAATGACGAGCTTGCTGATCTTGTTGATTGGCGCTCGTTTCACAGCCCACATGGTCTTAAACAGCGGTCTCAAACCGGAGGCTGTCATCTGCGGCCCGCGGGGCACCGAAGCTCCGGAGACAGCCCCGGGACAGCAGAGAGGAGGCCGAGGGAGGAGCATCATACACACACACACCCCTATAGATAGCGCCCCACACAGCCCCCTGTAGATAGCGCCCCACACACCCCACCCTGTCGAAACTGCTACACCCCCCTTCCTTTAGATAGCTCCATTGGGGCTCCCTCTAGGAGCGGAATCCCCAGCCATAGCGTTTCCGATGCTCCGGCCCGGGGATTCCTCTCCTGGAGGAGCCCCTAACGTTACTGTCTCGTAAGGCGCTCCTCCTGGACATCACTGTCCATAGAGGGGCCACCTCTAGGAGTGGACTCCCCGGCCAGCGTTGTCGGCAACGCTCTGTCTGGGGATTCCCCTCCTAGAGGTAGCCCTAATGGAGCCATCTACAGGGGGTGTAGCTCTGTCGACAGGGTGGGGTGTGTGGGGCGCTATCTACAGGGGGCTATGTGTGGCACTATCTATGGGGGTGTATGTGTGGCACTATGTGGGAGTGTGTGGCACTATCTACAAGGGGGTGTGTGTAACACTATCTACAGAGGGCACTGTGGCACTATCTACAGAGGGCACTGGCATTATCTACAGAGGACACTGACAGTGCCACAGTGCCCTCTGTAGACTATCTACAGAGGGCACTGTGGCACTACAGAGAGCACTGTGTCATTATCTACAGAGGGCACTGTCACACTATCTACAGAGGGCACTGTCACTATCTACAGAGGGCACTGTCACACTATCTACAGAGGGCACTGTCACACTATCTACAGAGGGCACTGTCACACTATCTACAGAGGGCACTGAGGCATTATCTACAGAGGGCACTATCTACAGATGGCACTGTGGCACCATCTACAGGGGGCACTGTGGCACTATCCACAGAGGGTACTGTGGCATTATCAACAGAGGGCACCATGACATTATCTACGGGGGTGGCCCTATCTACAGAGGGCTTTGTGGCACTATCTAAAAATGGGCTTTCCAATCTTGACATTCTTGTGTCTGTCAAACGCTGCCAACTGAGCAGTCAGACTGCATTTAGAGACACTTAAACTGGAAAACTGGATTGTTAAAATAAGCACGTGAATTAAACTCGCAAATTTCTGGTACATTTAAACCTAGTGGTATTATTATAGTAATGTAGTATTGTTATAGTAATGTAGTATTATTATAGTAATGTAGTATTATTATAGTAATGTAGTATTGTTATAGTAATGTAGTATTATTATAGTAATTCAGTATTGCTATAGTAATGTAGTATTGTTATAGTAATGTAGTATTATAGTAATGTAGTATTGTTATAAATATAAAAGAGTATCCGGCACACCAATATAGAAAAAAAAGTATTTTTTATTTTGTTTCTAATGCCAGTGGCAGAGTGCGACGTTTCGGTCTAGGTGACCTTCATCAGGCACTGAGCCGTGCTGGGCAACTGAATTGACGAGCGCTCGTCAATTCAGTTGCCCAGCACGGCTCAGTGCCTGATGAAGGTCACCTAGACCGAAACGTCGCACTCTGCCACTGGCATTAGAAACAAAATAAAAAATACCTTTTTTTCTATATTGGTGTGCCGGATACTCTTTTATATTTATGTTTGGGTTGGGCCCCTATCCGTGCAAAACCTCACCCTTCCACGTATCTGGTGCTATCTGAACCTTTACACAAGTAGTATTGTTATAGTAATGTAATATTATAGTAATGTAGTATTGTTATAGTAATGTAGTATTGTTATTATAGTAATGTAGTATTATAGTAATGTAGTATTGTTATAGTAATGTATTATTATAGTAATGTAGTATTGTTATAGTAATGTGGTATTATAGTAATGTAGTATTATTATTATTATAGTAATGTAGTATTATAGTAATGTAGTATTATTATAGTAATGTAATATTGTTATAGTAATGTAGTATTATTATAGTAATGTAGTATTATTATTATAGTAATTTAGTATTGTTATTATAGTAATGTAGTATTATAGTAATGTAGTATTATTATTATGGTAATTAGTATTATAGTAATATAGTATTGTTATAGTAATGTAGAATTATAGTAATGTAGAATTATTATAGTAATGTAGTATTGTTATAGTAATGTAGTATTATTATTATAGTAATGTAGTATTATAGTAATATAGTATTGTTATAGTAATGTAAAATTATAGTAATGTAGAATTATTATAGTAATGTAGTATTGTTATAGTAATGTAGTATTATTATTATAGTAATGTAGTATTATAGTACTGTAGTATTATTATAGTAATGTAGTATTATTATAGTAATGTAGAATTATAGTAATGTAGTATTATAGTAATATAGTATTGTTATAGTAATGTAATGTAGTATTATAGTAATGTAATATTATTATAGTAATGTAATATTGTTATAATAATGTGGTATTATTATAGTAATGTAGTATTATTATAGTAATGTAGTATTATGGTACTGTAGTATTATAGTAATATAGTATTATTATAGTAATGTAGTATTGTTATAGTAATGTAGAATTATAGTAATGTAGTATTGTTATAGTAATATAGTAATGTAGTATTGTTATAGTAATGTAATATTATAGTAATGTAGTATTGTTATAGTAATGTAATATTGTTATAGTAATGTAGAATTATAGTAATGTAGCATAGTTCTAGTAATGTAGTATTATTATAGTAATGTATTATTATAGTAATGTAGTATTGTTATAGTAATGTAGAATTATAGTAATGTAGTATTATTATAGTAATGTAATATTCTAGTAATGTAGTATTGTTATAGTAATGTAGTATTATAGTAATGTAATATTGTTGAAGTAATGTAGAATTATAGTAATGTAGTATTGTTATAGTAATGTAGAATTATAGTAATGTAGTATTATTATAGTAATGTAATATTATAGTAATGTAGTATTGTTATAGTAATGTAATGTAGTAGTATTATTATAGTAATGTAATATTATTATAGTAATGTAGTGTTATTATGTAATGTGGTATTATTTAAATTATTCACTGTGCAGTAATGTGGTATTATTATAGTAATGTAGTATTATAGTAATGTAGTATTATTATTATAGTAATGTAGTATTATAGTAATATAGTATTGTTATAGTAATGTAGTATTGTTATTATAGTAATGTAGTATTGTAGTAATGTAGTAATGTAGTATTGTTATAGTAATGTAGAATTATAGTAATGTAGTATTATTATTATTATTATAGTAATGTAGTATTGTTATAGTAATGTAGTATTATTATTATTATTGTTATTATAGTAATGTAGTATTATTATTATAGTAATGTAGCATAGTTCTAGTAATGTAGTATTATTATAGTAATGTAATATTATTATAGTAATGTAGTATTGTTATAGTAATGTAGAATTATAGTAATGTAGTATTATTATTATGGTAATGTAGTATTATAGTAATATAGTATTGTTATAGTAATGTAGAATTATAGTAATGTAGAATTATTATAGTAATGTAGTATTATTATTATAGTAATGTAGTATTATAGTACTGTAGTATTATTATAGTAATGTAGTATTATTATAGTAATGTAGAATTATAGTAATGTAGTATTATAGTAATATAGTATTGTTATAGTAATGTAATGTAGTATTATTATAGTAATGTAATATTATTATCCAAGAAAAAATATATGAAGGAACTCCTCCAGCTCACCTTGTCACAGAAGGATATAAGAATCAGCAACACGGATCCTCGTGTCGGCACACGCAGAAGGTAAGGCAGAAACAGGGAAGTTGGATCCATACGCTAGGAGTGTGGTAGAGGTAAAACGGAAAACTAGTTTCCAAGTTTAATTGTTCTCGGTTAAAAATCGAAGCACAGAGGCTACGAAAAAATAAAGTGACAGGTAGGTCAGTCCAGAGTACAGAGAGAAGGAATGCAAGGGCGGTAGCCTACGCGTTTCAGACCTTTGCTCGGTCCTTAGTCATGGCTTATGGTAAAATTTTTAACCGAGAACAATTAATATTATTATCGTAATGTAATATTGTTATAATAATGTAGTATTATTATAGTAATGTAGTATTATTATAGTAATGTAGTATTGTTATAGTAATGTAGAATTATAGTAATGTAGTATTGTTATAGTAATATAGTAATGTAGTATTGTTATAGTAATGTATAATTATAGTAATGTAGTATTATTATAGTAATGTAGAATTATAGTAATGTAGTATTATTATAGTAATGTAGTATTGTTATAGCAATGTAGTATTATAGTAATGTAGTATTATAGTAATGTAGTATTATTATAGTAACGTAGTATTAGTATAGTAATGAAGTATTGTTATTATAGTAATGTAGTATTATAGTAATGTAGTATTATTATTATAGTAATGTAGTATTATAGTAATGTAGTATTGTTATAGTAATGTAGTATTATAGTAATGTAGTATTGTTATAGTAATGTAGAATTATAGTAATGTAGTATTATTATTATAGTAATGTAGTATTGTTATAGTAATGTAGTATTATTATTATTATTGTTATTATAGTAATGTAGTATTATTATTATAGTAATGTAGCATAGTTCTAGTAATGTAGTATTATTATAGTAATGTAATATTATTATAGTAATGTAGTATTATAGTAATGTAGTATTGTTATAGTAATGTAGAATTATAGTAATGTAGTATTATTATAGTAATGTAGTATTGTTATAGTAATGTAGTATTATAGTAATGTAATATTGTTGAAGTAATGTAGAATTATAGTAATGTAGTATTGTTATAGTAATGTAGAATTATAGTAATGTAGTATTATTATAGTAATGTAATATTATAGTAATGTAGTATTGTTATAGTAATGTAATGTAGTAGTATTGTTATAGTAATGTAATATTATTATAGTAATGTAGTGTTATTATGTAATGTGGTATTATTTAAATTATTCACTGTGCAGTAATGTGGTATTATTATAGTAATGTAGTATTATAGTAATGTAGTATTATTATTATAGTAATGTAGTATTATAGTAATATAGTATTGTTATAGTAATGTAGTATTGTTATTATAGTAATGTAGTATTATAGTAATGTAGTAATGTAGTATTGTTATAGTAATGTAGAATTATAGTAATGTAGTATTATTATTATTATAGTAATGTAGTATTGTTATAGTAATGTAGTATTATTATTATTGTTATTATAGTAATGTAGTATTATTATTATAGTAATGTAGCATAGTTCTAGTAATGTAGTATTATTATAGTAATGTAATATTATTATAGTAATGTAATATTATAGTAATGTAGTATTATTATTATTATAGTAATGTAGTATTGTTATAGTAATGTAGTATTATTATTAGTTATTATAGTAATCTAGTATTATTATTATAGTAATGTAGTATTATAGTAATGTAGTATTGTTATAGTAATGTAATGTAGTATTGTTATAGTAATGTAGAATTATAGTAATGTAGTATTGTTATAGTAATATAGTAATGTAGTATTGTTATAGTAATGTAGAATTATAGTAATGTAGTATTATTAAAGTAATGTAATATTATAGTAATGTAGTATTGTTATAGTAATGTAATATTGTTCTAGTAATGTAGAATTATAGTAATGTAGCATAGTTCTAGTAATGTAGTATTATTATAGTAATGTAATATTATTATAGTAATGTAGTATTATAGTAGTGTAGTATTGTTATAGTAATGTAGAATTATAGTAATGTAGTATTATTATAGTAATGTAATATTATAGTAATGTAGTATTATAGTAATGTAATATTGTTGAAGTAATGTAGAATTATAGTAATGTAGTATTATTATAGTAATGTAATATTATTATAGTAATGTAATATTATAGTAATGTAGTATTGTTATAGTAATGTAATGTAGTATTATTATAGTAATGTAATATTATTATAGTAATGTAGTGTTATTATGTAATGTGGTATTATTTAAATTATTCACTGTGCAGTAATGTGGTATTATTATAGTAATGTAGTATTGTTATTATAGTAATGTAGTATTATAGTAATGTAGTATTATTATTATAGTAATGTAGTATTATAGTAATATAGTATTGTTATAGTAATGTAGTATTGTTATTATAGTAATGTAGTATTGTTATAGTAATGTAGAATTATAGTAATGTAGTATTATTATAGTAATGTAGTATTGTTATAGTAATGTAGTATTATTATTATTATTGTTATTATAGTAATGTAGTATTATTATTATAGTAATGTAGTATTATAGTAATGTAGTATTGTTATAGTAATGTAATGTAGTATTGTTATAGTAATGTAGAATTATAGTAATGTAGTATTATTATAGTAATGTATTATTATAGTAATGTAGTATTGTTATAGCAATGTAGTATTATAGTAATGTAGTATTATTATAGTAATGTATTATTATAGTAATGTAGTATTGTTATAGCAATGTAGTATTATAGTAATGTAGTATTGTTATAGTAATGTAGAATTATAGTAATGTAGTATTATTATAGTAATGTAGTATTGTTATAGCAATGTAGTATTATAGTAATGTAGTATTATTATAGTAACGTAGTATTAGTATAGTAATGAAGTATTGTTATTATAGTAATGTAGTATTATAGTAATGTAGTATTATTATTATAGTAATGTAGTATTATAGTAATGTAGTATTGTTATAGTAATGTAGTATTATAGTAATGTAGTATTGTTATAGTAATGTAGAATTATAGTAATGTAGTATTATTATTATAGTAATGTAGTATTGTTATAGTAATGTAGTATTATTATTATTATTGTTATTATAGTAATGTAGTATTATTATTATAGTAATGTAGCATAGTTCTAGTAATGTAGTATTATTATAGTAATGTAATATTATTATAGTAATGTAATATTATAGTAATGTAGTATTGTTATAGTAATGTAGAATTATAGTAATGTAGTATTATTATTATTATTATAGTAATGTAGTATTGTTATAGTAATGTAATGTAGTATTGTTATAGTAATGTAGAATTATAGTAATATAGTATTGATATAGTAATGTAGTATTGTTATTATAGTAATGTAGTATTATAGTAATGTAGTATTGTTATAGTAATGTAGAATTATAGTAATGTAGTATTATTATAGTAATGTAGTATTGTTATAGTAATGTAGTATTATAGTAATGTAGTATTGTTATAGTAATGTAATGTAGTATTGTTATAGTAATGTAGAATTATAGTAATGTAGTATTATTATAGTAATGTATTATTATAGTAATGTAGTATTGGTATAGCAATGTAGTATTATTATAGTAATGTATTATTATAGTAATGTAGTATTGTTATAGCAATGTAGTATTATTATAGTAATGTATTATTATAGTAATGTAGTATTGTTATAGCAATGTAGTATTATAGTAATGTAGTATTGTTATAGTAATGTAGTATTATAGTAATGTAGTATTATTATAGTAACGTAGTATTAGTATAGTAATGTAGTATTGTTATTATAGTAATGTAGTATTATAGTAATGTAGTATTATTATTATAGTAATGTAGTATTGTTATAGTAATGTAGTATTATTATTATTGTTATTATAGTAATGTAGTATTATAGTAATGTAGTATTGTTATAGTAATGTAGAATTATAGTAATGTAGTATTATTATAGTAATGTATTATTATAGTAATGTAGTATTGTTATAGCAATGTAGTATTAGGGCATGACCACACGTGGCGGATTTCCTCCGCAACTGTCCGCATCAATGCCGCACAGAATCTGCGTTGCAGATTCTGCTGCGGATCTGCACAAAATGTGCAGTAAATTGATGCGGACTAGCTGCTGCGGACTGCGGTAAAAGTACTTCCCTTCTCCCTATCAGTGCAGGATAGAGAGAAGGGACAGCACTTTCCCTTGTGAAACTCAAAGAAATTCATACTTACCGCCCGTTGTCTTGGTGACGCGTCCCTCCTTCGGCATCCAGCCCGATCTCCCTGGATGACGCGGCAGTCCATGTGACCGCTGCAGCCTGTTATTAGCCTGTGATTGGCTGCAGCCGTCACTTAGACTGAAACGTCATCCTGGGAGGCCGGACTGGAGACAGAAGCAGGGAGTTCTCGGTAAGTATGAACTTTTTTTACAGATACATGTATATTGAGATCGGTAGTCACTGTCCCGGGTGCAGAAACAGTTACTGCCGATCGCTTAACTCTTTCAGCACCCTGGACAGTGACTATTTACTGACGTCTCCTAGCAACGCTCCCGTCATTACGGGAGCCCCATTGACTTCCTCAGTCTGGCTGTAGACCTAGAAATACATAGGTCCAGCCAGAATGAAGAAATGTCAAGTTAAAAAAGCAAGACGGATCCGCAGCACACATAACATGTGCATGACAGCTGCGGACTTCATTGCGGAAATTAGAATCTCCATTGAAGTCAATGGAGAAATTCCGCCATGAGTCCGCCACTGCTCCGCAACAGACAGAGCATGCTGCGGACACCAAATTCCGCTCCGCAGCCTATGCTCCGCAGCGGAATTTTACGCCTCGTCTAAACGAACACTGCTAAATGAAAGTGTAAGTCAATGGACAAACGGCTCCGCTGCGGATTAACGCTGCGGAGTGTCCGCAGCGGAATTTAAGTGAAATTCCGCCACGTGTGAACCCAGCCTTATAGTAATGTAGTATTATTATAGTAATGTATTATTATAGTAATGTAGTATTGTTATAGCAATGTAGTATTATAGTAATGTAGTATTATTATAGTAATGTAGTATTGTTATAGCAATGTAGTATTATAGTAATGTAGTATTACAGTAATGTAGTATTGTTATAGTAATGTAGTATTATAGTAATGTAGTATTATTATAGTAACGTAGTATTAGTATAGTAATGTAGTATTGTTATTATAGTAATGTAGTATTATTATTATAGTAATGTAGTATTATAGTAATGTAGTATTGTTATAGTAATGTAGTATTATAGTAATGTAGTATTGTTATAGTAATGTAGAATTATAGTAATGTAGTATTATTATTATTATAGTAATGTAGTATTGTTATAGTAATGTAGTATTATTATTGTTATTATTGTAATGTAGTATTATTATTATTATTATAGTAATGTAGTATTATAGTAATGTAGTATTGTTATAGCAATGTAGAATTATAGTAATGTAGTATTATTATAGTAATGTATTATTATAGTAATGTAGTATTGTTATAGCAATGTAGTATTATAGTAATGTAGTATTGTTATAGTAATGTAATGTAGTATTGTTATAGTAATGTAGAATTATAGTAATGTAGTATTATTATAGTAATGTAGTATTATTATAGTAATGTAGTATTATAGTAATGTAGTATTACAGTAATGTAGTATTACAGTAATGTAGTATTATAGTAATGTAGTATTATTATAGTAACGTAGTATTATTATTACTATAGTAATGTAGTATTGTTATTATAGTAATGTAGTATTATAGTAATGTAGTATTATTATTATTATAGTAATGTAGTATTATAGTAATGTAGTATTATAGTAATGTAGTATTGTTATAGTAATGTAGTATTATTATAGTAATGTAGTATTATAGTAATGTAGTATTACAGTAATGTAGTATTGTTATAGTAATGTAGTATTATAGTAATGTAGTATTATTATAGTAATGTAGTATTATAGTAATGTAGTATTACAGTAATGTAGTATTGTTATAGTAATGTAGTATTATAGTAATGTAGTATTATTATAGTAATGTAGTATTGTTATAGCAATGTAGTATTATAGTAATGTAGTATTATTATAGTAATGTAGTATTATAGTAATGTAGTATTGTTATAGTAATGTAATGTAGTATTGTTATAGTAATGTAGAATTATAGTAATGTAGTATTATTATAGTAATGTAGTATTATTATAGTAATGTAGTATTATAGTAATGTAGTATTACAGTAATGTAGTATTACAGTAATGTAGTATTACAGTAATGTAGTATTATAGTAATGTAGTATTATTATAGTAACGTAGTATTATTATTACTATAGTAATGTAGTATTGTTATTATAGTAATGTAGTATTATAGTAATGTAGTATTATTATTATTATAGTAATGTAGTATTATAGTAATGTAGTATTATAGTAATGTAGTATTGTTATAGTAATGTAGTATTATTATAGTAATGTAGTATTATAGTAATGTAGTATTACAGTAATGTAGTATTGTTATAGTAATGTAGTATTATAGTAATGTAGTATTATTATAGTAATGTAGTATTATAGTAATGTAGTATTACAGTAATGTAGTATTGTTATAGTAATGTAGTATTATAGTAATGTAGTATTATTATAGTAATGTAGTATTGTTATAGCAATGTAGTATTATAGTAATGTAGTATTATTATAGTAATGTAGTATTATAGTAATGTAGTATTACAGTAATGTAGTATTGTTATAGTAATGTAGTATTATTATAGTAATGTAGTATTGTTATAGCAATGTAGTATTATAGTAATGTAGTATTATTATAGTAATGTAGTATTATAGTAATGTAGTATTACAGTAATGTAGTATTGTTATAGTAAAGTAGTATTATAGTAATGTAGTATTATTATAGTAACGTAGTGTTATTATTATAGTAATGTAGTATTGTTATTATAGTAATGTAGTATTATAGTAATGTAGTATTATTATATTAATGTAGTATTATTATAGTAATGTAATGTAGTATTATTATAGTAATGTAGAATTATAGTAATGTAGTATTGTTATAGTAATGTGGTATTATTATAGTAATGTAGTATTGGTATAGTAATGTAGTATTATTATAGTAATGTAGTATTATTATAGTAATGTAGAATTATAGTAATATAGTATTGTTATAGTAATGTAGTAGTGTTATAGTAATGTAATATTATTATAGTAATGTAGTGTTATTATGTAATGTGGTATTATTTAAATTATTCACTGTGCAGTAATGTGGTATTATTATAGTAATGTAGTATTGTTATTATAGTAATGTAGTATTATAGTAATGTAGTATTATTATTATTATAGTAATGTAGTATTATTATTATTATAGTAATATAGTATTGTTATAGTAATGTAGTATTGTTATTATAGTAATGTAGTATTATAGTAATGTAGTATTGTTATAGTAATGTAGAATTATAGTAATGTATTATTATTATTATTATTATTATTATAGTAATGTAGTATTGTTATAGTAATGTAGTATTATTATTATTGTTATTATAGTAATGTAGTATTATTATTATAGTAATGTAGTATTATAGTAATGTAGTATTGTTATAGTAATGTAATGTAGTATTGTTATAGTAATGTAGAATTATAGTAATGTAGTATTATTATAGTAATGTATTATTATAGTAATGTAGTATTGTTATAGCAATGTAGTATTATAGTAATGTAGTATTATTATAGTAATGTATTATTATAGTAATGTAGTATTGTTATAGCAATGTAGTATTATAGTAATGTAGTATTGTTATAGTAATGTAGAATTATAGTAATGTAGTATTATTATAGTAATGTAGTATTGTTATAGCAATGTAGTATTATAGTAATGTAGTATTATAGTAATGTAGTATTACAGTAATGTAGTATTGTTATAGTAATGTAGTATTATAGTAATGTAGTATTATTATAGTAACGTAGTATTATTATAGTAATGTAGTATTGTTATTATAGTAATGTAGTAATGTAGTATTATTATTATAGTAATGTAGTATTATAGTAATGTAGTATTGTTATAGTAATGTAGAATTATAGTAATGTAGTATTATTATTATAGTAATGTAGTATTGTTATAGTAATGTAGTATTATTATTATTATTGTTATTATAGTAATGTAGTATTATTATTATTATAGTAATGTAGTATTATAGTAATGTAGTATTGTTATAGTAATGTAATGTAGTATTGTTATAGTAATGTAGAATGATAGTAATGTAGTATTATTATAGTAATGTATTATTATAGTAATGTAGTATTGTTATAGCAATGTAGTATTATAGTAATGTAGTATTATTATAGTAATGTATTATTATAGTAATGTAGTATTGTTATAGCAATGTAGTATTATAGTAATGTAGTATTGTTATAGTAATGTAATGTAGTATTGTTATAGTAATGTAGAATTATAGTAATGTAGTATTATTATATTAATGTAGTATTATTATAGTAATGTAGTGTTATAGTAATGTAGTATTACAGTAATGTAGTATTATAGTAATGTAGTATTATTATAGTAACGTAGTATTATTATTATTATAGTAATGTAGTATTGTTATTATAGTAATGTAGTATTATAGTAATGTAGTATTATTATTATTATAGTAATGTAGTATTATAGTAATGTAGTATTATATTAATGTAGTATTATTATAGTAATGTAGTATTGTTATAGCAATGTAGTATTATAGTAATGTAGTATTATTATAGTAATGTAGTATTACAGTAATGTAGTATTGTTATAGTAATGTAGTATTATAGTAATGTAGTATTATTATAGTAATGTAGTATTATAGTAATGTAGTATTACAGTAATGTAGTATTATTATAGTAATGTAGTATTATTATAGTAATGTAGTATTGTTATAGCAATGTAGTATTATTATAGTAATGTAGTATTACAGTAATGTAGTATTGTTATAGTAATGTAGTATTATTAGTAATGTAGTATTGTTATAGAAATGTAGTATTATAGTAATGTAGTATTATTATAGTAAATGTAGTATTACAGTAATGTAGTATTGTTATAGTAATGTAGTATTATAGTAATGTAGTATTATTATTATTATAGTAATGTAGTATTGTTATTATAGTAATGTAGTATTATAGTAATGTAGTATTATTATTATTATAGTAATGTAGTATTATAGTAATGTAGTATTATTATATTAATGTAGTATTATTATAGTAATGTAATGTAGTATTATTATAGTAATGTAGAATTATAGTAATGTAGTATTGTTATAGTAATGTATTATTATAGTAATGTAGTATTGTTATAGTAATGTGGTATTATTATAGTAATGTAGTATTATTATAGTAATGTAGTATTGTTCTAGTAATGTAGTATTATAGTAATGTAGTATTGGTATAGTAATGTAGTATTATTATAGTAATGTAGAATTATAGTAATATAGTATTGTTATAGTAATGTAATATTATAGTAATGTAGTATTATAGTAATGTAGTATTATAGTAATGTAGTATTACAGTAATGTAGTATTGTTATAGTAATGTAGTATTATAGTAATGTAGTATTATTATAGTAATGTAGTATTATTATAGTAATGTAGTATTGTTATAGCAATGTAGTATTATTATAGTAATGTAGTATTATAGTAATGTAGTATTACAGTAATGTAGTATTGTTATAGTAATGTAGTATTATTATAGTAATGTAGTATTGTTATAGAAATGTAGTATTATAGTAATGTAGTATTATTATAGTAATGTAGTATTATAGTAATGTAGTATTACAGTAATGTAGTATTGTTATAGTAATGTAGTATTATAGTAATGTAGTATTATTATTATAGTAATGTAGTATTGTTATTATAGTAATGTAGTATTATAGTAATGTAGTATTATTATTATAGTAATGTAGTATTATAGTAATGTAGTATTATTATATTAATGTAGTATTATTATAGTAATGTAATGTAGTATTATTATAGTAATGTAGAATTATAGTAATGTAGTATTGTTATAGTAATGTATTATTATAGTAATGTAGTATTGTTATAGTAATGTGGTATTATTATAGTAATGTAGTATTATTATAGTAATGTAGTATTGTTCTAGTAATGTAGTATTATAGTAATGTAGTATTGGTATAGTAATGTAGTATTATAGTAATGTAGAATTATAGTAATATAGTATTGTTATAGTAATGTAATATTATAGTAATGTAGTAATGTAGTATTACAGTAATGTAGTATTGTTATAGTAATGTAGTATTATTATTATAGTAATGTAGTATTGTTATTATAGTAATGTAGTAATGTAGTATTACAGTAATGTAGTATTGTTATAGTAATGTAGTATTATTATTATAGTAATGTAGTATTGTTATTATAGTAATGTAGTATTGTTATGGTAATGTAGTATTATTATAGTAATGTAGTATTGTTATGGTAATGTAGTATTATTATAGTAATGTGGTATTATAGTAGTCCAAATAACTAATTGATTAACAATAATTTGTATTGTATCAAATTTTAAAGTAATGCGGCCCGTCAACTTCACATTTTTTCTATGTGTGGCCCATTTACCCGGCTGAGTTTGAGACCCCTGGTCTAAAAAGACCTTTACTTGAGTTCTACAATACCATATAATATAGAAATGTAGGACTGAATTGACTCTCCTCAGAAGAGCATCCAGATCACAGCAGAGGGCTACACTGGCTCAAATAATTCAATGTGCACTGTTGTAAGAGCTTACAAAGAGTTTTCCATAAATTATTCTTTACTCCCAACAAGAACCAGTTTTTCTCCTCATTTATACAGTTGTCAAAACATGTTCATTAAGTGACCAGTCAAATGGTTGGATCTTAGTGAAGCCAGTCACACACCAGTTGCCATGTTGAAGGGATTGGTTCTGAAGTTATTTTGAGTTTTCCAAAATAAGTGTAAGGGTATGTGCACACGAGGGAATTACGTCTGTAATTGACGGACGTATTTCGGCCGCAAGTACCGGACCGAACACAGTGCAGGGAGCCGGGCTCCTAGCATCATACTTATGTACGACGCTAGGAGTCCCTGCCTCGCTGCAGGACAACTGTCCCGTACAGTAATCATGTTTTCAGTACGGGACAGTTGTCCTGCAGCGAGGCAGGGACTCCTAGCGTCGTACATAAGTATGATGCTAGGAGCCAGGCTCCCTGCACTGTGTTCGGTCCGGTACTTGCGGCCGAAATACGTCCGTTAATTACGGACGTAATTCCCTCGTGTGCACATACCCTAAGAAAGATGCTGTAGCGCTGGCGGCCGCGGGTCTCACTCACCCCAGCAGCTGCCAGCCTCCATGTCCTCTGCCTCCGTGACTATTCAATATCCGTGTCCGGTGTCTGTGACAAGTTCAGTATCTGTGTCCAGTGTCCGAGGCAAGTCCAGTATCTGTGTCCGGTGTCCGTGACAAGTCCAGTATCTGTGTCCAGTGTCCGTGACAAGTCCAGTATCTGTGTCCAGTGTCCGAGGCCAGTTCTGCTTCCGATAATACAGCACAAGTCAGCTTCCAGCTATCCGGCACCAGCCTGCCATCCAGGTACCACCGACCAGTGACTGTCCTATATTGTTTGACCATCAGCTACTCCGTTACGGACAACCGATATTGAATCCCTATGATTAACCTGAGGTAGGGAATCCCGCATAGATCATACAGGAGTTTCAGGGTTTCCATTTACTTGACATAGAGTTATATTATTCTAAATGGATGACATTGTCCTAGTGTTGGTCTGACCCAAAGATGAGAAGAACAGAAATACAAAAGGAGTTCCTTGAGTGACATAGAATATGGGAGATAAAATTAACACCTCATCTCTGACCAGCTTGGATTCAGGAGGTCTATTGAATGATAACGTAAACCAGTCACATCTCAATGAGCTTCAGGCCAAAGTGATATGACTTGTAGAGATAGAGAAGGGGGCTTCACTTTATGATATCTCTGGTGATTGTCATCATATAAATGAAAAAATGCCAAACCCAAGAGCTTCTTATTTATTTTGTGTATGTGGGTCACTAATACAGTTCACAGAACCGATATGGGTTTTCGAGATTTGCAAACAGGTGACGATGATGTAGAAGCTATGTATGTACTGGTCCCTATGATAATAATGTACACTATCGCTTTAAAAAGTGCGGCAACCAAACAGATTGATCAGTTATGTAGTGTCCAAAATATGTCATAGTAGATCACGCTTCGCATAGGTTCCTATACTATGAATTGATGTACTTTCATTAAATATGCTTATTATGACACCCTACTAGTGGAGTGACCCCCTCTCGTTCTTTCTTGCTCGCTATGTTTATATTGTGGCGGTATAAGCGGAGTTAATAGGATGTCGCACACTGTACTAAAGGGAACCTGACGTGTACTGAAAAGCTTCTATGAATGATATTTCTAGGAATCGAGAGATGTTTGTTTATGCTAAGTCCATCCTTTACAGTCAGGCAACAACATCGTGCCTCCAAAACCTGTCACAACAAAATCTGTTTTATTGAGCAGTGACTGCAAACACAGGGGCGAGAGCAAAGAGACACGTGTATATATGACACGCCAGGGACACCGGGCTACAGATCATGGGCTCTTCTTCATGGCGGTGACCTCAGATGTCTACACACCATCCTACGACAATATGGCAGCAAGCGGTGCCTCACCAAAATCCCTATCGAGGACTGCAACATCCTAATGAGTATATAATAATTTGCTTTGCAGTCTATTGTTTCCTGTTAGGCTATGTTCACACTCTTAGCAAAAAACGTCTGAAAATACGGAGCAGTTTTCAAGGGAAAACAAGCTCCTGATTTTCAGAAGTTTTTTTAGTAACTCGCGTTTTTCACGGACATTTTTGGAGCTGTTTTTCTAGAGTCAATGAAAAACGTCTCAAAAAATGTCAAAAGAAGGTGGTTTGAGGTAGTTTTTTTTACGTGGCCGTTATTCCAAACGGGCGCGTAAAAAAAACGGCCCGTCGGAACAGAATGATGTTTTTCCCATTGAAATCAATGGGCAGATGATTGGAGGCGTTCTGCTTCCGATTTTTCGAAAACGTCCGAAAATAAGCCGTGTGAACATTCCCTTATCAGACTGAATTGAAGTTTTTGAGTCCTATATGTGTTGTTCAATACATTTTACAAAAGATGGGCATGTCGGTAATCTTCTCTCTGTTTACTACCAGAAAATATTTATCATGTGAGTGAGAAATGGCCATACAGGCAATGCTAGTATTAAAAAAAAAAGCTGGAAAAACTCTAATCTGCTTGAAACAGCCATTCCCAATAATCCAAGAATACAGAATAGTTGTGCACATAGTCCGCATTACACGCGGGCATCCTGAGCCACAAGAAAAACTATACAACTCCACACTATGGGTTTCAAAAAGTGATGGGTTGCAGCAAACACTTATCACATAACTCCAGTCTCCCACAGCGGTCTCTGGATGTGACCACCCGGGAGTGGAAGTGAGGACCATTGTTATCAGTGACTGAAAGAGACAGAACAGGCAATGCACGTTGTGATAAGGATCTGTCATGACCCGGACCCACGTGGGTAAGAAAAAACGGCAGCTTTCAGGACAATGAAGGTTAATCGTGCTCTTCATTACAAAATGGGGCAACATGGGCCAAATTTATAGAACTTTTTTATGTCTGAGACTTCACAAATTCATTTATAAGTGTTGTCCCATGAAGACAATCCCTTTTGATATGGCCTGTTAGGGCATATGGACATCACAGATCGGGATCCTTTATTTGGGACTGTTTCGATGAGTGGAGAACCACGAACATAGAGCAGCTCTTCTTATGGTGGACCCGGCCCATACATGCATTACAGTGGATTGGCTGACATGTAATACTACATTTCCCCCGCAAGGGTTAGCCTCATAAAAACAACCCCTATAAAGGTTCTAGAGAACAATAACATTGATCAATCAGGGGCCAACATCCGGGACCCCTTAAGTGAATGGGACGAGCTGCAGTACCAGCTACAGCCACTCGTATGGGCGAGCCACTGTGCTTATGTAAACAATGGGCCTCATTTAGTAAAATAGTCCAAAACAAAAACGGACGTAGTTGCACATAGCAGCCAATCACTGCGCAGCTTGAACTGATTAAGAAATAAAAGCTGGGGTCTGACTGCAATGAAGGGGCAGCGCTTACAAGAGCAGCGTGGCCCCTTTATTGTGCAGGTTCCTTAAGGATAGACCAAGTTCTGGAGAACCCCTTTAAATGGCGAGGGATTTGCAGTCTATTCTTCATGAACCACAATGCACTTATGATTCAAGACCGATGTTGTTCGGTGAATGATTACAATGGATTTTTCATACACGAGTCCCACTGTTTTTCTGCGAATATTATTTATTGCAATAAAACCCATTTTAACTTCATCTTCGTGAAAACCGCCGTTCTATTTTAGCATTTCAGAAAAATGTACAGTACCTGCCAAAGGGGCATTTTTTGCTGGTGGTGGATTTAAAATAAATTGTCTGTCAGCCAGTTATACAACAGTTTCCAAGGATCACATTTTAGAATTTGTCATCTTGTTCTACCATCTTAAATGAAACATAATGCAAAGTTTTCTTATTTTAAAATAGACAATCTTCTTAAATGGATTCCAGAGAATAATACGAAGAAACTCTCATCCCTATAGCTCTGAATTACATGGCCAAAACAGGAGAATTTTATATTAAATCTAACATTTATACATATATATATATAGCAATTTATTAAATGGGTTGCCTCATAATAAGAACCGAGGTCTATACACCCAATTAGGGCAGATGGATGTCAGAAAGGTGGGACCCCAGCTTGGAACCCATTATGAGTCGGAGCGGAAAGTGTCTCCCACTCTGGTGGACTCGACTCATCCATGCATCACATGGACCTCCATTCATCTGTGATACTACATTTCCCCTGGAGCAATCGTGGCTTCCTCTGGCAAAATCAGCTAGTCGCCGGGGATGCTGGAAGCTGGACGGCACCAATAAGAAAGGAGTCATCTATGACTCTCCTGACCCTTCGGAAACATACATGCTCAGATTGACCAAACGTGCATGTTAGGAATGGGGACTTACAGACACCCCTGTCAGTACTTGTCAATCAAGGGACAAAAGATTGAGCATGTAGAAGTCCAATAAGTCCGATTCTTCGTACCCCCAATTATCGGCAGACGGCCTCCATGCACATTGGATTGTTGGCTGTTTCATTGACATTAATCCAATCTGAAAGGCCAGCTTTAGTTGGGTTGGTTATCAGGTTACATTTACTAAGACTTAGGCCTCATGCACACTTCCGACACGGTTTTCACGGCCATTTTTGACGGATCCGTGTGTCCGTTTTATCGTCCGTGTGCACTCCGTGTTTCTGTTTCTGTGCGCCGAGCATGGTACTGTCCAGGGTGCTAAAAGAGTTAATGGGCTGCACTGATCGGCGGTAACTCTTTCAGCACCCTGGACAGTGCCAAGCTCGGCGCTCGGAAAATAAAATGTTAATGTAATTTAAAAAAATTCATACTTACTTTCCTCCTGTCCGGCCTCCAGCGATGACGTTTCATCCATGTCACCGCTGCAGCCAATCACAGGCTGTAGTGGCAGTCACGCACGTCAGGATGACGTCAGAAGGCCGGCCTCCAGGGATGACGCTTCATCCCACGTGACCGCCTCTGCAGCCAATCACAGACTGCAGCGGCCTCCGCAGCCAATCACAGGCTGCAGCGGCCTCTGCAGCCAATCACAGGCTGCCGTGTCATTCTGGAAGGTCGGACTGGAGGAAGAAGTGGGACTCGTCACCAAGACAACGACCGGGTAAGTATGAACTGCTTTTTATTTTTAATCAGCAGCCTCTTTTCTCTATCAGTTATTGATAGAGACAAGTGGCTGCCGATTAGTGCAATATTTCTGTTATGTTTTACTGCCCGCCCGGCCGTTGCTAGGCAACGGCTCCGTCACACACGGACGACACACGGATGCCTTCCGTGTGCCTTCAGTTTTTTTGACGGCCCCATTGACTTGCATGGGCCTCACGGTCACGGAATCCCGGACCAAAGTACGACATGCTCTACTTTGGATCGGAACGGAGCATCGGGACCGTCAAAAAAACTGAAGTGTGCATGGCCCCATTGAAATGAATGGGTCAGGGTGCTAGCCGTCAGAAAAACGGATAGCACCCTGAAGGAAAAAACTGAAGTGGGCATGGGGCCTAAATACTTTCTATATAGACAGTCAGTGCTTCACCTGAAAGTATATTGCGTCCATTACAGTTTATACTGGTGTATGCCGGACATAGCATGCCACTTCTAAAACTCTGACTGCAATCACAGGGAATTCAGGGTCAATTACAAAATAGTTATGGCAGAAGCTAAAGGCTGGGAATTACGACGGGTTTGTGAAGGATACAGGAAACATCTGGTGAGAAAGAAGCAAGACTGGAACAAGAAGGGAAAGAGGAATCTCTAAGTGGCCATGAGAATCATTCGGATTTAAGAAAGGACTCACTCGCTGAACAGGAAGGATCACTGGGATGCACTTAAGATGGATAGAGAAATGACAGAAGATGAAACCATAGGCCAGCGTGTGAACTTTCATTTTATATTTCTAATGTCATTCAATAGGCATTGAAAACAAGGTCGGTCTAAAGTGGACTTAAAATGGCAATAGATGTAATATTAATCATAGACATGCCTATGAAGAAACAGCGCCTCGCTTGTCCATGGGCTGTGTCTAGGATTCATTTTATTTATTCTGAGCTGCAATACCTGACCTAACGCCACTGGAATCTTATACCCTTCAACAATTTAACCCTTAGTAATGATAATTGCTATGTCTCTGTGATAATAAAATGACTAATAGAAATTCCCTCCACTGGTCAGAAAAATGTTCTTGGTCTTTAGTGATTAATTATACGATTCTACAATTTCAGCTATCCGCTATGGAAAATACTGTTACGAGCAGCAGGTCTATTCCTGCACGCTCACCATCTCCCTGTTACTAGATGGGGTAGTTGTTGAGGCAATTGCTGCACAGCTGATCCATCCATGTAGGTCAGAAAACCACCCTGAGGTGAGTCACTGTGTCTCGTTTAGAGAGAGAGTGACCTGATTTGTCTGCCTCTCCTTAAAGAATACTTGGCCGCAGCATGCAGGTGTCGGTTATACAGTAGTACTTACTATGTGTGTTTGTCATCAGAAAATCAGATTGTGTGTTCTAGGCTAGTGTTGTGTCTTTCCAGCTCTGCCTAAGTATTTCCTCAGTCCGTGTTTGCTTCTGTGTTTAGTCCTGTTCGTTGGTTACTTTCATCCTGGTTTATCTGAGTTTGCAATCAGTTTATTCTGTTTTTATTGCCTCTGTTTTGTAGTGTTTTTCTGGGGGCTGTGTTAGGGACAATGTCTACATATTAAGAACTCCATGAGGGGAGTGTTTGTAACAATGATGGTTAGTGTCAGGGTCAGAGAGCAGGGATTGATCCAGGAATAGTTATTGGTTAAGTAGGGTAGTTTGTTATCATCTACCATAATCCAATTGGTGTCCAACATCTGATTATCATCACCCATCGTCCGTTTGTTCCCATCATCCGTCTAACATCATCATCTTGTTCTATTGTTCTATCCCTGTCTTCAATCGGTCAGTCCCTGCTTCTTGTATTTCTGTTGTCAGTATTAGAGAACATGCTCCATAATTCTTTTACCTTAGACTGTCTGGTTGGTTAACAATTCGGCCCTACTGTAGTCCTGGGATTGCTAAAGGTAAAGCCTAATCCTACCATCTTGTGATCAGCAGGCGTCGGTGCAAATACACGTGTGATGCGCCTAAATAATATCAAATATTGGGGAATGATTTTGTTCAAATCATCTCAAGTGTCCCAATGGTGGCAAAAAAATTCAAAAAAAAAAAAGATGGTCAGACTGAAACTAAATCTTCCCATCTATGGCCAGCTAATCAATCTATTCAATCTCTAGGTTTTAGGTAACCATTAGGATGAGTTCCCACACTGCAGATTTTGCACAGATTTTCTGCACTGACAATCCGCAACAATTATAGTAAAATGCACGTGGATGAGGTTTTCAAAACCCCATCCACTCGTGGCAGGAAAAAATCTGCATGGAATTGCGGACATGCTGCAGATTTTGCAATGCAGTAGGGTGAAATCCGAGGCAAATCAATCAACATGTAAAAAATTGTGACAGATTTGGAAAATATCCGCCACTTCTGTTCTTACCCTTACAGACCTTTTTTATATTGTAAATACACTGACTAAGCAGTAGGTTGCAATCTGTTGCTGAAGAGCAGCTGACAAAATTTTACATTGAACCTCAAAAACGTTAAAATTTTATTTTTAGGTTTATTCTGTACTGATTCATTTCATAAAACAGCTTTATGGAGATGTATTTTTCTAATACAGAGCTCAATATCCCATTAATAGTCATAGCGGTTACATGTTATGATTGTAGCTGCCACAAGTGGGAGGGGCTTACTGTTCACTGATTTATACAGCTCCCATTGAACTCAATAATGAATCCATATCCAGTGCTCCCCCTAGTGGTGGCTGCAGGCAGACAGATTTCCATCATTTACCTCTATAACTGATAAAGAGTTTGCGAAAAATGGAGCTTTAAATTATATAAAAGATAAATTCCAAAAATAATCAGTGTAAATTTTTTCCCTAAAACCAAAATGATGGAGGTACACTTAATGCCGTGTGACAAATCTCAGCAAAAGGAAAGCTATATGGCAGTGAAATAGTAAGTTTTCCTTTTAAAGCTTGCGTCTGGTACAGAGGGTAGCCCCCACGTTCCCCTCACAGTACACAGACAGCACATAAACCCAACAACGGCAGCAATTTGGTTAATATCTGTGAGAACAATCCATCATGGTCATTTATAAGGCATTTTCTACTGTAACACGATTAACTGTCAAAGCAATAGATTAGAATAAATCCTGCGCACATATGTTCACCATGACTGCTTCTTTATTCAAATTAAGTGTGTACCAGGCGTGGATTCTATAATGAGACCACATTAAAGCACGATATCTCTTTCAGGTTTAAATATGTTTAGGAAAAAAATCTGTCCCACCAACCGGTTATGGAAAATCATTTATCATCAGGAAATAAAGGAAAGAACATCTTGGGGTTTATGAATGAAACCGGAGAAGGTTTTAATACATTAATACACATAGACGTTATTTGAAACACTGGTTTGAACGATTTGGGGAAGTAGCCGTTTCTTCAATATAATGTCATTCTCTTTACATGGGAACGGTTCAATAATAACCGTTCAAGGCTTAGGTACATGTCGGGTCTTGCTCTGCAGGACCCATCAGCAGAACACAAGCTGTAATTTTATGTCGGCTTATAGTCTTCTGACAGGTCGTGTTGGTCACACACCAGGGTTGCTGACCTCTCAATCTTTATTTTGACATTATGTGAAAAATCTGTGCATTAGAAACGTCTCACTGATGCGTATGTATTATGACATGGTTTATATAGAAATCGCAGACAGACCCCAAATTATCAAATTGGGGTCACTGTGGACACGGTTTAATGCTACATTTCCACTGTGGTGGCGCTGTATCACATATATAGAAACATCAGCAGCAATGGAGGAGATTATACTGCAGTAATGAGCAGTGTAGCTGTGATTCCAGCACTGGGGTCAGATAGAACACTTACTAGAAGCTGCAGCAGCATCTCTGTGCGTCTCCCTGCCTCCCCTCTCCTGATCCCTCAGTGATTGTCTGTCTTGTTTTGAGGAGATGGAAAAATCAGTCAAATCAGAGTTAGGAGGGGAGAGGGAGTAGGAGAGCCTGATAAGTGGGAAAGAGGCATTTTTCTCTAATAAGATATATTACAAAGGTTCTAATATTGTTGCTTGTACTATTGATTTATGCAAAGTTTTTTTAAAAGTTAGTGACCATTTAAGCTATTTCTTAATATAAGTGTAGGTCTACCTTAGGGAAGCCAAAAATGAACTTACACTTGGAGGAAATGCATAAAGGACAATTACCGTATATGTTTCTAGTCTCAGAATTAATCCCTGGAGCCTGTCAGCAAGTAGAGGCTGTTTCTGCTGCCAGTAAATAGTAACCTGGATTCTTAAGACAGACCAAGAATGCTACGTCAAGGAACTGAAGTGCCCCGGGTCTGGGATTCTTATTCTTTCATATCGATGAAGGGAACCATTCAGATAACAGCAGTATATCGGGGGATTGCTGTTTATGCGGTAATGATGACTTGTAGGAATCCGGAGTTGCCTGTGGAGAACCTTTTATGTTGATGTGTATGTTTTAACGCCACTCTATAATAAAGGTCATCTGCGAACGTCTGATCTCGTGTTAAGTGGTGTCTGTACACCTGCAAAACGCGTTTTTATAGGAGCCATAAACACACAGACAGGCGCAGAGTCAGTTGCATGTTTTGATGCCGCGGTTGGAAGACGTACAGGTGTGCAGAAGTCACATTCAAAGCCCTCAGAGGGTTCAGAATACAGAAACTGGGATGATTGTGAGGTAGCAGGTGGAATTAACTGTGCGCTGCCCTGATTACCGGCCAGATCTGGATTGTTGAACCGCACCACAAACATAGTTCATAGAGAGCTCCTCAGCCGGTGTTACCTGATATGTAAATCAGGAAACACAGAGGCTTTTACTTAGCTACTGATACGTGTTAATTATAGTAAAGAAGATAATCTTCGCACAGCAGGTGTGTAGTGGAGGTCACTGTCCCTTTAAAAGTCAGCTCTGTAAGCGGAGATCAGAATACCATCACATAGCTATGGATACTGAAGCTTTGTCTCCCTAGCTGGTGTGTTACCTGCAGCCAAAATGACTGGGGGTAGTGGAATAGAATTATTGTGTAGGTGAACCTGAGGGGGGAGATCTTACCCTTATGTATTAGGAAATTCCATTTTATTATTATTTATTTCTCGTTGTTTTGTATAGCGCCAACATACTCCACGGCGCTGTACAAAGATGGTCACTGTTCACATCAGTCCCTGTCCCCAATGGAGCTCACAATCTATTTTTCCCTATCAAACACGGGGGAAACAAACTCCATGCAGACGTTGCCCTCGATCACGTTCAAGTGCAATCCTTAAACCATTGTTCCCCAACCTGTGGCTCTCCCGAGGCTGCAAAGCTGTCCTGACAGCCCAATATACAAGTCAAGATGAACTTTTAAAGGGGTACTCTAGCCATAAACATATATGACATCCATAATATATGCCATAAATGTTTGAATGGTGGGAGTCCAATTGATCACTTGAGTGGGGGGTCTCATTGAGAAGCTGGAGGGTTGTCCATGTCTGCGTTATAACTCTCTATTATAGTCTTTAAGAGCTATGGAGACTGCAAGGTTAAGTGGACCGCCACCGATCAAACACTCATGGTTGGAATACCCTTTTAATTTAAAACCAATTTGATTAAATCCGATTGTAACATTTACCGTAGTTAATGCAATTTCAAGAATTTGCGCATATTACAGATATATCCAATCATCAAGGCACTGCTGCCTAAACCTGCTTTGGATGAATTTTAGGGTCTATTACACCCGGACCCCCACGATTCTACTGAACTGGTCACCATAGAACAAGTTCAGAAGAAGATTGTCATAATATAGACCCTATAATGCGGCTGTACTTCCAGATAAGGCCTCGTTCACATGTGCGCTCACCATTCTGTCCTGCTCCGGCAGAGTAACAGAACAAGAGATTAACCGGAAGCGCCAGTTCTGCTTCACCATGGACACCAGCGGTGGCTGACGGAACCCATGGACTTTAATGGGTTGCGTCGAGGTGTCCGTGGCTCTACTGAAACACTAGCGCAGTATGCTGCGCTATTGTTTCCGGTATTTTCGGACAGATCCGCGACAGAGGCCCCTAACGTAGCATCCGAGGCAGATGTAAGCAGGCCCTTAGTAATTCTGGTATAAATGACTTTGCGTCTATTTTTCATGTATTTCGTACCAGTGAAGGAATTTTGTACAGGAATGGGGTTGTTTAGTGATGCATCGTGTTCTTTGGCGTGTCGGATGCGGCTGCATCTCGGATACACTGGAGTAGTTCAGTCCATATGGGGGGGGGGGGGGGGGGGGAAGAGACCAGGCCGGCCTATGTTTCTAATATGTTGTGACAATTCACTGATACCTCCTGCTGTTTTCCCTCCAAACCACTCATCAGGCTTCGGGAGAAGAGAATCCAGCAGCCGCCCCCGCCGCCGCTCTGTTTCCTCCCGGAGCTGTGTAGGGTCCTGAACCACTTCTATTACTGGATCAATTTGTTACACTTTAAAGACACTCAATGTCATCCTATAGGGCCAGCCTGAGATAAATGGAAGAAGATTATCCTCACACAGAGCCACGGGGAAGAACGCAGACTCCTGCCTGCTTTCACTTCTCAAGACCTTGAAGTGGAAATGCTCGCTCTATTACTCAGCAAGCGAGCGGTCTGTCTTCATCCATCTCCACCTTTATTTACCCATAACACAGGGCCGGAGCCTGGCATTCCTTCCATGGGTAAAGGCTCCTCATTATCGGTGTTTATACAATGATAACCAAACGCGTCTGTTTATCTCCAAATATTACTCTACTATGAGGAAGTAGTGAAGGAATATTCATCTGTATGGACACACGTGAGGAACCGCCTATCGGGCTGTACCCCGCTTCATAGTAGATCGCAATGGACATAGTAAAGGATATGTACACCTTTAAAAGCAATTATTATTATTATTTATTTATTTATTTTTATAAAAATGTGTATCATTGTGATTGGTGCAACCTTGTAATCACATTTTATAAAAAAATAAAAAATATATTTTTGAGATACAGCTGCTTTGTATCTTTTATATAGAGCAGCTGAAACTAGCGCTGAGACCTGAATCCGTCAGGTCAGTAGGACTGACGGGTTCAGTGTCAGCCGGTCCTGCGTGTCTCTGACATGCAGGATCGAGCGGTTACTGATCACATCTAAGTTCACATCGATAACCGGTGGATCCTGCGTCAGTGCCGCTCCCCTGACGGATTCAGGTCTCAGCGCACGATACAGCTGCTCTGTATACAGGATACAAAGCGGCTGTATCTCAAAAAGTCAAAATTATTTTTAATAAAAACGAATTAGAAAGGTGCACCAAACACACTGATACACATTTTTTTTAAATAGTTTTTAAAGGCATACATAGCCTAGAAGTTAAATTTAAAATAGAAACCAATCAGAGCTCATCAATAGAAACCAATCAGGGGTTGTCCAGTTTCAGCAAATAAAAAAGTTATTCTTTGTATGATGAAAAGTTCTATCATTTTCCTATATACTTTCTGTATCAATTCCTCACACTTTTTGAGATCTCTGCTTGCTGTCATTCTAGAGCACCATCATTGTTTATTTACAGTGGATAAAAATCTGTCATGGTCATGTGACACACAGGTGCTGGGCTCGTTACAGTTACATTATGTGTATCAGAGCGGTGTCTTCTAACAAACCAAGCACCTGTGTGTCCATCACATGACTGTAAGCAGATTTGTATCCCTTGAGAGTAAACAATGAAAGTTACTCTTGAATGACTGCAAGCAGAGCTCTTGAAAACTGTGAGGAATTAATACAGAACGTATATTGGAAAATTGTATAACTTTTAATTTATACAGAAAATAAATTAATTTGCTGAAACCGGACAACCCTTTAATATATTCAACCCAATGGTACATTTATATATAATACATATATGAATACATTCCTCAGTATAAGTATATAATAGCCGCATATATAATACTGAACCCGATCATATACAGTGTAATATCATATAATATAGATCATGCAATATATGTCATGTACAATATAATATCATAGAATATAGAAACATATATAATGGAATACCATGTCATCTATAATGTGATATTATAGAATACTGAACCCTGTCATACGGAATATAATATGTAGTATATACTCTCATATAACATCATGTCATATAGAATACCACATACTATTAGATGCTGGTCGGGTGGTGCACCGGCTATAGGCGGGTATAATAATAATATATGATGCCTGGCGGGAGCGCCCTGCTCGCCGCAGCCCGCGCTCTGTGATGTGACAGTGTGAGGCCGACTATTTACTAGCACAGCTGTGATGACATAGGCCACGCCCCCTGCGCCAGTCATTGGTTTAGAATGCGGAAGGAATTCACATTCCGTGAGTCTAAACACCCAGCCAATAGTAGGGCGCGGTCGCCGCTTCCAACCAATCGTAAGATAGGTTACCACCCACCTGTCAGCCGCTCCGTGCTGCGCTATATAAGGCGGTGCTCACAGCCGCTGAGCTCACTCTAGAGCCTGTCAGTAACGAGTGTTGGTTGTGTGATTATTGGGAATCGCGTCTCTATACAGTCCGGCAGACATGAAAGCTTTCAGCCCCGTGCGATCCGTCCGGAAAAGCAGCCTAACGGAGCATAGCCTGGGCATCTCCCGGAGCAAAACGCCAGTGGATGACCCCATGAGCCTGCTATACAACATGAATGACTGCTACTCCAAGCTGAAGGAACTGGTGCCCAGCATCCCGCAGAATAAGAAGGTCAGCAAGATGGAAATCCTCCAGCATGTCATCGATTACATCCTGGATCTGCAGATCGCCCTGGACTCTCACCCCAGCATTGTCAGTCTGCATCACCCGAGGCTGTCCAGCCCTTCCTCCAACAGAAGCCCCCTGACCACCATCAATACAGACATCAGCATCCTGACACTGCAGGTACAGAGCCCTGTGCATGACCCCAGCACCCATCGCTTCTGCACACTGGAAATTATGGGGTTAAAATGTCCCTTTAAATCTATTTTTTCTCTAGAATCTGCAGCTAAAACCGTCCATAGATGTAACACAATGATGAGTGTTTACCCTGATGTATAAATGTTACTAGATACAATCCTAAATATTTACAATGTGTTAGATCTTGGATTGACATTTGAGTAATTTTCTATTTGTCTTGATCACGGCCATTGTAGATTTTCATTAGATCAAATGTGTATAGAAATCTTCCCGCTGCAGCGTATGGTTTTATGGTTAAAAATCGCTACGTCTGTGGCAGTGATTGAGGGAGCGCTGTGATGCTGGGTCTACAATGAGCCCCATGCCAGGTGGCTGATCACCCATCCTATCTCCTTGTGCCCGGTCCCCTCCCTAATGTGCCCCAGCATCCCCACGCTCATCTACATCTCATCGCATTATAGTAACACGTGCTTGTTTTCTCTTTCCAGGCGTCTGATCTATCAACAGAGTTTATCACGACTGACAGCAAAGCTCTTTGTCCTTAAGCAAAATGGTGAGTGTCGCGCTGTGGAGACGTGCGATCTCTGATCTGTCGTTGACTATGTGGGTTTTCATGGGGGTCCTGTATTTAACATTATAATCAAAATCCCCTTTTATATACCCGCTCCCCCCCCATTGTGTGATATGCAGACACGCTGCCGATTCTCCCTAATGCCTTAAACGTCTTGTGGGCTCCTGTCATCATCTTAAAGTGGCTGCATTTAATCAAATAATTGGTGCAAGCCGCCGACTGGCGCCTGCATTCATTGCAGTTAAATTAATCCAAACAGAACGCGCTGGAGGACCCCCCTCCTCCCTTTCTCCGTCATATGTTACCGTTTAACCTGTGTCATGCCTGGTAAACCTGATCGTCCTATTAATTTCTTGACGCCCTCTACGTACGCGACATTCCCATACGGCTCCGCTATGTATAGTGAATGTAATATCTCAGGAGGGTGGGAGGTAAAAGGAGTGGTAGATTTGCTAGAAGGGTTGTGTTTGAAGGGTTAATAGGGTGGTGGGGGGTCTCGTATGGACACCCAGCTTGTATAGAGACGCGGTTTGCAGTGCGAGAAGGGTTAACCTCCAGCTCCTGTGTACATCTGGAGCATGAGTGTTTGGTTAAATGTGCAGCGGTGGCTTCCTCACTGGCGCCAGTCTGTCTACTGATCTCGTCCACTAAAACCCTCCTTCTCAATCTCTTGCAGGTGTTCACATTGACTGGTTTTCTTTGCACAACATGGCTACAAGACTTCTCTATTTCATTATTTGAGTTCGGCGTTTGTACAGAAGCTCGTGGAACAAGGGGATTCAATGTGGCTATGAAGAGACTCATCCAAATTTTTTTTTTTTTTGTGCCCCAAATATTTTTTTTTACCCCATTCCCAGCCAAGCTTTGGACTGCTGTTTTTAGTTATTTATGAAAAGACTATGATTGACCTTTCCTAACGCGGAAGGCTTGATTCTTACTATTCTCTCCTACCTGGGGAGTGGAAGTTACTGTCGTACCACAAGGGATTTGCCACTTTTTACCATCAGCTTTTTTAAGCCTTTTATTAAATAAAAAGGTGAAGCACCAAGGCAAGGAGCGGAGTATCCGGCTATAGAGATTTTATCAGAATGGACTCGATGGCAAGCTGTATATAGATAAATAAGACGTTGTGAACTCTTTATTCCACGTTTCTTCCCCCTTAATCCCCCTTGTACAGTAGCAGAAATGTTCTATTTCTGCAAATGTGTAATGATCAGACTTAAATCATGCTGAACTTTTTATAAAAGTTTGGTTGTAAGCTTTTTATACAGAATAAATCAATGGTGTTTATTGAAATGACTCCTTTAGCTCTGTGCCTTTTACTCTTATACAACATCATGATGGTTAATATACAAACTTCTTCCCACCGTATCAGTATTCCCATAGTCTGTGCCAAGACTCCATATGATTCACATTCCTTGACCCGCACTAGTAAATGATTATCCCGGAGACTTTGAACACTAAAGAAGCTTTACTTGGATCAAGGGTGATAAGACCAATCCTGGCAGAAATCATGCGATACCCACATCAATGATCTATGTTAAGTGGCTGTTGCAGAGATACCGGCGCCCTGTGCTTGTGGCTATCTTGGGCAATGGTGACTTGGTGTAGTAAGACTTGCCACCCTGTAAAGATGACATAACGCATGTCATTATCACTGATGGTTTTGTAACTAGGGGATGTAGTAGAGCAGAGTGTCTGGTACGGCTCCTGGTATCTCTGGGGGTTAATTTTGACCTAAAATTTTAATTCATAGAAAAGTGACATTCAGCTCTGCTACATCTATATGATTATCTGTGCAGGTCAGAAGTTTTAGAACACATGGGAAATATAAGAACTTCACGGCGCCTACCTTCAGCTCCAGGTGGGGTTGTAGCTCAGACAGTCGTCCCGTCCCCCCTAGCCGTATGGATGTGGTGACCCCAATCATTTTGGGTACTACAGTAAAAAGCAAAACTGCTTTCTAATATCTTCTAGGCAGCGGATAATTGAAATTATGACAGATCAAACTTTGTTCCTTGAGCGTAGGTCCACACAGCGCAAACACTGCAGAATTTATGACCAGATTTTCCTGCGGCATTATCGCAAGATAAATGTATATGCTTCAGATTGAGAATCCGCACCGCAAGTCCATTTTCGCACTTGTTCTGCGCATTTTTTCCGTGTGGATGGGATTTGTTGAAATGTCATCCACTTTGCTGCTACTGTAATACGCTGCGAGTTTACCGCAATTGAGACTCATTGCGGACACTCCGCAGCTAATCCGTGCCATGTGCACCTACCCTAACGGAGCTTTAGGTCACTCCAAATATGCGAATAGAAGAAGCCAAAATGAAGGGTGCTGGTCGGTCATGAATCTGTTACAACTCCGCTATAGTCATACACTGAGTAATATTTGACGTTAACATTAGACCGTCTACATAGAGAAAAGTATAAGAAGGGTGAAAAAAACTTCACATGTAAAGTTGTGGCCAAGAACCAATAAACTGGTCAGAAGAAGCAGAATGGTGAAAGCAATTTATGTCTGCTTTGCTAGAGTTGGATTCCAGTCAGTGACTAGAAGGGGTTAATATTGAGGACTAGGTCTCGCTTGCTGTGAAGAGCGGCTGCCTCACCTGTGCGCTGTAACACTTTAACCTGAGTTAAACAGGTGTTTGGGAGGCGCCAGGCAGTCTAGAGCCGCTGCCCTTCCTTGCCCTTGACACAAAATCCATCTCAGGCCTGGAAGCCACAGCCGTACTCGTCTTATACAAACAGTGTCCTGACAGGTAGGCGGCCAGGGGGCTTTCATGACTACGAGTGAACCTAAAACAAGCAATGCATTGATCAGATAAGGAAAGCTGGACTGTCTGACCACACATAGCGACTGCTTACAGACCGTCCATACGAGACTTGTGTAGAGTCCGATCATAGATCTTAGATGACTTGTCAATTTCTTCCCCTCCCGCACTCATAACCGGACATAAAAACCCTGTATCATGGCAGACAATGGCGCACTTAAGAAGATGTATAACCATCGTCCTAAGGGGCAGCACGGACCTCGCTGTAACCCGGCAGGTCTCTGACTCCTATGTAATAGACTGAGCCAATACAACGGATTAGGTGGCATGCTGGGAGTTGTAGTTTCATAACTGTTTTGAGTGCCACAGGTTGGAGACCCCTGGCATATAAAAATAAGGGCACGAGAAGATGAATGTATTCATACATGTATCCCCCACACTACACCCTGATGGACAACGCTGCGCTGTCACTGATCTGAATATTACATTTAACTAGGAAGAGAAGGAATTTTATTTAATTCCATAACTTTTCCTAAGGCTACATTCAGACAAACCTAATGTGGTCGCATTTAGTCTTTCATATTAATACCCGAATCTCAGAGTTCTGAAAGTAACGCAGATTTCCAGATCTATGATGATGTAACGCCGCTTTATGGGTGTTGCGGCTGTGAAACGGATGCTGGCGCTCCAAGCTGCAGAAGATGATGTGAGTTATACATCAGTCGTATCCAGATATTGATATTCTTATTGGGAAAATGACTGATTCATAAATGACCATTAATAGATCACAAATCTCGCCGGCATTATATATCGTTACCTACCACGTCTATTTCTATAGAAGCTTCAAGTGTGAAATTAACAATTGATAACTTAAAGTGACACTCCAAGTACAACTAATACACGGTTATACCCAATGCACTTCCTGAAGGGGCGGAGCATGACTTATTTTTGTTCTCTTTGAATCCTGGTGTCCTGCGGGTGATTTGCGGACCCATTCATTGCTATGACACCATGCCCTGACCGTGGTTTTCACGGTTCCTTTTAGCCCCACAAATATTAGCCGCAGAAGCTCGACATTGACTCAATAGAAACCGCTCCAAAAACTACAGTGAAAAATCCGACTTTGATTAAAAAACGTCTGAAAATCAGGAGCTGTTTTCCCTCGAAAACCGCTCCGTATTTTGTTATCCGTGTGAACATACCCTTAATACGAATATCCCGCTGCTGGGTGAGAGGTGTAACTTCAAGCTACTCCCCAATGCAATATCTGTAACGGCCCCCACCTACATGTACCATTTATAATACTGGTGTTTTCTTATGTGGCAGAGGGGCCCCCAGGCATCAGTGCCCGGGTTTCACTGTTACCTCTGTACCCACTATGGCTATGCCCCTGCACCAGGGTGTCTTTTACCAACCTGCAATGTACATTATATGATAATAGTTTTATAGAATGGGAATAGGTGGTGAGGGTCTTCATTCACCCTCAGTGTACATTATATGATAATAGTTTTATAGAATGGGAATAGGTGGTGAGGGTCTTCATTCACCCTCAATGTACATTATATGATAATCGTTTTATAGAATGGGAATAGGTGGTGAGGGTCTTCATTCACCCTCAGTGTACATTATATAATAATAGTTTTATAGAATGGGAATAGGTGGTGAGGGTCTTCATTCACCCTCAGTGTACATTATATGATAATAGTTTTATAGAATGGGAATAGGTGGTGAGGGTCTTCATTCACCCTCAGTGTACATTATATAATAATAGTTTTATAGAATGGGAATAGGTGGTGAGGGTCTTCATTCACCCTCAGTGTACATTATATGATAATAGGTTTATAGAATGGGAATAGGTGGTGAGGGTCTTCATTCACCCTCAGTGTACGTTGCAGATTTTCACTCTTTGAATTGATCCTTTAATAGTCCAGGGAGACTGGCTGCAGCAGATCAGTGGCTCTTTGGCTCCCTCTACCTGCCAAGAGGTTTATTGCATGTAGTTGCATCTGGTACATATATTGTAGTAGATGGCATCCCTGTTCTGGCCAGTAGCTGAAGCCTCTTCCTGCTGATAAACACTTTGGTCTCCTTCCTGTTCTGCTAATCTTAAAGCAGGCCCCCGAAGTGTCAGAGCAAGCTGCTGAGCACAGCCACACCACTGATCTCTCATCTTGACAGCGTCCCTTGTTTAAACACAGCGGATCACCACACTGCAGTCAGGGTATTTTTAGGTAGACGTTTCCTGGATAGGAAAAAGTAAAGCTGCACTTCCTATAGTGCTGTTGTAAAAGCGCTTTCATGCAAAACTCTGTACTAAGAGAGGAGATCCGGCCCAAGCAACTAGATCTCAAGAAGAGATGACACCGGACAATGCGGATCCAGGCGGGAGAAGGGAACGCAGGGAAATGGCTTTGACCTGCGGTTGTCACAAGAAAGTTGGAAGAAATCACAACGGAACCTTGTACAGCTTCAACTTGTTCCCAAGTTATTCCGTTTCATGGGATTGTGTGTTTGTGTGATGGGCATGCTGCACTGAAGTCCACCCTAGCAGATTGTTAAATTGACCTCCAATGAATGCAGAGCACTTGTCTTCTTAGTTTTTCTACACACCTTCTCCTTGGACCTTCTATTAGGACCCTAAGTTGCATGTATTGACCTGCCAGTAGTTTATTAAGAAAAGTCACTTCAAAATGTAAAAAAATAAATAGTAATCTAGGGGAATATCAGGTAGTGTCCATCCTATGTCATCTAAATATTAGCGTAAACCAGAGCTTGGCCTAATAGGTGTGCAATATACTTCATTCCTATATAGACATCTGATCCTCCAGCGTTTAAAGGGGTTGGATGGGATTTAAAAACATGGTTAGCGCCACTTCAGTGCATGGGCTGTGTCCGGTACTGCAGTTCAGCCCCAATGACTTGATGAAGGCTGAGCTGTAATGCCAGACACAACCCATGGACAAGAGTGGCGCTGTGTCTGAAAGAAAGCAGCCATGTTTTTACTAATCTCATACAACCCATTTAAAAGGTGTTGTCCGGTTTCTGAAAATGAATCTTATTTTTTTTTTGTATAATTAAAAATTATACAATTTTCCAATATACTTTCTATATTAATTCCTCACGGTTTTCAAGATCTCTGCTTGCTGTGATTCAGTTGGCACATTCATTGTTTACTTCCAGTGGATACAATTCTATCCATGGTCATGTGATGGACACACAGGTGCTGGGATCGTTACAGTTACAGTATTTGTATCAGAGCTGTGTCTTCTAACGATCCCAGCACCTGTGTGTCAGTCACATGACCCTGGACACACCCATTACTGGTGGAGTCTATGAGACAGCTGTATACAGTATATTGCACTTTCTCTTTGTATAGGTTCTGTTGTATATTAATATTTACATACATGGGTGAACATTAAACATTCATAAAGAACTTTCCGCATATAGCCAAGATTTTTTTGTAAATTATTTTTAGAACATCACAAAAAACAAGTGTTTCCTTCAGGGTTTGGTAGCAGTAAGTAAAGTTCAAGAGAGTCAACATTCTGTCAAATCTGTCAAAGACATAAAATGCAGAGGAGCAAGTTTTATTACTGATGAGCGTGTCATGGGTGGAATTGGTGTCCTCAAATACAACTTTACACTTGGGGCTATTATATATGTATATATCCCGAGCCTGTGGGTTGTACAGTAGATACAATGGGGGAGATATAGCAAAATGGTCCTGTTACCCATAGCAACCAGATGTCAGTTTTCGATTCTTAAATCGCTGTGGAAGACGCTACACTGTGATTGGTTGGTAGCCCAGGTTTTATGTTAGGCAGCTTTTATAAATGATTCCCGATATGTATCATGAAATCACACAGATACATGAATTTATACTGCAGGACCATTTTATATGCAATAAGTTATTTGTTGGTGATGAGACCTCAGATTCAGAACCAAACTTTTCAATTGTTATAGTCTACCTTTATATATATATATATACACACACACACATATACACCAAACCGATAAAAACAAGGGGACATATATACAAAAACACCAAAAAAAAAGGCCATACTTACAAATGGACACAGCCAGGTCAGAAACGCTGATGAAAGGGCGAGCAGGTGCATTAAATAATAATAGCCACTCCCACTGGTCTTGAGGGGAGTGGTGTGTGGTGCATGGGATGTGTAGTAAGAAATAATAAATGAATAGTGTGTGTGCAAGTGTAATACTATAAGTGAAATATAGGGGGCAGTAATGAGTGAAGTGGCTAAATAAAAATAAATGAATAATGGGGTGCAAGTGTGTGAAAGATGGAGGAATAGTGTGTAAGTCATGAGGCGCAGCGTGTATAGCCAGGTAGAAGCCTATTTGTGACGCCTTGATAATTCATAGAGCGGGCTACCCTGCTTGCTATGCCAAACAACAACACACCATGCTCCCCCAGCATCAAAGACCCGACTGTGTCCAAAAGAAGCAAATATAAGTAAGAATGAAAAATACCTGGGGTATTAGTAATCATTTAGGCACTTTACTCATTACTGCCCCCTATATTTCACTTATATTATTATCACTTGCACATACACTATTCATTTATTTTTTTACTACACATCCCATGCACCACACGCCACTCCCCTCAAGACTAGTGGGAGTGGCTATTATTATTTAATGCACCTGCTCACTCTCCTTCATCAGCGTTTCTGACCTGGCTGTGTCCATTTGTAAGTATGGCCCTTTTTTTGGCGTTTATATATATATATCTCCCCTAGGTCCAGTCATTGTACAGTCTAGATATGATTGCAAAACTTGAAGGTGATATCCTAGTGATGTTATAACGTACATTACTAGTCCCTAATCGAGGATTCCTGCGTCATCGGAGTTCATCTGCTGACATTATCTCGAAAATCAGTCACCTACTATGTATTGTCTCGGGAAAGCACTGTCTCTACAGCTTTATGTTAGTCTGCACACTCTCTATTTGTAGCAGAACATTGCCACCTACTGGCCACATTATCATGGAAATGTTAAAATACTTGCTTCACTTAGCCAAGTAGAAACATTTGAACACAAGCAGCTTTAAGACACGGGATCGATTGTTTATAGTGATATAGCATATCTTAATGACCATATATGCCAACGTGTCGGGGAATTGGAGGACGTTGCTGGTAAACCTCTGGTTTTGGGCAAAGTTTGACAAAAATATGGAACCCAACTGACCAGTCTGTCAGCCCCATACACACTGTTGAATTACATAAGGGAAGGAATGAATCCAGGAGTGGAATTACCACCATGGCAGCTGCTCTGTGGCCGAGTGCCTGAGGGACTTCCTTCATAGGGGGTCTCAGCCTGAGGGAGTCCGCTGGCCAACTTACGCCACACTATTATAACAGAAATTCCATGTCCATGATGGCACTTGTAGGAGAATGGAGGGTTCGGCACCACTCGCCAGCCTCTTTTCATACCTGTGTGAAGCATTGCATGCTGGGTGTCATGTTTGGGGACTTGCATGTTCTGTTTATTAACTCTTTGTATTCTCATGATCTGGTCTTTTGAAAGTTTTCTTCCGCTTTTTGTTCCTTACCTTAAGGCCCCATGCACATTGCAAATCTGTGTGCACGGCTCCTGTACACTTCCCTAGTACAGAGCTATCCTCCCATAATGCTTCTAGGAGAAAAGCTCAGTGCATAAGCATCAAATGGAGCATACCATGATTTTTTTTTTGGGTTGTTGGCCATCTGAAAAATGAAGTGTATTAAATGTAGTACAGCTAGAACTGTAGTGTGTGTGACCTGTGTTTTGGGCGTCCTTTGAAAATGCATATATGCTCTCTCTCCATTCAGAAGGGCTCTTCTTGGTGTGATGCTGGAGTTATAAGCAAATTATATGTCTGCTCTCCCTCCTTTGTCACAGCTCAGAGAAAACCTGCAGCTGCCCAGCTTTCTGAGCTAATTATATGTCTACCCACTTTTGCTTCTCCTTCGTTCTCGCAGCATGCAGAGTTTATAGCCAGGGGGAGAGAGAGAGAGAGCTAGATAGGGGGGGGGAGAGAGAGGGAAGGGGTGAGAGAGAGGGAAGGGGTGAGAGGGAGGGAGGGGGAGAGAGAGACTGCAGCTGCATCTCCCTCCTCCTGGTCTTCTATTTAGTGTTTAATAGTGTGTAACTAGAGTACTGACACCAGATATGCCGGCGGCATTGGCCCAGCCCATGTGGTGTTTTGGGTTACCTAGGCCCCCAGATACCGCAAGATATTACAGCAGCCGATAGTGTCACGTGGCATCTCCTGTCTGCAGCTGGGTTTTAGCTATGGACCACAAGGTATTGATGTTTCTGTCGTGTCGTTTCATCCCATGTCTCCTAGTAGGCCAATTTGCGGTGTGCTCCAGCATAGATTAAACGGCACATTGGGCAACTGCTTTCCAAAAATCTCACTGCTGGAAGCACTTGAGCTCTCCACCTACACACATGTATGGCCAACGCTTTCTATATGCCACCTGGTTCTGTACATAAAGTAGGGTTGTCTCCGTCCACTGGGAATAATGAAGGACCAGGTCTACTTAGGTTAAGATGACCAGGAGTAGAGAGTAGTATCATCCCATCATAGTCCAGTAGAGGCAGAAACCTATTGCAGGCAGGTCAGGCGCTCACAGGGTTAAACACCGTCTATTTTATTCATTCTTGTTTGGCACTCACGCGACTTGTTTCTCTCGTTTCGCCCCTGACCCGGTGTGCTGAGTGTTATTGCTCCACAGGCTCTACCACCGCGAGGAGATCGTTTGGATGGCGTTGTAGGAGATGGAGATGGAATATTATGCTTGGAACAGGCCTGCAGAAACATAATATTTTAATGTGAACAACTTCCATTTACCTGTAGTAAAATCTTTTATGTAGGTTTTCATTATGATAGCGGAACTAGCGCCATAAAGCTTTATAGGTTATGTCTAACGTGCAGGTGGAATGGGTGATGGATAACTCATTGATACACATTAGAATCTGCGCCAAGTCCACATTTCATGGTGCCAGTGCTGAGACGTGTTACATGTTGGGAAATTACATTTATTTATACGGACAGCAGAGTACATACTTGGCAAGTACAAGCCGGAGAATATATAGCAGGCACCAACCAGTCTCAATCAGCAAAACTACAACTCCCAACAGGCAACAGCTAGAGGGCCACAGCTTGGAGACCACTGGTCTACAACAATGGAACAGAGACACATGCAATGCAAATGGCTAGACTTCTGAAGGTCACATGTTGGTTATAATGGATGCTGTGCGATGGAAATAGTATATTTATCTAAAGCTATGCATGTAGGGATGCGCGATGTATCAAAACTTCGATACTGTTTCGATACCGTGCACCCTCAAACGGTTCAATACCGTTATTTCATTTATTTCGATACTAAGCTATGCGGCCGCACAGCTCAGTATAGTAATACATGAATGTATGAGAGCGGGGCTGCGGCTGTGTGATACAGTCATTGCCCCGCTCCTGAGAAGTGTGCGCGCGGTCAGCATGATGTGATGTGACCAGCACTGCACTAATGACCGGCGGCACTGGAGACAGAACATGGCGGGCGCACTGCAAAACACCCCCATGTTCTGTCTTCCGTGCCTGAACCGCCGCTCATTAGTGCAGCGCCAGCCGCATCTCCTCATGCTGACCGCGCGCGCACTTCCTGTCAGGAGCGGGGCAATGGCTGTATTACACAGACGCAGCGGAGATCAGAGAAACCTCTCATCTCCACCGTTATTCACGTGAATGCTGTGATCAAAGCTGACCCCAGCATTCAGGGTAAAATAAGAAGGGGGATGCCCTTTGGATCGCATCACAGGGAATTACAATAAACATTAAAATAAGTCTCGATACATTCGGTATCATCGCGACCGTAACAACACATTTATAGCGTCATTCATGTTTACGCTGTTATAAAATAAAAAAAACTGCTTTCTTTCACTTATTAATGTGAGGCACGAGGAATTATGAATTTTGAACCTCCATGTGCCTCCCATTCATAGTAATTAACCCCATCATGTACCTCAAACATTAACCCAATGTTGTCCATTATGACTGAGGAACACGATGGGGTTAATTACTATTAGGGCTTATTCAGACGAACGTGTAATACGTCTGTGCAACGCGCGTGACTTTCACGCGCCTCGCACGGACCTATTTTAGTCAATGGGGCCATTCAGACAGTCCGTGATTAAAACTCACGACATGTCCTATATTTGTGCATTTTTCACGCATCACCCATTGAAGTCAATGGGTGCGTGAAAATCACGCGCAGCACACAGAAGCACTTCCATGTGACTCGCGTGATTCGCGCAACAGCAGTAAAAACTATGAATGAAAACAGAAAAGCACCACGTGCTTTTCTGTATACAGTGTCATATTGATGGCGGCTGCGCGAAAATCACGCAGCCACGCATCATACGCGTCTGACACATGGAGCTGTTATGTACCTATTGCGCGCGCAAAACGCGCACGTGTGGATCCTGCCTTAATGTGAGGCAGATGGAGGTTCAGAATTCATCACACCACGCACCTCACATCAGATAATGGAAGAACTTTTATTATTATTGTTGCAAAAGTATTGTATCACAATACTACACAAAGTATCAGTGTCGAAGTCCAAATTCTGGTATCGTGACCTCCCTATATGCATGTATACAATATTCCCATCGATAGAGTGGTTTTGTGGCTGAGACGTATGTAAATAAGAAACTCCCCACCCCCTCCTACAACCACGTACATGAAGAAATAATAGTGCACATAAAAAAACATGCAAAAAGATGGAAATGCAATGAAAATGCCCATTATGCCACCTATATCTATAGTGGACAGACTTCTAATTCAGACAGCGACATAATTGTTAGACCTGGTTGTCACTTCAACACCGCTACACACCTGCCAGCCTAGTCCATGCATCACCACTCGGCTACCCCTCACAGCCACCTCCACTTGTATGATGTACGAGGTAATGAACGAGCTGCTGCCAGAAGGGACAGGACCAGTCACCACAGTAAGGCCCTGTTCACACAGAGTTTTTGGACATGGAAACCGCGGTAAAAAGAAGCAACATGCCCTATCTTCAGGCGTTTACGTCTCTGACCACCCATTGACATCAATGGGAGGCAGACAAAGCATATTTCGCGGCAAACGGCATGCAGGCAGATCAAAATCTGGCTCAAAATTGCAAAAGGAATTTTGAGGCAAAATTTTCTGCCTGCAAAATAACTCTGTGTGAACAGGGCCTAAAGCATCATTCATTTGTGGACATGAAGAGTGCGGCTGGATTACTGGCATGATGCTACAGTCTGTATAGACAATGGAGTTTCTGCTGCCCTCATTTCTTTATATTGTCGTCTTCTTTGACGTCATCGTTTACTTGGTGAAATAATGGATTCTGTCCTATTCATCAGATCGATAAGTGAAGTCTGCAAATAGTTCTCAGACCATAGGAAAGCATGAGGACTCAGGTAAAAGGTTTCTATAAGAAGCAACACAGAGAACCAAGGGGATAAATCATCCCACCTTCAGAAAACTGTACTAATGATCCCATCTTAAAAAATGTATCTGGTATTGCAGCTTAGCACCAATTTTTTCTCTAAATCAATGTGAAAAAAATAAAAGTGAACATAACTGGCATCGCCGCGTCCGTAAAAGTCCGAACTATCACAATATAGCGTTTAACCCGCTCGGTGAATGCCGTAAAAAAAATAAATTATACACTACCGTTCAAAAGTTTAGGGTCACTTAGAAATTTCCTTATTTTTGCATAAAAGGAAAAGATTAATATGGGCAACGCACACAGACATTGGACAGAGGAAGATTGGGAAAAAGTGTTATGGACAGACGAATCGAAGTTTGAGGTGTTTGGATCACACAGAAGAACATTTGTGAGACGCAGAACAACTGAAAAGATGCTGGAAGAGTGCCTGACGCCATCTGTCAAGCATGGTGGAGGTAATGTGATGGTCTGGGGTTGCTTTGGTGCTGGTAAAGTGGGAGATTTGTACAAGGTAAAAGGGATTTTGAATAAGGAAGGCTATCACTCCATTTTGCAATGCCATGCCATACCCTGTGGACAGCGCTTGATTGGAGCCAATTTCATCCTACAACAGGACAATGACTCAAAGCACACCTCCAAATTATGCAAGAACTATTTAGGGAAGAAGCAGGCAGCTGGTATTCTATCGGTAATGGAGTGGCCAGCGCAGTCACCAGATCTCAACCCCATAGAGCTGTTGTGGGAGCAGCTTGACCGTATGGTACCCAGGAAGTGCCCATCAAGCCAATCCAACTTGTGGGAGGGGCTTCTGGAAGCATGGGGTGAAATTTCTCCCGATTACCTCAGCAAATTAACAGCTAGAATGCCAAAGGTCTGCAATGCTGTAATTGCTGCAAATGGAGCATTCCAAGACCAAAGCAAAGTCTGAAGGAGAAAATTATTATTTCAAATAAAAATCATTATTTCTAACCTTGTCAATGTCTTGACTATATTTTCTAGTCATTTTGCAACTCATTTGATAAATATAAGTGTGAGTTTTCATGGAAAACGCAAAATTGTCTGGGTGACCCCAAATTTTTGAACGGTAGTGTATGTATATATATAAACACACAAATTGCTGTTTTTTGGTCACCTTAGCGCTCCAAAATAATGAAATAAAAAGTGATCAATAAGTCGCATATACCCCAAAATGGTATCGTGAAAACTACAGCTCGCCCCACAAAATTTAAGCCCTGACCGCTAAATTGATGGAAAAATGAAAAAGTTATGGCTCTCAGAATATGGCGAAAAAAGATTTTTTTAATTTAGCAAATACCGTATTTTTCGGACTATAAGACGCACCTGACCATACAATGCACCCAGGTTTTAGACAACAGAAAATAGGAAAAAAATAATTTGTTAAAAAATTTATTTATTCTGTTTCACCGCCGAGCCAAAACTTATTTTATATTTTTTTTCATTGATTGAGCGGGACGAGCTTTAGTTTTATTGGCACCATTTTTTGGTACATACGATTTTTTTAATCACGTTTTTTATTTCATTTTTTTTAAACGCGAAGGTGACCAAAAAACTATTTTGAGGTCTTCAATTTTTAAAATCACCGCGCAATAATGGTATATTGTAATTGATTGGACTTTTACGGACACAGCGATACCAAATTATTTTATTTTTTACATTGTGCGTGGGGAAAAATGGGAAAAGTTTTTTTTTTTTTTGAGCTTTTAATATTTTATTTTTTTTACGCTCCTGAAAATGTATCTAACATTTTTTTTTTTTTTCACATTTATTAGTTCCCCTAGGGGACTTGAATCAGCGGCCACTTGATTGCACGTGGAGTTACTGAAACAGCGTAACTCGCAAAAACGCCACGTTAGTCTGAATCAGCCCTTTAACGCCCATAGTAGTGAATGGCAGTTACGGAAGTAGCGTAGCATGCGAGCTACGCGGTTTCCGTAACTACTGTTCAGTTCTATGGGAGTTACGGAAACAGCGTAGCTCAGCGAGTTACGCTGTTTCAGTAACTCCACGTGCAATCAAGTGGTCGGGAGAGCACAGAAAGCTAGAATGGGGTTTAGGGGGCCTCGTTCTAGAGATAGGTGCGGGTCCCTGAGGTGGGACCCGCATCTATCTGACATTTATGACATATCCTGTGGATATGTCATAAATGTCCTTCATGGAAAAACCCCTATAAATGCCGCGGTCGCAATTGACCGCGGCATTTAACTAGTTAAAGGGGTTTGCCATAAAACACATGTATCCCCTATCCTCAGGATAGGGGCTACATGTGAGATCGCTGGGGGATCGACCACTGGTAACCCCCAGCGATAAGAACAGGGGACGGAAAGTCACCCAAAGCACTACATGAGAAGCCTGGACATCTGGATTCTGTGTCCGGCTTATCTGTTCCGCAGCTCCATAGAGCTCAATGGAGAGCCGCTCGCGCATGCGCAGAAGAATCCCATTCAACGCGGAAGTCAAAGCTTTTCATGCAGCGCTCTTTCTGTCCCCGTTCTCCTTATCGATCACACATGTATCCTGTGGATAGGGGATACATATGTTTTATGGCACAACCCCTTTAAACTGCCAGGAACAGCGAAATTGCTTTTCTTGGCCAATAGGGCAGCGTGTCCGCTATAAAACAAAGCTGACACCTGAAGTGTATGGAGCGAGCTCAGCGCGTGAGTAATGCCGTGTCCCTTGACTGCAGAGTATAAGACGCAGGGACTTTTTAGCAAGATTTATTCTTGCTAAAAACCGCGTCTTATAGTCCGATACGGTAGTTCTTTTTTTAAAAGTAGTAAAACATAAAATAAAACATATAAATTTGGTATCGCCGTAATCGTATCAACCTCTAGAATAAGGTGAATATGTAGTTTTTACCGCCTGATGGACGCCGTAAAAACAAAACCCCAAACAAACATGGCGTAATCGCCGTTTTTTACCCATTTCACCCCACAACATTTTTTCCCAACTTCCCAGTACATTATGCGGTACAATAAATGGTGCCATGAAAAACTACAACTTGTCCCGCAAAAAATAAGCCCTCATATTGCTATATAGACGGAAAAATAAAATAATTATAGCTTTTGGAAGGTGGGGAGGAAAAAACAAAAGTGAAAATCCCAAAAAATGGCTGAGGAGGGAAGGGGTTAAAGAAACTTTGAAGATTTTTTTCGTCACACAATCTCATGGCATAGAGCAGCTCATTTCAAGTTCAGGCACAAATTGGATTGAGGTCTCGCCGTTGTCCTACTTGCATGGTCCCTCTATATTTCACTGCTCTACAAGCCTACCTACTGACCTATATACTATCCCCTGTCACACAACTTTTCTACACTCTGTGGTGGCAGATATACGGACTGACTGATCGGCTCATGCAGTGTTATCTTTACAAGTGGCTAAAAAAATCTACACTTTATACCGTTTGTGCCACTTACCTCAAGACCACAGTCCCGTCCTTTATGGTTAGTAAATAAAAGTTGTTACAAATATTAAAACGTAAAAGGAATTATCGAAGATTTAAAAAAATAAAATTCCTTCTAAAAACAGTGGCAATCTTGTTCATGACCGGTGTCTGGTAGTGTAGAACAGCCCCATTCACTTGAGTTGCAATACCAGACACAATCTATGGCCTTATTGACACGAACGTGTATTACGTCCGTGATACGCGCATGAAAATCACGCGCGTCGCATTGACCTATGTTAGTCAATGGGGCCGTTCAGACAGTCCGTGATTTTTACGCAGCGTGAGTCCGCCGCGTAAAACTCATGACATGTCCTATATTTGGCCATTTTTCGAACATCACGCACCCATTGAAGCCAATAGGTGCGGGAAAATCGCGCACAGCACATGGAAGCACTTCCGTGTGACGCGCGTGATTCGCGTAACAGTAGATAAAGAAATGAAGGCAAAAATAAAAGCACTTGCTTCATTTCTTTTTCTAAACGTCAAAACCGAGTGTTATAAGCATGGAATATGCGTGAAAATCACGCAGCACCTACTGATGACACACGGAACTGCAACGCACAAAAAAATGCAGCGTTTTTTGCACGCGCAAAACGCACACGTTCGTGTGAATAAGGCCTAAGGCTGGCCATACACTTTAGATCATTCGGCCAACAGCTATTCACTATTCATACCGACCCCCATACACACGCACGCTCGGCTCAGCATGTGTTTTCCATCGAGAGGAGAACGTCACGGTCACATTTCTCTGGCAGCGGCTTATCTCCCTACCAAAAAATGATCAGGAATGTTGAAGTTCAACAGCCCAATCCTTCTCTGGCTCGACCTCTGCCGTTGGGACGCCACCATACACATTAGATGGTCAGCCGGTTCTGCCAACATACATCTAATGTGTATGGCCACCTTAAGAACAGGAGTGACAGCAGCCATTTTTTTTCTAATTCCTACAACCCCTTTGACCGGGAAATATTCAAATGACCTCTAAATATTCCTGTATCCATCCCCTGACTGACACTTTTCATGATTTCCCCTCCCCCACAGTTGTTTTGAGTGTTCTTCGGTCTCCATAGTGTTGTCATTTGTACTACAATCAATTAAACATTTTCACTGCATGTCGGTTATCCCCATTTGACCATTTACGTGACACTCAAAACCAATTACCGGATCCATTAATGATTTAGGACTTAATTAAAATCCCCTGTGAAGATTTTCTTTTAGAAAGAAAAAAAACCTCATCCATGGACCCATAATTTAAATCTGATATCCACAATTCTACGTATACAAATTGTAACGCTACATACCGGCATGTGATCCTCCGACACATACTGTACATTATATACAACACTGACTTCCTTTAATGTGTGCAGCTTTGCCTCTCCTGTCCATCAAAGCATGAAACCCAGAGAAATAGGATGAAGGTCAGCCATTTAATTACTGCAGTGACCTAGACAAGTGCGACGTTGGGTAGAGAGATGGTGGAGGCATTGTGATGTGGACTAATGTAAGCAATACATCACACATCAAACAATAATAACCGAGAAGAGGAAGCAGTGTAATGGAAAATGACCCGGGGCTGCTAATAAATAAACTAAAATGTGATCACAGTGTACAGCGGCGGAGAATCAGAGAGTGTGACATGAGAAATGAACTTAATTATTTTCAGAGAGAAGCCCTATCATCATTTGATACACAATTTGGCAGCTTATACTGCAGGAAAAACATTACGCGACTTGTAGAGCGTTATCAGTGACACCGGGAGGACGGTGAATTTATTCTAGTGACATTTTCCCTTTTTGCTGGATACGTAAGTAATGCTTCTCTGGTCCTATCAGTAGTAATATGGGTAAGAGACAACTGGAAATTGTGAGTTACCATCCAAATGTACGACTTGGAGCTACTCAGAAATAAAAAGGATAGTGATGACAGGACACAATGGTATAAGGCCTACTGGCCTAAAGAGAGACGAATGGTAAATCCAGGAATAATCATTATTCTTTGTGTTATGGTAAAAATTGCTGCATTGACACAACTCTCACAATTTCTGTATGAGACAAAGTCATGCACGACTTGTGATGATTGCAATAATTCTAGGCCCACAGTTAAACATTGTGGTCACACACACCTTGCAGTAATGCTGCAAATTTACTGCGACTCACGGTCTACCAAAAGTTGCCGTGAAGCCCTAGCCATAAAGAGGACCTGTAGCCACACTGACAGGTCTGTTTTTAGTAAATACTGTACTTCCCAATGAGCATCTTTTCTTAAAAACTCTGTTATTCCTCCTGGAAATATATGAATAAATTGACAAAATTGGCGTGCCATTCCCCTTGTCAATGGAGTGTGTCCCTACACACTAATGCTGTTCAATAACTGCTGACCGCATCATACTATGTAGGAGCAAGTCCTATTGACAAGGAGAATTAGTAACACTCGGTTGTCTGTGTATTCATACAATTCCAGGAATAAGGGTATCTTCACACGCAGTGTCTTCAGACGTAATTCGGGCGTTTTACGCCTCGAGTTACGTTTGAAGAAACGGCTCCATTACGCCTACAAACATCTGCCCTTTGCTTTCATTGGGTTTTACGGTGTTCTGTTCCCACGAGCCTTCATTTTACGCGTCGCTGTCAAAATACGGCGCGTAAAAAGACACCCGCGAAAAAGAAGTGCATGTCACTTCTTGGGACGTTTTTGGAGCCGTTTTTCATGGACTCCATTGAAAAACAACTCCAATAACGTCCGTAAAATAAGCCGCGAAAAACGGCGTATTGGTTACTGCGTGTGAACATACCCTTACAGAGGTACACAACAATGTTTGGACAGTGTCAGACTATGTAGGGAGACACCCCTTTGAATTTTGCATTTGACAAATAGTGTAACCATTCCCCTTGTCAAAGAAAAGATTCTCCAGAATTGTACAATTGTAATTTATCTGACACATATACACCGTGTTCCAAATTATTATGCACATTGGATTTAAGTGTCATAAACATTTAATTATTAGTTTTTCAATGAAACTCATGGATGGTATTGTGTCTAAGGGCTCTTTGGATCATTGTAATCAATCTCAGACATCTGTGATAATTAGTTTGCCAGGTGTGCCCAATCAAAGGAAAACTACTTAAGAAGGACGTTCCACGTTATTAAGCAGGCCACAGGTTTCAAGCAATATGGGAAAGAAAAAGGATCTCTCTGCTGCCGAAAAGTGGGAAATAGTGCAATACCTTGGACAAGGTATGAAAACATTGGATATTTAGGCGTGATCATCGTACTGTGAAAAGATTTGTGGCTGATTCAGAGCACACACGGGTTCGTTCAGATAAAGGCATAATGAGGAAGGTTTCTGCCAGACAAATTAATAGGATTAGGAGAGCAGCTGCTAAAATGCCATTGCAAAGCAGCAAACCGGTATTTGAAGCCGCTGGTGCCTCTGGAGTCCTGCGAACCTCAAGGTGTAGGATCCTCCAGAAGTTTGCAAGTGTGCATAATGCTATTATTCGGCCACCCCTAAACAATGCTAACAAGCAGAAACCGTTGCAGTGGGCTCAGAAACACATGAAGACTAATTTTCAAACCGTGTTGTTTACTGATGGGTGCCGTGCAACCCTGGATGGTCCAGATGGATGGAGTAGTGGATGGTTGGTGAATGGCCACCATGTCCCAACAAGGCTGCGACGTCAGCAAGGAGGTGGCGGAGTCATGTTTTGGGCTGGAATCATGGGGAGAGAGTTGGTAGGGCCCTTTAGGGTCCCTGACTGTGTGAAAACGACCTCTGCAAAGTACATAGAGTTTATGACTGACCACTTTCTTCCGTGGTACAAAAAGAAGAACCGTGCCTTCCGTAGCAAAATTATCTTCATGCATGACAATGCACCATCTCATGCTGCAAAGAATACCTCTGTGTCATTGGCTGCTATGGGCATAAAAGGAGAGAAACTCATGGTGTGGCCCCCATGTTCTCCTGACCTCAACCCTATTGAGAACCTTTGGAGCATCCTCAATCAAGATATCTATTAGGGTCTGAGACAGTTCACATCATAACAGAAGCTCTGGGAGGCTATTCTGACATCCTGCAAAGATATTCAAGCAGAAACTGTCCAAATACTCACAAATTCAATGGATGCAAGAATTGTGAAGGTGATATCAAAGAGGGGGTCCTATGTTAACATGTAACTTGGCCTGTTAAGTTTTTTTTATTGAAAGAGCTTTTGATTTCTGTAAATATGACCTCCTGATGCTGCAAATTCAACAAATTACCATGTTAGTTCTCTTTACAACCTTTAAAATGTTTTGATCTCTGTTGTGCATAATAATTTGAAACAGTGCATTTTGAGTTTTTTACTTCTGAAAAAAAATCTGTTATCATTAGGAGATTTGTTCAATAAAATTTGCATTATACTCCAACGGTTGATGGCTTGAAGATTATACTGACTGTCATTTGCATCGACTATTTAGGAAAATCAGCAAAAAATAACATTTGCATAATAATTTGGAACGCGGTGTAAACTAGTCCTTCTCAATGAATTAGAATATCATCAAAAAGTTCATTTATTTCAGTAATTCAATTAAAAAAGTGAACCTCATATTAAATAGATCACTCTGTGTGTAATGAATCTATTTCCAGCATTTTTTTATTTTAACGTTGATGATTATGGTAACAGTTAATGGAAACCCAAAACTTCGAGTCTCAGAATATCTGAATATTCTATAAGCCCAATTTAAAAAATGTTTTTATTTTTATTTTATTTTTTAAATCAAATACTTATTGGTCATTTTCAACAAATACAGTAACATACACAAAAGTAACCAACCCAAAGTCCCCACCCTCTCCACTCAACGAAGCAGCCAGAAATAACAAGAAGGAAAGGACCATTACATGGACACAGGAAGTACTCGCCGCGCAGGGCATATTATATATATATATATATATATATATATATATACATACATATACACACACACACACACACACACACACACACATATATACACAGTTACAGTATGTATCACAAAACCATTAGCTCCCCATTTGTCCAAGGGCAACTTAGCATATACCAGCATAGAGACATAGCTTGCCCCAGAGATTCCTCCAAACAGCCATCTACCTTATTACCCATGAACACATTTACATCAGACCTCCATTATCCCACTCCCTATACACTAGGAACCCTAAATACCTAACTCCCCCCTCCCCAATATCCCTGCGCAATGAGACACAAGCTAGACTATGTGTCCAGCCAAGGTGCCAATAGTTTGGTAAATTTAGCAGACGCTGCACGTTTAAGAAAAATAGCCTTTTCATTGATAAGCAACAGGTTCACCTTTGTTATAAACTCTTGCTCGGTCGGAGAAGAGGGCTGTATCCAATGCTGCGCAATTAACTGCCGAGCCACATACAGCAGTCTCCCCACAGCCACCTTCCCGTTAGAGTCCAGAGGCAGATCATCTACAAAACCCAACAAACAGACCTTATGGTCTCTGTACACAGACATAGAAAGCACCCTCCCCACAATTGTCAGGAGACGGGTCCAGAACATATCTAGTTGCGGGCAATCCCACAGCATATGGAGGAGATCAGCAGGCTCCAGACCACATCTCGGGCACGTAGCATCAGGACAAACCCCAATACGATGCAGCACCACAGGCGTTTTATAGACACAATGCAATATATAAAATTGAGAGTCTACCACCCTCGCTCAGAGAAATACTGGGGAAAGCCGCCATTATAGTAGACCACTGGTCATCATCAATCCCATGTATATCCCTTTCCCATTTACGCATAGAAACTAAAGGATATCTATCTAAGAATTTAGACAAAAGCAGCTGAGACACCCATGATATAACTCCTTTTGTATTACCAGAAGGACCAAGGATTTGAATAATAGTGTCCTGTGGTATAACCACCGGAGACTGGGAGAATTGTGTCCGAAATGCATGCCTTAATTGTAGATACCTGTAGAACCTACTATGGGGGATATGCAGTTCATCCTGAAACTGCATAAAGGATTTAAAGTCAGGCCCACTAACCAATTGGGAAACCCTCCTAAGTCCCACAGCTTTCCAGTATTCCAAACGATCTAGTGCGAGAAATTCTGGGAGCGAACCATTCCCCAATAAGGGAGTATATTCCATGTGACCCTGCACCCCTCTGAATTGTTTAGCTTTTCCCCATATTTTGTGAACAAAGTCTAGCGTTGGAAACACAGCTCGTCTACCCGAGAGACGACCACCCTCAACAGCCTCTAACAACACATCACATTTCAAATGGTATTGCAGTATCGATGCAGAAGCCTCCTCTCCTACATGTGTATCCCATCCCTTGAGATGTTGACACTGCGCAACCAGAAAATATGTCCAGGGGTTAGGGAGGGCAAGCCCCCCTGAATCCTTGGGCCTCTGCAATATTTCCAACCTCAATCTAGGGTGACCATATAAGAGCAAGAAAAAGAGCATTTATCCTATGAAACCTATTGAGCGGGAGCCACACCGGTGCATTGTGCAATATATAGAGCAACCGCGGCATCAGTATCATTTTTATAAGGTTCACCCGACCCACGACAGAAAGAGACAGCTTGCACCATGCACCAATCTTGCGTTTATACTTCTGTATTAAAGGAGTCAGGTTAAGATCTTCAAAATCAGACAGTCGCCCAGTTACCTCAATACCCAAGTAGCGTATCTGCTCAACACATTGGACCATGCTCCCCGTTCCCACCAAAGACGCAGGTAAGGGATCGAGCGGGAGCAATGCTGACTTTTGCCAGTGAGACCAGAGAGGCGTCCAAACTCATCAACCAGAGCCATAGCCGCCATCAGGGAGGGTCCTGTATCCCCGCAAAAATAGCAACGCATCATATGCAAACAAAGCAATTTTGCTTTCATAGCCACTGTACTGAAACCCTTTAATCATGTAGGAAAGTCTAACCGCAGCGGCCAGGGGTTCAATAGCGATGGCAAACAGGAGGGGCGAGAGCGGACACCCCTGTCGCGTACCCCTATAAAGTTGAAACCTCCGATAGGCTCCCATTTGCTCTAATTTTAGCCTTGGGACTTGAATATAACACTTTGACCCAGGAGATGAAAACCGGACCTATCCCCATACTAGCAAGTGTGTGCCACAAATATGGCCATTCAACACTGTCGAATGCCTTAGCAGCATCCAGCGAAAGGATGGCAGCCTTCGAATATTTACAGACGTTGCTTTCCCAGGCATAAATCCGGTTTGATCAGGGTGTATAATAGAAGTAATAACCTTATTTAACCTATTGGCTAGAGCTTTCACAAGGATTTTAACATCGGTAGACAGTAGGGAGATAGGGCGATGTGACTCAGGGAGCGATGGGACTTTACCTTCCTTTGGTAACACTACAATAATGGCCTCCTGCATAGATGCCGGGAGAAATCCCAGTGCTAAAGATTCTTGGAGCACCTCTAGAAGTCGGGGTGACATTACCTCCTGATACCGTTTACACACCTCTGTGGGCAAGCCGTCCACTCCCGGGGCTTTTTCATTAGCCATGCCTCGCAGAGCCTCCTGCAATTCTTCAAGACTAGGAGGGGCATCCAATTGGACCCTAGCCTCCTCAGTTAACTTAGGCAGTCGAGCAGCATCCAGGAAACTCATGATGTCTGAACTAGTAGGAGTAACCTTGGAGGAATACAGAGAAGCATAGGACTACAATATTTCCAAAATACCCGGGACATCAGAAAGCAAGTTACCCGAACCGTCTTTCAAAGCACAAATATGTGCCGAGCCTCACTGAGCCCTAGAGATCATAGATAACATGTGTCCAACCTGCTCCCCTCCGCATAGAATCTGTTTGGCAAACTGTCTCTTTCTATCAGCCACCTCCAGGAGGTGAGTCTTCAAACAAGACTGGGCTTGTTTCAAGCATTTGCTAGTATCTGCTAAAAATGATTTTTAATACCGAAATGTTGTCCTACTGAAAAGTATGTCCAGTATCTGCACTCAATACTTGGTCGGGGCTCCTTTTGCGTGAATTACTGTATCAATGCGGCGTGGCATGGAGGCGATCAGCCTGTGGCACTGCTGTGGTGTAATCAATGGGGAGTGGCATGGAGGCGATCAGCCTGTGGCACTGCTGAGGTGTTATGGAAGCCCAGGTTGCTTTGATAGCGGCCTTCAGCTCGTCTGCATTGTTGGGTCTGGTGTTTCATCTTCATATTGACAATACCCTATAGATTCTCTATGGGGTTTAGGTCAAGCGAGTTTGCTGGCCAATCAAGTGCAATGATACTGTGGGTATTAAACCAGGTATTGGTACTTTTGGCAGTGTGGGCAGGTGCCAAGTCCTGATGGAAAATCAGCATCTCCATAAAGCTCGTCAGCAGAGGGAAGCGTGAAGTGCTCGAAAGTTTCCTGGTAGACGCTGCGTTGACTCTGGACTTGATATAACACCGTGGACTTGGGATTATTTAATATTCTAATTTTCGGAGACACTACATTTTGGGTTTACACGGTTAGCCATAATGATCACTCAGTGTGTAATGAATCTATATAATATATGAGTTTCACTTTTTGAATTCAATTACTGAAATAAATGAACTTTTTGATGATATTCTAATTCATTGTGAAGGACTAGTGTGTATATAGATATATGAATAAATAAATAAGTGTTCTTGAAGGGGGTTGGATTTAAAAAATCTATCGTATTATGCATTATCGTTATCTAAAACTACTAATTCAGAGGTGTTCACTTACCACTTTTTGGAAACCACAATATTGGCTAGCTGCTGATCAGGAAACTCAATCATGGAAGCCCAGAAGAACGTTGTTCAGATTTATCCCCCTACCACTCGCTATCCATTATTATCCTGACTTCACTTACAAAACCAACCCTGGCTGTAATCACAAGACCTTGCAGTGTTCTGAGTGCCCAGACCTAGTGATGCCAATGAATCGTTCCATAACGTAGTACTATCCAGACACTAGGGTCACAATTTACCTACACAGTGTCGCCACCTTGCAGATATTCCACCCTACAGTACCATACAACAGTGTAGACCCAATGGCAGTGTCCACAAGTACCAGTGTGTCCACCCAAAGAATTACCTCTTAAATTGTACCAGTCGTGTACCGTAAAATAATCAGTTTCTTCTACAGCAGTGCCCCATACTCATGCCGCTGCTTTCATTTGCCAAAGGGCCTCTTAAAAATTATGTAATATCGGATTGTTGCCTTAACTTTTCCTTTGCACCAGTTTGATACTTTTCCCCCCATTGTCCTGTACGTCTCTCTATTCTATGTTACTTACATTACAGCAGCCAAATCAAAATCCATTTTAATATAGTGATCTCTTCCGGTCAGATCTTCTACAGTCCACGATCAGCCCTTGCGAATCTTCGCTGGCAGAAACGATGTGTGACATTCTGGGTCAGTATCACAAATCCAGCACGGACTCACTTTGTTTATCATCGAGTTGGAAGTTGGGAGCCCCAGAAAAGATCCCCCCCAAGCCATACTGTGATAACCCATGTACTAATCTGATGTCAATTAGAAATATAATGTTTCCCAATGTGATGCACTACCTTCAGATCTGAAGAAGATTTTCACGGATTCTGTGCATAGTTAATTGTTAGACTGTGTACAGTACATGACCGGACACAAATCAATCTATCTACTTGTAGAACTTAATCTTCCCAGGACCTACATTTAGTCTAAGTCTGGGGCTAGGCCTAGTCTTTTGTTTTGTAGTGAGTGATAAATCGCTGTCCATAGGCTAGGGCTATTAATCTCACTACTATCTTGGTGATAAATCGCTGGACATCGGAATGCATTGAGAAGTTTGAAAATCTCTTCAAAATTGCTTCCGACAAGTGTGTAGCTGTATCGTTCTGTCTCTGTCGATTCTGTCAGCTCAGTTGAACGGACGGCTCGGCTGAGAATGGGTCCTGTGTGTGTCTGACCCACAGGATCCAGCTAATTACGATCACATGTAAGTTCATAACTTATCAATCAGATCTAAGGCCCCAAGCACACAACCTTAGATGTCGTAATTGCGGACCGTAATTACGGGTCTGCAATTACGGACCCATTCATTTCTATTGACCACGGACACCTTCCCGTATATTTGCGGGAAGGTGTCTGGGCGGTAGAAAGCCTGCGCAAAAGATAGAACATGTCCTATCTTTTGCTTTTTATGGACTGTGCTCCCATACTTTATATTAGAAAAACATGGGTCGCTGCCCGTGGCCGCCCGTAATCACGGACCATGATTACGGGAACGGCCGTGTGCATGAGGCCTAAGTTATGAACTTAGATGTGATCGTCATTAGTTGGATCCTGTGTGTTAGAGACCGCAGAACCTGCATTCAACCGAGCCATCAGTCCCGCTGAACTGACGGAATCGGCTGAGACAGAACGATTACAGCTTCTATGTATACAGGATACATAGAAGCTAAATCGTAATAGGTAAAAACATTTTTAACAAAAAGTGATTTTGCTTAAACACACAAAATATATTAATTTAATGGAAAAAAAACGTTAACAAAAGTGTACATAGCCTTTAAAGTCCCCAATAAAGACATAAGACCGCTTCAATCAGTACGTCAGACTTTTTATTTCAAGTTTTTACAAACCACTTACAGTACATCACTTTGATAGAGAATTGATAATACAGTCATGCAAGCTCCATAGACGGACAGCGGCCTGATAGGCAATGATGCAGTATGACAGAGGGAGCATGGTACCACCCAGTGTCCCATCTCTCTCTAGCACTTAAAAGGGATTGTCCACGATTCTAAGCTTTTATGTTGAACACCTCCACAATATGATACGCCATCCTATCTATATTAATATTATGTCCATAGGTCACATGACATAGTGCTGTGATTCATGTCCAACGGCTCCATTACTGTATGCATAAAGCACTAGAATCATTGCATAAAGTGGTGACTTGATGAGGCAAATTTTAAACCAACATATTGGTAAGTCCTTTTTTATGTCTATCATATTAGCACAACAACTTTCAATCCCCAAACAACCCTTTAAGTGGAGAAGGAGCTGGCCCAGGAGTAACTGCAAATAGAATTTAGGAAGAGCTGCCAAAAGGGACTTACAACTGTTAAAATCCGGTTTTAACTTTCCATGAGTATGTTTGGTGTCACGTATTAGGAGTTAAGAGAACTCTCCTTCGGCAGCGCGCTTCATACACTACTTGATGACCACATGTCTGGTAGATTATTCATGGTGGACTACAAGGTGTTGTATAAACCCTCACAGATACGGCATCTCAGGAGCATAGTACATCAAGATGACATCATCACAAACAATGACCAATAGTAATGTCAAACATCAAAGCTACACAACGGACATGAACATCCAAAATGTTTTGCTGCATGCAACTGGGGGAATCATGGCAGAAGGTGGCCCTTTCAGAGAAAAACCGGACGGACGGTCTGTATTCTTCTCTACAAAACTAAAGACTAAAGGTTTCCATTGATGGTAGTCAACAAACCAAGGTTCAGCACATCCGCTATCCCGTATTTCCTCAAAAATGGGAGGCATCCTAGTATACAGCAGAAGTCAACAATCCCTAAAAAAAACGTTTCTCATCTCATTTGTACTAGGATCCACTCCCATTATTGAGGAAAAGTAAGACGTAGGGAGAGTAAAACTCCTCCATGTCGTCTGAGGTCCACATATGAGCTACTTCCCCCAAGATCGGTCACACAGGGTATCTGATGACATCCGGGAAGAACCGGTGATTATTTAACATCTATGGGCACCTTAAGACAGCTGTTGGTTTAATCTTCTGTCAGGATGTCCGATATAGTTCTCTACAGACTTCTATTTAATGTAGAGAACATCCAAAGCAGAACACATTCAGCTAAGACAACCCAACAAGCAGATACCACAGACTAGAGGAATAAAGCCCTAGACAGAGACAACACATCTAGGGCATGGAGTCCTACAGGAGTCACTATATATCGTACGAGGGAATCACGAACACTTTACTGGTGTATACAGTCACTATTATTATGACACACAGACTCATTTTTATACATCTACACATGACGAACAGCTGGAATAACCCCCCACAATTGACCCTGGAAAATATTTAGAGGAAAACAAAACAAAGACCCCAAGAGTAACCACAACACATATAGAATTAGTGAGAACGGCAAAATGAAGGCGGTGGAAGATTTAGGAGGCCTTGTAAAACTCTTCACACCCTGGTACATTTCCCCTTGTCCCCCACCCAAGGCTTAATTGTTAATATTTCCAATAGTTAATTTTAAAACTTGGCTTACACAATGTATTGATTGGGGAGGAGTATTCCTATGCTCTAGGACAGTGATCCCAAACCTGTGGCTCTCCAGCAGTCTCTCAGCATGCTGGGAGTTGTAGTCCCGCTACAGCTGAAGAGTTACAGGGTGTAATCCACAGACCTAAAGATACGGGAGCCACTGAACAACTGAAATACAGCTACAGCCATGGCGTGACCCACTCATTGGTTCAAATAGTCTCGGCCCTATTACTATGGGACAATATCATGCAATATCCCACAACCGACTGATCACATTGGACTGTATTCTGCAATGATTTGGCTATTGGTTTCAAGTGGATGCAGTGCTACTAGATAGTATAAGGGCCCAGCCCTAGGGAAGTCAATCCCGTAAGCCATGGCATTTTATATTGTTGATAGTTCTCAGTTTATGTTTTCTGATCAGAATTAAAAGTATAAAATGACATTTGTCATAGATTTATGTATTTATTGTTCAATGGTGCACGGAGGCACGCGGAGTCCCTGCGGCTCCTTACTAGGAAGTCGTAGGCACTCCGGGTGCTGTTGTATGTTGAAATGCTTCTAGGGGATAATACCTCCATAATGCGGCACCTGAGCATGCATCATTTTCTATTCACTAAATACAACTAGATGGTTGAACAGAGCTGTAATACAGTAGTGTGAAAGAGCCCTAACATGGCATTTACCCCGTTTTCTAACATGGCATTTACCCCGTTTTCTCTCGGTTCAGTTTGATCAGCTCTATTTCAGGTACCTGGCTGTAGAGAAGTTTACAAGGAACTGAAATCAAATACAACAAATGGAGCAACTACCTTATACACACTAAGTACAGACGGCATCTAATAATTGCTATTTTGTGTCTTTTATGTGGAGATGATGAAACAAATAAAAAACAGAATATATAAAAGCACAAAAATTCTTGCAGTCTGAAAGGGACACCATCAAGAAGATAAAAAGTTTATTTTGCAAGATTGGCATCCATTGTTCCTATATCGATTGTATTGACGGTTATGCCCCCGTTTACAGGAACACGCATCACTCTTAAATCATATAAAGAATTGCAGCATTTAGTCCCTGTTAAATAATTAAGTGGGATAAAATGTCTGTGGCACGAATGTTCAGTTAATAGTGCAGAGATATAATGCTCTATATGTCAGTGCCCCACTGCTACCTCTTATGTGATTCCCTAAGGCTTCAGGAATCCTAATAACTAAGAATTGTTTGCGTCTCAATGACCATGTCCAGTTCTACAGACACAAATTATGACAAGTGCCAAGTTCTTATTTATTATCCCGATGAGACATTAATTGATCAATTCCCCCAACCAACAGAATATAATGAGCAAACTGATGTCCTGCGGGCAGAACACTAATATGGTGAATTAATTCTCCTAATCTGGTGGGTGGATTTATATTGCCCCCAAGACCAACATTAAAAGTTAATGAAAAAAATAAACGTATAGAATGATAGTGTCCCTTTAAAGGAAACCGAGATCAGAAACCAGATCTTCTCTTCTCACAAGAAAAACAGCGGCGGTGGGACTACAGCCGATGACGATGGCATTCAGTGCTCTTTACTATGTTACTTGCTGGTTTTTGCACTTAAATATTTTCCAGGTCATTTTAAGAAAGCAATGTTAAGGACCACAATCTGTTGGAGGCTTTTAGGGGCGAATGATGAAAAATGCTGAAAAGGATGGAATGAGCACATGAACAGGCTGAACAGATGGAGACTGAGTTTAAAGGATACTCTCTCGCTCTTCTGCAAAGCCAGCGGTGTCAGAGGCGATAACTGTGTGCAGCTCTGACGCGTTTTTAGCCAGCCGGCTGTACCCTGAACGTTGACTTCTCTTGTGGGTCATGCGCTTCAAGTTTTCATTATGTACTGGGCTGGAACCAGGAACCACAATAATTGGAGATTCTTCTTTTGCTTCTGCGGTTTCATCGAAGTTTTGGTTTCCGGTGTTATTGTTGAGGGTCACTGTACTGGGAGTGCGATTGAGGTTGAAGCCTTTCTGGCAAGTTGGCCAGTTCTCCTCAGGACTGCTGGCTATGAGACTACTCTCCGATGGGCTTTTCTTGTCTTCAGAGCAGATTGACATGCGTGCTATGGAGGGATCCTGAAGGCCACTCAGACTGTTGGGTATTCCTCGTTTACTTCGCAAGTGATCATCCTCAAGCTCTATGAGGTTGGCTTTTTCCAGTTGGGAGTCATCTGTGCCCTCGTTGAGTGAATGATTTGGTGAACTTTCATTGGACCGGACGCCAGAGTCGGAAGAATCTTTCTTGTCGAGGATAGCATCAGATAGATATTCCTTGGTCTTGATGAATGTTCTCACAGGTTCTGCCGCATGATCAGTTACTTTGTCTGAATCTGGCTTTTTGTCCTTGCCATCTTTAAGAAGAGGAGTGTTATCTGATTCCTCTGGCCCTGACTCGTCTTCATCACTTGGGAGCTTCTGATAGCACATTCCACTTCCTTTAAGCTTTAGATCTGCTGCTTGGAAGATGCCGGACCTCTCTGCATTCTTCTTACCCGGGAGGAGCTTGGAACCAGACTGATCAGACTTCTCATCTTCTTCAGTGATTGGGTCCAAAGGAGAAGCATCTGACGTAGACACTGTTGATGATGTATAGTCAGTAACGTCATTTCTCTTCAACAAGAAAGGCTTCCTTCCGTCTTCTTGCTTTTGTTCTGTGTCTTTCGATTTGTCTTGCTCTAAGGAAGAGTGCAAGGAGCTGACGGATGTACTCTGCCCAATGTAGTACGCACTGGAGCTCATTGGAGAAGACCTGCCACTTAATGTAGTCGATCCCCCTCCTCCTCCTCCTCCTTCAATTTGAGCCATCTGAGCAATGTATTCTCTGTATGCATCTCTGTATTCTGCCTGCACTTTATCAGTCAGCCTCAAGATATCATTGCTGGACTCTTGGGAATTAAGACTGGATAAACTTGGGGTCCTGTGTGGTTTTCCCTGAAATACAAATGTATAGCACAAACATTAATGTAAAGCCATTTTCTTAATTGTATAATCATGTGTATAGGAAGGATTCTCATGAATGACATCTACCATGATCTGAAATGACATCTACCATGTACAAAAGACCTTGTGACACCTTTGTTTTAACCGAATAATCTCATTATTTTAAGGGTTTTTCTCACCAGGAATTCTGAAACTCGTCGTGATCAGCTGTTATTGTCAAGAGGAGATACGGCCAGCAGTATTACATGGTGGCCATTCAAATAAATTGCCTTCCATGTAATTCAAGGACAAACCGGGTCCACCAGAGCGGGAGGCACTAATACTTTGTGGCTCTCCGCTCTGGTTCAGAGAGGGGGCACATCCCTAGCAGAGAACCCCTTTATGACATCCATATGTCCTAATATGGTTTATGGAATTGGGTTGTCACGATGAGGCAACCCCCTTTAATATCACATAAGGCCGCATGCACACGTCTGTATTCTGGTCAGTATTTGGAAGCCAAAACCAGGAGTGGAACATAAACAGAGAAAACCTATAATGGAAAGGTTTGCATCTCTTCCGTGTTTTTAACCTACTCCTGGTTTTGGCTTCCAAATACTGAAGCAAAATACTGACCAGAATACGGACATGTGCATGAGGCCTAAAACAGTATATTTTTCCTTTAAATTATTATGAATGGAATATTGTCTTTCTTGAATGGAAAAATGTAATAAACCACAATTTTCCCTGGATATGTGGAAAGCTGCGATTTCTTTTGGACTTCTTACATGTGATTCCTGACCAGGATTTTGTTGTTTTTTTTTAATTAAAATTTTTCCACCCAAAAAGATTTCCATTTGTTTTTCAATGGAATTGTACAGATTATGGGTCACATTAAAAAGGTGGAAAAAGTTCTGAAATTATTCATCTTGTACTGACTTTGTAACATGACAAAAACTAGCATTTTAACAGGGGTTTTTAAAACCACTGTATGCCCATCAAGGTAAGTCAAGGGATGGGAGAAAGGGAAACTTTAGAACTTTGTGTTACCTGTATTGATCCAAAGGAAGGTAAAAATTATTCCTGCTGTGACAGCTCCTGCGGTAGACTACCCCACAGATTCACAGTAAAGAAGGCTTGTCACCTCTAGAGATTGAAGCTTTATTTCTCCAGACGGAGCGAGTGCCCCCTTGTCTTTTGAGGGGATTTTACATGGAACAGGATTTCACCATACAGTTTTTGTACAGGACATTTATATATTTATACAAGTTACCCCCCCCCCTCCTTCCTTGGGCCCCATGCACACGGCCGTGCCCGTAATCACGGAACACGATTGCGGGCACGGCCGCCCGCCCGCATTTTCAGGCCATGCTCCCATACATTTTTATGGGAGCATGGCCTGTAAAATACAAAAGAACGGAGATGTTCCATAATTTTCGGAAAATTTCTACGGCACGGACACCCATCGTGCGATACGGAAAGGTGTCAGCGGCCAATAGAACTGAATGGGTCCGTAATTGCGGACCGTATTACAGACAATTTTTACGGTGGTGTGCATGGGGCCTTAGTCTTCTCTTTTTAAGACTAATCCTTCCACATAAAGAAGAGGATTCCCCATGTCGCTTATTAGCTTCGTTGCTCTTCTTTGTATTTTTTCCAACTCCAGGGCATCCTTTGTATGAACTGGAGCCCAGAACTGAACTGCATATTCTAGATGAGGCCTCACTAATGCTTTGTAAAGCGGTAATATTATATCCCTGTCCTGCGAGTCTTTTAATACACGACAATATCTTGCTGGCCTTAGAAGCAGCTGATTGACATTGCATGCTGTTAGTTTATGCTCTACAAATACATCCAGATTCTTCTCTGCAAGTGACTCTCCCAGTTTAGCGCCCTCTAGGACATATGGTGTATTTGCCAAGTGGAAGCTCAAACCCTCAAGTCGGCTTGTAATTTCTGAATATCTTTCATAGACTATTGCGTCCTCCAGAGCGAGAGACTATTTGTAGTCGCTCTCCACTCTTGTTAACAGATGAGTCCTGAATGGGGTCTCCCTCTAACTCAGAATTCCCTAATAGCGTATTATAAAAATAGATTTTCAAATCAGACAAGTAAGAATTCATAATAAGGTTCATGTAGTGAAACTACAACTGCAGATATCAGCTGCCATTTTGCAGGTGAAGGTTACACAATGAAAACCTTTGGCTGGTTACTGTAGTCAATGGTACGATTTCTTTCTTTGCACCAGTTATATCACATAACCCTGTTGGTATGTTCGGCACATATGTACCTGCCAAGCCGTGGTGGGGTTCCGTGGAGCCTCTTCAAAACCAAGTGTGTTAAGTTCTTCAAAACTGAAGGTAAAATCATAGCTCTGGCCGGCCAGGTCAGTGGGAGGCACGTCTGGATTTGGCACTGTACGCCGGCCAATGTCACTGTGCCCCCCTACATTTCTGACCGGCTCAGGCATTCGGGCTTCATCAGGATGTATCGGCTGCATTTCAGAGCTTCTCATATCTTGAACCTTTTACAGGAGGAGGAAAGAATCGATATGATTATTATACACAGAGTAAACCCGCTTCCAACCCAAATCTTTACAATTATGTGAATTGCGCTCCTGCCTCTCTTGCTCCAAAAACAAAACCTCGACAAAGGGAGGAAAGTGAAACAGAAGAGACTTGTTTCTAACTGTAATCTGCGTGTTATGATTCCATCTGTTTATGGAGAGAGCTCGACAAAAGGCTCCAGGATGAAATTTTCAAGAGAACAATTAAGCCTGAATCATTTTCTTACAGACGTTTGCAATGTCTTAAATACTTAATCTCTTTAAAGCGAGCACTGAAGTCAATCTGTTTAGGAGCTGATTAAATTACTTTAGTCACATGCTTAATAATAGCATTATTACAATTCTGACGTTCAGAGACCCCCTGCCCTTGCCAATTAAACATGCAACGAAAAACTTTTATATGGTTAGCTATAGTCCTATAAAGGTTATAATTCATTGGGACATTTAAAGGGGTTGTATGAAATTAGAAAAATAGGTCTGCTTATTTCCTCCCTAGAAACAGCGCCACTCTTGCTCATAGGCTGCGTCGGGTATTACAACTCAGCTCCCTTCAAGTGAATGGGGCTGAATTGCAATATATGAGATACAAGAGTGGCAGTGTTTTTTTGGGGAAAAAACCCCCCACATCAGACCCATTTTTTATAATGTCTTACAACTTCTTTAACAACTGTGACCTACAAGCCAGGTCCTACGGAATCATACATTTATGCAATCACCATCCACATTTACATATGATATTATTCAATCCGTAGTGCCAAATTCAAGCAGTACCCAACCTCTCCCTGAAAGAGAGGCACTTATTATGGCCTCCCATTGAAGTCCGTAAAATACAACATGATCAGCACCTACTCCTGCAGTACAACTCCACGTGAAAAGGTGCTACAAGTATTCGGATACTTAGCCCAAGCGCAACAACCGAGTAATTTGACCAACAATGTATTGCAGGGGTTTAGTCTGCGGCTCCACTTGATGCTCATTCTATGTGTATTTTACAAATGAGACGCACCAGTCAGTGACAAACATAGTATAAATGCGATGGTTGTCCTTACCGAGCTCTTGAATAGATGCCAGTCACCAAAGTTCATGTTCATCTCCTTCTTCAGCTCATCCATACTGCACTGAGTAAGGACACGTCCATTGATGTTTGCCTGGGTGAGTTAAAGGGCAATTGAGAAATCTGGATAGTGTACCAACCAGAGCGAATATGCTTACATAGCACCTGTAGGATACCCCCAACTTCCCAGCTGGTCAATGACCATCATTGGAATCCATGATTCAGACAGGAGCTCCTGTGGGTCCGACTCTGGTCACCCCTGGCAAACAGTTGATTTTTCTGGGAAAAGCAACGAACGGCCAAGCAATTCCCCTGCAGTGGTCAGGGGAAATGTAGTATTACATAGCGGCCATTCAAATTAATTGCCGTCTATGTAATACTTGGACGGCTTAGGGTCCATCATAACTTATGGAGGAGTTTCCCGAGCAGGGGACCCCCTCTATGATGTCCATATCCTCTAATCGGGCATATGGATAGGGGTTGCCCTCATGAGAGAAGCCCTTTAATACAGCTACGTTACAATGCGTCTGGTCAGAAAGCACATTTCCTTAGCAAGAGTGAGCACGGTGAATTAAACCCAAACCATAACAAGCATATTTTATGCCTGTATCTTTTTTGATTTTGGGGGGAAAATTTTTTTGTTCCTGCTGTAACTCCATTCAATATTTAGTTTAACGAATATAGACCTAAAAAAACTTGTGAAAATTATACTATTAAGTCTATTAGCAGGAATAAACGCCATTAATACATTCCCTAAATGGTTTATAGACTTTGAATACCTTGCGAATGGTTGCGGTGTACGGAGCCAACATGCTCTGGTCAATGCCTTCAATCTGTTTGAGTTTTTCACACACAGCATCTACGTTCAAGGATCCCAGGGCAGAATTGTGTGGTCCAACAACACTGCTGCCTGCAACCTGCATGAGGACAAGATGGTTTAAAACACTGAAACACCACAACATAATAAACCCTGCAGACGTGCCTGCTCTGCGGACACAAAATATGGCGCTCTATGTGCTGTACTTGAGAGCTCAGCCAAAGCCCGATGTCAGATGGCTGTAATACAGCCGCCTTTTGATGTCCATATTACGCAACGAACACCAGGACCTCTCCAGTTCTACTGAACCAAACTTAGGGTTCTATGGAGGTCGGAGTCCGGTTAAGTAGAACCATGGTTGGTCCAGGTCTTGTGGCTGTAAACTTCATAAGAGTGTATTCTACATTTGTGGACAGATAATAACTGAACATATCACAGAAATGATTCACAACATACTGAGTGTTTCACTGGATGAATACCAATGGGAATTTTTTGGTTAGGCTCTAACCAAAAAAATTCCCATTGGTATTCATCCAGTGAAACACATATATTACTCAAGGGAAAAACCACGTATATTTACTATTGCACAGTGAATAACAACATACTGAGTGGGTCAGACATTAGTTGGTGTTAGACATCACCACATAGCAAGACCAATAAAGTAGTAGTATTATTATTACCCTGCTAATAACTACACACACAATTTCTGGACACACGCAGTCAGGGGGGATTTATATTCTATATTCATGATCCCACATAGGGTCCCACTCTCCGTTCTAAAACTACGCACATGGAGGCTTTCACTTTTTACGAAACCTACGATACGAATGTGCAGTACTAAGTGCGATCCCAGATGGAACTCAGGTTAATCTGGTCTACAAGTGCAATCTGTCCTAGATGTATCCTTTACTGCCCTACATTGAAGGACTGCGCTAAGGGATGTATAGGGACCACAACTGACTCCACCATGCAGCACGGACACCATGAGCTCCATTGTGCCAGAGAGCAACGTATTAAGCCACTCTGGAGACCTGTGCCTAAATGCAGGTATATATTACACTACTGTAGAGAGTGACTGCACTCTTAATATAGGATGGGGGAGACACGTATAGTGATACAAGCTACCCTGCTGCCAACCCAAACAATGGCTGAACAGACTCCCAACCTGCTTATATTAGACAGCAGGGCCAGGTCCCCCTTAGCCTTTTAACCCTCCAGACCTGCATTACCACCTACCACAAGTTGGCTCAATACCAACCTCCTGTCCACAGGACATACCATGTACTTTTTCCAAACACTCCTACCACTGGGATTTCTTCCAACTGGTTCCCATCCTCTGGCATTACATGGCACTAGACTGCAGCTCCTACCCAATCCCACACATAGATCAGCACTATGTCTGAAAGCTGCACTAAGGGATTCCCCATGGGATGGAATTTGTTCATCTTTTTATGGGTCACAATAGTTGTCAAAACTTGTGTTTTGAGATCGCCTGAGGAACTTCGATTGTTTACAGAAAGTGAGGATTTCCTTTGCTTTTCTCTTGATGTTCTGCTTAGATTCTCTGGACTTCAGGATAGTCGACTCTTTCCCTTCAATGTATTTTACTAACGTTTCAGTATTCCCTGGCCCCTTTTATAATGCCTTCTTTATTTGTATGTTATGGTCTGTCCTTTTTTATTTGTATGGCATTTTTTGGCATTTTGCTTGTTGTATTTATGGACCATACTGGAATGCACATATATGCACAAGCAGTAAGCTTTCTGTTCAATAATATGACAAAATGTTATTTCCATGATATAAAAGTAAAAAATTCTGTCAGGCTGCAGATACCAATAAGAAGATTACAGTATGCCTTCTGTACACAACTCAAATCTGTATGCAGCAAGCCCCAAATCTCCCCCTAGTGGCAGCTGCAAGCAGCCAGAATTGTATCCTTTAACTCTGTCTATGCAGCAGATTTGGAAAACCGGATTAGAAAAACATAGAACCAACTACTTTATTTACGGTTTCTTTTTTTTACAACTTTTCTTTAATTTGTTAATCTGCAAAAATCAGCCAAGAATGGACAATTGCGTGTTACCCTTGTGGTACTGCAGGAGAGAATTTTTTTTTAACCATATCTTTCCCATAACATGTAAGCCTGCAGGACAACCTAAATCCCCTGCATTTGCATTGCACTCATCAGAAAACACAATATTGTACATAGATGGTAGTCTGGAGTTTACTAATAGGGCTTAACCCCTTCCCGCTCCTTGACGTACTATTACGTCATGGCAGCTGTATCGTTCGCGCTCCATGCCGTAATAGTACGTCTCGGGAGTAACGGCCGTTTCGGCCGTCCTCCCGACACATACAGGAGCTGTGACGCTGCTGTCTTGTTCAGCAGCTGTCACAGCTCCTACAGCGGGGACCGATCGCTGTGTCCCCGCTGATTAACCCCTTAAAAGCCGCGTTCTATAGAGATCGCGGCTTTTTAGGGGTTAAGCTGCCATCGCCGGCCTGCTACGCGATAGCGGCCGGCGATGGTGACTATGGCAACCGGACACCAAACAATGGCGTCCGGCTATGCCATAGACGGAAGCCTAGTGGGTCCTGACAACGTCAGGACCCACTATGCTTGCTGTCAGTGAGTAGCTGACAGTTCTAATACACTGCACTACGCATGTAGTGCAGTGTATTAGAATAGCGATCAGGGCCTCCTGCCCTCAAGTCCCCTAGTGGGACAAAGTAATAAAGTGAAAAAAAAGTTAAAAAAAGATGTGTAAAAATAAGAAAATAAAAGATTTAAAAGTAATAAAAGTAAAAATCCCCCTTTTTCCCTTATCAGTCATTTATTATTAATAAAAATATATAAACAAACAAATAAACTATACATAATTGGTATCGCCGCGTCCGTAATGGCCTGAACTACAAAACGATGTCGTTATTTATCCCGCACGGTGAACGCCGTAAAATAAAATAATAATAAACTGAACCACAATCACAATTCTTTGGTCACTTCACCTCCCAAAAAATGGAATAAAGAGAGATCAAAAAGTCGCATGTACCTAAAAATGGTCCTGATCAAAACTACAGTTCGTTACGCAAAAAATAAGTCCTCGCACGGCTTTATTGATTGAAAAATAAAAACGTTATGGCTCTTAGAATAAGGTAACACAAAAAGTGAAGGATTGTTTACAAAACGTATTTTATTGTGCAAACGCCATAAGACATAAAAAAAAACTATAAACATAGGGTATCGCCGTAATCGTATCGCCACGCAGAATAAAGTGAATGTGTCATTTATAGCGCACGGTGAACACTGTAAAAAAAAACGACAAAAAAAACAATAGTAGAATTGCTGTTTTTTAGTCACCACGCCACCTAAAAATAGAATAAAAACTGATCAAAAAGCCGCATGCACCCCAAGAAAACTACAATGGATTCCTCAAGGGGTCTAGTTTCCAAATTGGGGTCACTTTTGGGGGGTTCCCAATGTTTTTGCACCACAAGACCTCTTCAAACCGGACATGGTGCCTAATAAAAAAGAGGGCTCAAAATCCGCTAGGTGCTCCTTTGCTTCGGAGGCCGGCGCTTCAGTCCATTACCGCACTAGGGCCACATGTGGGATATTTCTAAAAACTGCAGAATCTGGTCAATAAATATTAAGTTGCGTTTCTCTGATAAATCCTTTTGTGTTGTAAAAAAAATGGTATAAAGAGGATTTTCTGACAAAAAAAAAATGTAAACTTCACCTCTACTTTGCTCTAAATTTCTGTGAAACACCTAAAGGGTTCATAAACTTTCTAAATGCTGTTGAGGGGTCTAGTTTCTAAAATGGGGTATTTGATAGGGGTTTCTAATATATGGGCCCCTCAAAGCAACTTCAGAACTGAACTGGAACCTAAAAAAATAAATAAATGAGGCAATACTTCGCTTCTTACATTATACTGATAATGAGCCGTGCCCACCCCGAGATGACCCCAGTTTTCACCGTTTGTATAAACGGAGACCCCTATTAGACCGTTCCAATGCCCGGTTTTCCCAAGCATACACCCCGAGAAGTGTATTTCTATTGATGAGTCCCATGTACATTTTAAAGGGAGGGTTCAATTCCGCGAGTACCTGCCGGGTAAGAGGGCAAGGTATGGCGTGAAGATGTATAAGCTGTGAGAGTGCATCAGGGTATACCTACAGGTTTAGGCTATATGAAGGAAAGGCCACCCCCAAACCAGACTGCATCCTGGACTACAATAGGTACATGGGAGGTGTGGACTTGTCAGATCAAATCCTGAAGCCCTACATCGCCATGCGGTGTGGTATAAGAAGCTGGCCGGGCACATCATACAGATGGCATTGTACAATGCGTACGTGCTACGTCGATGTGCAGGCCAGACGGGAACTTTCCTGGAATTTCAAGAGGTGATTATCAAGAACCTAATCTTTAGGGACCAAGAAGGGGGGGCACCCAGTACTTCTGGAAGCGGGGCCACACGCATCGTACCAGGGCAACACTTTCTCCGGTCAAAATGGTCACTACACCTCTAGATGAATGCCTTAAGGGTGTAGTTTTTAAAACGGGGTCACTTCTTGCGGGTTTCAACTGTACTGGTACCTCAGGGGCTTCTGCATACATGACTTCGCACTAGAAAATCCCCAGTAGGCCAAATGGTGGTCCTTTCCTTCTGAGCCCTCCCATGGGCCCAAACGGCAGTTTATCACAACAAATGGGGTATTGCTGCACTCAGAACAAATTGCGCAACAGAATGGGGTATTTTGTTTCTTGTGAAAATAAGAAATTTTCAGCCAAAACTACATATTATTTGACAAAAATAATTTTGTTTTCATTCCCAGCCCAATTCAAATAAGTTCTGTGAAGAAACTATGGGGTCTAAATGGTCACATTACCCATAAATGAATTCCTTGAGGGGTGTAGTTTCCAAAATGGGGTCACTTCTGGTGGGTTTCCATTGCTTTGATACCTCTGGGGCTCTGCAAATGTGACATGGCACCCGAAAACCAATCCAACAAAATCTGTACTCCAAAGAACACACAGCGCTCCTTCCCTTCTGAGGCCTCCCATGGGCCCAAACGGCAGTTTATCACCACAAATGGGGTATTGCCGCACTCAGGACAAATTGGGCAACAAAATGGAGTATTTTATTTCTTGTGAAAATAAGAATTTTTGAGCAAAAATGACATATTATTGGAAAAAATATATTTTTTTTAAATTCCCAGCCCAATTCAAATAAGTTCTGTGAAGAAACTATGGGGTCTAAATGGTCACATTACCCATAAATGAATTCCTTGAGGGGTGTAGTTTCCAAAATGGGGTCACTTCTGGTGGGTTTCCATTGCTTTGATACCTCTGGGGCTCTGCAAATGTGACATGGCACCCGAAAACCAAACCAGCAAAATCTGTACTCCAAAGAACACACAGCGCTCCTTCCCTTCTGAGGCCTCCCATGGGCTCAAACGGCAGTTTATTGCCACAAATGGGGTATTGATGCACTCAGGAGAAATTGGGCAACAAAATTGAGTATTTTGTTCCCTGTGAAAATAAGAAATTTTGGTAAAAAATTACATCTTATTGGAAAAAATTTCATTTTTTTAATGTCACAGCCCAATTGAAATAGGTGCTGTGAAAAAACTGTGTGGTCAAAATGCTAACAACAACCATAAATGAATTCCTTGAGGGGTGTAGTTTCCAAAATGGGGTCACTTCTGGTGGGTTTCCATTGCTTTGATACCTCTGGGGCTCTGCAAATGCGACATGGCACCCGAAAACCAATCCAACAAAATCTGGACTCCAAAGAACACACAGCGCTCCTTTCCTTCTGAGCCCTCCCATGGGCCCAAACGGCAGTTTATCACCACAAATGGGGTACTGCCACACTAAGGACAAATTGGGCAACAAAATGGGGTATTTTGTTCCCTGTGAAAATAAGAAATTTTGATCACAAATGACATTTTATTGGAAAAAATGAAATTTTTTTCATTTCAGAGCCTAATTCAAATACGTGCTGTGAAAAAAATGTGCGGTCAAAATGGTAACAACAACCCTAAATGAATTCCTTGAGGGGTGTAGTTTCCAAAATGGGGTCACTATTGGGGGATTCCTACTGTTTTGACACCTCAACACCTCTTCAAACCTGGCATGCTGCCTAAAATATATTCTAATAAAAAAGAGGACTCAAAATGCACTAGGTGCTTCTTTGCTTCTAGGGCTTGTCTTTTAGTCCACGAGCGCAGTAGGGCCACATGTGGGACATTTCTAAAAACTGCAGAATCTGGACAATACATATTTAGTAGTGTTTCTCTGGTAAAACCTTCTCTGTTACAGAAAAAAAAATGAATAAAATTGAAATTCAGCAAGAAAAATGAAATTTGCAAATTTCACCTCCACTTTGCTTTAATTCCTGTGAAATGCCTGAAGGGTTAAAAAACTTTATAACTGCTGTTTTGAATACTTTGAGGGGTCTAGTTTTTAAAATGGGGTGTTTTATCAGGGTTTCTAATACATAGGCCCCACAAAGCCACTTCAGAACTCAAGAGGTACCTTAAAAAAAAGGCTTTTGAAATTTTCTTAAAAATATGAGAAATTGCTGTTTATGTTCTAAGCCTTGTAACGTCCAAGAAAAATAAAAGAATGTTCAAAAAACGATGCCAATCTAAAGTAGACATATGGGAAATGTGAACTAGTAACTATTTTGGGTGGTATAACCGTCTGTTTTACAAGCAGATGCATTTAAATTCTGAAAAATGCAATTTTTTCAAAATTTTCTCTAAATTTTGCAATTTTTCACCAATAAACACTGAATATATCGACCAAATTTTACCACGAACATGAAGCCCAATGTGTCACGAGAAAACAATCTCAGAATCGCTTGGGTAGGTTTAAGCATTCCGACGTTATTACCACATAAAGTGAAATATGTCAGATTTGAAAAATGGGCTCTGAGCCTTAAGGCCAAAACTAGGCTGCGTCCTTAAGGGGTTAAAAAGGCTCGTCCATGATTATAGTAGATGCAAAGTTGGGACTTCACTATAATTATAGAATAATGACTAATTGATCTTAGAAGGCGAAGACATGGTTTGTAGGTCAGATAGTTCATACAGTACTATATGCTGGATTATGTAAGCACAGTAATTCATAGCAAGTAAATATCGAAATATGGCGACAGCACTCTGCCAACACTAATGCCACCTAAACACTATAAATAAATATGCATTACTGCTGAATCTACTTACAACAGTGAGGTGCTTACCGCACATTTTGATCAAATTGTGTGAGCCCATCTGCCACGTCAAGGCGACCTCACTTATAAGGTGGGTCCCTACACTGCACATAGGGATGGCCAATTAATCAAATTAATTAAACAGAAACAGTTTAACAGAATAGTTGAATCGATTCTTTACTGGCGCCATCGCGTTGTGCTGGAGGAGGAAGCTCCGCTTGGTCACCTGCCTGTCTGACAAGTTGCGCCCTGTTCTGTCCCCGTTTCCCCACGGAGCTGCTGTTCTGTACTGAACAAAATGATACAGTACGGAACAGCAGTTCTGTGGGGGAAGCAGGGATTCCTAGTACATAGCCACACCATTCTGTAGATACTACCCCCCCTTGTAGATAGCACCACCAACCCACTGTAGATACCACCCCCCTTGTAGATTGCACCCCCCCTGTAGATTACACACCCACCTCACCCATGTAGATCGCTGTACCACCCCCCCCCCTTCTTGTAGATAGCGCATCACTGTAGCTCCCACTAGGTGCTGAATCCTAGTGGCAGCTACAGTGGTGCGATCTACAATGGGGGTGGGGGTGGTGAGTAATCTACAAGGGGGGGGGGTGTGGCACTGTCGCACTACTTACGGGGACATTGCGGCACTACCTACGGGGACATTGCAGCACCAACAACATAGGCACTGTGGTGTTTTCAAGGGATTGGGACAAAAAAAACCCTGACAAAGGAAATCAATATGGAGGCACTGATGCAAAATGGACATAAAAAACGGACAGTTGATCAGTAGTTAATGGGCACTTTTTTTCACGGTCGTGTGATTGTAGCCTAAATGACTGATTCCAGGAGTCTCGTTCACATGTACCGTGGTCGGGCTGGGAAATCCGGCTGACACACGGACCGCTTTTCACGGTCCAATCACGGTCGTGTGAAACCGGCCTTAATGTAATTTATTTAAAACCCTATCATTGGGCCGGTACTGCACAGGGTCCTGCTCAGACACTATAATGCCATCTCGCCCCAGAGTGCCCGCTCGGCACTATCTGCCTGGCCCAGCTACAATTTATACGGCTCTCACCTGCAATGTCGGAGACCGGCTGAGGCCGTGACGGACAGAGATGGATGTTAGAGCATGCAGCGCATCATTGATTATGGATTCCAATAACCTGTTCCCTCCCGGGGAACACAGAAGTTATAATCAATTAGAGATACATTTTTCCAATTGCATTTTTGATAAAAAGTATTTGCAGAGGTTAATTACGTACAATTATTATAGCGATATATATTAAAATCTTATTCATATAAAGAAAATAAATTTACTAAATTATCTCTTGGTATTACTGTTAAACTGAAAAAAATAACATAAAAAAATAAAAAAAATATTGAGATGAAAAATCGGTCATAGTGTTGAAAAAAACCAAAAACTATATTTTCATTTTTGACAAAATCGCCCAGCCCTACCTGCACACACACCCAACACTAGGACTAAGCCTACATATACTTGGGGATGGTAGGAACCAGCATTAAACCAATTATAATCACCCAGGGCAGAATGGGAGGAGTGCAAGATCAAAACAATGGAGGCAGTCACTAACCCCACATATATGCAATACATAAGAGACACAAAAGTTTGATCAGCACATTCCAGCAAGAAGAAAGAAAATGTGTATACAGGTACAAGGAAGACATCCAAAAATGGCGACAGCACTCTTCAAACCACTAATGCCACCTAAACACTATAAAAGTAAATAAATATGCATTGCTGCAGCATCTACTTACAGTAGTGAGATTCTTACCACACATCTTGATTAATATATAGGCTTGAGAAAGGCACTAGAGGAAAGAGCTGAAACGTTGCACAGGAGCTAAAGTACCTATAGTTTTTCACTTGAAATATATATATTTATATGCGCGTGCGAGTGTGCACGCGTGCACGCACGCACGCACGCACGCACGTCCTTCTCAATGAATAAGAATATAATTTTTTTTATTTATTTCAGTAATTCAATTCAAAAAGTGAAGCTCATATTATATAGATTCATTACACACAGAGCGATCTATTTCCAGCATTTTTTTCTTTTAATGTTGATGATTATGGCTAACCGTTAAAGGGGTTTTCCAGCTTTTGACAACTGATGACCCATCCACCGGATAGGTCATCAGTACATGATCTGGGGGGTCCGACACCCAGGCCCCGCACAGATCAGCTGGTCCGGTGCCTCCGTGCACCGGACGCACAAGCCGGAAACAGTTAGCTCCAGCCACGGAATAGCGGCCGAGCTTCAGTACCACAGCTCTGCTCCTATTCAAGTGAAGAGGAGCAGACCTCTAGTTCGGCCGCTATGCTATGTACAGAGCCAACTGCTTCCGGTCTCCGTAAATAGCATTATGTGCCACAACATCTGGTGCCCACAGGCCACCGGAGTGGCTTATAGGTGCGGGTGTCTGACCGGCAACGATGACATACTGTTGACCTATCCGGTGGATAGGTCATCAGTTGTCAGAAGGTGGACAACCCCTTTAATGAAAACCCAAAATTTAGTCTCTCAGAAAACTAGAATATTAAATAAGCCAAATGACAAAAATGATTTTTAATACCGAAATCTTGTCCTACTGAAAAGCATGTCCAGTATATGCACACCTTTTGCATGAATTACTGCATCAACGCGGCGTGGCATGGACACAATCAGCCGGTGGCACTGCTGAGCTGTTATCAATGCGGCGTGGCATGGAGGCGATCAGCCTGTGGCACTGCTGAGGTGTTATCAATGCGGCGTGGCATGGAGGCGATCAGCCTGTGGCACTGCTGAGGTGTTATCAATGCGGTGTGGCATGGAGGCGATCAGCCTGTGGCACTGCTGAGGTGGTATGGAAGCCCAGGTTGTATTATCGCGGCCTTCAGCTCGTCTGCATTGTTGGGTCTGGTGTTTCATCTTCTGCTTGACAATACCCTATAGATTCTGTATAGGGTTTAGGTCAGGCGAGTTTGCTGGCCAATCAAGCGCCGTGATACTGTGGTTCATAAACCAGGTATTGGTACTTTTGGCAGTGTGGGCAGGTGCCAAGTCCTACTGGAAAATAAAATCCTCATCTCCATAAAGCTTGTCAGCAGAGGGAAGCATGAAGTGCTGGGAAATGTCCTGGTAGAAGCTGCGTTGACTTCGGACTTGATATAACACAGTGGACCAACACCAGCAGATGACATGGCCCCCAAACCATCACTGACTGTGGAAACTTCACACTGGACCGCAAGACACTTGGACTGATGCCTCTCCACTCTTCCTCCAGACTCTGGGACCGTGATTTCCAAATGAAATGCAAAATTTACTTTCATCTGAAAACAGGACTTTGGACCACTGAGCCACAGACCAGTCCTTTTTCTCCTTAGCCCTGGTAAGACGCTTCTGACGTCTCAAGGAATGTGACAGTTGTAGCCCATGTCCTGGATACGTCTGTGTGCGGCGGCTCTTGAAGCACTGACTCCAGCCGCAGTCCACTCCTTGTGAATCTCCCCCAGATTCTTGAATGGCCTTTTCTTGACAATCTTTTCAAGGCTGCGGTTATCCCTGTTGCTTGTGCACGTTTTTTTACCACACTTTTTCCTTCCTCTCAACTTTCCATTAATATGCTTGGATACAGCACTCTGTGAATAGCAGCTTCTTTAGCAATGTCCCTTTGTGGCTTCCCCTCCTTGTGGAGGGTGTCAATGACTGTCTTCCCCATGATTGTGTAGCCTACTGAACCAGACTGCTGCACCATTTAAAGGCTTAGGAAACCTTTGCAGGTGTTTTGTGTTGATTAGCTGATTAGAGTGTCACACCATGAGACGAGAATCTTCAACTTTTACCTAATTTTCGAATTTCCTGAGAGACTGAATTTTGGGTTTTCATTAACCGTTACCATAATCGTCAACATTAAAAATAAAAAAAATGCTGGAAATAGATCACTCTGTGTGTAATGAAAGAGTTTCACTTTTTGAATTGAATTACAGAAATAAATGAACTTTTTGATGATATTCTAATTCATTAAGGACTAATATATATATATATATATATATATATATATATATATATATATATATATATATATATATATACACACACATACTTGCTGTGAATGTACTGTGCTTACATAGACCAACGTATAGTACTGTATGAACTGTTTGTCTTACAAACCAAGTCTTCACCTTCTAAGATGAATTAGTCATTACTGCTGTGGAACATACAGATTCCAACAACCCTCCCTGTACGGAGCTTCCTCGTACAAGTACCGATGTGTAACACAACATAATACAGCACTCATAAGATGACCCAGCCTGGGAGAATGGAGGGATTTCACATGTAATAAAGTGTAAAAACAGAGGCGTATCTAGGAGTTGGTAAACCCTTAGCACCATTTTGTAATCCTCCACCCCCGCTGTTTCAAAACTGCTCATGTCCACTTTTGCAATATTACGCTGCCTAATGCTGCTGCAAGTTCAATACAAAAGCAAACCTAAAAAGACTATAAGAATTGGTATCATACAGTAAAGGCTCGCCATGAACATTTCATTTCTAGCGGGTGATCCTTATGTTTTTAGGAGCAAATTAAACCAGCCACATTTGCTTTGCACAGCTGGTTGGTGGCAGAGGCAACTTTATCTGTATGGCCATAAGTTTATATGTGAAAATATACAGTCAGTTATCCCTGCACTGGACAATCACTTCAAATAAGGACATGCTGAGAGTTGTAGTAAGCAGTATGGGCATGCTGGGAGCTGTAGTTTTGCAACAGCTGGAAAACCACAAGTCAGAAAAAACGGCTTTATAATGTGTAACAATGCACCCATGGTTCCTGTCCGCTGCCAAGTCCCTATTCTAAACGTATTAATTTAAAAAAGAAATCCAGTAAAAAATAAATAAAAATAATAATATCTGGATATGAAGCTACGGTTAGTACTTAAGTAAATAGAGGACATCAACACCTCAGCTTTACTTAAAGAGGCTCTGTCACCAGATTTTGCAACCCCTATCTGCTATTGCATGTGATCGGCGCTGCAATGTAGATAAGAGTAACGTTTTTTTTTTAAAAAAACGTTCATTTTTGGCCAAGTTATGAGCTATTTTATATGTATGCAAATGAGGTTTGAAATGGACAACTGGGCGTTTTTTTTTCGTTATGTCCAACTGGGCGTCTATTGTGTTTTTAACTGGGCGTGTTTACGTGTATGACGCTGACCAATCAGTGACCAGTCAGCATCATACACTCATCTCCATTGATTTACACAGCAGCGATGTGCAGCCACATACACAGAGATTAACGTTAATAAAGTGTCCTGATAATGAATACACATGAAATCCAGCCTGGACGTCATGTGTATTCAGAATCCTGACACTTCTGAATCTTTTCTGGGAGATTTCTAGCACGGGAAACGAAATCTCGCGAGATTTCGGAGATAAACGTGATTTTGTTTCCCTTGCTGGAATCTCACAGAAAAGATTCAGAAGTGTCAGGATTCTGAATACACATGACGTCCAGGCTGGATTTCATGTGTATTCATTATCAGGACACTTGATTAACGTTAATCTCTGTGTACGCGGCTGCACATCGCTGCTGTGTAAATCAATGGAGATGAGTGTATGATGCTGACTGGTCACTGATTGGTCAGCGTCATACACGTAAACACGCCCAGTTAAAAACACAACACACGCCCAGTAGGACAGAACGAAAAAAAAATCGCCCAGTTGTCCATTTCAAACCTCATTTGCATATATATAAAATTGCTCATAACTTGGCCAAAAATGAACGTTTAAAAACAAAACAAAAACGTTACTGTTATCTACATTGCAGCGCCGATCACATGCAATAGGAGATAGGGATTTGATAATCTGGTGACAGAGCCTCTAAGCTACAGAAAGTACTGGGTAGTTACTCCCATCAGATATTGAAGGCACAGAGCAGAGGAGCAGGTTTTGTATAGATTGCTTGTCATATGAAACTTTCAAGAAAAAAAAAAAAAAGGAAAAAAAAAAAAGAAGAAAACAGAATAAACAGAGGACCAGCACTCCTGGGACATTAACATTACAGATCATGACATGTGTAAGACCAGAGGGATCTCCTCCGCTCGTCGTTGGAACGGGGTTAGGGGAGTATGTATATTATTATTTTTATCAGCCACTATTGGGGGCAGCTGTGGGGGCATTATACAGCGTGGGGGCAGCTATGGGGTACTTTATACTGTGTGGGGTGCATCTATGGGGGCATTATACTGTGTGAGGGCAGCTACAGGGGCATTATACTGCGTGGAAGTCAGTTATGGTGGCATTATACTGTGTAGAGGCAGCTATGGGGGAATAATAATGTGGGGAGGCAGTTATGGGGCATTATACGGTGCGAAGGAGCCGTTATACTGTTTGGAGGGGCAGTTATATGGGGCATTATACTATGTGGAGGGCATTAATGGGGTCATTATACTGTGGGGAGGGCAGTTATGGGGGGCATTATATGGTGTGGAGGATAGTTATGGGGGGCATTATACGGTGTGGTGGTGGACAGTTATGGAGGCCACTATACTGTGTGGAGGGCAAGTATAGGGGTATTATACGGTGTGGAGGGTTGTTATAGTGGTATTATACTATGTGGAGAGCAGTTATAGGGGCATTATAATATGTGGAGGCAGCTATGGGGCAATATACTGTGTGGAGGCAGTATATTATATACACTAGTATACAGCAGGATTAGGGTATAAAATGAATTCAATGGCGTAGAATGAAGATAAGGGGCGTGGCATGCAAAAAGTGGCGTGGCCTAAATAATCTTTCATTAATCGTAGATCGAGGTTACATGTTCAATTAATCATGATTTTGGACATAATTGCCCAGCACTAGTACAAGGTGCATATTATAGCGGCTGCTGGACTTCTTAGGCAAACATGTAAAGAGCAGCAGCATGGCTTGTGTGCCAGATCAGATAGATTATGATATTACAGTAAAATTCCTTTAATCCGGCGTCCGATAATGTCTAAAGATCTGGAACAAACCAGACAATTTTTTTCTACATTTTGTGTTAACATTTTATTTTGGGTCTTCTTCCTGAAGGTTCTCAACGCAAATGAGTTTTATGACCACCTGATAGTCCAGAATATTTAATAATCTCGTAGGTGTCCTATTTTGAATTAAAGGAACTTTACGGTATATACGTATCCTGCTCCTCCGCTCTAAGCCTTCTTAAATCTCACTACTGCTCCTACCATCCTGCCTGTAATGAATGGCTGCTAGGTCATGACAGAGGCATGTCCTAGCAGATGCCTACAAAAGTATTGCAGTGTATTATAATAGCGATCGGAGGATCGCATATTAAAGTCCCCTAGTGGGACTAGTAAAAAAGAAAAAAAAAAAAGTGATAAAAAAAAAAAAATGAAAAACCCACTTTTCCCCCTTACAAAATGCTTTACTAGTAAAAAAAAATAAAGCAAAAAAGTTACACATATTTGGTATCGCCGCGTCCGTAACAACCCCGACTAAAAAGCTATTACATCATTTAACCCGCACGGTGAACGCCATAAAAAATAAAATAAAAAAACAATGGAAAAATTGCTGTTTTCTGTGAATCCGGACTTGTGAGAAAAAGTTATGAAAAAGTCGCATCTACTCCAAAATGGTACCAATAAAAACAAGTCTTCCCGCAAAAAAAAAAAAGCCCTCATACAACTGCATCGGCGGAACAATAAAAAAAAGTTATGGCTCTTCAAATATGGAGACACAAAAGCAAATAATTTTGAAAAAAAAAACAACCGTTTTCACTGTGTAAAAGTAGTAAAACATACAAAAATCGATAAATTTGGTATCGTTGCAATCGTAACAACCCGCTGAATAAAGTTATTGTGTTATTTATAGCACACGGTAAACGGCGTAGATTTAGGTCGCAAAAAAGGGTGCCGAAATTTCTGTTTTTTTTCTATTCCCCCCCAAAAAGAAGTTAATAAAAGTTAATCAATAAATAATATGTACCCCAAAATGGTGCTATTAAAAAATACAACTTGTCCCGCAAAAAGCAAGACCTTATACAGCTGTGTCGACGCAAAAAAAAAAAAAAAGTTATAGCTCTTGGAAAGCGACGATGGAAAAACTTAAATAATACCTTGGTCATGAAGTTTTAAAATAGGCTGGTCATTAAGAGGTTAAAGGAGTCATTTTCCAGCAAGGAGGGCAAACTTTTTGTAAACCAGGAAATTACTAACAAAATGTTTGCTTTTCATAATTGGTGATACTTCCTCCAGATTAGTTTATATTGGAGACTGCCAGAGACACGTAATGAGAAAATATTAAACAGCCACCAACAGTCAAATACATAACAAAACTCTGGCAGTCCTACAAAGATCTGCTGGAGCGGTTTACCACGGTGCTGTAAAGCAGGTAGGCTGAGCACTCTATATAGGGAGGTAGCACATCTCCCTTCCTCTAAACCAACATGGAAACAATTACCCAGTAGCTCTTGTGTTTTATGTTTATAGCTGTAAGGTTTTCCTTCCAAATGGTTTTGTTTATTTTACACCACCCTAGTCTGGAAGAGTCGGAGTATGTGATAGGTCAGGAGGAAATTTTAGCCTAGAACGATTTTTGCCTAGAGCAATATTAACCATAAAATCAGCAGCTAATAAGTGAAACGGCTAAAAAAAAAACTAAAAAAAAACCCCCCCAGCTATTACCAGTCACACATGTATGTAAATATTTCTGGAGCTATGCGGGATAAAGTAGTGATCATGGGGATTTGTATGGATTTCCTGCCATTGAGAAATACTTGGCAGGAAGGTGCCATGTTAAAGTAACCCTCCAGTCCAAAGTTTAAATTGGACTATACATGGCTTGCAGCTGGAACAGATATGACTTTCTGGGGCACGGACGGCCAGAGATGCGCCTAATTTATTAAGTGGCGTGTGCCTCTTAATAAATTAGATGAACTTTACTCCAACAATCTTTAGATTAATACGGGCATATGAAACGCCAGTCTTAATAAATTCCACCCATTAGTGCTTCAAGGAACCGTATATATATACCATTCTGGCTGTAAAAGTGACGCTTGCAGTCTTCTGGGAACCCTTACCCAGAATTAGGGTTGCTCCACTGAACCGTGGTTGGAAAACACTGGCCATACCCTTTCAATCCCAAACTGATTATATATATATAAAATCAGTTTGAGATTGAAAGGGTATGGCCAGTGTTTTCCAACCACGGTTCAGTGGAGCAACCCTAATTCTGGGTAAGGGTTCCCAGAAGACTGCAAGCGTCACTTTTACAGCCAGAGTGGAATAGTTGTAGAGATGGTTAAAAAAAATAAGAAAAATCCAAAAACTTGATATACTAGGGGAAAAAAAAATCCCATCAAAATCATTATTGGTGGTTAAATGTAGTGATCTCCTCTTTTTCCAATGGACACATATGGACAATTATAGCAATGATGATGTCACCACAAGCTATATACAGTACACACCAACAACTATTAAAAAATGAAGTTCCAGAAACAAGCACGATGACAAAGTCACGTAAATGAAAGCAATACTTCTGCTCCGCTTTGGAACACATGACATGCCTGATAACATGAAGCTCCACATGTGACCCGGTCAATCGTGAACTCCACTCATGGTCGGTAATACAACCAGGGTGAAAAGAAGACTAAAGGGGAAATTGTAACACAGTTATTGTCTCACTCTGAATAGAGTTGTACAATATCATTATGTGGAAACCAGCAGAAGTATGAAGACAAATTCTGAGAAAACATTAGCACAACTTTACATCATGGAGGCAATTTAAGCAAGAAGCTTCACTGCAGCTAAACATGACCACATAAGAAAAATGGAGAACGAACCTAAACGTACCTTCCCAAAAGTCTAATATGAGGGGGGTCCATGACCTGATCAACAATTCTCAAAAGGGGTCATTGCAGTGTTTAGAGATGTCCGATCCCTTTCTGGTTGCTGGCAGATTTGAGGACGGTGGTTTGCACTGTTGCATTGCTGTGGTCCTGAATTTGAATGTGACCAAAGACAACATCTGCATGGAGTTTGTATGTTCTCACCGTGTTACGTGGGTGGCCTACAGGCACTTCGGTTTCCTCCCACACTCCAAAAACATACTAATATGTTAAAGGATAACTAAACTTTGATAAAAACTTCTGACATGTCAGACGTTTTGGTCGGTGGGGGTCTGTCATTTACAGAGTGATCTCGCGAGATTACTCTTGCTGTGCTGTAAGTCACACACAAACGTTACCGAAGTGTCGGGATTGTGAATAGACATCGCGTCCTGGTTGGATGTCTATTTACGGTCAACACACTTCAGTAACGTTAATGTGTATGTGATGCACATAGTGACCAACGCAGGATCACGATATGCAGAGTAAATGAATGGAGAGAAGTGTATGACGCTGATTGGTCACTGATTGGTCAGCGTCATACACTTCTTTCCACAACGCCCACTTGGTCATATAGTAAAACACGCCCAGTTGTCTATTAAGAAAGTCATTAGCATAAAGCTAAAATCACTCATAACTTGGTGAAAATAGATTGTTTTTCTAAATAAAAAACTGCTGTTATCTACATTACAGCGCCGATCACATGTACAAGATAGGACACTTATAACGTGGTGACAGAGCCGCTTTAAGCATAATCTACCAGAGCCCTACATGTTGACACTATTTTGTTAGTCATGGAAAGAAACTCTCTGGTGACCAGTCCTGTCTTCAGACGCTGAGACAACCAAAAAGGCACTTTAGTGCAGACTAGGACTTCCTAGTCTGGAGATCCTCCAGGTCTCCACACCTGGTTCCCTCCTTTTTAGAGTTCCTGAAAGGGTGAATGCAGAGGGCACCAGGTACTTTAACTATACATTTTCCATATCATGTTAAATTAGTATGGAGAAATGGAGGTTTGCCTTAATAATAAACTCCAATGAACCCTTAAAAGGGTTGTCCCACAAAACACATGTATCCCCCTTCTCCATAGGTCAGGGGATTCATTTGATCGCTGGGGGTCCAACCCCTGGGACCCCTAGCAATAAGGAGAATGGGGGATCGAAAGTCCCCTGAAGTGCTCCATGAGAATGGAGCGCTGGTGCACATGAAAGACCAGCACCCATCCATTTCTATGGGACATCCGGGACCACCATCTCTATAGATGGTCAGGAATGGTCAGGTCAGGCATGGGCGCCAGCGCTCCATTTTCATGGAGCACTTCAGGGGACATTCGGTACCCAGTTATCCTTAACGCTGGGGGTCCCAGTAGTTGGACCCCCAGCGGTCACATGTATCCCCTAACCCATGGATAAGGGGGATACATGTGTTTTGTGGGACAACCCTTTTAAGGGTTCAGTGGAGTTTATTATTAAGGCAAACCTCTATTTCTCCATACGAATTTAAAATGATATGGAAAATGTATAGTTAAAGTACCTGGGTCAGACATGAGAGGGGATATAGCATCATTGATATAGCGTAGGTGACAGCGTCATTGATATTTTACCCTGACACTTTGGTTCTCAGGAGTGTTAACTGGAGACTCCGGTGTTGTCGTGGGTGCTATCCGCTGTAACACCAATGTTTAAACGTCTTTTGATCCCATATATCATATAAGTATATTCATTCAGTAGGGTTCGCAATTTAATCAGTAAATGAATCATATATATATATTTATTTTTTTATATTTTTCTTTCAATAATTTAGCACGGTGGTGATTGTACCCCTGATTTTAGCGAGTTATTTAATAAAAATTTTACGCAGTCACAATCAGTGAATTGTTAAAGTACCTTGTGCCCTCCTTTTAGAGTTTCTGCTGCGGATCCGCCGATACCCGGTCCCATCTGCGTTCATCCTTTCAGGAACTCTTAAAAGAAGGGAACCAGGTGTGGGGGGCCTGGAGGATACAGGTGTTTTGTGGGACAAACCCTTTCATTTTTAACAAAAAACTCCTGTTAAACAACATCTCCTTCACCCAGCAGATTTCTCATCCCTGCATATTTTACCTCGTCTTTTTTTTTTTTATCACGTAGTTTCATGTTTTTGAGTGCAAATAAACTAAACATAACCCGTGTATCATAAAGAAGAGATCGACTGTTCAGCGGGTACAAAACTACAAACAGTCAACCAACAGCGCCACGGTCTGTTTATTGCAGTCCAGATCCTATTCACAAATAGATAGGAGCAGCAGTAAGATGCAGCTCATGGACAGGACTGGCACCGTTTCTGGGGGGAAAAAAAAACAGCAGACCCTTCATTGCTAATCTTTGACAACCCCTTTAGGCCAAGATCACACACACCGTTTTGATGTCGTTTTTGGCTCCCTTTTGTTTTTATTTTTTAAGCCAAACACAGGAGTGAACACAAAAAATTAGATGCATTAGTCATTTCTTTTAGACCTTTCCTTCCTTTGAGATCCACTGCTGGCTTTGGTTGAAAAAACGGAGCCAAAAACTGCATCAAAACGGTGTGTGTGACCCTGGCCTTAAAAAGGTGACCATACACCCGAGACGCTCGTTCAGCCGACAGCTCAGCTATTCCTCCCAACTTCCTTACACGTGCGTGTTTGGCAAAGCGTGCATGTGTACTCAATCGGGAGAGGGGAATAAGCGGCTGCCAGACACCACTGCAAGCTGCTTATCATTAACAAACCGCTCATTATTTTGAAATCCAAAATGTCCGATCCTTCTTTCCGTCGAGGGATATTTGGGACAGCCCCATACACATTAGATGGTCAGCGGGTTCGGCGATGCCCATCTAATGTGTAGAAGACTCCATCTATAGTATTTTTGTACATCACTGTATGGGACTGAATAAAGTAGAAGGTGGAGGAGCACACAGGGGATTGCTACCAGAGAAGAATGAAGGCCGCAAGCATTCACTCAGTAATAAATAAGCCAGCACATAGGGTTAAGCTGCTGATTCAGCAAGCTCTGTATATTAGTATGCAAGCAGAGATTTGTCTATGGCAAATTAGAAAGGAGTGAACAATTTGCTGTATAACTATTTTATGTCGAGTGCCATCCGTTTTAAATATGCAGATGGATATCTCTTCCCACAAGCGATGTTTTATTTAACAGGCCCTTCACATTGTGAAATATAAAAGAGAACAAGCTGAAGCCGACATTTCACCATCTCCGTTATACCAGTTATTTATTATATTTTTATTTTTTTTTACAGGCTGGGTGAGAGAGGCTAAAAAAGGTAAAGAAAGAAGAATTCTATACAAATCTAAAAAGCAATTTCTGAAAACTGTGGCCGTGAAAAGAACATTCGTCAGAGTGATGTGGCCCATGCGCAGCCGGCCCTGCCAGATGGAAGAAATGCGCTCTGCCTGTTTTCATTTACTTAACACCGATTTACTATAGCGCTATGGTGAGCGAAAAAAGATAAAAGATTCAAGAGACCATCTTAAGAAAACGTAACCCCTTCCCCCTCCTTAGTAGGTCTCGTTCATCATCTCCATAATATTACTGAACAGACGAATATAAAGAACGCAGGAAGGTATTCCTCAGACAAGAGCCGTATTCTAAGGGTCTCATCTAAATATGCCAAGAAGTGAAAGATTGTACGTATTTCTTGAGCACCAATGTGCAGTTTAGACGGCCTCATATCGGAGCTTCATCGGAAAAAGAGATTCACATCTGCCAGCCCACTTGTGTGGTATATGCCAACTATCCAGAAGAGAGATGCCAGGCACAATCTATAGACACAAGCTTTGGAGCTGCTGCAGAAAAGATATCAATAGACAGTGGGTCCGTAGAGACGGCTGTGTGAACAGGAGCATATAAGCAAACAACATGTCCACATTGCAACATATTTGGGGCCGGAGGCTGGAGCGAAGTTTTAGTACTTTTAGTTCAGAGTTTAAGAAGTCTCATCTTTTTAATATCAGAAAGTACTTTAACATATTTACGCCTTCTGACCGGTCACTGAGACATTTCAAATATCATTAAGGGGAAAGTCTGTGCCCTGTAACCCCCACAGATCACTAGGACTAAGAGGTCAGGGCATTCCTCCAATTGGCATACCTCTCTGCCTTTTCAATCAATGGGTGACCGATCAGCAGAATGAAGGGGCCCCTTCAACGTTTATCCCAGCACTGTAGCAAAGCCTCCTAGTATTGCTGATCGGTAAGGTCCCGGAGGTCAGTGCCCGCCTGATCCCACACTGATGGCCTAGCCTAAGGATTGTCCATCAACGTGTTTTCGCGAAAACCTTTAAGAGTTTCTGACGTGTGTGCCGGGATAGCGCTCACTGTAGCTGCCAATACTATAAAACATTTGGAGAATTATTTTCATTGATACAATGGCTATGTTGTATTTCTGCAAAGAAGGATATGAAAGGGGATTTGTAATGGAAGTGATGACCACGATGTTCCTCCTGTTTTAAGACGGCGATACCATAGTTTATATATTATTTCAGCACCAACAAAGCGCTGGAATCAGGGAGGCAGCAATATTGAGGTCAGTTAACCAGTTCAACTTATATGACCTAGTGACAGGTCCTCCTTAAAGAGTTTCTGTCACCAGATTATAAGTGTCCTGTCTCCTACATAATCTGATCGGCGCTGTAATGTAGATAACAGCAGTGGTTTTTATTTTGAAAAACGATAATTTTTGAGCAAGTTATAAGCAATTTTAGATTTATGCTAATGGTTTTCTTAAAGACCAACTGGGCGTGTTTTTACTTTAGACCAAGTGGGTGTTGTAAAGAAGTGTATGACGCTGACCAATCAGTGACCAATCAGTGACCAATCAGCCTCATACACTTCTCATTGTTCCAGCCCGGCTTCTTTCACTGCACAATCACACTGTAACAATGGGCTGGAACAATGAGAAGTCTATGAGGCTGATTGGTCACTGATTGGTCACTGATTGGTCAGCCTCATACACTTCTTTACAATACCCACTTGGTCTAAAGTAAAACCACACCCAGTTAGTCATTAAGAAACTCATTAGCATAAATCTAAAATTGCTCATAACTTGCTAAAAAATTATCCTTTTTCAAAATAAAAACCATTGCTGTTCTCTACATTACAGCGCCGATCAGATTATGTAGGAGACAGGACACGTAAAGAGGCTCTGTCACGAGATTATAAGTCTAATATAGGTCTACACCCCATCCATTTCCAAATGATACCGTCCAGGGTGAACACTATTTCTGTTGTTTGATTATTGTAAGTATAATCCAAACCATGGAAAAGTCCCAGTGAGGGTTGTAAGCTGCTCGGGCACCAAGTCAGCAGCAGTATTGCTTGAAATGACTGCAGTAAGAGGGTTATCCTGGCATGAGACGCAGGCCGTGGAAAACAGGCTCTAGGCGACCAGGAATGTAAGACGGAGCAGATTTCATGATCATAATATATTGGCTGACACTGGATTATTTGCTCCCAAGAAAACGACTCAATCGGCTTGTATGGAAATGCTAACAGGTCCTTCCCAAAGCAATAAAGTTTCTCTAGGCCTGAACATCTTGCTTATATATTAGGGCCTGCAAATAGCCAGCACTCATTATCTTTATCAGAAATCACAAAGGAGAACAGGAAGGAAGGATCTTATTGAAATGAACAGCACAACATGAAAAAGATATTACAGCTACTCAAGACAATGAACCGAAGAGATCGCAAAATAGTAATGTCTCCCCTTAATCATGAACAGACTGCTCACAAACCCGAATTCTACCTCCAAATACACAAGAAGCACAAAGACTATAAAAATCTATGAATACATAATGTATATAAAACCACCCACACCACGTGCTATCTGGAGAATATTACGCTCTCTTGGTTGTATATAGAGTGCTTAGTATCTCCACATACATGGTCCGATTCTTGACCCACTCTGGTCTCCTGGTGGCCACACGCATTGACATATTGCAGATGAACTAAAAACGGATGGCAGGCAAATCTTGAGGAGGAAGCATAGGCTATCAGCAATTTAGTCCAGCAGTAAGGTGTTGGGGTCCACTAGCTACAAATTTGGTGCATCATTGGCTGTATGTGCTCCAGACATTGAAATCTACCACTCCTATGAGCAGGCGTGGATTTGCACTGTAATATATGCCAGGTTCTGGCGTAAATTATAGTCAACCTGCCGGTGTGTTGCTGGTGCCGCCACCTCCTGGCTAACCCCGCCAACTTTTCTTTCCACTTTTGAGGTAAAAAGTCGAAAATTTTAGCAGAAAAAAAGTCTGCGCCAAGATTTTTAAAAACATTATACAACACAGAAGGCAGCAAAAGATGTGGGGCAAGATTAAAGGTCAAAGCTCTGATAAAAATGTTATGTGAAGAAGTCATTTTATTAAAATGTTGTTACAATCTTATAAAGTGATGGCATATCGCTAGCATATGCCATCACTTTATGATCAGTAGCGGCCCAACCTCTAAACCCCCACCGATCCTTAGAATAAAGGCGTCCTGGGCACCAACTGTGCAGGGAACGGCTGCGCCACCTACTGTGCAGGGAACGGCAGCGCCACCCACTGTGCAGGGAACGGCAGCGCCACCCACTGTGCAGGGAACGGCAGCCACCCATATTCACTTTTAAAGGGGCATTCCCATCTTATAGTCACATCAGGTCAATTTGGGCTCCTGAAGATCACATGAATAATTCTGTATTTAGGTATCTGAATTACATGTTTATGATTTTGGTGATGGGATGCATCCGTCATGTTTCTGCCTGGGTATAAAACCATAGACAGCTATGGAACCTGTACCACGCCAACATAGCTATTGTTTAACTGGACAATGTCAAATATGGCCATACACCTGATAGCTGAACGTTTATCCTATCATTTGCTCAATGCATTTAATAGCAGGATCTGACTATGTTTGGCCATGAAATCTATCAGTGAGTTAAAAGTCGATCTGCAATTAACATTAAAAAAACAAGAGAAGGAAAAAAAAAACCCGGTATATGTTAGAATAAGACATAAAATATATAAGTACTGAAAATAATTCCTACATGTAGAGTCACACAATTAGTTTCTATTCTAGTGTATGGCATGTAGAACAAGCACGATGCAGAGTTAGTAAAGCAAGCGTTAATAGGACTGATCCTAAAGCAATGGGATGCCACCGCACACACCACACTACTGCAGGCTTTACCAGAGGCGAGTGGGTGGGAGTAGACAGCGTCTCCGCTGAATCTTCTTCAATAATGTCCTAAGCAACACAACAATATGCAGAGTCTGAAAAAGACCCCCACAATAATAGACATCCTACTAATAAAGAGTATGGCGGCACAGAGCTGGGGGGCTGCATAAAGAAATGTCAATAACAGCTTTCAATTGTGTATCGGATGCAATCCTGGACGGGGCCGGGGCACAGCTGAATGTGTTCCAGCTGTTGCCTAGCAACATGAATAACAGAGTACAGGTGAAAACATAAGGGTTGTGTTACAGAGTTGTCACCCATCGGTCTCCAGTTATTCCACAGCTACATTTTTTTTATTCTAGGGGGCAGGAGGGGAGTGATGGGTAAATAGAAATGGTCAAAAGAGGAGATTGGTTAGAGGCCTTGCATCACCTTCTCGGAATATTCCCTTTTTTTTCTACTTAACAGCTGCAACAACCAAGGAGACAACATTTGGGCTAAAACCCATGGGAATATGGCCTAATAATGCGTTATTCATCAATTTGTATTTTACATTTGGTATATTAGTAGAGACTACAAAACGGAAGAGAAGCTTCCTCTTTCTATGGGTGACAATGCAACTTGAAGCTGCAAACACATGGATCTACTTCAGCCCACACAAAAATTACAATAACCTGAAAAAAAAACAAAAAAAAAAAGATCTTAACCCTAGAGTTTGCGGGTCTAAATATAAATATTTTATTCTCTAACTTTGGACACCAATGGTTGTAGTAATAAGGTCAATATCGTCCTGTGTGACCTAATAAATGACCCAGTAAATGTTCCTTCCTCTAAAAATTAAAAAAGGAAGGAAGTGTGGCCTAAACGTCACTGCCAATGACTGCAACAAAACCGAAAAATGTGTGGCCCACCACTATGCCCAAAGTGGCCTTTAGCAGCACGATTGGCAGTGTGTGTCCCTCGCAGATGTATTCAGCAAACACCGGTGTAAATGTATTTTACATGTACCCAGGTAACCGAATAGAAAATTCTATATAGCGGACGCAGCACTTAATGGCAGAATTTTACCAGAAGGCAACGGAGATATGCCAGGCACACTTCCCATTAATGGGGTTGTCTGTTTTGGGCCATCCTTTTTTTGCTAGAAAGATCCTCAGGTGATCACTAGAGGTCCTAGTAACTAGGACCTCTAGTGATCACCTGAAATCTGTGGGGGAACCTGGAAGCAAGTGTGCAATTCCCCTGCATGGTGTATACTGTACATCCTTCTCTATTCTGGCTAATAGATAGGGGTCCTGAACACAGGACTCCTATTAACTCTCCATTCTCGAATAGGGTAATATATATATTATTGTTAATAATAATGTTTTCTAAACTGAACAACCCCTTTAAATGGATATCATAAGATCTGAAAAAGTACCACTACCCAATGCTGAATTGATGGGGACACTCCGAATGTTAGGACAGATAACAAACGTTTAGGTTTACATAAATTAAAAAAGAAATAAATCGGATTTCTATAAACCCCCCTTCATTTGGTAGAAGCTCTACTTTTTTGACACAGACAGGAACCAACGTAGACAACACTTTTCCCACTTAATCCTACTGAATACTTACAAGGCCAGTGGTTTGGTCTCTGGATAAACTGTGTTTTACAGGTGGACGTGACATGGGATGTTGTGGGTTGCTAAAGTAATACCTTGGCAGGTAAACATGAGGTGCAAAGAATGGCTATGAAAAAGAACAGAAAACATGCGGGAATAAAAAAAAAGAAAAATACTAAAAAAGGGATAAAAATAAATAAAAAATGGAAACATGATAAAAACAAATTACTGATAACAAGTAAAGCTTAACAGCGAAGGATAAAAATAAGACCGCAAAGAAAATAAAAAAACAACAATACGATCAAAGGAAAAATAAACGGATATAGGAAATCCTTACACAGACCGTATTTTATTATCCTACAGAGTGTAAACTAGCTTGGCTGTCACAAGGATATTATAAGACTTACCGTACCTTACAAAAAAAAAAAAAGACGCCCTGTGCTAGGACTTTAATGCGTTTTACTGTAAAATCTCCACCCCCAGATTTAGAACACATTATCATATCTGGAACTTCCAATTACATCTTTGCATTGTGATGCTCCTTTGTTTTTACTCCTGGAAATTCATGACTTAATTGAAAACTCGGTGTTACCATTCCCTATGCCAGTGGGGGCATGTTCCTAGAAAATGTCCCTGTCCAGTCAGTGTGTAGCGATACACCATGGAGACAGGAGGATAGCGAATGCCCAGTTGTCAATTTATTCATACATTTCCAGGAGGAATACCAGAGGAGAATCACAATGAAAATAGGTTATTGCATAACAGCCAGGAGGGCTGACAGGTGATCTTTAGGTATTTTATAATGTCCAAACATGATAGAGAATGAATGCTGGACAAGCACCGATACTGGGGATCGACCATTTAAGATATTGGTGGGATTCCAGACCTTTATAGGATGTGGTCTACTGACCGGTCCTTAGCAAGTGTGCTTTAGGGAAGTTTAAATGCCAACTAGTGATATTTCTGGAAAAACAAAGTTGTAACCCGTATCAATTACAACATTTTTAGCACAGAGGTAGCGACTTAACTTGAGCGATTATTGGATATAGCATCGACTTTTGGCGACATGTCCTTATGTATTCATAAAAGCAGCAAAGAATAAGGCAAGGCTAAAAAATAGAAAAGCAGATCTGGCACGTGCATTTACAATTAATTTCTATATATACACCATTCAGCCATCACATTCAAACCTATTGTGTAGGTACTCCTCGTGTTACCAAAACAGCTCTGACCTGTTGAGGCATGGACTCCACAAGACCTCTACAGGTGTACGGAGGTATCTGGCACCAAGACGTTAGCAGCAGATCCTTTAACTACGGGTCGGATTAGCCATAGCCAATTCTGACCCGTGGATCTGTGGTGGAAATCCGAGGCTTATCTGCCCCGGCAGTGTCCCCGGCCAGAGTGGATTAGACTTGTTTTCCGGCAAATCCCACAGATGCTCGGATTGGGATATGGAGAATTTGAAGGCCAAGTCAGCACCTTGATCTCTTGGTCATGTTCCTCGAACCTTTCCTGAACAATTTTTGCAGTGTGGCAGGGCGCAATATCCTGCTGAAAGATGCCACTGCCATTAGGGTATACCGTTGCCATGAAGGGGTGTACTTGCTCTACAACAATGTTTAGGTAGGTGGTACGTGTCAAAATAATATCCACATGAATGCCAGGACCCAAGGTTTCCCAGGTAAGCCATGAACACGCACCTGGCCATCAACATGATGTAAAAGAAAACATGATTCATCAGACAAAGCCGCCTTCTTCCATTGCTCTATTTCTGATGCTCATGTGCCCATTGTAGGACAGGGGTCAGCATGGGTACTGTAACTGCTGTGCAACGCACTGTGTTCTGACACCTTTCTATCAGAGCCAGCAGTAACTTTTTTCAGCAATTTTTGTTACAGTATCTCTTGTGGGATCGGACCGGACGGGCTAGCCTTTGCTGCCAATCAATGAGTCTTGGTAGCCCATGACCCGGTGACCGGTTGTCTTTCCTAGATTCACTTTTGGCAGGTACTAACAGCTGCGTACCGGGAACACCCCACAAGACCTACCGTTTTTTTAAATGTTCTGACCCAGTCGTGTAGTCATTACAATGTGGTCCCTGTCATAGTCGCTCAGATGCTTCCACTTGCCCAATATTCCTGCTTTTAACAGCTCAACTTCAAGAACAGACATTACTTTCTGCCAAATATATTCCCATCCTTTGTCGGGTGCCATTATAATGAGAATCAAATTTTATTCACTTCACCTGTCAGTGATTTTAATGTTATGGCTGAACGCTGTATATTGACACCCATGTAAAACAGCCACATATATATCCAAAGCATTGATCACAAAGAATAACAGGTGTTTGAATGGCCCACCTACCCGGTTATAGAATGGGTGCTGTGGGCCTGTCATACCACTATAATAACTGCTGGGCGGTTGTGGAGACACAACACCACCAGGGAACGGACCATTGAACGATGAAGAGGAACAGACAGAAGATGGCTGGCTGAATACAGAGGCTGCTCTGGGTGGAGCATCCTGCAATGGTAACGTAGGATAGGGGAAGCCTCCGATATTCATCTGATCTCGGGCAGCTCGCACATCTGAAAAACAAAACATCAAAAAAAAATTAAATCTAGGAAGCGATAAAGCTTTGGGAACGGTTACGGTAACAATTTTATAATAAACTCTTAATAAAACCAATACCAACAGCTTACTAGTTGTCCTGAGGTCGCTATGTGTTCTGGTAAGCGAGTTCCATAGAAATCATGTAATGCTGTCAGGCTTAGATGAACATTTGGGTCAGTGATCACAATGACTACGATGATATATAACAGAACTGATGACTGACAGTGATGATGAGGAATTGTGATGGGAATTGAGGATATTCATGTGAAGGCAAATGTAATGTAAAGATTATAGTTATTGTGTTTAAAGGTATATACTACGGTTTCAGCAAATAAAAGGTTATTCGTGGTATAATGAAAAAGTTATACAAGCGTCTAATATATTTTCTGTATTAATTCCTCACATTTTTCAAGAGCTCTGCTTGTTGTTATTCAATAGGAACCTTCAGTATTTACTTCTAGTGGATAAAATCCTGGTTATGTGATGGACACACAGGTGCACGGCTTGTTACAAGACATATTTCTGATAACTGTACACAATGAAGGTTACTAATGAATGATTGCAAGCAGAGATCTTGAAACTGTGAGGAATCTAAAAAGTAGATTGGAAAATTGTGGAACTTTGTTATATAAAAAAAAATAACCTTTATTTGCTGAAACATGTTTCAGCCTTCTTTCGGAGAAATATGTTGTGAAAACTCCCGACGTATACCTCCGACGAAAGCCCAAAATGTGTCCCACTGTATGGCATACAGTGGGATATGTTGCCTGGGGATTGGCCCTGGAAAAATCCTTGAGCCGCGGTCCATATTTACGAATACTGACGCCAGGAGAGTCAGAGTCCCAGGGCAGAGCATCTACTAGTGCTCTGGCTGGGGACTCTGGCGCTGTGGTAGCGCCTGATGTTAATGTCCATATATGGACAATAAATTCGGGGCCTTTCCTAGCGCCGGAGTCCCCGGGCAGATCATCAGGTAGTGCTCTGCCTGGGGACTTCGGCAGTGCTCCCAGTAATGGGGCCCCAAGCAATCAAGATACTTTTTAGGTATCCTGTGGAAAAGTGATATGGTAAATGTCAATTCTGGGTATACCCCTTTAATGCAGATTTAGGATATATTCACGAGTGACAGCTGTGGTTGCAAAATATGCATGGTGCAGAAACAACCCCATAGAGGTGAATGGAATGGCTTTTCACTCGCAGAAATTTCTACAATAAATCTGCCGTGTGTGAATATAACTTTATACATTTTCACACCCAACACTAGAAGCTTCTTTTTTTAGTAGACTGGGAGACTGCAATAAATCTATGAAAACTGTATGTAAACATTATAAATATTAATATAATTACACAAATGTCAGAATGGTGGCATAGATATTCTAGTTGGCAACTCATTACTTTTAACGGTGACTATGATGAACCTAGATTATGTAGGTCAGAGCCCATTGTATTATAAAGCGGGACAGGTTAGAGGAAGATCAAGATTATATTTTCATAAGCATCAACCATCTCAAAATTCCAAAAGAACACATTTGCCTATGTAAAAATTTGTGAAAGAAAAGCCACGACCTTATGTAAACCATTCAGCTACAGTGATATCACGCTCCTGCAGACACATTCATGTCCATAGACTTGCACTGAACACGCCCCGAAGGCTTCTCATATAAAGATCAGTATAATGGCCAGAGATAAGGGAAGGGCCATGGATACTGCAGTGAAGGATTGAACTCTCTATGCGTTGATCACCCCTACATATGACAGTCCTAAGAGACACTATATGAGAATGATTTAATGATGAATATAGTGATTCAAATCATGCGGAGGGTGCGGTGGGGAGGGTGACATATAAACAATAGTGGTTGGTTATCCAATGACCACTGTGTTCACAGCACCCATGCTTGTGGATGTATACAACAGCTACTACAGATCATCAAAGAGAAGAAAAATGTACCTTGAAGGGTAACTACACTTTCAAACTTTTGATATGTCACAAGGACATATGTCTCTCTATGTCTCTAGTCTGATCACCACCGATCAAAAATTAATGGCCTATCTTGAGGATAGACCATCAATTGTATGTCACCGAACAACCCCTTTAACCAGGTCATCAGTAAGTGCAATAACTTTTCATTTTATGATACATGAGTTATTTATTACAAACTAGCCAACCCCTTTAAATGTGATAATCCATAGCTGAAACATTAAAAGCTAAATTTACCTGCAATTATTTCACGGAGTTTTGGGTCCAAGTTTACTGTACAGGGTAAGAAAGTCTTAACATCCCGGGCCACAAGAACCGGCGTCCTGGATGACAGAAACACTTCAAAACTCCTTATGTCACCATCAATTTCCAATAAGGGCTCCACATCCTTTGTTGTTGGAATATTTTTGGAAATTCTAGTTACAAAAACAACAAAACAAAAACATTTAAGAATATAAAAAATATTTGTATGTATGACAACAAGCAAAGAACAATAAAGTATCTTTAACACTTCAAATTTGTACTCAACATTACCATCTGTGTTAGGAGTCTCCGTCGACCATTACGGTATTATTGACAGCAAGAATAGCTTAGTCTGCAGCATCAAAAATACTGAAACCCCCCAATGGACCCCATACAAGTCAATAGACTCCCTTCTGTGTTACTTGTATACTTTGCCCAAGTCTAATGTCAGAATACAAGGACTGTGTAATACCATGTAATAAAGCGGCTCATTTACCAATGTTCACCTGTTCTACGCCATTCTGGGAGTCTAAACCTCACAAATTAACACAACTTCATTAATCTGTTAAATGTCGGTTTAATCCCAACATATTGTGTTAACAGATGAACGATTCAACACAAATATTGTTCTGCATGGTCTGACAGAAAAGGAACAGATCGAACTGGAAATCTAGGATATCAAAGCACAGAAATGAGCATCACTGCCATGAAAAATTATAGAATATTTCACAAGTTTATGAGCAATAAGCCGTAATGTTTATGACTAAACCAGTAAATCCAAATTTAAGTACCAGGCAATAACAGATCTAGCAAAGAGAATGAAAAGAAAATATTGCCGAGCAAAAGTGCAAAATAAGCAGTCAACTAGTGCTGATTCTACGCAATTTACTGTGGTATAATATAGGGGTCACTTAATATAGTCTAGGGGAAAAAAAAAAGTCTATTAAAAAGAAATCACTTCAGTGGGGGAGTTAACTAATAGTTCTCCATGTCTGGTAGAGACGATACTAGACGAGACAAGACTAAAACGGTTCTCTTGAAGGGTAAAGTAGACACAGCCTTAAGTTTTATAAAAACATGGCTGCAAAACAGTTGTCCACACGCTGCAAGTGTGGAGCGGTTTCTGGAAGTAAGCTGCCATGTTCTTCTGATTTATACAACCCCTCTAGACCCCATCAACATAGTCACAGAAGTCCACTGTGGCAAAGAGCTAATGAGTTAAAATGTAAGGCCAGAGCTGGGACTGGGCGATTATGACCTAAATAAAAATCAGGATTAATTTAATGTAACCGCGATTACGATTAATGAACAACACACTACTTTTGGGAAAAAAAAAGACACCAAAGTTATGTTTTATTTATGTCCCATTGCTAAGGCCCCATGCACACGACAGCAAAAAACCTCAGTTTTTGCGGTCCGCAAAAACGGAGCCATTCACTTTCATTGAACACTGACACCTTTCCGTAGCACTACGGAAGGGTGTCAGTGCCGTGGAAATGTTCAGGGAATTATGGAACATGTCCGTTCTTTCACAATTTGCGGGCCGTGCTCCCATACTTTGTATGGGAACACGGCCCGAAAATGCGGCTGTCAGTCAGCGGCCGGCCGTGCCCGCAATCGCGGGCCGGGATTGCGGGCACAGTCGTGTGCATGGGGCCTTATATAGCACCAACATATTCCACAGCTCTGTACAGAGATGGTCACTGTTCACATCCGTCTCAGTCTCCAATGAGGCTCACCAGTTATCAAATTTTGCAATCTCTAACACATACATATCATACAGTGGATATACAAAGTCTACACACCCCTGTTAAAATGCCAGGTTTTTGCATGTTACAAAATCAGTCTAAGATGAATAATTTCAGAACTTTTTCCACCTTTAATGTGACCCATAACCTGTACAATTCCATTGAAAAACAAAGTGAAATCATTTAGGTTTGACAAATAAAAATAAAGAACAAAAATAATGTGGTTGCATAAATCTGCACACCCTTAAACTAATACTTTGTTGAATTACCCTTTGACTTTATGACAGCGTTCAGTCTTTTTGGGTAGAAGTCTATCAGCATAGCACATCTTGACTCTGCAATTGTTGCCCACACTTACATGCAAAAGCGCTCCAAATCTGTCAGATTGTGAGGACATCTCCTGTGTACAGCCCTCTTCAGGTTACCCCACAGATTTTCAATAGGATTCAGGCCTGGGCTCTGGCTGGGCCATTCCATAACTTTGATCATTCTTTTTGGTGATTTGGAGGTATGCTTTGGGTTGGTGTCGAGTGGAATGGTGAAATTCCTCTTCATCTTCAGCTCTTTAGCAGAGGCCTGCATGTTCTGTGCAAATATTGACGGATATTTGGAACTGTTCATAATTCCCTTCCCCGGGACTAAAGCCCCAGTTCCAGCTGTAGAAAAACAGCCCCAAACCATAATGCTGCCTCCACTATGCTTTACTGTGGGGATGGTGTTCTTTTGGTGATGTGCAGTATTGACTTTGCACCAAACAAACCTTTTGGAATTACGGCCAAAAAGTTCAACCTTGGTCTCATCAGACCATAACACGCTCTCCCATGTGCTTTTGGGAGACTTGATGTAGGTCTTTGCAAAACATAGCCGGGCTTGGATGTTTTTATTTGTTAGAAAAGGCTTCCGTCTTGCCACCGTAACTCACAGCCCAGACGTATGAAGAATTCGAGAGATTGTTGTCACATGCACTACACAACCAGTACCTGCCAGAAAGTCCTGCAGCTCGTTTAATATTGCTGTAATCCTCTTGGTAGCCTCCTGGACCAAATTTTCGTCTGGTCTTTTCATCAAGTTTTGAGGGACGTCCAGTTCTTGGTAATGTCACTGCTGTGCCAAATGTAATCCAGTTCTTGATGACCGTCTTTTACTATGTTCCATGGTAAATCTAATACCTTGGAAATTCTTTGGTATCCTTCTCCTGACTGATGCCTTTCAACAATCAGATCCCTTTGATGTGTTGTAAGCTCTTTACGGACCATGGCTTATGTGGTCACATGCAACAAATAAAATGTCAGGAAAATCCTAATAGAACAGCTGAACTTTATATGGGGTTACTCAGAATCACTTTACATAATGGCAGCTGTGTACTGACTACTATTTAACATGAGTTTAAATGTGATTGGCCAATTCTGAACACAGCCACATCTCCAATTATAAGAGGGTGTTCACACTTATACAACCACATTATTGTAGTTTTGTTATTTTTCCCCTCTAAATGATTTCAGTTTGTTTTTCAATGGAATTGTACAGATTATGGGTCACATTAAAAGGTGGAAAAAGTTCTCAAATGATTCATCTTGTACGGTTTTGTTTTTTTTACACGTTACAAAAACCTTGCATTTTAACAGGGGTGTGTAGACTTTTTATATCCACTGTATATAGCCCGTTATAGCCTATTAGTATGTTTTTGTAGTATGGGAGGAAACACACGCAAACAGGAGAACATACAAACTCCAAAGCTTAAAGGAGTATTCCCAAAATATACAATCATCACCTATCCACACGATAGATGATAATTGACTGATCGCTGGGACCCCCACGATCATTAGAATGAGTGTCCCAAATACACTCGTTCCTTCTCACTGCACCCCGCAAAAAGGAGGTGCTTGAATGGAGCGTCGGTAAAGCATGTGCGCTACCGCTCCATTGAATGTCTATAAGAATGAAGGAAACAACCGAGTGCTGTACTCCACTGTTTCCGCTAGTCCCATAGACTTTAAATAGAGCGGCAGCGCTCCTACTTCTACTGAAACGATTATAGCTCTGGTGCCTGTGTAAAATAAAACTACGCTGATGCTGTGGAGGTACTTTTGAAGTTTTTCATGACTTTGCTGTTAGATTTCACATAGATGTTTGAGTTTAGCTGAAAGCAGTGGGTAGGGGAATAAAAGTCTTTACTATCTGGCATCTCCGATGCACAAAATTCAAGAGAGAGATAAGACGTGAAAGACTGGACTGAAAAGCGCCAGCTGACAAGTCACATGAAGTGTATTAGTTTTCCTCTAATTCCAGTTCTGCTAAAACCTTTTAGTACAAAGCTTCACTATAAGCACAATACAACCATTGTTGGGAAGGGAGAAAAGGAACGGATTTAAGAAGGTCACAAGCTTCTGAATACACTGTAGGAACTAAATACCATACAGTAAGAAAATATGTGCCGAACGGGATTCATTATTTATGGGGTTGTGTTGTCTGTAAGTAAAACACATTAGCTGGAAGAGAGAAAAAATAATTTTCACTTTTTTAAAGCCCAACACCACTACAGTAACTCAGTTTCCCTTCTTGTTCACATCATGTATTAACCCTAAGTTTAGTGTGTTCATCAGAAAAGCTCTTGACGTACGTAGCGTCCATGGCTGCGGGCCATCGGGTTCACTCACCTCCCGACGCCCGCAGCCATGGATCTGTGAGCGCTGGTCCCCATCTCCTTCCTAGGAGACGCCAGCGCTCACTTCCACTCCGGTCCGCTGTGTCCCGTAGTGTGTACTCTTAAAGGGCCAGAAGGCAGACATGAAAAAAATCATCATCATCATCATCAACCCACATGATTTCCTGGTCTATAAGAAGGCCCCAGCCCTTCTGATCCTTAGCTGAGCGTTGTTAGTTTATCCCAAGTCTGTCTTGCAAATGGTCCCTTAGTGTTTCCTGTTCCAGTTGTTACCTGTGCCGTGTCCTTGTTCCTGTGCCTACTAGTGTTGGAGTTGTGACCTACTGCACCTGCTGTCGTTTGCCACGTCCAGTGTCTTCTACCACGTCTTGTACTACCCGCCACGTCTGGGGCAACCTGCTGCACCAACCTCCATCCGCGCTGAAGCCACAGCCACTGTCTATACTAGTTCAGGTACCCGAGTGTTACTAACTGTTGTAGACTTTCGTATAGACCGAGACCTAGTCAGCTGCGTCTCCGCTACGCTGTGACGTCACTTCCTGCCCCAGGTCCTGCATCGTGTCGGACGAGCGAGGACACATCGGCACCAGGCGACAGAGGCTACAGTTGATTCTGCAGCAGCATCGGCGTTTGCAGGTAAGTCGATGTAGCCTCTGTCGCCTGGTGCCGATGTGTTCTCGCTCGTCCGACACGATGCAGGACCTGGGGCAGGAAGTGACGTCACAGCGTGATCTCTCGAGAACACGCTGTGTGTCTGTGCACTGCCAGAAGCTGGGTGTTAAAGGAACCGTGTTACCACAATTTTTTTTTTAATATGTTAAAGATGTTAGTGCTTTATTAAAAACGTTTGGATTAATTTGTGTGTTTGTGTGTTACTTTTTCTTATTTTTACACTTTTTCTTCCCTATGGGGGCTGCCATTTTTTTTTCCATTTCTGTATGTGTCGATTAACGACACATACAGACATGGAATACGGCAGCTCCAGTCCCATAGGGACTGCGAACGGGGCCCGTTCCATCCACTTCAATGTACGCCGTCTGTGTGGGAACGGCGCATGCGCCGCTCCCACACAGTCCAATTTGAAATGCGCGCCGTCCGGCGCCATTTTCTTGTGGACCGGAAGTCGCGGCCGGACAGTAAGATTACTACTTCCGGTCGCGGCTTCCGGACTTGTGCACTTGGACCAGCGGCAGCAGACGGGCCGGAGGGAGCCGCGGCGGCAGGAGCAGGTAAGAGATTTCTATGTATGTTCATGTTCAGTGTGTGTTTACTACTGTATGTAAACCTACTACACTGTGTGTTAGCTCAAAAAATGGCGACACACCGTGTAGGAGGTTAGACCGTTCAATCCCCTCGTTTATCCCGGCACTAGCCAGGATAAAGGAGGGGGGGATGCTGAGAGCTCACTAGAGCGAGGGCTTTTTACCCAATTTTGCAGCATAAAGCAATGTGGTTGCTTTTCCACATGCAATGCTGCAATTTTGGGAATGGCTCCATCTAGTGACCAGAAATGGTAAATATTATAAATTAGAATCCAATTTAGAATATTTCCTGACTCGTGAAAAAATAAATAAAAATGTGAACAAATGTTTAATCACCCACACACTAATTGTTTAAATAAAAAAATATTTTTTTTTTTTGCTAACAACACATTCCCTTTAACGAAGAGAAGTGGATGATGCCGATTCGTCAGCATCATACACTTCTATTCACAACGCCCAGCTAGTAAAAGAAGTAAAAACGCCCAGATGTACGCACATAATACACGCCCACTTGTACATAACTTTAAACACGCCCAGTTGTACTTAAGAAAGGCTCATTTGCATAAATATAAAAATGGTCATAACTTGGCCAAAAATGCTCGTTTTTGAAAAAAAAAAACTTTAATCTTATCTACATTGCAGCGCCGATCTGCTGCAATAGGAGATAGGGGTTGCAAAATCTGGTGACAGAGCCTCTTTAATACACCGTATGGACAAAAGTATTGGGACACACCTCTATCATTGAATTCAGTGATTTCATTCAGTGCCATTGCCACAGGTGTATAAAATCCAGCACCTCGCCATGCAGTCGCCTTTACAAACATTTGTGATAGAATGGGTCGTTCTAAATAGCTCACTGAATTCCAGTGTGGTCCTGTAATAAGATTCCACTGTTGAAACAAGTCAGTTCATAAAATTTTCTTCCCTCCTAGATATTCCATGATCAACTGTGAGTGATATTATTGTAAAGTAAAAGCGTTTAGAAACCACGGCAACTCAGTCACGAAGTGTAGACCACGTAAAGTTACAGAGCGGGGTCACCGAGTGCCGAGGGACATAGTACATAAAAGTCACCAATGCTCTGCCGACTCAATAACTGCAGAGCTCCAAATCTCCTCTGACATGAACATCCGCCCAAAAACTGTGCACCGGGAGCTTCATGGCATGGGATTCCATGATCGAGCAGCTGCATGTAAGCCTCACATCACCAAGCACAATGCCAAGCGTCAGATGGAAAGGTGTAAAGCAGCCGCCACTGGACTCTGGAGCAGGGAAGACGTGCTCTGTGGAGCGATGAATCACGCTTCTCTATCTGGCAGTCTGATGGACGAGTTCGGGTTTGGTGAATGCCAGGACAACGTTACCTGCCTGACTGCATTGTGCCAACTCAACTGTAAAGTCTGCTGAAGGAGGGATAATGCTATGGGGTTGTTTTTCAGGAGTTGGCCTATTTCCAGTAAAGGGAAATCTTAATGCTTCAGCATACCAAGACATTTTGGATATTTGAATGCTTCCAACTTTGCGGGAACAGTTTGGGCTTCAAACAGGACTGTGCCCTAGTGCACAAAGCAAGGTCCATAAAGTCATGGTTGGGTGAGTTTGTTGTGGAGAAACTTGACTGGCCCACACAGAGCATCTTTGGGATGAACTAGAACGGAGATTGTGAGACAGGTCCTCTTGTCTAACACCAGTGTCTGACTTTCCAAATGCTCTTCTGGAGGAATGGGCAAAAATTCCCACAGACACACCAAGAACTTGTAGAAAGCCTTCCCAGAAGAGAGGAAGATGGCTGGATTTTGGCTGCAAAGGGGGAACCAACTTCATATTAATGTCTATGGATTAAGAAGGGGATGTCATAAAAGCTCCTGTGGATGTAATTTTGTCCATATATTGTATCTATCTACAAGTTGCCCCCCATAAACAAGGTGAACCAATATCAACTTAAAATAATTGACGTTGCAGATCCAGACCAACAATACATTACTCACACTATGCTGCATTTCGGATACTAAATCCCATACATAATGACAACAGCCAAAAGGCCAGACTGCTCCTTTGAATATTTATAGAAATTGTATTTTGTGTCTACAGGCTAGGCAAAATGTGATGTGCATATGCTCGTGATATAAATTGGCTTTAACAGACAGCTTGCCTTACTATAAGATGACTTCTAGGTCGTGGAGCAGGCATGGCAGAAGCCTTTTTGCAGCCCAGAGCATAGAGACAGACCTAGCCTGCAGGACTCGGAGTGCTTCCCCATGTCACACAATCTCATTTAAATGGGAAATTTATCGACACAAATCAAGTTTATTTGTCATCTCTTCAGTCAAACCACTCATCTCAATGAAATATCACTTCATTAGCTATTTATTTTCTGAATCTGAATGTGCTCTGGATGGTAAGTGGCCTGGAGGGGTCCCGCACATTTGTATTCCCTTATCAGTATTGCATGAGTTGTCATCATTTCTATGAAACCAGAGAAAATAGGTCATTCTTCGCTACATCTTCATACAACATTACGAGCGAACAATGCTGCCCCGCTCACATAACCTTACAGATGAGCTGTACTGAAGACAATGTACATGACACACTGGCACAAATAAGACGCACTATATACAGGCTGAAGATTCAGGTTATGACTTCAAATATTTTTCCAGCGGATAATATAAGCAAGTTTAAAAGGCTATGTAAACCTTTTGAAGGCAATTCTTATTTTTTGTAATCCATGTTTTATTTTATAAAATTTTTGAATAGTGTTTTATCAACCCCTTCCCGCTATGTGACGTAATAGTCTGTCACAGGCGTTGTCCTGTTAATGCAAATTGACGGACTATTACGTCATGTGGTTAACAGGCACAGGTGTCTCCAGACACGGGTTTAGAGCAGTGATAGCTGCTGTCCTGGACAGCAGCTATCACTGCTCAATGTTGAGGGACTTGTAATTCACTGAAGTGATATATGAGTAAAACTTATAAATTTTATTTCATAACTCTCTAAAAACAGGGGTATAGTCACCACTGTGAAAAGCCCAACCGTGTATTTAAAAACGTATTAAACACATACTCCAAGTCCTGGTTCGTTTGTGAACCCTCTCTGACTGGGTATACTTGAAAGATGCAAAATATGGGATCAACGTTTCAACATTGGTGTAACAGTGGATTAGACCCTAAAACACACCAGAGCTTGCGATAACCGCACCTAAATCTCCTGGTGCTAAGGTACACAACAATGCCACTGTTCCCTACGCTATGATCCCTCACTAACCTGACCCTACGCGTTTCTATACATATCATCAGGGGTCTGTAACTTGGTCATTCTGGCTAGGATGCCAGCGATATTGATTCATTAGCAGATATTCTGCTGTACAACACGGAAGCGTGCACGCATAGATGTCAGCGGCACGCTTCACTTCGGGACTCAGAGTTGATATAACTAATACTCCTCCCCCTGGCCTCGGCAGCGCACTTCGAAACAGCCAATCACACTGGCCCACCTCATTCGTGACGCCTGACAATGTGACTCCCGGCCGTCAGCTGACGTACCCGGAAGTAACATCGACCACATCAAACGAACGCGCAGGCGCAGTGGGAGGCTGTAGGCGCATCTCCTTACTGCACATAAGCCCATTCTCATCGAGGATGGAGTATGATAATAGCAAATAGGGTAGATATTGCGGATCAGCTCAAACCCGCAACTCGGCTGCCATAAATAAAGCACCTTCTCTGTAAATACACTTGGTATGGATAAATAAGCGATATTTATATTTGCCACACTTTAGAATTTTAACACACTTCTCTTGAAAGGAACGGCTATACCTGTTAACAAGGAATGGTGTACTGCAAGTAACTGTATTGTAACCAGAATTGTCAGCCACACACATACTTCAACAGCCATAAATAATAACATTGAAATGTGTATTTAAATAAAACAGGTATAGTTTGTTTGCTCATTTAGACCTTCAGGCTGTACACAAGCCAGTCTATAAATCCACTGGGCCTCTTTACGCAGAATAAGATTGTCCCAGTCCCCTCCCCGTTTTGGAGGACGCACCAGTTCAATCGCCTGAAATTTTAAGCATTCTGCTCTGCCTTGATGTTTTGCATGTACATGTTTGGATATGGGAGTATCTCTTTCATTTGTAACATCTCCAACATGTTCTCTAATCCGGTGCCGAAACTGCCGCACCGTTTTGCCCACATAATTCAGTGGGCATGGACATGTTATCAAATAAACCACCCCTGCCGTTTTGCAATTGACAAAGTCTCGGATATCATACTCGACCTTGGTGGTAACACGAAGTCTTACATCATATGTACGTGACACTATGGATGTTTTAAAACAAATTGATGGTATTACGCTGGAACAAAATACATTTTTGGCTAGCCTGGACGTGGAGGCATTGTACTCTATTCCACATGGACTTGGCTGTGAGGCAGTGGAATATTTTTTAAAATCTCGAGGCACTCAATATATGGCTCACAACCAGCTTGTGTTGCAACGGTTACATTTTGTGTTAGAAAGGAATGTATTCATCTTTGAGGACCGCATCTTCCACCAGCAACGTGGCACAGCAATGGGGAGTCCTACTGCTCCCACCTACGCAAATTTATATCTTGGCTGGTGGGAAGAGACAGTAGTGTTTGGGGATAAATTTGCTAAGTGGACTTCATCAATAGGTATCTGGATTAGATACATTGATGACGTGTTGTTACTTTGGAATTCTACAGTGGAGGAATTCAATGCCTTTGTGGCAGCCCTTAATGAAAACAATCTAGGGCTGAGGTTCACATGTGAAATCAGTGATCAGGAATTATCTTTTCTAGATCTAAAGATTATGAAAACTAAGGAAGGCACAATACGTACTAAAGTACACCGAAAGGAGACAGCAACTAACAGCTTTTTACAATGGAATAGTTGTCACCCTTATCCCCTCAAACGAGGTATCCCAAGAGGCCAATTCATGAGAGTACGCCGGAATTGTAGCTCGATGGATGACTTTGAGATACAGGCACAGGATCTCACAAGTAGATTGAAGGATAGAGGCTTCCCGAAGGGGGTAATTAGAAAGGCCTATGAGGGAGCGAGGGATGCAGACAGGCAGAGTCTTTTAGTCCCTAGACAACGTAAAGAGGAAAGGGTTACGAGACTTATAGGTACTTATGACTCCAAACAATCTGAGATCATGCAAATATTAAAAAGATACTGGCGTATCCTAGGTGCAAATGTGGACTTGGTGGATCAGATTACACAATGGCCTTCAGTCACGTTACGTAGAGGCAAAAACATCAGGGATAGGGTGATGCACAGCTGCTTTGACCCTATAACACAAAAAGGAACCTGGCTGGATAGGCAGATACCAGGCACACACAGATGTGGCAGTTGCAAAGCTTGTGACTTTATTCAGAATGGGAGAAAATTTAAAAGTGTTACCACCAAGGTCGAGTATGATATCCGAGACTTTGTCAATTGCAAAACGGCAGGGGTGGTTTATTTGATAACATGTCCATGCCCACTGAATTATGTGGGCAAAACGGTGCGGCAGTTTCAGCGCCGGGTTAGAGAACATGTTGGAGATGTTACAAATGAAAGAGATACTCCCATATCCAAACATGTACATGCAAAACATCAAGGCAGAGCAGAATGCTTAAAATTTCAGGCGATTGAACTGGTGCGTCCTCCAAAACGGGGAGGGGACTGGGACAATCTTATTCTGCGTAAAGAGGCCCAGTGGATTTATAGACTGGCTTGTGTACAGCCTGAAGGTCTAAATGAGCAAACAAACTATACCTGTTTTATTTAAATACACATTTCAATGTTATTATTTATGGCTGTTGAAGTATGTGTGTGGCTGTCAATTCTGGTTACAATACAGTTACTTGCAGTACACCATTCCTTGTTAACAGGTATAGCCGTTCCTTTCAAGAGAAGTGTGTTAAAATTCTAAAGTGTGGCAAATATAAATATCGCTTATTTATCCATACCAAGTGTATTTACAGAGAAGGTGCTTTATTTATGGCAGCCGAGTTGCGGTTTTGAGCCGATCCGCAATATCTACCCTATTTGCTATTATCATACTCCATCCTCGATGAGAATGGGCTTATGTGCAGTAAGGAGATGCGCCTACAGCCTCCCACTGCGCCTGCGTGTTCGTTTGATGTTGTCGATGTTACTTCCGGGTACGTCATCTGACGGCCGGGAGTCACATTGTCAGGCGTCACGAATGAGGTGGGCCAGTGTGATTGGCTGTTTCGAAGTGCGCTGCCGAGGCCAGGGGGAGGAGTATTAGTTATATCAACTCTGAGTCCCGAAGTGAAGCGTGCCGCTGACATCTATGCGTGCACGCTTCCGTGTTGTACAGCAGAATATCTGCTAATGAATCAATATCGCTGGCATCCTAGCCAGAATGACCAAGTTACAGACCCCTGATGATATGTATAGAAACGCGTAGGGTCAGGTTAGTGAGGGATCATAGCGTAGGGAACAGTGGCATTGTTGTGTACCTTAGCATCAGGAGATTTAGGAGCGGTAACTGCAGGCTCCGGTGTGTTTTAGGGTCTAATCCACTGTTACACCAATGTTGAAACGTTGATCCCATATTTTGCATCTTTCAAGTATACCCAGTCAGAGAGGGTTCACAAACGAACCAGGACTTGGAGTATGTGTTTAATACGTTTTTAATGCACACGGTGGGGCTTTTCACAGTGGTGACTATACCCCTGTTTTTAGAGAGTTATGAAATAAAATGTATACGTTTTACTCATATATCACTTCAGTGAATTACAATTTCCTATACTTTGTGGGAGCACAAGTTAATATATATCGAAGAAATACAGTGAATCAATGTTGAGGGACCCATCGCAGCGGTCCCTCAGCGGCGATCATCGTGACAGGCCAGTCATTACTGACTGACCTTCGCCATGTTGGAGGGGGAGGATCGGGCACCGGCGGAGTAATAAAATATTTTAGAGCAGTGATGTCTGCTGTCCAGGACAGCAGCTAATCACTGCTCAACGCTGAGGGACACATCGCAGTGGTCCCTCAGCGGCGATCATTGCAACAGGTCAGTCATTACTGACTGACCGTCGCCAAGTTGGAGGCGGCGATCGGGCCTTGGGGGGGGAGTGGAAACAAGTGATTGGCTGCTGTCATGGACAGCAACCAATCACTATACATCACGAGGGACCACTTAGACTGGTCCCTCGTCTGCAATTGCTATGATTGGTCTGTCCGTCGTGACAGACCAATCATATTACACTGGAGGCTGTTTTCATCATGATCCCGCCCTGTAGCCCTCATTGCAGTTGTTGAGAGGGAGCAGAGTGGTTGTGTCAAGAGCTGTTGCATATATACAGTACTATATCTATCTACCAGTACCCACATCCTCCACCCCCTGATCACCATCCTAGTGATTACGTTCACTTTGCTATGGTTTTTGTTGCTGCTGTTGATCAGTAACTGAATAAGTTGCTGATCACTGTTCAAAACCCTTGCTACAGGGTTTTTTTTTCTTTTACTTTACTTGTAAACCACTGGAACGAGTATTGCTGTCCTGCATTCTGATCAGTGACTTAGTTGTCACTGATCGCCTAGTACAAGCCTTGCTCTAGCACTTTTTTTTGTTTGTTATAAAAAAAAAAAATCTTGCTAGTGATGCAAACTCACCTTCTGCGTCCCCTGGCGGATCAGTGACATCGCCATAACCGATTGCCTAATACAAGCCTTGCTCTAGGTTTTTTCCAAACACTTTGTTTTTTTGTTATAAAAAAAAAACAAAAAAAAAAATATAAAAGCTAAAAAAAATATATATATAGGAGTTTAGTTAGGTAGGTTTTTGCACAATACACCTATCTGATAAAGAGCATAATGGCCTGTAGAGTATTTACGGCTGAGGAGGCATATGCCATTATTGCTTCGGACAGCGAGTCCGGGAGTGACCCAGAAGTCCTCTTCTATCTCTCCTCTTCCTCCTCCTCAAGTGAGGATAAGGAACCACCAAGAACTCGCCCCCGGTGGTCTACTACACCAGCCCCTGAGAGTAGTGACCCCTTGTGGACCCCAATACCCGAGAACTACGAGTTTACAGGCACCCCAGGGATTCAATTTGAAACGGTAGGGTTACAGGAAATATACTTTTATAAAGTTTATTTCACTGACAAATGTATTGACCTAATGGTGACTCAAACTAACCTATATGCCCAACAGTTTATCGCCCAGAATGCCTCATTTAGTTATGCCAAGCCCAACAGGTGGACGCCTGTAGATACCATGGAAATGAGGAAGTTCTGGGGTATTTTGCTCAGTATGGGGCTTCTGAAAAAGCCGTCCAGAAGAACATACTGGAGCACAGATATTCTGTACCACACTCCCATGTACCGCATGGCGATGGCCAGGACTCGTTTTGAGATAATTCTCAGATTTTTGCATTACTGCGATAATGCACAGTGCCCACCCCAAGGTGACCCCAGCTTTGACCGCCTATTTAAAATTAGACCCGTTAGACCATTTTAGTGCCAAATTTGCCCAGGTATACACCCCCAAGAAGTGCATTGCTGTTGACGAGTCCCTAGTTAATTTTAAATGGAGGCTTCGATTCCGCCAGTACCTGCCAAATAAGAGGGCAAGGTATGGCGTGAAGATGTACAAGCAGTGCGAATGTACATCAGGGTACACCTACAAATTGAAAATATATGAAGGGAAGGACACCACTATTCATCCCCCAGAATGCCCCCCCCCTTCATGGGAGTTAACGGAAAGATAGTGGGGGATCTGGTGCATCCAGTACTAGACAAGGGCTACCACCTCTACCTGGATAATTACTATACCAGCATACTACTTTTCAAGAGCCTCGCTTCCAGAAGTACAGTGACATACGGCACAGTTCGCAAGAACCAGAGAAGCCTCCCTAAGTCGCTGCTCTGGCAAAAGCTCAGAAGAGGTGAGAGTAGGGCACAATGCAGCGACAACCTATTGTGTGTCAAGCAGTGGCGTAACTACCGCCGTAGCAGCCGTAGCGACTGCTACGGGGCCCGTGGCATGAGGGGGCCCGTGTCGCATGCCGGCACGGGCCCCCACCATGGCCGCAGGCTCCGCTAGCAGCCGCTATGGCTGCTACGGCGGGACGCCACTGTACACTACGGCAGAGCAGGGAGGTATCTCCCCGCTCTGCCATTAAACAAAAGACATGTATCCCCTATCCAGAGGATAGGGGATACATGTGTGATCGCTGGCAGCGATAGGGAGAACGGGGGACTGAAAGTCCCCTGAAGTTCTCCACCTCGGACTTCCGGGGTCTGTGTCGGCAGCGCCGTAGAAATGAATGGAGCGCCGGTAGTGCTTGTGCGCATGCGTGACCAGCGCTCCTTTCATTTTTATTGAGCTGCGCAGACGCCGGAAGTCAGAGGTTAGTCATGGAGAACTTCAGGGGACTTTCGGTCCCCCGTTCTCCCTATCAATGCCGGCGATCACACATGTATCCCCTATCCTGTGGATAGGGGATACATGTTATTTGTAGGACACACTATAGGTCGCATTTTTGGGGGGGGGGGCGCTGTATGGCGTTCCCTACAGGGGGGGCTGTATGGCGTTCCCTGCATGGGGGGCGCTGTATGGCGTTCCCTGCAGGGGGGCGCTGTATGGCGTACCCTGCAGGGGGGCGCTGTATGGCGTTCCCTGCAGGGGGGGGGGCGCTGTATGGCGTTCCCTGCAGGGGGGGGGCGCTGTATGGCGTTCCCTGCAGGGGGGGCGCTGTATGGCGCTCCCTGCAGCGGGGGGGCGCTGTATGGCGTTCCCTGCAGCGGGGGGCGCTGTATGGCGTTCCCTGCAGCGGGGGGGGGGCGCTGTATGGCGTTCCCTGCATCGGGGGGGGGGCGCTGTATGGCGTTCCCTGCAGCGGGGGGGCGCTGTATGGCGTTCCCTGCAGCGGGGGGGCGCTGTATGGCGTTCCCTGCAGCGGGGGGGGCGCTGTATGGCGTTCCCTGCAGCGGGGGGGCGCTGTATGGCGCTCCCTGCAGCGGGGGGCGCTGTATGGCGTTCCCTGCAGCGGGGGGGGGGCGCTGTATGGCGTTCCCTGCATCGGGGGGGGGGCGCTGTATGGCGTTCCCTGCAGCGGGGGGGCGCTGTATGGCGTTCCCTGCAGCGGGGGGGCGCTGTATGGCGTTCCCTGCAGCGGGGGGGGGCGCTGTATGGCGTTCCCTGCAGCGGGGGGGGGGCGCTGTATGGCGTTCCCTGCAGCGGGGGGGCGCTGTATGGCGTTCCCTGCAGGGGGGGGGTGCTGTATGGTGTTCGCTACATGGGGGGGGGGCTGTATGGCGTTCTCTACAGTGGGGGCTGTATGGCGTTAGTGCCATACAGCGCCTCTGCCCAGGTATACACCCCCAAGAAGTGCATTGCTGTTGACGAGTCCCTAGTTAATTTTAAATGGAGGCTTCGATTCCGCCAGTACCTGCCAAATAAGAGGGCAAGGTATGGCGTGAAGATGTACAAGCAGTGCGAATGTACATCAGGGTACACCTACAAATTGAAAATATATGAAGGGAAGGACACCACTATTCATCCCCCAGAATGCCCCCCCCTTCATGGGAGTTAACGGAAAGATAGTGGGGGATCTGGTGCATCCAGTACTAGACAAGGGCTACCACCTCTACCTGGATAATTACTATACCAGCATACTACTTTTCAAGAGCCTCGCTTCCAGAAGTACAGTGACATACGGCACAGTTCGCAAGAACCAGAGAAGCCTCCCTAAGTCGCTGCTCTGGCAAAAGCTCAGAAGAGGTGAGAGTAGGGCACAATGCAGCGACAACCTATTGTGTGTCAAGCAGTGGCGTAACTACCGCCGTAGCAGCCGTAGCGACTGCTACGGGGCCCGTGGCATGAGGGGGCCCGTGTCGAATGCCGGCACGGGCCCCCACCATGGCCGCAGGCTCCGCTAGCAGCCGCTATGGCTGCTACAGCAGGACGCCACTGTACACTACGGCAGAGCAGGGAGGTATCTCCCCGCTCTGCCATTAAACAAAAGACATGTATCCCCTATCCACAGGATAGGGGATACATGTGTGATCGCTGGCAGCGATAGGGAGAACGGGGGACTGAAAGTCCCCTGAAGTTCTCCACCTCGGACTTCCGGGGTCTGTGTCGGCAGCGCCGTAGAAATGAATGGAGCGCCGGTAGTGCTTGTGCGCATGCGTGACCAGCGCTCCTTTCATTTTTATTGAGCTGCGCAGACGCCGGAAGTCAGAGGTTAGTCATGGAGAACTTCAGGGGACTTTCGGTCCCCCGTTCTCCCTATCAATGCCGGCGATCACACATGTATCCCCTATCCTGTGGATAGGGGATACATGTTATTTGTAGGACACACTATAGGTCGCATTTTTTGGGGGGGGGGGGCGCTGTATGGCGTTCCCTACAGGGGGGGCTGTATGGCGTTCCCTGCATGGGGGGCGCTGTATGGCGTTCCCTGCAGGGGGGCGCTGTATGGCGTTCCCTGCAGGGGGGCGCTGTATGGCGTTCCCTGCAGGGGGGCGCTGTATGGCGTTCCCTGCAGGGGGGGGCGCTGTATGGCGTTCCCTGCAGGGGGGGGCGCTGTATGGCGTTCCCTGCAGGGGGGGGGCGCTGTATGGCGTTCCCTGCAGGGGGGGGCGCTGTATGGCGCTCCCTGCAGCGGGGGGGGGGCGCTGTATGGCGTTCCCTGCAGCGGGGGGGCGCTGTATGGCGTTCCCTGCAGCGGGGGGGGCGCTGTATGGCGTTCCCTGCAGCGGGGGGGGGGGGCGCTGTATGGCGTTCCCTGCAGCGGGGGGGGCGCTGTATGGCGTTCCCTGCAGCGGGGGGGGCGCTGTATGGCGTTCCCTGCAGCGGGGGGCGCTGTATGGCGTTCCTTGCAGCGGGGGGGGCGCTGTATGGCATTCCCTGCAGCGGGGGGGCGCTGTATGGCGTTCCCTGCAGCGGGGGGGGGCGCTGTATGGCGTTCCCTGCAGCGGGGGGGGGGCGCTGTATGGCGTTCCCTGCAGCGGGGGGGCGCTGTATGGCGTTCCCTGCAGCGGGGGGGCGCTGTATGGCGTTCCCTGCAGGGGGGGGGTGCTGTATGGTGTTCGCTACATGGGGGGGGGGGCTGTATGGCGTTCTCTACAGTGGGGGCTGTATGGCGTTAGTGCCATACAGCCCCTCTGTAGATAACGCCATACAGTCCCCCTGTAGATAACGCCATACAGTCCCCCTGTAGATAACGCCACACAGTCCCCACTGTCGATAACGCCACACAGTCCCCCCTGTAGATAACGCCACACAGTCCCCCCTGTAGATAACGCCATACAGTCCCCCCTGTAGATAACGCCATACAGTCCCCTCTGTAGATATCTACAAAGGGGGCTGTATGGCGTTATCTACAGGGGGGGACTGTATGGCGTTATCTACAGGGGGGGCTGTAAAAAAAGGCACTATCTACAAGGGGGGGTTGTGTGACACCCAGGGGAGGGGGGGCCCCAGTCAAAAGTTTGCTATGGGGCCCAGTCTTTCCTAGTTACGCCCCTGGTGTCAAGTATAAGGACAAGAGGCATGTCCATATATTGACAATACATGGCCATGGCAGCACCCCCGTCCCTGTACGAGGTACCAGTACAGAGACCCTCAAACCCAATTGCATTCTTGACTACAATAAATACATGGGAGGGGTTGATCTCTCAGATCAAGTGCTGCAGCCATACAATGCCATGTGAAAATCAAGGGTGTGGTACAAAAAGCTGGCCGTGCACATCATGCAAACCGCATTGTATAATGCTTATGTGCTATTCAGATCTTCAGGCCAGAGGGGAACTTTCCTGGAATTTCAAGAGGTGGTAATGAAGTCCCTTATATTTGGAGATCAGGAAGGGGAGCGACCCAGTACTTCTGGAAGCGAGGCCACACGCATTGTACCGGGGCAACATTTACTCAGTGAAGTTCCCCAAACTGGCAAGAAGAAGGGAAGGAGACAAAAGCTGGGCAAAGTATGCTTAAAGTATGCTTAAAAAACGGCATAAAAAATATACCATCTATCAGTGCAAAACCTGTCCCAAGAAGTCAGGACTGTGCATGAAGGAGTGTTTTAAAATATACCATACGTCTCTGAAATTCTGATCTGGTTGTTGAACCGCCTTTAAGATTTACCCTGATGTACTTCGCACAGCCACAGTAATATTATCCCGCATGCCACTTTCCCTTTTTAGCACTGTAGGTGCATAAGCCGCACCCGGCAAGACTAGCTGAACACAGCTGCACATATATCAATCCTGCAGATGTTGCCATGACTCATTTTTAATCCAGGAGTTTCTCCCCAAAAATTTTATCCGAACTTTCTAATAAAATTTTTCTTAGCCCTGGTGTGTGTCTAGGCCATACCCAGAAAGACCAGCTGAACACAGCTGCACATATTTTAGTCCTGTATTCCTGTGGCTGATCAGCGACTTTCATCCAAACTATCCAGATTTCCAACTTTATCCAAATTTTATGCAATTTTATACAACTTTATATAAACTTTTCAGTATAAATTTTATACAAATTTTTATACTAAAACCATTCCAGCAAAATTTAAGCTCCAAAAGATAACTGGTTCTCCTTCCCTTCTGAGCCCTGCCATGTGCCCAGGAAGCAGATAATGGCCAAATGTGGGGTATTGCCATACTCGGGAGAACCTGCATAACAATTTATGGTGTGAGTATCTTCAATAATACAAGCTGGGCACAACATATTTGGCACTGAAATGGCATAATTGTGAAAAATGTGTACTTCTTCATTCTTTGCATCAAATTCTGGAAAACTCCTGGTCAAAATGCTCACTATACCCCTGGATAAATAACTTGAGGGGTATTGTTTCCAAAATGGGGTCACTTCTTGGGGGTCTCCACTGTACTGGTACCTCAGGGGCTCTGCAAACACAACATGGCGCTTGACAAATATTCCAGCAAAATCAGTGCTCAAAAGCCAAATGGTGCTCCTTCCCTTCTGAGCTCCGTCGTGTGCCCAGGCAGCAGATAATAGCCACATGAGGGGTATTGCTGTACTCGGGAGAACCTGCGTAACAATTTATGGTGGGAGTATCTCCAATAATACAAGCTGGGCACAAATGGTATAATTGTGAAAATGTTGCACTTTTTCATTCTTTGCAAATTCTGGAAAACTCCTGTGCTGTCAAAATGCTCACTACACCCCTAAATAAATTTGTTGTGTGGTGTAGTTTCCAAAATGGGGTCACTTCTTCCGGGTTTCCACTGCACTGGTACCCCAGGGGCTCTGCAAATACAACATGGCGCTTATAAAATATTCCAGCAAAATCTGTGCTCAAAAGCCAAATGGTGCGCTTTCCCTTCTGAGCTCCATCGTGCACCCAAACAGCATTTTAGGAACACATATGGGGTATTTCCGTACTCTGGAGAAGTTGCTTTACAAATGTTTTTTTAAAAAATGTTTATTCCTTGTGTTAATTGTTTTTTTGTTTTTTTTTAGCTAAAACATCATCTTATTGGAAACATTTTTAATTTTTTATTTTCGCGTCCAAATTCTAATAAAATCTATGACACAATGTGGGGTCAAAATGCACACTACACCCCTAGACTAATTCCTCAAGTGGTGTAGTTTCCAAAATCGGGTCTTTTTTGGGATGTTTCCTTTGTTTTGGTATCACAAGACTGCTTCAAACCTGACACGGTGACTAAAATATAATCTAATAAAAAGGAGTCCCCAAAATCCACTAGGTGCTCCTTTGCTTCTGAGGCCTGTTTCAGTGCATCAACACACTAGGGCCACATGTGGATTATTTCTAAAAACTGCAGAACCTGGGAAATAAATATTGAGTTGCGTTTCTCTGATTAAACCTGTGTTACAGAAAAAAAAAAAAAAAGGCTAAAAAATAAATTTCTGCAAAAAAAAATAAATGACGTTTGTAAATTTCCGCCCTACATTGCTTTAATTCTTATGAAACATCTAAATGGTTAAGAAACTTTCTAAATGCTGTTTTGAATACTTTGAGGGGGTGCAGTTTTTAAAATGGGATGACTTATCGGGGTGATTATTGAATGGGCCTCTCAAAGCCACTTCAGAACTGAACTGGTCCTTTTAAAAATAGCTTTTTGAAATTTTTTTGAAAACGTGAGAAATTGCGGCTAAAGTCTAAGCCTTGTAACGTCCTACAAAAATAAAAGGATGTTCAAAAAACGATACCAAACTAAAGTAGACAGAAGGGATATGTTAATTAGCAACTATTTTGTATGGGATTACTATTTGTCTTACAAGCAGATTGTAATGACGGGGGTGGGGAGACAGACAAGTGAGCCCTAATCTACCCACCACTCAGTCCCTGCCTACTTGCAACGACCCGCCCTAGGCGACGGGGTACAACTGGGCGACGGTCCCTACGCTCAATAAGTGCACGACAGACAAACAGACAAGGGTACACAGAGCTAAGGGGAGAAAGGGGCAGTTGCCCATGGCAAAACCGTGAGCAACAAGAGAAGTGAACAAGCCGAGTCAAACCAGGAGAGTACGAGGTGCCAAACGCAGAGCAGAAGGGTAGTAAACAAGCCGAGTCAAACCAGGAGTGTACGAGGTACCAAACGCAGAGCAGGAGAGTAGTCAGCAAGCCGGGGTCAATATGAAGCAAGGACAATGGTACAAGAAGCTGCAGCAGGGCCAGGAAACCAAACAAGAAGAATCACAAGCAAAGGAGGAACAGGAAAGGCAGGTATAAATAGACAGAGGGCGGGAGCTAGCTCCGTCTGGCCAGGCTGTGATAGGTTCTCCCACTCCTAAGCCTGCCACCCTGAGTGGTGGAAGATGGAGTCAGTCTTACAGACATAGAAGCAGGTGCAGACTGATTATCTATGGCCGATAACCCCAAAGCTGTGCCTGGCAGATCCTTTACAGTACCCCCCCCCCTTTTATGAGGGGCCACCGGACCCTTTCTAAGTGGAGCTGGTTTACTGGGGAAACGAAGGTGAAACCTCCTGACCAATATCCCAGCGTGAACATCCCGAGCGGGTACCCAAGTCCTCTCCTCAGGCCCGTATCCTCTCCAATGGACCAGGTACTGGAGGGAGCCTTGGACCATCCTGCTGTCCACAATCTTGGCCACCTCGAATTCTGCCCCCTCAGGGGAAAGCTGTGCCTGGCAGATCCTTTACACAGATAAATTTAAATTGAGAAAAATGCTAATTTTTTAAATTTTACTTAAAAATGTTGGTGTTATTCACAATTAAATACTGAATGTATCCACCAAATTTTACCACTAACTTAAAGTCCAAGGTGTCACGAGAAAATCTCAGAATCGCTTGGATAGGTAAAAGCATGCCAAAGTTATTACCACATAAAGTGACAAGTCAGATTTAAAAAAATGGGGCTGCGTCCTGAAAGTGCCAACTAGTCTACGTCCTTAAGAGGTTAAACATTTTTTATACTTTTTGAGATACCTTTTGTGTGTCCTTGTATACATAGAAGCTGTATCTAGCAGTCAAAGCCGAATCTGTCATGTTAGCGAGACTCACGGCTTCTGCTGTTCACTGGTCCTGCGCGTGTCTGATTTGCAGGACCCAACTATTATCGATCACATCTTTCACCCAACGGTCCAATAATTTGGCCTGGTTTCTAAATCTAAGTTCAACGGAAAACCAGACCAGCAGGGTTTTCAGGTATTTGGTACTTTCCTGTACATTCTTTCAGCCCCCCTTTGCTTCCAAGACTGACTTAGGTTCCTCTCGGACCATGTTTTTGCACTCTATTGAGAAACGCTCTTTTTTTCGTTCTACTCTTTAACAGAACGCAAAAAAAGCCTGCGCAATTTTTGTATACCTTTCAACAGGATGCAAAAAAATGTTGTCAATCTAGACCAAATGCATCCAGCCTCATTTGATGGATGTGCATATCATTCAATGATCTAAATAACAACCAGTGGAACAATGAAGGTCTCAAAACAAGTACTCAAGTCGGTCTACTCCATGGTCTGGATAAACTAAGCAGAAAGATATCCTTGAAAAGGCAATATATTTTATAGCGTGAGCAAATATCAGCAGTTCTCTACTCAATCACCACTAAAAACGAGAAATGATATGGACAAGTGACCAATATCAGAGAATATAGTTTCCCACAATAATCAAATGCCTGATAATAACCTTCTCAAAACTGAGCAGATTATCTTCAGGCGTGCAAAAATGTAGTTGGAAGAACATGGTGTAATGATGGGGGTAGGGAAACAGACAAGTGAGCCCTAATCTACCCACCACTTAGTCCCTGCCTACTTGCAACGACCCGCCCTAGGCGACGGGGTACAACTGGACGACTGTCCCTACGCTCAATAAGTGCACGACAGACAAACAGACAAGGGTACACAGAAGCAAGGGAAAAAGGGCAGTTGCCCACGGCAACACCGTGAGCAACAAGAGTGGTGAACGAGCCGAGTCAAACCAGGAGCGTACAAGGTACCAAACGCAGAGCAGGAGAGTAGTGAACAAGCCGAGTCAAACCAGGAGTGTACGAGGTACCAAACGTAGAGCAGAAGAGTAGTCAGTAAGCCAGGGTCAGTATGAAGCAGGGACAGATAGTTCAAGAAGCTGCAGCAGGGCCAGGAAACCAAACGAGAAGAATCACAAGCAAGGAGGAACAGGAAAGGCGGGTATAAATAGACAGAGGGCGGGAGCTAGCTCCGTATGGCCAGGCTGTGATAGGCTCTCCCACGCCTAAGCCTGCCATCCTTAGTGGTGGAAGATGGAGTCAGTCTCACAGACATAGAAGCAGGTGCAGACTGATTACCTATGGGCGTAGACACAGAAGCTGTGCCTGGCAGATCCTTAACACATGGTCAACATATTTGTCCAAACGTGTGACTACACTGGTTTTGTTAAGGCCAGCGTACTTCTTTAGGAGGAATAAAATAACGGATACCATGACGTCTCTAAAATGCCAAACTGAATTATCCTGCTACTCAATGCTTGGACCCAGTATCAGGTTGGGCCTCAATGGTATTACTTGGATGTTCAACATTCATGGCAAAGTAATAATAATATTGATAGTTTTATACATAATCGTTGAAAATGGTACGATAGGATTTTGACTTCAAGAAGCAGAATGGGGTGTTCTGACAGTGTTGTGGCAGTGGAATGGCGCATGGTGGGTCTTTTGGTATGAGTATCTTGAGGTCTCAATGAGTTTCTCCTCTATGACTGTGACTTTACAATTTGTGTGGCCATTCTATAGGCCCTTGTTATGGTGATTATCATCAGTATACATATTTTATAGTCGTTGATATTGTTATACTACCATTGATTGCCCTGCCTCATATTCAACACTGTCCTTATGGGTGGTCATTTTTAAACTGTCTTGATCAACTGTGCTGTCTGTCTTTAATAAAGTCATTTTGTATTTTCTCCAAAATAAGTTTGATCTTGTCTGATTATAGCATATGGGGATAATTTTTTGGTGTTTCTATGCATGGGGTCCCATATATGCAACTTTACTCATTGATATATGACCTTGAATTTATCGTATTCTTTTTTGGTTTAAAGAAGCAGAATGGGTTTGCCCTCAAGATATACCACTAATAAATCTGGATTAATAGTATGGTTAGAAAAATTCCTCAATACAAACTTATAGTACAACGTTAATTATTGAGTCAAAGCTCCTGCTCAACAAGATCTCAAGTTTACCAAGCAGTCAGACATGGAGAAGTCAATATAAACATTATATTTTATTTTCTTCGGAGAAAGACACTGCTGAAATCTACCAGAAAACAGAACTGGAATATATTAAGAAAATATTTGCAAAGTGGGAACGCTTTTATAGATAATCAAAGACAGCAAGAAGAGTGCAATGCCAGAGTCATGCCTCAAAGCACGAAGAGATCAGTATCTGGAGCCACAAGGAATTAATGAGCAGATTGTGGACTGAATTCTAAGTTTTCACAATTGGCGTCAATATATGGAAGACTCACACATTGAATTACGAAAACAAAAATCGAGTCAAAACAAAAAACGTAGCAAGCTCTGTGAAATCAATTCCATGTTCAGTGGAAAAGCACAATAAAAATGACAGATTTGAGACGCTGTTGTGGACCGACACAAAATAAAGTCTCTTTCCAGAAACGTTGAGGAACATGCCAGAATTCAAGGCTCTATCTAATAAAATCTCAATGGCGAGCTCCAGTGAAGCGGTTTGGCACTACTATAGACAGTGCTCTACCGAGGGTCCAATCAAGAACATTAGCCTCTCATTAAAGGTATATCTCAAGCTAAACAATAGTCATTGGTAGGCCATGCTAGTAATAGTGGTATATGGATCTCCATGTGTCAAATCAATGACTAGAGTAGACTATTCCCATAACCATGCATGTTGTAACACCTGCGGCCTGGTCCTTCAGCCATGTGGCCACAGGATTCTTCTGCCTGCCTCTCCCTCTACTCATGGCCGATTTCTCCTTAGGGCGCGAGAATGCACTCTGGCCGCCTCTTAAAGGGCCAGCGCCCCCGCATAATTCTAAATTTCCCAAACCAATCCCAGTTAGTCCTGAATATACAAAGCACTTCCTCAGATAACCTGAAGCTTGAGCAACTTTGGTGCAACCTAGTTGTGATCTGCAAAGGTTGCTATTTTATATCCGGATTCCAGTCTGCACCTGCGATCCGCTACCAGCCAGCGTCCTGCTACCTGCGTTACCAGTTCGTATCCGGTTACCCATGATCAGTCTGCATCATGCGGTCCACTGAGAGTCTGTATACAACTACGAGCCTGGAACTTACTACAAGTTACGAACTGTGTCTTCTAATCCGCACCCATCTGCCAAGATAACATCTGCCTGTGCCTGTTCCCTCTGTGTTCTACACAGTGGGATCCTGGTCCACTGGGCCAGTCGCTATTCACACTAGGGCCACCTCATGAGTTAGTGACCTGGTAATCTCCCCGCAGCAAAGTCCAAATCCCTGTACAGGAGTTAAGTGAAAACCGGGGAGGCTACTTAGATAACGCCCTTAGAGGTGGCCCTAAGTCAAACTGCTAGAGTAGAACAACTCGCTGGTCATAACAACGCTCCACCACCTTGTGCCCCAAGTACAGTACATAATCTTCTTTAGCCTATCGTACCAACAATAGAAAAACATAAGCTGCCAAGAACAGTGGGATAATTCTTCAGAACATTTGGAACAAAAATGAACGTCTTTCTCAGTAAATATCTTCTTAAGATCATACTACAAGAAGGAAAAAGCATTAATCATCTGACCGGGCCAACATGTTGCTATGTGACTGTTAATGACCCAGACCGAAATGGTGAATATTTGGATCTCTTCTAACATGGTCATGAAAGCAAATGGCTAGATCATACGGTCACTCAATCAAATGATCCAGCAGTTAGATCTGGTTGGACAGCGAAAGTAAAAATGACTGCCCAAAATTATATTTAATCAAGTAGAATATTGAGCAGAAGGTTTGGTGCCACTATATAACACTCCAACTTAAGTAGAGGACATGTCCGGAAATAAAAACAAAAATTTAATTAGTGGAAAACGTAATTTGTGTTGAGCACTCAAGGGTCAAATTTGTTTTTTTCAATGATATAAAAGTTCCAAAACTCAAATTCTGCAGAATCTATGAACTACTTTCATGTCAGACTATAAAAGTGCTGCCTGCCATCTGCCATAAACATTATGAGTGAGTCATAAGGGAGTGTGGAATAATTCACAGCCTTTCACCAGGAGAATCCCATTCACTTGCTCTCTTTAAATGACAGACTTGGCATCTACTATTCTGACTACTGGAACACGCGCGTTTAATTATTCCCTTAAAGCCCCAGCTTAGCAATCATGCAATACTTGGTTTATTCCTGTGAGCACAGAGACACAAGTGGACTGGTTCCCAACTAGAACACCACCAGTTGTATGGTGAAGCCAAAGACTTCTCGCCACAACGCCCACTTGGTCAAAAAGTAAAAACACGCCCAAGTTGTCCATTAAGACACTCATTAGCATAAAGCTAATATAGGTCATAACTCCGTCAAAAATGATCGTTTTTATAAATAAAAAACACTGCTGTAATCTACATTACAGCGCCGATCACATCATGTACAAGATAGGGAACTTATAATGTGGTGACAGAGCCTCTTTAAATCCTATAGTGCAGATGTCGATCACAGTTCTCAGTGCCGAAGACCTGGCCACTTATTTTAAAGTTAAAATTGACAACCTGATGTTATGTCCAAGATCCCCTTCCCTCCCGCACTCCCTCTTCTTCACTTTCATCATTTGACCCAATAACAGAAGAAGACATCTCTAGGCTCCTCTCTTCTTCTCGTCCATGTTCTGGGATCATACCCTCCTCTTTTAAAATATGCCGTTATAACTCCATTACTGAAAAAAACATCATCTCTTGACCCGTCCTATGCTGCTGACTACAGACATGTCCCTAATCTCCCCTTCATTTCTAAACTCCTGGAACGCTTGGTCTACTCTCACCAAATCCGCTATCTCTATGCGAAGTCTCTTCTAGACCCCTTACAATCCAGTTTTCGCACTCCGCAGAAACTGCCCTTACTTTTTTCAATTTAGAAAACCACTCTGTTCTACAACACATGAGCTGAACTTGTTCATTTTAATACTTTGAGTCATATGTGAAAATCTTCATTATCATGATACAGACATCGACATCAAGTTTGATCACCTGTATGACAAAATTTAATAGCGTGTGGCCATCTTGCCCTCAGATGACTAAAGCAAAAGTTTTGCACAGTTGTGGTCAGGGCTTTGGAGTCGCAGTCGTGTAGTCAGGGACAGTTTTTAGTTGATTCGTGGTTACAGTCAGTAGAAATGTACAGACTTAAAAATATAAATATTATAGATTAACCCCTTAAGGACACGGCCAATTTTGGCCTTGAGGACAGAACAATTGTTTTAGATTTCCCTCTTTGCATCCCGACGCTCATAACTCTTATTTTTTGTACGACGTAGTTGTATGACACTGTTTTTTGCGGGACGAGTTGTACTTTATGTAGGTACCATTTTTTGGTACAAATACATTATCGTTTAATTTCTATAAATGTTTATTTTGGTGAAAATGCAGAAAAAAAAGCCGTTCCGCAGCAGTTTTAATATATATATTTTTTTTACACCATACACCGCTCATCATAAATAATGCTATACATTTGTTGTACAGGTTGTTATGGTCGTGGCGATACCAAATATGTATATATTATTTCATGTTTTGGGACTTATATTTTAAAAAGTTTATTTATTATAAAAAAGTGCATGTTTGTGTATTTTTTTTACTTTTTATTTATCATTAATTTTTTTTTTTTACATTCATTAAACTTTTATTTTTTTTTAATCCCATAAAGGGATTTATCATTTTGATTTTGTAACTGTAATGTACTGGCATATATCAACATTAGCCTGTGCACTGATTGTACACAGGCAGTTGTTAGGGCATACCTCAGTATGCCCTAACAACAGGAAATATGTTCAGACAGCCCTGGGGTCCTTCAATGGACCCTGGGCTGTCTGGCCATATGAGTTGTGTCCCCTCTCCTTGAACACCGCGATCAGCTTTCATCGCGGCATTCAGAGGGTTAACGGCGGAGAGATGATGTTTCTCTCCTCTCCGCTGTCAGAGCGAGGCCGTGGCTGTGTATTACAGCCGTTGCCCCGCCCTCGATCGCGCGCAGAGACGGCGGTCACACAGGACGAGAATGCTCGTCCTAATGCGCCAAGTACTCGCCGCTCAGGACGAGCATTCTCGTCCTGTGTCGGCAACCAGTTAATACTAAATCAATTTATTAAATGCATAGTTTGTTGCATATTTACTTTCCTGGGAATTTAGAACATTTTTGAAATTTGGGCCCAATGCAGTGCAAAAGTTTCATGACTGGGCCCAGCTACGGAACAGATTGGAGCGCTGAGGGTTAATATGGTCTTTGTTCCCAGTGACCGGGCTGTGCTGTAATGTCCTATACTTATCACGCGGTCTCCCACTTTTCTGCGCAATCCTCCTCTTTGCTCCTATATACCCTTCCCCCTTGGCACACAGCAGATCCAATACGCCGCATCAGCACTGGGATCGGAATGAGCCGCCGTCACTGCACCTCCCCTCCTAGTCTGACCGCCTGGGAAACTTTGTAATCCTGATAACCAGGAATGTTACAGAATGTTGAGTGGCGCCACAGCGAGCTGCACGCCACTAACCAGAACTGCAGGAGGGAGAACGACGAGAACGACACCGAGGGGGAGAAAGAAGACAGAAAATAAAAGTTAAGGACCGAAAGCTAATGGGACGCATACACAGGGCCGGACACAACAATGCCGCTCCCTGCCCCCATACCCCACTTACAAGTTTTTAACTGTGTCTGCACCCATCTTTACACAGCAAGCAGACAATCTAAGCCATTGATGAATGAGTCGGATTCGCAGCTAGAGTGTTGAAAAACATAGAGTCAGTCGGAATGGGATGGGAGTAAAGGGATATTCCAGTTTCAGCAAATAAGGGTTATGCTTTGTATAATGAAAAATTACACAATTTTTCTACAAATTTTCTGTGTCAATTCCACACGATCTTCAGGATCTCTGCTTGCTGTCATTCAATGGGAACCTTTATTCTATATTTCTAGGAGATAAAAATGTCTCCTGATCATGTGACAGTTATTATAGATGTGTATGACCAGGACAGATTTTTATCCCCTGGTAGTAATGAATGTTCTTATTGAACGAACGCAAGCAGAGATCCTGATACCTGGGAATAATTGATACAGAAAGTATATTGAAAAAACATTTATTTGCTTAAAACTCAAACATCAAAGACTACATTTCTATGAACAGTCATGTGCGACTGTAACAAAATCATTGCTTCCTAGCTGCTATACGAGGAATAAACATGACAATCTGTAACGGACTAAAGATGAGGGAGGCTTGGCAATCCCTAATAGGGAGCGCTCACAAGTGAAGTACTTGCATTGTATTTCCGCAGAGTAAAAATGCGGTTCGGAAAAATACACTGTATGCCTATGGGAAAAATATTCTGCAACTCAATTTATCTAGTTTACGCTTTGCAGAATAGATTTCCCATAGGAATACATATTACGTTTTCCGAGGCAGAAATACACAGCAAGTACCCCACGTGAGAGCGCACCCATAAAGGACAGAGTCAAATAGGGCTGGACGAGTAATCAAATTAATTCGCAATGACTCACAAGATTCTGTTTTGTTTTTTTAACAGGATCGTTGAAATAGATTCTGAAGTCGCGCCGAGCTGCAAGGGGAAGCTCCGCCCCGTCACTGCCTGGCCCGCCCCGTCACTGCCTGGTCCGCCCCGTCACTGCCTGGTCCGCTCGTCCTGTCCGGTCTCTGCTTCCCCATGGAACTGCTGTTCTATACTGAACAAAACGATACAGTACGGAAGAGCAGTTCTGTGGGGAAGTAGAGACTCCTAGTATATAGCCACACCGCCCCGCTGTAGATAGCACCCCCCCTTGCATATCGCACCACACCCTGGTAGATCGCATCCCCTCCCCTCCCTTGCAGATCGCACCGCTGCAGCTCCCACTAGGAGCTGAATCCCCGGCAAAATCTACGGCAATTTCGGGCCGGGAATTCAGCTTCTAGTGGGAGCTACACCGGTGCGATCTACAAGGAAGGGGGGGGATGCGATCTACAAGGAAGGGGGGTGCGATCTACAAGGGAGTGGGGTTGCGTTTTACAAGTGAGGGGTGCTGCAATTTTTCATGGAGTGCGATATGCAAGGGAGGGAGTGCTGCGATCTACTGAGGGGGTGCTATCTGCTAGTGGGTGTGGCACCATCTACTTGGGCACTGTGGCAATATATTGGGGGCGGCACTCATTACATGTGGGCACTGTGGCAATATCTACAGGGACATTGCCGCACTACTTACAGTGAAGGAAATAAGTATTTGATCCCTTGCTGATTTTGTAAGTTTGCCCACTGTCAAAGACATGAGCAGTCTAGAATTTTTAGGCTAGGTTAATTTTACTAGTGAGAGATAGATTATATATAAAAAAAAAAAAACAAAAACAGAAAATCACAGTCAAAATTATATAGATTTATTTGCATTGTGCACAGAGAAATAAGTATTTGATCCCTTTGGCAAACAAGACTTGATACTTGGTGGCAAAACCCTTGTTGGCAAGCATAGCAGTCAGACGTTTTTTGTAGTTGATGATGAGGTTTGCACACGTTAGATGGAATTTTGGCCCACTCCTCTTTGCAGCTCATCTGTAAATCATTAAGATTTCGAGGCTGTCGCTTGGCAACTCGGATCTTCAGCTCCCTCCATAAGTTTTCGATGGGATTAAGGTCTGGAGACTGGCTAGGCCACTCCATTACCTTAATGTGCTTCTTTTTGAGCCACTCCTTTGTTGCCTTGGCTGTATGTTTCGGGTCATTGTCGTGCTGGAAGACCCAGCCACGAGCCATTTTTAATGTCCTGGTGGAGGGAAGGAGGTTGTCACTCAGGATTTGACGGTACATGGCTCCATCCATTCTCCCACTGATGCGGTGAAGTAGTCCTGTGCCCTTAGCAGAGCAACACCCCCAAAACATAATGTTTCCACCTCCATGCTTGACAGTGGGGACGGTGTTCTTTGGGTCATAGGCAGCATTTCTCTTCCTCCAAACACGGCGAGTTAAGTTAATGCCAAAGAGCTCAATTTTAGTCTCATCTGACCACAGCACCTTCTCTCAATCACTCTCAGAATCATCCAGATGTTCATTTGCAAACTTCAGACGGGCCTGTACATGTGCCTTCTTGAGCAGGGGGACCTTGCGGGCACTGCAGGATTTTAATCCATTACGGCGTAATGTGTTACCAATGGTTTTCTTGGTGACTGTGGTCCCAGCTGCCTTGAGATCATTAACAAGTTCCCTCCGTGTAGTTTTCGGCTGAGCTCTCACCTTCCTCAGGATCAAGGATACCCCACGAGGTGAGATTTTGCATGGAGCCCCAGATCGATGTCGATTGACAGTCATTTTGTATGTCTTCCATTTTCTTACTATTGCACCAACAGTTGTCTCCTTCTCACCCAGCGTCTTACTTATGGTTTTGTAGCCCATTCCAGCCTTGTGCAGGTCTATGATCTTGTCCCTGACATCCTTAGAAAGCTCTTTGGTCTTGCCCATGTTGTAGAGGTTAGAGTCAGACTGATTAATTGAGTCTGTGGACAGGAGTCTTTTATACAGGTGACCATGTAAGAGCTGTCTTTAATGCAGGCACCAAGTTGATTTGGAGCGTGTAACTGGTCTGGAGGAGGCTGAACTCAATGGTTGGTAGGGGATCAAATACTTATTTCTCTGTGCACAATGCAAATAAATATATATAATTGTGACTATGTGATTTTCTGTTTTTTGTTTTTTTTTTATATATATATAATCTATCTCTCACTGGTAAAATTAACCTAGCCTAAAAATTCTAGACTGTTCATGACTTTGACAGTGGGCAAGCTTACAAAATGAGCAAGGGATCAAATACTTATTTCCTCCACTGTATATGTGCACTGAGGGCTTTTTGTCCCAATCCCCAGAAAACACCAGACAAATGAAAGTCATCCTTTTTTTCTTTTTTTAACAGCCAAAAAAAAAAGGACAGACGGACTGGAAATGGATGAGAATTTGGAGACACTGATGCAAAATGAACTTGAAAAACTGGCAAATGATGAGTTTTTAATGGCCATCTTTTTTCACTGTCGTGTGGCTGTAGCCTAAATGACTGATGCCAGGAGTCCCGTTTACATGTACCGTGGTCGGGCTGGGAAATCTGGCAAACACACGGATCATTTTCCACGGCCGTGTGAATCCGGCCTTAATGTCATTTCTTTAAAACCCTGTCATGGGGCCGCTACAGCACAGGGTCCTGCTCACACGTCAGACACTATGATGTAATCTCTCCCCAGGGTGCCCGCTCAGCGCTATCTGCCTGGCCCTGCTGCACTTTACACTGCTCTCACCTGCAACGTCAGAGATAGGCTGAGGGGCTGAGGGGCTGAGGGGCTGAGGGGCTGACAGGCAGAGGTTGGATGTTAATGCATGCAGTATATAATGGATTATAGATTCTGTTAACCTGTTCCCTGCCAGGGATCACAGAAGTTATAATCAACTAGACATTTTTCCAGTTGTATTTATGATAAAAAAAAAGTATTTGCAGAGGTTAAAAGTCGTGAGGCTACGTCCAATAATTATAGCAATATATGATAAGTTATTTATATAAAACATTTTTATTAAATTATCTCTTCGTATTACTGTTAAACAAAAAAAAATGAAAAATACATTTAAAAAAAATTAAATAAAAATCGAGATTCAAATCGAAAAAGTGTTGGGCAAAAATCGCCCAACCCTAGGGTCAAGAATACATGACAAAAGCGAATAGCAAAATGTGTTCACGCGTCACAGTTTTTTAGGTTTGCGTTGGGGCTGGATTAGAGGTAGCAGGTCCTGACAGCGCTTTTGATGCCAGCGGCATTTGCCACAAGGTGCAGGAAAAACAATTAAAAAAACAAAGAGGCTATTACTTTGCTATGTGCAAATGCTGAATTATCTCACAAAATTATTTATTTTTTAAAAATTGAAAATGTTATTTGATTCCTCCTGTGCACGTTGAATTTAGGATTATTTATTGTGCCCTTCTATGTTCACAAAACACAGGTTAATGAGGCAGACAATATAAAGCACAAAGTGCACAATGAACTAGTATACTCTATATGTACTGAAAGGATAAAAACAAACTTCAGGGGATCTCCTGCTTGGGCGCCGCAGCCAGGCAAATGGCACAATTGCAATAAAGCTGAAATAAAACGTCCCGGAGTAAGTTTCTACAGCTTTCGTGCTTAATCTTTCAAGGACAACACGATAAGGGAAAGCATGGGGATTTCCACTGGAAGTTTATCACCTAGGTGTGAACAAGGTGTGAAGAAAATATATCCGGCATATTAGGCAAGAAAAGTACAACTACAAATGAGAATTATTTCATGTCAAAGGCCAACGTTACAATCTACATAAGACACTTTCTGAAATTCGCTTTTAAGGTCCAGGCCATTTTCATTTTTTCTCTTTGGCTTCCAAGAGCCATAACTTTTTCTATTTTAATGTCAACACAGCCGTACGAGGGCGAGTCTCTGCGGAATCAGTTGTAGTTATTAATGTACCATATATTGTACTGAAAAACATTTAAAAAAAGTTTGAGGGGAATGAAAAAAAAACTAAATAAAAAATAAAAATCAGTTACTATTTTTCAGGTTTTTATTTCAACTCATTCACCTCGCAGTAAGAAGTCCCACATGAACATGTATGAATTGTAGTGAATTGTACTTTAACAGGTTGCACCAGAATCAACATTTATCATCTATCCACAGGTGGTCACAAAAACGGGGGCGCCTGAACAACCCTTAGTCTTTACTGCACCCCCACAGTGAGGAGCTTGAACAGAGCGCCGTTCGAGCATGCGCCCACAGCTCCATTCAGGTAGTATGGGACTGATGGAAACAGCCTAACACTGTACTCGGCTGTTTCTGTCATTTCCATAGATTTTGAATGGTCCATTCAAACTCCTCCTCACTACAGTCAAGCAGGTGATAGGAACAGGGGGACTCGGGGGAACAGCGGCGGACACCCCCCCCCCCAGCGATCAGACAATTATCACCTATCCTGTGTATAGGTGATAGTTGTCGATTCTGGTAGGGCTGAATAGCAGTACTAACATGGTAGACCTGGCTGCCATGATAATGCAGAGTTAAGTCCGATCTTGACCATTGGAGCAAAGTTTCAGATGAAATACACAGCTGACACCCACTCAATACTTCTCCTAATTTCCCAAAAAGTACTGAGATATATTTTTTTTAAGGATCACAACTGAATATCTGATGTATGATTCAATTAAATGTGTCTGCATACTGTATCGTACATTTATCATCTTTTTTATATTTAACCTCTCGGTCCCATATTCTACAGTAAAATGCAGACTGCCAGAAAAAGTGTCATCCTATTAGCCAGGGGTTGTCAGCAAAAAAGGCCTGTACAGTCCCGGTTCGCACGCAATCCATAACCCCGCAATTCTTAACAGTGTGACAGTATCTGAAGCCTCCTACACCATGTGAAAACACCAGACACAATACGAGAAGTCTACTGGAGCGCTGTTCAGCGGCCGCACTTGAGTTCGCCATGAAGTTTGTCACAAGAAGCTCTGGAAGACGTACAAGGAGTGTTTGTTGTGGATGTATAATTTAGCATGAGAAACAGGAAGAGCGAGAATGCCATCATATGCCTGGGATCGAGAAATATAAAGAATTCATGTCTTATCTCAATAAGGGCCAACAAAGGAAAGCTATATTTTGATAAATAGAGTCATGTAGACAAAAATGATTGCCACTCGATGCATTTCTACTGATACAAAGGCCGCAGTGAAAGGCCTCACCAGCTGTTGAAATGCTAAAGACTATTAGGCTAAGGGGCCCTGAAAAGCTTTCTGTGCAGAAAACACCACAGATACTTCAGCCAGTTTGAGGGAAAGAAGGCTTCTTTTTAGCAATGCACAAATTGGCAGAACATTTACATTTTTAGCCTGAGAAGAGAATGTAACCCTTATTAAAGGCTAAGTATGACCCACAAGTGTGTTTTCTGCAGAGTTAACATTTACAGAAATTCAAGGGCCATATACGACTCTTAGGCCTCATGCACACGACCGTAGCCACGAGGACAGCCGTGATTTCCGGGTCAGCCGGCTACGGAGTGACAGCCGCGAGCCGCCCACAAATCGCGGACTGTGCACATCGCCGCGGCCATGATTTTCAATGAGCCCGGACCGCAGAACGCGGCCGTAATAAGGCCGGTCGTGTGCATGGCCCCATAGGAATGAATGGGGCCACAATTCTCCCGTGGATTTCGGGGGAATTGCGACAGCTATAGCACGTTCGTGTGCATGGGGCCTTAGTAAGTAAGCTCTCTGTCTTGGCGGATTGAAAAACAACATGCTGTATGGATTTCATGGACGGTCTTCCATAACCTGACAGCAGCCATATATGTAACACGAACACCACATGAACACCATGTGTATTAATTGCGGCTTTGCAGCAAGGATTTTCCTGCGGCAATTCCGCAGCATAGTGAGGTACCGGCAAGTGATCTCAACTACATTCATTTTTTTCGCACAAAAATTGACCTGCAGGACATATCTTAAAATATGTAGCATGTCAATTTATCTTACGTTTCAGTCTCAGAATTGTATCGGACAAGTTACCACACCTAAAAACGCAGTATTAAGTGACGATTTTACCTCCAACTTTTATGTGGATTTTACGCAATGTGTGCAAGAAGCCTTATGTCTCCATAAAAACATTGGGTTAGGTTTTTTTTTTTTTTTGTGCAAATCTATTTAGACAAATTTATTATTGATTTGCACCGCAAGAGACACTTTTCAAAAAAGTGTATACAAAACGGGACGTGGCTTACTAGAAAGGGTTGTGGCTTAAAATGCAGAGTGCGCCAAAATTTTGGCACAAAAAAACTGGCGTAAAGCCAGCTAAAGAGGTGGTATAAAAGATAACGAATAGTGTAATAAATGCCTGTCAAGATGCGCGAAACTTATCATACAGCGTGCTCCACTGTGATCACCTTGGCGCATCTTCAGACTGCCTTATCCAAGATTGGTTATCGGAATCTTAGACAGTATTAGTAAATCCCAGCAACAGTTTTTTTGTGGCTTGTAAAAATGCTATTAATTGGATTCGTTCTTCGAAGCATTTTTTGTTAGGCTTTTTTTTAACCCTTTAACACTTCTTTAACCCCTTAAGGACACAGCCTTGTTTGGGCCTTAAGGCTCAGAGCCTATTTTTGAAATCTGACATATTTCACTTTATGTGGTAATAACTTCGGAATGCGTAAACCTATCCAAGCGATTCTAAGAATGTTCTCTCGTGACACATTGGGCTTTATGTTAGGGGTAAAATTTGGACGATCTATTTAGTGTATATTTGTGAAAAATTGCAAAATTAAGAGAACATTTTGGAAAAATAGAATTTTTCTGAATTTAAATGCATCTGCTTGTAAAACAGATGGTTATACCCCCCCCCCCCAAATAGTTACTAATTCACATTTCCCATATGTCTACTTTAGATTGGCATCGGTTTTTGAACAGGTTTTTATTTTTCTTAGACGTTACAAGACTTAGAATATAAAACAGCAATTTCTCATATTTTTAAGAAAATTTCAAGTTTTTTTTTTAAGGTACCTGTTCAATTCTGAAGTGGCTTTGAGAGGCCTATGTATTAGAAACCCCCATAAAACACCCCATTTTAAAAACTAGACCCCTCAAAGTATTCAAAACAGCATTTAGAAAGTTTTTTTTAACCCTTTAGGCATTTCACAGAAATTAAAGCAAAGTGCAGGTGAAATTTGCAAATTTCCTTTTTCATGATGAATTTCAATTGTATTCAATTTTTTTTTCTGTAATACAGAAGCTTTTACCAGAGAAACACTACTAAATAGGTATTGTCCAGATTCTGCAGTTTTTAGAAATGTCCCACATGTGGCTCTAGTGTGCTCATGGACTAAAACACAAGCCCCAGATGTAATGACAGGGATAGGGAAACAGACAAGTGAGCCCTAATCTACCCGCCACTCAGTCCCTGCCTACTTGCAACGACCCACCCTAGGCGAAGGGGTACAACTGTGCGACGGTCCCTACACTCAATAAGTGTACGACAGACAACATACAAGGAAACACAGAACAAAGGGAAACGGGGCAGTTGCCCACGGCAACACCGTGAGCAACAAGAGTAGTAAACGAGCCGAGTCAAACCAGGAGAGTACGAGGTGCCAAACGTAGAGCAGGAGAGTAGTGAACAAGCCGAGTGAAACCAGGAGTGTACGAGGTACCAAACGTAGAGCAGAAGAGTAGTCAGTAAGCCAGGGTCAATACGGGGACAAGTAGATCAAGAAGCTGCAGCAGGGCCAGGAAACCAACAGAGAAGAAATCACAAGCAAGGAGGAACAGGAAAGGCAGGTATAGACAGAGGGCGGGAGCTAGCTCCGTCTGGCCAGGCTGTGATCGGCTCTCCCACTCCTAAGCCTGCCATCCTGAGTGGTGGAAGATGAAGTCAGTCTCACAGACATAGAAGCAGGTGCAGACTGATTACCTATGGGCGTGGATACAGAAGCTATGCCTGGCAGATCCTTAACACCAGAAGCAAAGAAGCACCTAGTGCGTTGTGGGGCCTCTTTTTTATTCGAATATATTTTATGCAGCATGCCAGGTTTGAAGAGGTGTTGAGGTGCCAAAACAGTAGGAATCCCCCCAAAGTGACCCCATTTTGGAAACTACACCCTTTAAGGAATTCATGTATGGTTGTTGTTACCATTTTGACCACACAGTTTTTTCACAGCACGTATTTGAATTGGGCTGTGAAATTTAAAAAATGACATTTTCCAATAAGATATAATTTTTGATAACATTTCTTATTTTCACAAGAAATAAAATACCCCATTTTGTTGCCCAATTTGTGGTGATAAACTGCCGTTTGGGCCCATGGGAGGGCTCAGAAGGAAAGGACCACCATTTGGCCTACTGGAGCTTTTCTGGTGTGAAGTGATGTGTGCAGAAGCCCCTGAGGTACCAGTACAGTTGAAACCCCCGAGAAGTGACCCCGTTTTAAAAACTACACCCCCTTAAGACATTCATCTAGAGGTGTAGTGAGCATTTTGACCTCACAGGTACTGTGTAAAATGTAATGCGCAACAGATGGCGGTGTGAGCTTTGCAATTTTCTATATATCTATGCCATTTCAGTGTCCAATATATTGTGCCCAGCATGCGCCATCAGAGATATACACCCCATAAACTGTAATGTGGGTTCTCCTGGGTACGGCAATACCCTACATGTGGCTGTTATCAGCTGCCTGGGCACACAGCAGAGCTCAGAAGGGAAAGATGAAGCTGTGCGGAGTGCGTCAGGGTAAGTAAAACTGGGGTAGATTAAAAATCAAGGGATGTATGATACATTTTAAAACACTTTCATACAGAGCCCTGATTTTTCGGGACACGTGTCACATTGATATATTGTGTCCTTCCTTATCCCCCTCTTATAGCGGACAATGCACCTCTTTTGACTTTTTCCCTTCTTGCCAGTTTGGGGAACTTCTTCTGGAAAGTGTTGCCCTGGTACGATGCGTGTGGCCTCGCTTCCAGAAGTACTGGGTACCCCCTTCTGGGTCCCTCAAGATTAGGTTCTTGATAATGATGTGCATGGCCAGCTTCTTATACCACACCCCATGGCGCTGTAGGGCTTCAGGACTTGATCTGACAAGTCCACCCCTCCCATGTACCTATTGTAGTCCAGGATGCAGTCTGGTTTGGGGGTCTCTGTACTGGTACCTCGTACAGGCAGATGGGTACTGGTGTGACATCTCTCTTGTCCTTGTACTTGACACACAATATGTTGCTGCTAGATTGTGCCCTGCTCTCACCCTTTCTGAGTGTTTGCCCAAGCAGAGTCTTAGGGAGGCCTCTCAGATTTCTTCTAGCAATGCCGCATGCCGCAGGACTTCTGGAAGCGAGGCACTTGAAGAGTGGGACGCTGGTATAAAAATTATCCAGGTAGAGGTGGTAACCCTGGTCCAGCAGTGGGTGCACCAAATCCCACACAATTTTTGCATTAACTCCCAGTAAGGGGGGGGGGGCATTCTGGGGGCTGAATACTGGTGCCCTTCCCTTCATATATCCTAAATCTGTAGGTATACCCTGATGCCCTCTCGCACAGCTTATACATCTTCACGCCATACCTTGCCCTCTTACTCTGCAGGTACTGGCGGAATTGAAGCCTCCCTTTAAAATGTACCAGGGACTCATCAATAGAAATACACTTCTCGGGCGTGTATGCTTGGGAAAACCGGGCACTGAAATGGTCTAATAGGGGTCTCAGTTTATACAAATGGTCAAAACTGGGGTCATCTCGGGGTGGGCACCGCTTCTTACATTATACTGATAATGAGCAAAGTATTGGCAAATTTTTTTTTTTTTAGGTTCCAGTTCAGTTCTGAAGGTGCTTTGAGCGGCCTATATTATTAGACACCCCCATCAAACACCCCATTTTAGAAACTAGACCCCACAAAGTATTCACAACAGCATTTAGAAAGTTTATTAACCCTTTAGGTGTCTCACAGGAATTTAGAGCAAAGTAGAGGTGAAATGAACATTTCTTTTTTTTGTCAGAAAATCCTTTTTATACCATTTTTTTCTGTAAAACAGAAGAAGGTTTTACCAGAGAAATGCAACTCAATACTTAATGGCCAGATTCTGTAGTTTTGAGAAATATCCCACGTGGCGCTAGTGCGGGAATGGACTGAAGCACCGGCCTCCGAAGCAAAGGAGCACCCAGTGGATTTTGAGGCCTCCTTTGTATTAGGCACCATGTCCGGTTTGAAGAGGTCTTGTGGTGCCAAAACAGTGGAAAACCCCCAAAAGTGACCCCATTTTGGAAACTAGACCCCATGAGGACTTCATTGGTTTTCATGGGGTGCATGCGGCTTTTTGATCAGTTTTTATTCTATTTTTAAGTGGCGTGGTAACTAAAAAACAGAAATTCTACTATTTTTTTTGTTTTTTTGTTTTTTTACAGCATTCACCATGCGCTATAAATGACATTCACTTTATTCTGCGGGGCGATACGATTACGGCGATACCATACGCTTATAGTTTTTTTTATGTCTTTGTAATGACGGGGTAAGGAAACAGACAAGTGAGCCCTAATCTACCCGCCACTCAGTCCCTGCCTACTTGCAACGACCCACCCTAGGCGACGGGGTACAACTGGGCGACAGTCCCTACGCTCAATAAGTGCACGACAGACGAACAGACAAGGGTACACAGAAGCAAGGGAAAAGGGGCAGTTGCCCCCGGCAACACCGAGAGCAACAAGAGTGGTGAACGAGCCGAGTCAAACCAGGAGTGTACGAGGTACCAAACGCAGAGCAGGAGAGTAGTGAACAAGCCGAGTCAAACCAGGAGTGTACGAGTTACCAAACGCAGAGCAGAAGAGTATTCAGTAAGCCAGGGTCAATACGAAGCAGGGACAAGTAGTTCAAGAAGCTGCAGCAGGGCCAGGAAACCAACAGAGAAGAATCACAAGCAAGGAGGAACAGGAAAGGCAGGTATAAATAGACAGAGGGCGGGAGCTAGCTCCGTCTGGCCAGGCTGTGATAGGCTCTCCCACTCCTAAGCCTGCCATCCTGAGTGGTGGAAGATGGAGTCAGTCTCACAGACCTAGAAGCAGGTGCAGACTGATTGCCTAGGGGCGTATACACAGAAGCTGTGCCTGGCAGATCCTTAACAGTCTTATGGTGTTTGCACAATAAAATACTTTTTGTAAAAAATCATTTACTTTTTGTGTTACCTTATTCTAAGAGCCAGAACTTTTTTATTTTTCCATCAAGAAAGCCGTGCGAGCACTACATTTTTGGCGTAACGAACTGTAGTTTCGATCAGCACCATTTTTAGGTACATTCGACTTTTTGATCTCTTTTTATTCCATTTTTTGGGAGGTAAAGTGACAAAAAAAAAATTGTAATTCTGGTACGGTTTATTTTCTTTTATGGCGTTCACCGCGCAGGATAAACAAAATAATTTTGTAGTTCAGGCCGTTACGGACGTGGCGATACCAATTATGTATAGTTTATTTATTTATCTATTTTTATTAATAATAAAGGACTGATAAGGGAAAAAGGGGGATTTTTACTTTTAAAACTTTTATTTTCTTATTTTTACAGAACTTTTTTTTTTACGGTTTTACTTTGTCCCACTAGGGGACTTGAGGGCAGGAGGCCCTGATCGCAATTCTAATACATTGCACTACATGCGTAGTGCAGTGTATTAGAGCTGTCAACTACTCACTGACAGCAAGCATAGTGGGTCCTGACTTTGTCAGGACCCACTAGGCTTCCGTCGATGGCATAGCCGGACGCCATTGTTATGCGTCCGGTTGCCATAGCCACCATCGGCGGCCGCTATCTTGTAGCGGGCCGTCGATGGTGGTTTAACCCCTAAAAAGCCGTGATCGCTATTGAATGCAGCTTTAAGGGGGTTAATCAGCGGGGACACAGCGATCGGTCCCCACTGTAGGAGCTGCGGCAACTGCTGTACGAGACAGCAGCTGTCACAGCTCCTGTATGTGTCGGCAAGACGGCCGAATGACGTACTATTAGGTCATGGAGCGCTAACGATACAGTTATCATGACCTAATATTTTTGGAACCACTTTGAATATCACAACAATTTTTACAAGACTTGAGGCTTTCATTCCATAGATTAATTAATTCCATGTTTTTAATATGAGCAGACAAATCACAAAAAATTAGAAAAAAAAACAATTTTATAATTCTCTATATATATTCATTTAGAAAAAAAGCAGTTAACAACAGATCAACTGTCCGTTTTTCATGGCTGTTTTGGATCAATGTGTCTCAAAATTTGAATCCATTTCCCGGCCGTCTGACCTTTTTCCACTGCCATTTGCCATCAGTTTTTCATGGACGTTAAAAAAACAAAAAAATGGATGAAATTTATTCGTTAGGTTTTTTTTTTTTGTCCCAGCCCACTGAAAACACCAGTGCCCATGTAGATAGATAGTGACGCAATACCACTGTAGATAGTGCCACAGTGCCCACATAGTGCCACAGTTCCCACTGTAGATAGATAGTGCCCATGTAGATAGCGCTAGTGTCCCCTGTAGGTAGTGCCCATATAATGGCACAGTGCTCATGTTCATAGTGCCACACCCCCTGTAAATAGCACCCCCTGTAGATCATGCCACCCCCAGCAGATAGCACTACTCCCCCTGTAGATAGCAGCCCCTCCCACACTAAATGGAACCCACTTCCTGTAGATAGCACCACTGTAGCTCCCTGTAAGAGAGGAATCCCTCTGGCTGCGGATTTCGCTCCTAGGGGGAGCTCCTGATGCCTCTGTCCATATATGGACAGTGACATCTGGGGGTAAATCTAAAAGCAAAATCCCCTGCCTGAGCGTCGGCAGCACTGTGGACGGGGATTCCGCTCCAGGAGTAGGCCCTGACGTTACTGTCCATAACATGCATAGTGACGCCAGGGGCTTCTTCAGCAGTGGAATCCCGAATTAGAATGTCGGCCGGGGAATCCGCTACAGGGGGGGTAGTATTATTTACAGAGGGGATGTTGAGACGTCGGGGGCTCCCTCTAGGAGGGGAATCCACGGCCAGATCGCTGGCCGGGGATTCCGCTCCTAGAGGGAGCTTAGGTGTCGCTATCTACAGGCAGTTTTGTGGGGGTTGTGTGTGGCGCTATCTACGGTGGGGGGGTGTATTCCGGGCTCTTAAAACCCCAGCAGACACAAGTGCAGCGCTGTTCCCATTGAAGCCACACTGCACTCATTAAACTCTGTTCCAGGCTGCCAAAGTTTATATATGTGACAACTGCACGGGGCATCGGCAGTTGGAACGTATAAAGCCATATGGCAGCTGTGAAGGGGTTAATCAGACAATCTTTTTTTTGCATGCAAATTTTTTCAGACGGTTTTCAAATCCTATAGAAAAGCCTATGTGAAACAGTCTCCAAAAAATAAATAAAAACTAAAAGAAAAACGCAAACAAAAAAGCATTGCTTGTACTGCGTTTTAGATTTCACTATAAACATTTTACTATAAAACAATTTCATTTTAAAAATCTGGCCAAAGCGTTTTTTGCCAAAAGAAAAAAATCAAAAAACAAAAAAATGGGGGGAAAAAACGCAACAAAAAACATTGCAATTTTTCGAAAAAAAAAACAAAGAAACAAACCCCTTAAAAAGGGACACATAAAAAACAATGAAGATTTGCAGGCTTTTTCTTAATCCTGCTTCATCACATATTGATTTCCAATAGTCTATTGTCCAAAGAAATATCAATTGTACTACCTTCCACCTTCTCCGCCCTCCAGTGCTAGAGAATGTGAAACAGGAACATTAAAAAAAGGAAGGGGTTTAAGTTCTAGTCTCTGGTTAAGAGTGTGTTGCAAGAACCTTCCTCAACTGCACTGTCCATAACGGAGATGCACAATCACACTCAGCCTTCCTTCAGTTGACAATAGTAGGTGACCAAGACTGTGCAGGTACTCCATTTTATTTGCCAAATTCTAACAAGACGACGTGTGTCTGCTGCCAGGATGTAATGCAAATTATTGTTCCATTTGGGAATTTAATTCCAACATTTTCAAGAAAATGTAGGGTAACCCTGCAGTTTTCGCTGCATTCCAGTGAGAGGATCCAGTTTTGTTTTTGGAGTTAAATATATAGCTCGAACACTAAATAAAAACGTAACAAGAATTTTTTTGAGACAGCAAACCCTAAATACACAAATAGGAAAAAAAAGCAAAAATGCCACTGCTGTCAAAGAAGTTGTCACATGGTTTAAGAAGGCTGATTAAAGAGAACAATAGCAGGTGGACTAGTGGATTGTTTGCCTGTTTTTTGTGTTTCAAGAAAACGAAGAAAAAAAAATGGGAAAGGAAGAAGTTATAAAATTAAAATAAACACGGTTATAGAAACACCAAATGTAGGTCATGCTAAAATTGTGTAAGAAGCTTTGAAACATAACAACTTCACACTATATACATGCCCTTAGCCTAAAAGAGTTATGAAAAACTTGAGCACTTTACAATTAGTAAGGAAAGTACAATTGGTTTTATGGTAAACAAAATGAATCCGGTAACATATGCCGAATAAATGCCCATCTGCTCAGTCTCACAAGCCAAGTGGCAGTGACCGAGTCTTGGAGTCGGGACTCGGGCTTAGTAGAATACAGCACTGAATAGTGGAGGGGGTCAAACTCTCTACATAAGACCGTGGCTGCCTTTATTTTGTTTTAAAAAATTTGGTAACGGGAGAGTCATAGAATAAATCATACCCAGAAAAGGGGACAAGACGATGGGCCAGCTCAATTTCCCTTTCACCCCGTTCTGCCACGATAGGTGGATACATTTCAAATGTTCTACGTTTTATGGATTTATTCCTTCATTCTCAACATGTTCTAAATGTTCCAAGAACAGTTCTATTAAGAGGTCACAACACCCCATAAGGGAATTAATCTAGCTCAGATCTAGTGCCTAAAAAAAAAACTCTTCACATTTCGAGAACGGGTTACAGAAGTACCCCATAGAAGGGAAGGGGTTACATCTGAACCCTCTCAGTGCTGCTTGTTGGTCAAAAGGACTGGTGGAGTATGTTACAGGTGTGTGATACATATCCTCAGTGCCAGATAAGGACCAGTTAAAAGGGCACAACTAAGTGTCCACTAGTTCAGCTCGCTAAATAGTCGAGATGCCTAAAGCCGGGGTCCCACGTAGCGTAAATGCTGCGGAATTACCCACTTTGAAATTCCGAGGCTCCTGGCCCCTCAGGTGTGTCTTTTGGGTATCATAAATTTTGTCGTACAGAATTACGATTACATTTTTTTTGTCGTTTTGTTCTATTCGGTGCTAGAAAAATTGTGATTATGGCGTGGAAGGCCACGGAGGGCCCTAATTTGGCTCACTGGAAGCAAATGGTGAATAAATATATACCCATGTATCGTAAATTATATTTAAACAGAAATTGTCATGATAAATTTTATAAGATCTGGTCCGGATGGCTGGAGTCATCCGAATCTGCGGTTTAAAGGTGGGGGTAGGAATTCTGATTGGACTGGGGGGGGGGGGTTTGGGAAGAATGGGGCATGGGATGAATGTGGTGTGAATGTTGTTTTCTTGTGAGGAATTGCAAGGGCGCACTTCACTATTCCGAGTTCATTGGGGAGGTATGTTCTATATGTGCTACATCTCTTCTGAAAATATTCTTGCATTATAGTGCCTACCGGACGCCGTGTCATTTGTCTTGTTTCTATTGTTTTATTTACTGTACTTGTTTGTACTGTAGCAAATTGTAAACGTTTTGGAAAAATAAAGCCTTTTAAAAAAACAAAAAAAAATGCTGCGGAATTTACGCAACGGAACTGTACAGTAGCAGCAAAGTGGGTGAGCTTTAGTAAATCTCATGCCCACACTGCGGGGAAAAAAACCGCAGAGTTAATGTTAATTGACCTGCAGTGCGGAATTTAATTCCACAGCATGTCAGTTTTTGCTGCGTTTTCATCGATTTTCCCCATTGAATTCAACTGGGATGCAAAACGCGGAACAGAAAGCCATGTGTTGCAACTTTCGCGGCGCATACGCTGCGTTTACGCCGCAAAAATCGCGAAGACAGAAAGAACCAAAAACACTTACCCAAAATGCCCTTCTTCCCGCAGTCCGGCCTCCTGGGATGACGTTATATATCACGTGACCGCTGCAGCCAATTACAGGCTGCAGCGTCACATGGTCTGAAATGACACCCGGGAGGCTGGAGCGGACGTCAGAGGAGGAAGGGGGTAAGTATGTGCACTTAATTATGGAATTTCCATCTGAAAAATCACACCATATTGAAAGCCCTGCGGTTCCAGTTCGGATACGCTGCATGGTTTTTACGCAGCGTATCCGTCCAGTGGGAACCCGTCCTAACTGTTCAACTAAAGATGACCATACACATTTGATTAAGGTGAGCCGAAACCACCAATTTGTGGGACAGGCCGGCCATTTAATTTGTACGGGGGTGTCCCGACTCTCCCCCGACAGCATATGTCGGGGAAAAGGAATGGGCATATTGGATTACAACATGCCTGACCCATTTTTTGCACGTAGATAATCCACTGCCAGGCACCAGATTATTCTCCACTCCCAATTTAATACACGTGCACAAACTGCCGCAAGTGTGCTGTATATTGGGGGGGGGGGTCAAAAGAAATACCTATTTAAGGTCTGGCCAGCTAAAGGCACAATTCACATAGCTGTATTATGGATCTGTGAGACAGATCTGTAATACGTGCCTAAAGCCAGCTATGGGCCCATATTTGTGTCTCCAATTTTATATGGAGGCAAACTTTTTACATCCCAGATTCATACAGAATCTGTGAGATAACACACTGTGGCATGCTTCATCACACGCCGTATTATGGAAGTATTCTTGGAGTCACCATACAGTGCCACACAGAGCACCTGTAGGACCAGAATACGAACCGCTACTGGTGTGTTCTCTATACCATCTCTGTGCAGAGGACTTGGACATATTCATCTCCACCCGAAATGTTTTTGTAACCATAGGACAAACTTTTTTTTTTTTGTGTGAAAAACCAGAAACAAATCCTGAAGAGTGGAGGTTTAACACTTAATCCTGGGCTGTGGCAAGTGCGAACATGGACACAGCCAGTGTCAAAATTTATGGAATAGAAGTGAACAAAATGTCATTTTTTTTTTACATTTTGTTTTTTAAATTCTATATCAGTATTTTTTTGTATACCCGTTTTACTACCCTATTGATTAAGAACCCAGTAAATAAATATACAAATATCATAATATTTATGCATTTTGTAATTATCAGTATAAGGGCAGATTCACACGAACGTTGCGTTTTTGCGCGCGCAAACAACGCAGCGTTTTGCGAGCGCAAAAACCATTTGACAGCTGCGTGTGTCATGCGTGTCTGATGCGCGGCTGCGTGATTTTCGCGCAGCCGGCATCATAGAGATGAGGCTTGTCAACGCCCGTCACTGTCCAAGGTGCTGAAAGAGCTAAATCCGATAATTTTTTTGCCGGGATCGGCCAAAACGAGTTTGGCCGAACCCGGTGAAGTTCGGTATGCTTGTCCGGCTTCGCTCATCGCAAAGACACTCCGTTTGGATGTTCGGAAACAGAAAAGCACGTGGTGCTTTTCGGTTTTCATTCATCCTTTTCACTGCTGTTGCGCGAATCACGCTCGTCCCACGGAAGTGCTTCCGTGTGGTGCGCGTGATTTTCACGCACCCATTGACTTCAATGGGTGCGTGATGCGCGAAATACGCAGAGTTATTGAACCTGTCGCGCTTTTTGCGCAGCAGACAAACGCTGCGCAAAAAGCACGGACTGTCTGTACTGCCCCATAGACTTGTATTGGTCCATGCGTGCCGCGTGAAAACCACGCGGCCCGCACGGACCGAATACACGCTCGTGTGAATCCCCCCTAAGGGACTCCACTTAGTAAATTTACTGAAGACTTCTTAATATATCCGGGAAATGATTTCATAAATATTAGTCTTTATCTGGTAACGGTGGGGCTGAAAAACAAAGTAATCTCCATTTTTCCATCACTATTTTATCTTGTATAATCCAAAAAACAACCTGAAATGATTTAGACAAAAGCTTTTAACTCAACACATAATTGCATCAAAATTACAATAATTGTCCCAATTAAAATAATCCTGAATGAACAGTTTGTCATCTTAATGTTCCAATGGTTTATAGAAGGATCCACTTAATTAGCTGAAATTACTTTCCAGTGTTGGTATCAAATGTCATTTGTTAAAAAGTTGAACGATTTAGAAAATAATTTAACCAAGCAATTTCACAAAAACACCAAGAAGTGCCGTTTCCCTTTTTCGGCTGAATAAAGCAAGCAGATGTGTCATCAAATTACTATAAAAACAAATGAGGCTTTTTATGGAAAAAATAAATTTTACTACTTGCAAAGAAAAAAAATACAAATTTTCCAATTGTTTTACCAAATCGGAATTTCTTAATAATAAAATGAATGTGTATCATTTATCTCCTGCTGCTATTAACGTGCTGTAAATACAAGAGGTTCCTGCCCCCGTATTCAAAGAGGGGGACGTGCTGCACTCGGGCAGTGTGAACGGCTACCATACATAGCCAGGTAATGGCGCTGGATATCCTGGGCCGCAGCTGGACCATTTGTGTACATTACAAAGTACTCGACTAAAAATGGAGGCATTAACCATCCGTCGCTATTAAATCTAACAGAACGGAGGCCTCGTTTTGTCAATGTCCATGTGGAAAATCGGCTCGGAATAGCCGTCTTTATTTCAGACGTGTATGTTTTGCTGAAGCTGAAATGGTCAGATGTCCTTGGCGAACATTAACGTGGATCTCCAGTCACCCACAAAAGACCTTTCCCTGGTGCCTCTTCTTTATGGTCCAACAGCAGGGAACAGACGGGTAGACCCGTGCAATCACCATCATGAGTCGGCACTACAAGCTAGGGAGCAGGTTCTATACTATGTGGGCATCTGTTGCCATGGTAATGAAATTAAAATGAATTCACATTTATCCACTGCCAACATAATTACTAATCTACAAATATTTCAGGTCCCAAACCGAAGAAGACACACCAGAAAATATTCATAAAGCCTCCTTGGGTGGACAATAAAAAAACGGAAAAATATTCTTAAAGGGGTATTCCAGTTTCAGCAAAAATATATTTTTTGTAAATGAAAAAAAAAAAAAAAGATACAAATTTCCAATATATTTTCCTTATCAATTTCTCACAGGTTTTCAAGATCTCTGCTTGCAGTCATTCAATAGAAACTTTCACAGTTTACTTCTAGGGTATAAAAATGTCTTGGTCATATGACGGACACAGGTGCAAGGGTCGTTACAAGACCGTTCTGACACACATACTGTAACGAGCTGTGCACCTGTGAGTCCATCATGTGACCAGGACAAAATTTTATCCCCTGGGAGTAAACAGTGGATGTTGCCTTCGAATGACAGCATGTTACACCTACAGAAGCATGGTAGCGGGCCCAGTGTGTCAACTATACTTAAAGGGGTTTTCTCATAATTATTTATCAATAGGATAGGTAATAAATGTCTGATCGGTGACTATCTGACCGCTGAGACCACCGGTGATCCCAAGAACGGCGGTCCCTGAGCGCCCTACGTGATGGAGGGGTACCGTGCATGTTCAGCCACTGCTGTATTCACTTTCTAGGGGCTGTTTATCTCCAGCATTCGCAGAAGAAAGTGAATGGAGCGGTGGCTGAGCATGCATTGTACCTCTCCATTCAGATAGGGCACTCTGGGACCTCCGTTCTCGGAATCTGTGGTGGTCTCAGCTGTCAGACCGTTGCTGATCAGATATTTATCACCTATCCTGTAGTTCGGTTATAAATAAGGACTATGGGAAAACCTCTAAGGGCCTGTTCACATCACCATTGCCCTTCCGTTGATGGGTTTCGTCTGAGGTTTCTGTCGGGTTAACCCCTCAACAGAATGGCAAACAGAAACCTACGTTTCTGTTTCCCTCACCATTGAACTCAATGGTGACAGAAACCTAGTTAATGGTTTCAGTTTGTCGCCGTTGTGACAGGGTTCCGTTCTTGACAGAACCAATAGAGCAGTCGACCGCTATTGATTCAGTCAAAACGACGGAACCCTGTCACAACGGCGACAAACCGAAACCATTAACTAGGTTTCTGTCACCATTGAGTTCAATGGTGAGGGAAACAGAAACGTAGGTTTCTGTTGCCATTCCGTTGAGGGGTTAACCCGATGGTAACCTCAGACAGAACCCATCAACGGAAAGGAAGGGTGATAAGAACACAGCCTTAGTCTCCATTGTAGTCACACTTGTGGTAGAAGGTGTGATCATAAAACTTCACAAATGACATCTTAAAGGCTATGTACACCTTTGAAATCAGGTTCTGTTCTTTTTATATAAAACGGTCTATCAGTGTGTGTGTGTGGTACAACTTTCCAAATACTTTTTATTAAAAACAATTTTTACTCTTTGAGATACAGCTGCTTTGTATCCTACATACAGACCAGCTGTAACTAGCACTGAAACCTGTATCTGTCAGGTCAGCGGCACTGACTGGTTCAGTGACAGCAGGTGCTGTGTGTCTCGGACACAGAGGATCGAGCGGATACCGATCACATCGCCTGTGTCTAGATATTGCTGTTACATACTTGTTATGGTGCCCCCTTGTAGTCTTTTGATCCCCTCTCAGAACGTTCACCTAATGTGTCTAGTGCCGCTAGTCACACATGATCAGTAGGTCAGTGCCACAAGTCTATTCCTCTCGTACACGGGCAGTGGGGCGATTTCCTGAAATTCTGCAGGCCAACCAATAAGAATCAGCGCACTAGGGAGACTGCTTCATCTCACCAGCACTAAACACATTAAGTGGATGTCCTGAGAAGGAACCAAACGAACACTAGGGGGCGCCATAGCAAGTATGTAACAGCAATATCTACACAAAGAGGCGTTATTATTTCATTATCCAATTTAAAAAATGTATGTTTTGAGTGATTTAACAGGGAAACGTAATATTTAATCCTGGTACAACCCCCTTAGTAAGGTTTTAACGCAATCAGCACAGACACTGGCGAAGAATGATGGAACACAAGACACGGACGGCCTCATTGATAGACACCAGATCTCATTTTCTTTGAGACTTTGTAAGAACGGAAGAAAAGGTGTCCAACCCTTCAGTCATAAATGTCCATGTAGGAAATTATATGTTGTTTATGTGAAGAAGAAGTGAGGCTGATCCTCCTTTCTCAGCTTTTGTTGTCTTTCTGTATAGATTTCTTTTGTCATGGATTTCCCAGAGTATTTCAGACTTCATATCAATTTCTGCTACATTTACTTCATGGGTGTCTAAGACCTTGAGACTGTGGTTTTCGATTATGCAATGGTGTTGTTCTAGTACACATGAACTTCTCAGACAGTGACCGGTGACAGTCTGAGGACAACCACAAAACTGGTGTTTTGCAAAAATATGCAGGACAAACATGTGCTATTCATAGGCCGAGTATATTGTGCTGGGACAAATCTACAACCGATCCCAAGGGTAAATCCTAGCCCATCATGGTATACAGAACATCCCATCCCATCTACTCTGTTACCTTTATACAAAATCCAAGCAAGCCGGCCACGGTCATCACCGACAAGACACACGTGCTTTCATCCGTAGAATTGTCCACCTTCAACACCATCTTATTAGGTACAAGCGTTTTCAGATCAATTTTATAACCTCTTTAAACCAGTTGGTGCTTTGTCTATGCAGCCATGTACTCTAAAAACAGAGTTAAAGGCTATGTGCACCCTTGAAAATATTTCTTTCCTTAAAAAATGCTTATATTAAAAATAATTTGTACTTTTTGAGATACAGCTGCTTTGTATCCTGTATATAGAGCAGCTGTATCGTGCGCTGAAACCTGAATCTGTCCGGTCCACAGGACTGATGGGTTCAGTGACAGCGCGTCCTGTGTGTCTCAGACATGCCCAAGGAACATTATATCTCAAGGAACATTGTCATAGCAAGTTGCATCTGTTTTAACGTCTGATGTCTTCCTTCGCTGGACTGAAGCATTTTCAACAGTTGTGTCCGGCTCAGACTACAAAACAACTGGCCAGACGCAACCGGGGGTCTCACCACCCGGACTGCAACTAATCGAAACTTCTAATATGTTTCTATGACACATCAAGAGTTTTTTTAAAGGGGTTTTCCCATCTTCTACATTTATGGCATATCCACAGGATAGACACTTTTTCAGTAACTGCCATTCACTTCTATGTGAGTTACTGAAATAGCGTAGCTCAGTGAGTTGACTGTTTCCGTAACTCCCGACCACCCAACCAGGAAGTGGCCGGGAGGCAGCGGGAGCGGATCAAGGTGGAACGGGGTTTAGGGGGCCCCGTTCTAGAGGTAGGTGCAGGTGGAGCACTTATATAATCAGATATTTATAGCATATCCTGTGGATATGCCATAAATGCCCAAGTAGGGAAAACCCCTTTAAAGTAGAATTACTCAAAGATTTCCCTGGTTCATTCCATTCAAACCGTCAACAATATTTTCTTGATGAACCATTACGTGGACATTTCTGTAACCGAGGTCTGCTATGGATGCTAGAACAGCGGAAATTTGTTTTGTAATATCTCCCTCGTATAAGGCAATGGAGACTGAAATAGGGACCTGTATAAATGCATTTCACCCTCCATGGTCGAGCGTGCGGCCAATCTACCAGCACAATAGGAACGTTGCTCATCTCTAGACGTGAGCATGTACCACAATACTGACATTATAAGAAGGACATAAAGGGGATTGGTGTAGTTTTTTTTATGGTCATTTATTTTTGTGATTTGTCTTTTTATTTCGGCTATGGCACTGTGTATGCGATAATGGTCTGCAACCAACAACACATTACGGAAAGATCAAGAAAAAAAAACCTGATCATTAGTTGGCCTCTATTATGACGTCTATTGAGTAATTTTAAGCTTCAATGATGCAGGGTTACCAAGAGATGGCAACCTCTAATGCCCACCATTAAGGTGCCCACAATTTAGTCAGAAGTAACTGCTCTTGCTTTATGTGTCAGTAACTCTAGCAATCAAATCAGGTTTCAAGATGCTCCGAATGAACAACGCTTTAGTTCCCCCCCCACCCCAGAAAAGGGCTCATACACATGGCCGTATTACAGATTTGTGCGGTGCAGATAGGGTTGCACGATGCATCGAAATTTTGATACTCTTTAGATAGCGTGCACCCTCAAACTGTTCAATACTGTTAATTCATGTATTTCGATACGAAGCTGTGTGGCTGCACAGCTAAGCAGCTGCGGCTGTATATAATACAGCTATCGCCCCGCGTCATCAGCATGATGTGATGTGACCAGCGCTGCACTAATGATTGCCGGCACTGAAGACAGAACATCGCGAGCGCACTGCAAAACACCCATATGTTCTGTCTTCTGTGCCGCGCCGGCCGCATCACCTCATGTTGATCGTGCGTGCACACTTGTTGTCAGGAGCAGGGCAATGGCTGTATTACACAGCCACAGCCCCACTCTAATTGAGAATCCTCTCATCTCTGCCGCTATTCCCTTTAATGCTGCGATCAAAGCGGACCACAGCATTCAAGGGGAAAACGAGAAGGGGGGATGCCCTTTGGATCGCATCACAGGGAATCCTCATGATGTGATCGAGGGACATACCATATATGGGCAGACTGCCCAGGGTCCATTGAAGGACCCCAGGGCTGTCTGACCATATTTCCTGTTGTTAGGGCATACTTCGGTATGTCCTAACAACTGCCTGTGAACCATCAGTACACAGGCTAATGTACTGGCATATAGATAGATATCTATAAGCCAGTACATTAAAGATTAAAAAAGTAAAAAAATAAAATAAAGTAATGTTAAATAAAAAATATACACATTTTTTTTTAACAATAAACACTCAAATAAGTCTCAATACATAAAATACACATATTCGGTATCGTCGCAACTGTAATAATAAATTTATAGCGTCATTTATGATGTTTACACGGTTATAAAATAAAAACTGCTTTCTTTCACTTATTAATGTGAGACACGAGGTATTCTGAATTGTGAACCTCTATGTTCCTCACATTAATAGTAATTAACCCCATCATGTACCTCACACATTAACCCAATGTTGTACATGACTGAGGAACATGATGGGGTTAATTATTATTAATGTGAGGCACATGGAGGTTCACAATTCATCACACCACGCGCCTCACATCAGAAAATAACCTTTTCTTATTATTATTGTTGGCAAAGTATTGTTCCGGTATAGAGTATCGCAATACTACACAAAGTATCGGTATCGAAGTCCAAATTCTGGTATTGTGACAACCCTATGTACAGATACGCAATGTTGCCCCCCCCCCCCCCCCAGCCTGCTATAGTATACATATAAAATTGGAGGCACACTTATTTATTTTGTCCATCATGGATTTATACCTCAATCATTGCATGCTGTATTACGTAGGCATTGTCCATTAGTAGCATTGCTTGTAGGTGAGAATTTTAAGGTAAGGCCCCATCACATCATCTTATTGCCTATTGGAGGGATACTAATGTTTTCTTCCAACGGAAAGCTGCATTGTATACCACTGTATAGGTATACAGCGGGTACATTGCCCAGACGCCCCTTCAAACAGAGCAGATATGGACAGTAACTTCAGGAGCTTTCCCAGGGCCAAAGTTAGCAGGCGGAGCGCTTCCTACGCTCTATCCAGGGACTCCGGCATAGGGAAGCTCTTAACATCAATGTCTATATATGGACCATGATGTCAGAAGCGTTAACGTATACCGGTGTTTGATGCCATGCAGTGGCATCGTCACCAATAGGCTCCAATGTTCTATATAAAAATTAAAAATAAAACAACTCTGCGTGGAATATGTTTTTTGCTGGATTCCTCAGGATGGATTAGCATGGTTTACTACGCTATAAAATCCTTAAAAAAAAAATAGGTATACTGACCTATACCAGTCTGCCGGAGGCCGGATGGAAACTCTTGACTGTCGGGCCAATTCGGCTCTATGGACACATTTAGTGTTTTCAATCACTAGCTTTCCCCGACATACACAATAAGTGTAGGGCACAAACATGAAGTAAAGGAGGCCCAATACAGACTCGTAGGTCCGCATACCATGATTATCAGTAATAAACCCTACTGTATCCGTGGCAATCTATTATAGCCTCCCGGCTCCCGTAGCCCTACATGAATGTTTAGGTGACTGCTATTTCATATCATATACCTAACCATGTTTGTCAAAAAAAAACAAAAAAAAACAGGGACAATCCAATTTAAATACGGTAGTTAATTTGCGATAAAAACATGGAGCTTGTAAATGTAGTACTGACGTGACTAAAGCAAGCGCAGACCCCGGCACACTCCTCACTATATTCAGAGCAGACCTCCAGGCACAGACACGCTTTCTCTATTGATGCTGGTTTAGAATTAGGAGCAGCAAGAGATTTCATCGTACTTCTCTGCAATCTATTACTCATTTTCCAAGTGTTTGTCCTGCAGGACAAGGATAGCGAGGGAAGGACAGGGACAGTACAGGGACAGTACAGGGGAAGAGGCGACAACGGCTGCCGCAGGATTTAACCACCCACTTTAAACACGGTCATTGCCCATCTGCTCTGGGTAAGAGGCGAGGAGGAGCAGCAGACCTGCACAGACGGAGAGTTTATATTTATTTATTTCACTAATGCCTCTCAGGCCCGAAATCCACAAGAAAATCCCGGCTAAACCTCTTATTCACTCATTAAAGTAACTCACGGGATATTGAGATTCCAGGGAGCCCCAGCAACAGTACACAAAAACACAGGCCAATGTGAGGGCAACCATCCGGAGAGGAGATCACAGTGAAAAAGGTTTCTAGAGCGTCTTCAGCATAAGAAACCCAACTACAATCCCACAAGACCCCCGATAAAGTCTCATCGAACCCCCTTACTCCTTAATTCTGAATTCACCATCCACATCACCGGATTTAAAATTCTAAAGGGTCTGGATGTCTTTCTCGAGTGTAATAATATTACAAGTTATGGTTACTAGATTACTGGAGACGGGTCATTGGATTCAGAGATTTATTCGGATTGCAATATTTCAAGTCGAAAAGGAATTTTTCCCTAAAATGAGTCAAAATTGCCTTTTTCCTCATGAGGGTTTTTGCCATCCTCTGGATCAACATTACAGGATAATCGGCTGAACGGTTACTACGTAAGCACCGATGGTAAAATAGCATCTGATAAAGGACAGAATACTTTTTACTTCCGATCTTGATCTATTAATTATGGATAGAACTATTAATTAGGAAAACAATAAGCATATGACAGATGCTCAGAAGGCAGAATATGCAATAGAAAATCAGGTAGTGTATAAAAGATGGCATGCAGTCTAGTGCCCATAGGGGGGAGATTTATTAAAACTGGCGTTGTATATGCCAGTCTTAAACCTGTGAGTGTGATAAAGTAAGATGCGCCAAATTTATTTACAGGCGTAAGCTCACGCTCATTTCCATTAGCAAACTTATAACCTGTATGTGGTATTGCAGCAGGATTACATAGCACGAGTGTCAACCAGCGGGCTCTATTACGGCTGTAGCAGCTTCACATATTACGTACCTCCAATGCTGCTGAAGGAATGGATGTCACCCCGTCATCCTAACCTAAATACTAGTGGTGCTACAATGATCTGATGCGGTCAGCATCTCATTATACATCAGATACATCAGATACACATTGTGCATTGTGTTTGCCCCACTTTCAGACACACACAGAAAGGCATTGCACACATGAGCTCTAGAAGATCAATGTTCAACACCAGGAAAACCGAAGTAGTTCGAAGTGATACAGAGAACCCAGATCTGAAGTGTTTCAGAACTGTACAATACTGCCACCTGCTGGAAAGTGACAATATTGTGCCAAATTCAAACATGATTTACAACTCAAGCTTTCATTAAAAGAAATGATGGTGTCCACGTTTTATTTAGTGAATGATGGCTGAAAGCGTGGAGTGAGGACTTTTTGTATTGATCTGAAGTGACATATATGTGGCATTTTATAGATCCCCAAATATATACAGTGTGAAATTGAATACATTTGTGCCATCACATTTAAAAAAAAAAAATTAAAAGAAAAATTCGGCTACATCTTTCTGAACATTGAAAAAGGACTGGCTATTCACGCTGCTGTTTCAGTACAATTTTTTTCCCCGGTTATCGTGAAATAGCGGCAAAATGCAGATTTCGCTGTAATCGTGGCAAGAAAACAAAAGGCTCCAAATCTGCAACATGAAAACCCAGCCTAAGGAAAAAGTTGGCCAAATTAGTAGCAGTGGTACACATGTACACAAAGGGAGAAGACGATTATAAAATGCGCTTTTATTGGGAAAACACTGATTTATAAATAAATACGTACAAGATTATTAATGATATCTGGTCTAGTAATACAAAATGTTTTGATATGAGTTTTATACCATAAAAAAGTGGATGTATTCCTCATACTGGTTCCGTATTCATTTATTGCATGTTTAATGAATATAATCTATAAGAAGAAAAAAAAAACGTTCCATCAACCCTCGTTCAGACGCGGCAGAATATGTGCAGATTTCCAGTTTTGCCTCCACACGAAAAATCCACAACAAAGTTCAGCCTTATACATGTGAACAGGTGTTTTAAATACTCTATGTACATATAGCGGACTTTATCGCTGCAGATCTGAGGGCGCACTGCAAATGATCAAATCTGCAGCTAGTCCATTATGTGACATATTGGCCGCAAAATGCAAGGGGTGGAATCCGTGGCACATCTGCAACAAAATCCACGAGGGATTCTGCATGTATCACAAATCCGCCGTGGATATATCCCTCCACATCTGAACCTGTGGCTTTCCACCCAAAACACTGCATTGACTGTATACAGGTCTTACTCAAAGAATTAGAATATCATTAAAATGTTAATTTCAGTAATTCAATTCAAAAAGTGAAGCTCATATTATACAGATTCATTACACACAGTGATCTATTTCCAGATTTCTCTTTTATAAATGCAACAATACAGATGAGTTGAAGGCCACGATCATAAAACCTGGGCTTCCATAACACCTCAGCAGTGCCACAGGCTGATCACCTCCATGCCACGCCGCATTGAGAACACCTCAGCAGTGCCACAGGCTGATCACCTCCATGCCACGCCGCATTGAGAACACCTCAGCAGTGCCACAGGCTGATCACCTCCATGCCACGCCGCATTGAGAACACCTCAGCAGTGCCACAGGCTGATCGCCTCCATGCCACGCCGCATTGATAACACCTCAGCAGTGCCACAGGCTGATCGCCTCCATGCCACGCCGCATTGCTAACACCTCAGCAGTGCCACAGGCTGATCACCTCCATGCCACGCCGCATTGATAACACCTCAGCAGTGCCACAGGCTGATCACCTCCATGCCACGCCGCATTGAGAACACCTCAGCAGTGCCACAGGCTGATCACCTCCATGCCACACCGCATTGATAACACCTCAGCAGTGCCACAGGCTGGTCGCCTCCATGCCACGCCGCATTTATAACACCTCAGCAGTGCCACAGGCTGATCGCCTCCATGCCACGCCGCATTGATAACACCTCAGCAGTGCCACAGGCTGATCGCCTCCATGCCACGCCGCATTGATAACACCTCAGCAGTGCCACAGGCTGATCACCTCCATGCCACACCGCATTGATAACACCTCAGCAGTGCCACAGGCTGGTCGCCTCCATGCCACGCCGCATTGATGCAGTAATTCATGCAAAAGGAGCCCCGACCAAGTATTGAGGGCAGATACTGGACATACTTTTCAGTAGGACAACATTTCAGTTTTAAAAATCTATTTTTGAAATTGGGCTTTTATAATATTCTCATTTTCTGAGACACTAAATTGTGGGTTTGCATTAACTGTTCCCATAATCATCAACATTAAAAAATACAAAATAAATGCTGGGAATAGATCGCTCTGTGTGTAATGAATCTATAGAATATGAGTTTCACTTTTTGAATTGAATTACTGAAATTAACTTTTTGATGATATTGTAATTCATTGAGAAAGACCTGTATTAAGGTTTGTACAGATCAGCATCAGAGATTTCGTCTTATCTCATCAGAGACAGGAGAAAAAGAGAGAAAGAGATAGAGAATGCCGGAACCCAATATACCCCATAATAAGTCAATAAGATCCGATGGACGAAAGGGTCATGTCGTGGCCTCTGGAAGCCACAATGTAAGATGTGTTAGAATTTGCTTCCCAGATTAAGGACTGAAAATGCTGACAGAATTAGAAGAGAAGTGAAGAATACCTTCACTGGTGGGAGAATATTGAATACTTATTTAACAGGGGCTTACCACAGACGTATGTTATAACGTCGTATAGATGGCCTTACAGATAAAAATCAGGTTCTTCTGCATCCTCTAAACCAGGGAGCCACATATTTTACCTCACAATATGCAAATTAATGCACTCGAGCCCTCTCAAAAAATCAGATGCACTAGGAGGGCTCAAGTGCTGCCATCTTCCAGGTGCGTAGACTCACTGGAAAAATAGGATTAAAAACCTTCAAAACTGGTCCCTCAACATCAGAAGTAGAGCCGTTTGGCTAATAGCAGTTAATAAAGAAGACAGCGGACTCATAGTTATGGGTCCGCTGTAATTAAAGCGGCTCTGTCACCACATTATACGTGTCCTATCTCCTACATAATGTGATCGGCGCTGTCATGTAGGTAACAGTGGTTTTTTATTTACAAAAACAATCAATTTTGACCAAGGTATGACCTATTTTAGATTTATGCTAATGACTTTCTTAATAGACAACTGGGCGAGTTTTTAATTTTTGACCAAGTGGGCGTTGTACAGAGGAGTGTATGACGCTGACCAATCGGCATCATATACTGCTCTCCATTCATGTACTCAACACATAGTGATCTCGCGAGATCATGCTGTGCGGTCACTTACTCACACATAAACTTTACTGAAGTGCTCTCGATGTGCTGTGCCGTAAGTCCCACACAAACATTACCGAAGTGTCGGGGTTGTGAATAGACATCGCGTCCTGGCTGGAAGTGAGGTCTATTCACTCTCAAGACACTTCAGTAAAGTTAATGTGTGAGTAAAGTCTTATTTACACGAGCATGGCGCATCTCGGACGTGAAAAACTGTAGTTTTTCACGTCCGAGGTGCATTTGTGTTCTGTGCTGAGGGATGCGATGTCTCGAATCCCACATAGATGAGTCTATGGAGGGATGAGTGACGCGTGAAAAAATAGGACGTCCTATTTTCTCTCGGACCCTTCACACGGTCCTTTGAAACAATGGCTGTGCGAACGGCCACATTAAATTACAAAAGGTCCGTTTCAACGGCCATCACTCGGATGTTTCGCACGCTTGCGTAAATAAGGCCTAAGTGACAGCACATCGTGATCTCGCAAGATCACGATGTCCGAGTACATGAATGGAGAGAAGTGTATGATGCTGATTGGTCACTGATTGGTCAGCGTCATACACTCCTCTCTACAACGCCCAGTTCGTCAAAAGTAAAAACACGCCCAGTTGTCTATTAAGAAACTAATTAGCATAAATCTAAAATAGGACATAACTTGGTCAAAATTGATTGTTTTTCTAAATAAAAACCACTGCTGTTATCTACATTACAGCGCCGATCAGATTATGTAGGAGACAGGACACTTAGAATCTGGTGACAGAGACTCTTTAAAAAAGGGACCTCTCCCCTGCCTCTCTCAGCAAGTCGGAGGTTTCTGACCTTTAGTGGACTAACCTATGGGTGTAGTAATGAAATAAGAGGTTCTTTCAATCTCTCGGATATAGTTACAGTTATTACGGTTGAAAAAAAAAAAAAAAAAGACATGTCCATCAAGTTCAGCCAAGGGAAGGGATACATTTCTACACATTGCCATAGGATTGTATTTTTTCTTTCTAGGAAATTATCTAAGCCTTTTTTTGCAGCATCTACTGTCCCTGCTGTGACGGCTCCTGCGGTGACTATTCCATAGATTCACAGTTCTCACGGTAAAGAAGTCTTGTCGCCTCTGTAGGTTGAACCTTTTTTTCTCCAGACGGAGGGAGTGCCCCCTTGTTTTTTGAGGGGGTTTTACATGGAACAGGATTTCACCATATTTTTTGTATGTGCCATTAATATATTTATATAAGTTAATCATGTCCCCCCTTAGTAGTCTATTTTCAATGCTAGATAGGTTTCATTCTATTAACCCCTTCCCGACATTTGACGTATCCATACACCAAAGTCAGGTAGGGGAAGTATGGAACGGGCTCACGGAATGAACCCGCTCCATACGATGCCGGTATCGGCTGTATGTTACAGCCGACACTTCAGAGTATCGAGAGGGTTCGTTCGTTTAACTCGTTAAATGCCGCGGTCAATAGCGACCGCAGCGTTTGAATCGTTAGAAAGAGGGGGTGACCCCCTCTAACAGCTCATCGCGCCACCCGCAATGCAATTGCGGGGTGGCGATTGTTGCTATGGCTGCCTGGGGGCCTAATAAAGGCCCCCAGGTCCGTCATCTTTGTGCTCCTATTAAGAGCTGCCTCTGGCAGGGCTTAATAGATGCCTGTCAGAATCACAATATACTGCAATACATTAGTATTGCAGTATCTAGTGCAAGCGATCTAACGATCGCTGGTTGAAGTCCACTAGGGGTACTGATAAAAAAAAAAAAAAAAGTAAAAATTAGTACAAAATAGTTGTTTTTTTGTAAAAAAAAATTAAAAACATTCAAAAAACCAAGAGCATAGTAAAAATACAATAAACATAATTGGTATCGCCACATCCGTAAAAGTCTGAACTATTACAATATATCATTATTTAACTCACATGGTGTACGCCATAAAAAAAAAAAATAAACCGCCAGAATCGCTCAATTTTGGTCACCTCATCTCCCACAACAAATGAAATAAAAAGTGATCAAAACGTCGCATGTACCCCATAATGGCATAGTTAAAAACTACAGCTTATCACGTAAAACATAAGCCCTCATACAAGTTAATCGACGGAAAAAAAAAAAAAAAAAGTTATGGCTCTGAGAATATGGTGACACAAAATAAATTGTATTATTTACACTTCGGTTTTTACTTGTAAAAGTAGTAAAATATAGAAAAAACTATAGAAAAAAAAGCAAAGGATTGGAGCAGAACTGTGAACAAATGCCTGACTAGACTGGTGCAAAGCTTCAAAAATAAAGGAGTGACCTCTCCTTATGTGTTAGATATCCAAAAAAGAGAACGTGAAGCAGCACTCAAATAAAGTGAATTTATTCATCCAACATGGAACCATATATTTGGTATCACCGTAATCGTATTGACCCACAGAATAAAGATAACATGTTGTTTTAATTGCACTGTCCCGCAAGTCCATGCCTCTTTTAGTACACGACAATATCTTGCTGGCCTTAGAAGCAGCTGATTGACATTGCATGCTGTTATTTAGTTTATGATCTACAAGTACACCCAGATCCTTCTCAACAAGTGACTCCCCCAGTGTAGCGCCCCCTAGGACATAAGATGAATGCAGGTTGTTGGTACCCAGATGCATAACTTTACATTTAACTTCATTTGCCAAGTGGATGCCCAAATACTTCATGAATTGCAAGCGGATTTAAACCAACTAACATTTTCCATAGTCTGAACTATATTACATAGCTTGGTGTCATCTGCAAAAATAGAAATAGTGCTATTAATCCCATCCTCTATATCATTAATAAATAAGTTGAATAATAGTGGTCCCAGCACTGAACCCTGGGGTACACCACTTATTACTGGGGACCATTCAGAGAGGGAATCATTGACCACAACTCTCTGGATACGGTCCTTGAGCCAATTCTCAATCCAATTACAAACTATACTTTCTAAACCTATAGTCCTTAATTTACCCATTAGATGTCTATGGGGGACAGTGTCAAATGCCTTTGCAAACTCCAAAAACACTAAATCCACAGCGGCCCCTCTGTCTAGACTTCTGCTCACCTCTTCATAAAAACAAATCAGGTTAGTTTGAAAGCTTCTGTCCTTAGTAAAACCGTGCTGGCTGTCACTTATAATGCTATTTATTGTCACATAATCCTGTATATAGTCCCTCAATAGCCCCTCAAACATTTTCCCACGATGGATGTTAAGCTTACTGGTCTATAATTACCCGGGGAAGACCTAGATCCCTTTTTGAAAATAGGCACCACATTTGCCCTGCGCCAGTCCCCTGGCACTATTCCAGTCACTAGAGAATCTCTGAATATTATGAAGAGGGGGACAGAAATAACTGAACTAAGTTCCTTAAGAACTCTAGGGTGTAACCCATCAGGTCCCGGGGCCTTGTGTACGTTTATTTTATTTAACTTAGCTTGCACCATATCTACATTCATCCAATTCAGTAGATCAACTGATATATTAACAGCACTGGCACCGGCTACATCAGCTGCTCTTTCTTCAGTTGTATATACAGAGCTAAAGAACCCATTTAGTAACTCTGCCTTTTCTTGATCCCCTGTGACCAACTCCCCATTACCACTATCTAGGGGTCCTACATGTTCAGACCTTGGCTTTTTAGCATTTATATACTTGAAGAATTTTTGGGGATTTGTTTTACTATCCTTGGCCACCTGCCTTTCATTTTGTATTTTTGCTGATTTTATTACTTTTTTGCAGACTTTATTAAGCTCTTTATATTTTACAAAGGCTGCAGATGTACCCTCAGATTTGTATTTTTTAAATGCCCTTTTTTTGTCATGTATTGCCCCTTTCACAGAAGGTGTAAGCCATGTGGGGTTTAATTTGAGTCGTTTATACTTGTTACCTATAGGAATAAATTTTGCACTATAATTATACAAAGTAGATTTGAAAATCTCCCATTTATAATTTGTCCCATTATTTGACATTAGTTCTTCCCAGTCTATATCCTGAATTGCAGTCCTCATCCTGGGGAAATTGGGCTTCTTAAAATTAAGTATTTTGCCCTCCCAGCCTGCGTTTGTTTTTTACAGTATAGGTAAAATGTAACTATATTATGATCACTGTTACCGAGGTTTTCACGAACATTGATATTCCCAACAAGATCTGCATTATTAGAAATGACCAGATCCAACAGAGCTTCACCTCTAGTCGGGTCTTCCACAAACTGGCCCATAAAATTTTCCTGCAACAGGTTTAGGAAATGTCTCCCCTTTGCAGTTGAAGCCGAAGCATGACGCCTATTTAGTCTCCCATTACCACTACAGTACCCGCCTGTGCAGCCCGCTCCATTTAGTTATATAGCGGACCTTCCATCTCCTCTTTTATATTTAGGGGTCTATAGATTACACCAAAAGTAATTTTTTAAGTGTTTATAGCGTATATAAAATAAAGCACTAATTCAGACAAGAGTGTCAAAATGTAGAACACTGTATTAACCATTTTTCAATGTCAATTGACAGAAAACAAAGACATGACAATTGCCAAATGCGTACAAGATTTTTTTTTTTACACATTTGGCAATTGTCATGGAAAAATATTTAATACAGTTTTCTCCATTTAGACCCTCGTCTGAATTAGTGCTTATTTTCTATACGCTATTGCTGTATAGACAGCCAGATACATGGCAGCTTGTCAGTTACTGGTGAGAGTGGCCGGGGGAGAGCGCCATTCATGAATACAGCAGACTCATAACTAGGAGTATCTACCCATTGTTTTGCACATATTGGTTTTTCTATTTGTGCACTTGCCTCTCTAGGTCCCACTGTACCTGATATCCACTATAAAGAATTGGCTAGGCCATTAATAGGGTATCTAGTGTACAGGTTGGAGTCGTCCCTTGAGTAGGGGCGTTACTCAGACTAGGAAGGGTGACCTTATAGGGTATACCGGAGTCAGTTGTTTTTCTTGTTCGCTCAACTCAATGAACAAAACAAACCCCCCCCCCCCTTATTATTTTTTTGAATCATTATTTGGAGGGATAATCATTTTCCCTTTTTTATCCCAATTTGTTAATGGTTACATTTTACTATGTAATTTTTTTGATCAGCTGATTTTTCGGTGATTTCTGGGTTAATAGTCAAGCAGATTTTTTTTTTATATAAAGAATTTTTTAATTAGTTCTCTTTGCTCAGTCTTTCACTTTTTGTCTTGTGAAATTAACCTATTAATACAATCCTGTGCTGGAAACTAAGTTCTGGTTTGTTAGACTTGCTGGACTATTGGATGCCAGATGAAAGACATATCACTATTTTTTTTTCTTTTTTAACTAAATAGAATCAAAATTGACAACAGAAGTAATGGTAATAAACATAAACCCACCTTTCATAAATAGTTTTCAGGGTGATTTGATCATGGACACCCTCAGTCTCCTCCAGGTACAGGATCAGCCATGACGTTCTATATGGCCACTGCTCTGTAAGGTTGATCCAAGATGCCAACCTATCCCAATTAAAAGTAATCTGGTTGGCTCTAAGTAACCTTCCTACAAGTAGAATACACAAAGAAACAGGTGAGTAATGCGGAAGCATAAAAATTGGATTTTTGTATTCACCGTAATAATCTATAGGCCCTCGCCACTAGGAAGCCGACACTAGGTAGGAGAAAAAGTGTGTTGCTCTGCCCAGGCGGGCCATACGCTTCCCATAGACTTAATTAAATTGGTTTGTACAGAAGAGGTAGGAGCAAAGAAAATACAACCATGGCCAGTAGTACAACAGCAAAAAAAAAAAAAAAATAAACAAAAACAAAAAGTCCTGGGTCCAGTAAAAAATATAAATAGGTGGGATCTGTTTGCCACAATGAACTCAACGAGAAAAGGATTTTATGAGGAGTACAAAAATCCAATTTTCTCATTATGGTCATTGGGGTGGGGGGGGATACTGCATGGGACGACCGAAAGCAGTCCCAGAAGGTGGGCAAAAGGAGGACTCAGACACCAAAGAAGAGGAATTCATGCAGGACAAAAAATTGGGTCTATAAAAATTAAATTTTCATTAGGTCAAAAATAAAAATATGCAAAGGCATATGAATCAAGAGTTTACACATATACAGACTGGAAAAAACAGATGGAGGGCTTTTCTAATGCCAAGGAACATTACTTAAGCATATAAGAGATATACAGAAGGTATCAATGAAATAACGGCGACATGAAAACAGAGGGAAAACACCCCTACAGAAGAGTTATTGGCAATCATACACACATAAATATTGTGAAGAGCTACGACCCCCAAGGGATTAAAAGTACAAGTGAATCATAAGTAATGGAACATATACCAATGGAATGAGAAGCCTAAACATGGCAACAGACGGATCCACCACACCCGACGAGAGTTTCGCAGAGAATGCTTCGTCTGGGGAAGGAATCAGCCATGTGACCAGCCTTTCTAAAGCACCTCATCTTGGAGTACCTTGCGACGCAGGCTGGCATCAGAGCAAACCAGGGTATGAATCTGATAGAACTTCGTACAGATCTGCACCGAAGCCCAGGTAGCAGCCTTGCAAACCCGAAGCTTGGTGCTGTACCACCCAGGATGCAGAGAGCCCTTGTGAAATTGACAGTAACCCGGAAGGGAGAAACCTTGCCCTAAGACCTAAAAGATTCTACAATCACAGATCTAATCCAGAGAGAAATGGTAGCCTTGGAACCCACCAAACTGCGCAGCCCCTCTCCAGAAAAAATAAATAAAAAATCAGAGCGTCTGTACTAATTGGTACCCGAAAGGTAGATGCGCACCGCTCTTACCACAGAGACAAATAGGATGGGGAGGGACAGAAGGAAGGGAGGACAATGTTCTCATTGATGTGGAAGGCAGAGACTCCTTCGAGAGAAAGGATGGGGCCGAACACGACCTTATCCCTGCGGATCTCGAGAAAGGGAGACTCGTAGGATAGCGCAGCCAGTTCCAAAAAACATAGAAGTAATGGCTGCAGGGAAGGCTACCTTCCAGAAAAGAAAAAAAAAAAAAAAAAAAAAAAAGAGAACCAGAGAAAGGAGATCATGCCGCCAGGTCAAGTGACCAGGGCGTACACACTGAGAGCCCTGGGATCCCGAGTCCTGGCCGCATAGGCTGGAACTTTGTGGTTGAGGCGAGATGTGAAGTCGTTGACATCCAATCTACCCTACTTCTGGCAGATTTGGAGGAAAATCTCCAGATAAAGTTATTATTCCCCCAGATTCAGCTTTTTCTTACTAAGGAAGTCTGAAGCCTATTTTTCCACACCCGGCACGTGGATCGCTGACAGAGCCCACACATTACCACTCTGCTCCTGGTGCTGCCCTGACGATTCAGATAGAAGACCACTGTGGAGTTGTCGGTTTGGACCCTGACCGGATGAACTTGGAGAAGTAGAGTGTTAAAGCTGAGAGCTTATCTTCCTGGCCCTCTATTTCAGAAGATGGATCTGCATTAGAGCTTCTTTTTACAACCATGTGCCCTGAACTGTGTGAAGGCCGAAAACCATCCCCCAGCCAGAGAGGCTAGAATCCGTTGAGATGACCAGTCACTGGTCATTTCTAGGGATGGATCAGCCCTGAAATATTGCTGGGGAGGTTTCAACAAGAGTAACTCCTGATGAACCTGGGGGGGGGCAGGAAGATCAATCTCTCCAGGGAATCTTGAGATTGTCCAAGACAACTTCTCCTTGTTGATAATCCATTCAAAACTCTTCAAGGTGTCCAGGGTGATCCAGAGACTGGAAAAATTGTCCTCTCTGCAGGGGGCCTTCACAAGAGGTCATCCAGGTAAGGGATAGGGTAGGTCGAGAGCACTTCTCAAACCCAGGCATAGTCCACGTGAGCAAGACATAACGCCTGAAAAGGATAGTCTTCCCTGACCTTCCCTCCTGAGAAAAGTTACGAAAGGAACAAAACCTCTGCGAACATTGGCAAGGCTGGTGCCGTTGAGGACAGTTCTGAGGTAGAAGGGAACTCTTGCCGCAAGTAGCCCAAGCAAAAAAAAATTATTTAGATGCTTAGCAAAAGTGTCTACCTCCAGCAAAGAGGCCAGTGAGGGCCTTCTTTGAAGCAGGGTCCGCCACCCATGATTTGAGCTAAACAAAGTAATGTATCGCCACCGAATTTGCCATCACTCTGGCAGTGAAATTAACGGAGTCAAGGGAGGCCTCGCATAAGAACTTGAAAGCATGGATAAGCTGGGAAGCCTGCGAAGCTCCATCTTAAATACCCTGGTGAAGCCGTTCAGCCCAGATGGGGAAGGCTTTGCAAACCCAGCAAGAGGCGAATAATGGTTACAGGGTAGGGACCCTGCTGCCACAAAGGCAAATTTAGCCAGAGAATCCAATCCAATCTCTTATCAAGGGAATCGCTAAGAGACCTCTCATCTGACATCATTAGGATAGTGCTCTTGGATAGTCGCGACACGGGGATCCACTGAAGGTGAGACAGTCCATATGCAGATCAAATCCTCCTGAAAATGTCAGGGGCACATTCGTGCTTTTGATTTCTCAAACACCTGTCAAGGGGCTTCCATTGCCTAAAGAAGAGTTCCTCAATACGGCAAAAAGACATCTCCCTGAAAGATGGAGTCATCCTTAACATATAAGGTGTTGTTTGCCATGTGAACATACCCTTATAGTGACATGTCAGAATTTTGATTGGTGGGGGTCCGAGCCTAGACTTTCTATTGAGCCCATACATTGCGGGTCTTCGTTGTCTGAGCCTCAACGATCAAAACTTCTGACATGTCACTATGACAAGTTTAGTTGCCTTTTAACACGTTTCAAGTCCTGCATAGTAGCTGACAATTTAGTGAATTGTTCTGACTCTGAATCCTTCGAAGGATTCCCTAGAGGAGACAGGCTGATCCTGTAGAGGCAGCTTATCAAACGCTGGTCCTAACGGGACGCTAGCGAAGAACACGTTGTAGAGCAGAATTTAACTCGGTCGCTTCTGGGCCTCTTACGTGGGAAGGGTGTGTGCTACCCATGGGAGATTCTAGAGGAGTATTGATCTGGGCCACTATTGGGGATAGCAAGCGTTCCAGAAGCTCAATGTTGGTCTGGGAGAGCCTGGAATGGTCCCCTATGGCCTGGAAGAAGAACAATGCCTAGTCAGGGGAAGGGAAAATTATGCAAAGGGTGCGTAGTTCTGGCTGGTCCTGGGCTGCCAGCACTAGAAGAATAGTAAGGAAGGCTAGCTGCAGGGACATTTTTTGTTACAGCAACTGCAATTATAGTGTGTCACTAATGCCACCAAGGCCGATTTGAGTCCTCCCGGGACTGTGGATGGCACAGACAAGCGATGACTGAAGTATCGCCTTACTTCCAGTCCGCACTGAGAAGAGACCTCACAAAAAACGACATGCTGACAAGCCCATGGACATTGCCAGGACCCACCCCCAGCAGTCGAGCGTCTTGTAGACCAGGAAGATGAACATAACAAGGTTGGTGGGGAAACTGCTAGAGAGAATTGTGACCGCATCCACCGGGAACTTTAATGGTTGAGCCCCGGTGGCAGAGAAGTGTCTGGTGGCGCCGTGGGACGTCGAAAGGGGGAAGGGCCCAGTATCCAGCAGTGGTAGCTTAGGTGGACTTCTCTGTAAAAAGTATCACTGGAGTCGGAAAAATAGCTATCAAACTTCCCAGTGTGGACACTCTCACCCTACAATGTCTTTGGGTGCTCGCAGGGTTAAGACACTAGGCTCAAAAAAGGATTAGCTCCGTGTTTGTAGGAAATGGAACGCCTGCCTGGGTGGAGCCAACACTTCCCCACCTAGTGTCAGCCTTCTAGTGGCATAGGCTTATACCTGTGGTGCGGTGTCCCCCAATGACATTAAAGGGTAACTAAACTGTTAAAAAACTTTTGACATGTTAGGGTTTGTTCACACTGCATATTTTCAGCCGTTTTTCGGGCCGTAAACGCCCCGAAAAACGGCTAAAATTACGGAGGCTGAACGCCTCCAAACATCTGCCCATTGATTTTAAATAGGAAAAACTGAATTTCATTCCCACGTGGGCTTTTCTTTATGTGGCCATTTGGACAAAAAGAAGCGCATGTCACTTCTAGAGCCGTTTTTCATTGTCTCAATAGAAAAACAGCTCCAAAAACAGCAGTAAAAAACACATCAAAAAACGCTTGATGCTTTAAAAACGGCAGAAAATCAGATGCGGTTTTCCCTTGAAAACAGCTCCATATTTTACAGCGGTTTTTTGTTTGCCGTATGAACATACCCTTATAGTGACATGTCAGAATTTTGATCGGTGGGGGTCCGAGCCTAGACTTTCTATTGAGCCCATACATTGCGGGTCTCAGTTGTCTGAGCCTCAACGATCAAAACTTCTGACATGTCACTATGACAAGTTTACTTGCCTTTTAACGAGAAATCATTTTACAAAATGTTTCAGCAGAACATGTTTGTATGGAAAGGTTATTCATCCTGATGGAAATAAAAGGGGGGGAATTTATCAACTTTTAGACGCCAGTAGAAAGCAGGTGATCTGCTGCTGATGCTTTTCAAAGACTTCCACATAAGATAAAAGTCCCCCGGCAATCTTTTGTGTATGGGGGGCCTCCAGACCGTGCCCCATCAGTAGATTTCAGGGGAAAGAGGAATCCGGCACGTTGGATATTTAAATAATCAATTTGGTTAATTCATGCTTTTCAAATTAACCTCATGTTTACCACCAGCTCTATTACCTGTTACTGAAACAATGTTTAATAATCTTCTCATAGTCTGAGGACTGATGTCGCTGAACCAGTCTTCCGTCACCAACAATTTAGTGAGGTCAAATGACATTTGACGCGTAATTGTGCGCTGCATCTGCCGCCTTCTATAGGTGTCCTTGAGAGAAAAACAAAAAAAGAAACACACACCTTAATCAATACCACCTAAACTACTCTTAGATCCTGTTAGGCCCAGTTCACATCACATTTTATTCATTCTGTTAAAGTGTTCTGGTTTTTTTTTGGTGTTTATATAATTAATAATAGGATGAGGCAGGGCGTCTATCGCGTTGCATCCTTTTGCCACGGATTTCTATTGTTTAGGGGGAAAAAAAATTATATATATATATATATATATATATATATATATAAACCTGGATACATCTGTATACTGTTTTTAACATGGTCAAAAAAAAAAAAGGCCGTAGGCTAACTAAATCTGAACAAAATGTGAAGTGAACAACACCCGAAGTTCTGCTGAGCCAAACTTATACCACCAGAGGACCCAGACACTCCGTGTCCCCAAAACTGCCTGAAGTTTTTAGCAATAAATATAGGGTTCCTACAGCTAGCAATAACACAGAGGTGTGAATAAGGCCTAAGGACAAGACCATAACATCAGTGCTCCACATGAACCAAACTGAGCAACAGAACATACTGAATTCTTGTATATACCTGCAATAACAAATTAAAATTCCCTTGCTTAAGCGTTTCATGTTGAAACCGTGTTTCCCCCATACGTTTCAGTGTTACATCAGTTCATTGCCTTGGATATCCCAATTGTATGGCAGTATAGGATCTATATGTTGTCCTACTGATGAGCAAAGACACATACAGAATATAGAATCCTGTCCGGTCATCAAGTTTCTCTATATTAGAACCTATTCATATGAGCGTTGTTCATTTCCCGGTGCTGTCCAAGCGTCTAACTGACAGCACACGGACTGAACACGGACCCATTAAAGCTCAATGGAAATATTCACATGACCAATTTTCTAAACAGACCATCGGTCCATGCAGAGAAAATAGCAGCTTGCACTAGTTTGGTCCAGTTCTCGCATTAGACTCGCCCATTCAAGTTAACAGATCAGTGAATACAAAAAATAAAAATCGGACCGCAGTGACGCTGACTGCGGTCCGTTTTTCAGTGAATTATTGCTAGGGGATACTGAAAAAAGCAGTTTTGTTTTTTTCACTGACGTCAAAAACTGATGATCACTGATGCTACACTGGCGTTATAAACGGACACAGAACGCACTCTGACACAATACTAATTGATCTCGGCTGTACAATTGGCAGTTTTTCCCAAAAGAAACACTGATGGGTTTTAGAACGCTTGTCTGAATAAGGCCTTACTGTACAGAACCAGGTGTAAAAACACTTCTAAAAATAGAAAACAGGACATGCCCTGTCCAGACACTGAACCAGCAAGCAATGCCAGGGAATGTGAAGTCAGAGCATGCCAAAAATCAGATCAGTACAATAGAACGGGGAGTTCACAATGATTTTTTTTTACTAGTTTCTTGACGCGGAAGCCGCTTCGGAAAACGCGCCTAAAAACGGCCGAAAATGCCTCCCATTAACTTCAATGGGAGGCGGAGGCGTTTTTTTCCCGCGAGCGGAAAAACCGTCTTGCGGGAAAAAGAAGGGACATGCCCTATCTTCGGGCGTTTACGCATCTGACCTCAGAGAAAGCGTATTTTGCAGCATTTTTTGCCCACGGCGCTCAATGACTGCGGGCGAAAAACGCCGCGAAAATCGGTGTGCAGGCAGAGCAAAATCTGCCTCAAAATTCCAAACTGAATTTTGAGGCAGATTTTCCACCTGAAAGAAAACTCTGTGTGAACCCAGCCTAAAGGGAGGCAATGCTTTCGTAAAATAGTTCAACGGTGTTAAGGGGTTGAAGATATACTTCAACTGGTTCACAGGCCCCTTAAATGTCAATTTATTATTTCTACTTTGAATAAAAACTTTTGGAGACTAGCCAGCTACTCATTCTTTTTTCCGAAGTCTAGTGGTTTTCGTTATTGCCACAGAAACTCAATACAAGTCAAAAAATCTGATACCAATATTTGTCAACCCAGTAGATAAAACTCCTTGGCTGCAGGACGCACGCATACCTACCAGTGCCGGGTCTTGTGAGGTTGACAGATCTCTGAATATACCAGATGTAAACCAGGTTATAGTGTATACGGCATGGCCACTGGCTGCATAGGAAATACAGGCTTTTGTTACAGGCCACAATCCTGACATTTGGAGAGCAAACTAGGCATGTGAGACGACGGCCCGCTCTCCGATTCTGCTGTTATACCGGCGAGACAGACGCATGCTTATTATTTATCTACCATTCTGGCGAGCTAAAGACTTCGTATTTTCCATGAGAAACACTTTAGAGATGGAGAAGTGAAAAGGCGGGTTAATCCAAAATAGAATTCAGCACGGTGGCGGAGCGCTCACTCTTACCCGTCTGTTCAGGGCTGTTTTGCTGCCAAGTTTTGAGGTTTCTGCAAGACTGTGCTGAGAGACTCGACGATCCAGATCTTCATGACCTCCTATGGAGGGAGGAGAATACACACAAGTCACAATCACGTACGTCTAGGAAACAGACGCCTGCACTTTCCTGCATCTTCGAAGGACGCCAGTTTGTGGAAAACAAGGAACGCTCCATATGCGGAACTGCTAATTGCAAAGCCTTATCTTCTGAAAATATATAAAAAGCATGGAAGGGAAGCCAAGTTCTACTGCGACAACCCATCAGCCATCTGCGAGAGAAAGTCTAAGTAACAAGGTCACAGCGTACACTGACGGGATGTAGAGCCCATAATGCCTCAACCGCTACCGCTTCATATACTGGTGGATGTACGGTATTTATTCTGAAGTCAAGTTTTAATGATTATCTGTCTGCTCTCCTGACAGTCTGTTTTATTAAACACTTGTATACACATGAAATGACAATTTGAGCATTTTTTTGCTATTCCTCCTGGTAATGTATGAATAAATTGACAACTGGGTGTTACCATCCCGCTAGGCGATGGGGCGTGTTTCTGGATTCTTTGACCATGTCCAGTCATTGCGCAGTATCAGACGGTGTATGGTAACACTCTATTGACAAGTTACATCAGCGGTTTTTCCAAAGGAGCGGGCAGGCACCGGCTGCGGATGTCATTCACCGATTTCACAGCTGGGGGCAGGTAAGAGAGCGCAGGACACAGAGGGCCAGTATATTTTCCTCTTTTTTTTTTTTTTAAATGACCACCAAGAATTGTATTATTACATGTGGAGCGCAGAACAGCTGACCAGTTGGAGGACCGGATAGTTGATTTAACATTATCACTATGTATTCCAATGAGTGTAATATCTATTTATTACATTTTTTATTAATACCAGTGCAACATATTCTGTAATGGTGGGGACTTCCAAATCGTATTTCTCAATCTCGGACACAAAACACACACGTCATTGGAAGCCTACGGACCATGATTGTGACTCACGCCCGTTAATAAATATGACATTAATTGGCCCCTCCACAATCTTGAATGCAACTTATAAGGGGTTGTCTAGTGTCAGCAAATAAATCTCATTATTTGTATACAATTTTCCAATATACTTTCTGTATCGCTTTCGCACCGTTCTCAAGATCTCTGCTGGCAATCATTCAATAGGAACCTTCACTGCTTACTGAGACACCGCTCTAATAACTGTACAGTAACGAGCTGTGCACCTGTGTGTCCATCACATGACCATGGACAGAACATTATCCACTGGAAATAAACAATAAAAGTTCCTGCTGAATAACAACAAGCAGAGATCTTGAAAACTATGAGGAATTGATACATAAAGTATATTAGACAATTGCATAACTTTTCATTATACAATGATTAGCCTTTACTTGCTGAAACCGGACTACGCCTTTAGACATTTCTCAATTAAATTGGGCCATGTATAGAGATGAAAAAAAAAAAAAACACAGGTCCAGCTTAGTACTAGATTTGAAGGACCTAACATTCGTGCTTACATCCCCAGGACTCAGATACCCACCTGCAACAAGAGGTCTCCCCAACAGGATCCCCCGGCTGCGGTACCACCATCTCCCTGCTGCACTTCAGGGATCCCGGTAAGATCAGTCCAACTAGCGCAGACTGCAGACTGCTGGTTTTCTTATACTTTTTCAGGTTCTGTTGCATAACCTGACTGCACTGTGTGAACTAGTCCTAACTCACCTGCATTATCCATCCCCAGCACATCTCCATTGGTAGTTGCTGCCACACACATCTTTTTAGCACTGCTCAATCCGCGGCTGTTCAGGAAAACTGGAAGGTGCACTATATTGCGCATGTAATCATGTCCGTTAATGTTGGAATCTCTCAAAACACTATTAAGATTCTGGTTGATGGCCTTGATAATAATGTGAGGGTCACTAGCAAAGATGGCGATGAAGGGACCCTTGGAAAACAAGATCCGCACCTGAAAAAGAAACAGAAAATTAATTAGCATCCTATCGTCTTTTATTATTATTATTAATTATTTTCTGGCTAATTATTCTTCGTGACAATCTGTCTGACGAATAATGAAGCAGGACAAAAATACTATGTTCTCCCACTATTTCAGTAAAAACATTATCATAGGTTAATAACGGAGCTTGTAATAGGAAAATTGCATGTCATACATTAACAGATGAACGGCAGAATTTGTTTGATTTGTTCATTAATGAGCCATTTTAGTAATGGCAGCAATTTGCATAAATCACATGAAATAAAACAAGTGGTTCTGTGAATAAAATGGCTTTTAAATGCACACATATAATCCTCCACCAGGTGGGGCTATAACACAATGACTAATCCTGGAAGGTCAGTATCGGCAGCAATGTCATTTTCTGCTTGCTCCAGTATAGAGTAAAGTCGTACATTGGAAATATCCAGTTCCCGGATAGCAATGGAGAGATTAGAAGGATGCTTCATTTTTATTTGTTTGATCATATTTCTGTGCAGGGACATTCATGAGGTGCTCGGTCACTCTCTAGAACAGCGCTCCGGGCACAAATTCACAAGCTGGTTGTAAAAGCCCCAATCGACTATGATTATAGAATGAACCGTCGTGTAGATCATTTGCAGAACCTCCAATAATGTTTATTATGGCTGTAAACCGGCAGTAATATGATGTATCCAGCACCAGCTACAAGCTGGATTTCACAGGCTACTAAGAGTCCTGGACAATCATTTGTTACCTACAAAGTCCTCAGATCTAGAATTTATTTCTTTGTAACTTTACACAAGAAGATCGCGATGCAGACAGGGGGACGTGTGAATGTTCGTCAACGTTTTTCCAGGATTAGAAAAAGATGGCCGCTTTCTTCCAGAAACCGCACCACATCTATTTATAGGTTGTGTCCGGTATTGCATCTCAGCACCACTAGAGTTGGGCTGGGCTGCAATACCACACACAACCTGCGGACAGGAGGGGGCACTGTTTTTAAAAAAATAAATAAAAACAGACCTTTTTCTATTCCTGGACAAGCCCTTATTAGAGTGGTTAAATCGGGGGGGGGGGGCATGGCTTAGCGGCATATGTGAGCGGACGCAGGAACCGGAGCTCCCGCTGCCGATATCCTGAAACACATCCTGTGGCTAAATTTCTCTAACAAAGACATACCTGTGCAGAGAGGGGAGAAGGAGGAGAACCTGGTGACACTATTCTGTAGAATCTGGAGGCTGTAATGACCCGTTCAAGGAAGTCTAAGGCGGCAGAGGAAGGTGAGCTGGGATTACAAGATGGCGCCGACATGTGCGTGATGGCAGAGAACAGAGACTTGAGAGGGGCGGCGGCATCCCGACTGGAGCGCTTTGCCAGAAAGACACCCGTGAAGGCAGATGCTGGAGGAGAGATGACAGGAGGAGGGAAAAAGCAGGCAGGCTACTCCGGGTCCAGATATGAACCGCTGCGGGCACAGGTGGACTCAGAGGAGGAGGAGGAGAATGGAGAAGATGTTGCAGGCAGCTCAGGAGGAGGGCTGGATCGAGGCCCGCACAATTCAAATAAGCCTGGGCCTACGTTGGCAGATGTTTTTTCGGCGGTAAGCCTATGTAATGCCACACTAGCTAAACTCACTTGCCAGGTGGGCGGAATAAAGGAGGATATTTCCATAATACGGCACGATCTGCAGAAGGTGTCGGAGCGTACAACAGCGGTGGAAGGTAGAGTCAGTGATGTGGAAGACAGAATGCTGCCCATGAGGAGAGATGTAAATGCGGTAGCTGTGGATGTTACTTATCTGTTATCTAAAACGGATGACCTGGAGAACCGTTTACGTCGCAATAACGTACGGATGGTGGGAATACCCGAAAAAGTGGAAGGGTCCAATCCGGATTCCTATTTCGAAAAATGGTTACTGGAGGTGTTTGGCAAGGAGTCGTTGACACCATTGTTTGCGGTGGAAAGAGCCCATAGAGTACCAACTCGCCCGGGTCCACCTGGACGGCCGCCAAGACCTGTGCTGGTAAAGCTGCTTCATTATAAGGACAGAGATTTAATTCTTCGCCAGGCCCGGGAAAAGCAGGATATACGGGTGAATGGTGTGAAAGTGTCATTTTACCCGGATTTTTCTGTAGAGGTCCAGAAAAGAAGGATGCAATTTCTGGATATCAAACGACGACTGAGGGATCTGCGTGTTCAATACTCCATGTTGTACCCGGTGAAACTTCGAGTTGCGGCGCTGGGATCTGTACAATTTTTTGAGAACTCAAAAGACGCGTTAAGATGGCTGGACAGTCACGAGGATCGCCTTCGTCAGAATCGAGAGGAAGCTGCTGCGTGATTATCAGGTGGATGGTTGAAGAGGGGACTCTGCTTACTATGAAAAAGGAGGATGCGCCGCACAGGGGAATAAGGCATTGTTTTTTCTGCATTTTATTTACTGTTCTAATTTGGGGCTGCAGCCTCTAGGTTTATAATGCTGAAGGAAAGACAGAGATGTCAGGTTAATTGAAGATGTTGGAGTCACTAAAATGCTATATGTCTATGGTAGTAAGGTGGCGGGAGGTTTGTGGTTCTCAGGTTTATATTGTGGGAAAAGATGTGTTTCTGCAGTGCAAATGGGAAGCTGAATAGTCACATTGGTGGAGATTTCTTCACCAGCCCGGGCCCTCTTTGGAGGGTAAGTTTCTGGAATGTTGGGCGGGCTAGGGAGGGGGGTGGAGGGAGGAGAATGTTTTGGAGGGAAAGGGAGTTGGAAATGCAGTACGCTCTGACTGGCACTGGATTCAAGGGTAATGGCCTCTGTCAGATAAAAAAAAAAATGGATAGATGGGGGGTAGGGTAAATCTTTTGTCCTGGAATGTGAGAGGTATGGGAGAGGCAACAAAACGGCGAGCTATATTTGACTTTCTGAAAGGGCAGTCTGCTGGAGTGATGGGACTACAGAAAACGCATCTTACTACTGACACGGTGCAACAGGCACATAGGGTGTGGATTAGACACAGCTTTCACTCCTATCATTCCACATATTCAAGGGGGGTTAGTCTCCTGGTTCATAGGGATGTACCTTTTTGCTGTTTGGCTTCCTTTAAAGATGGAGAGGGCAGATATGTAGGGGTACATTGTAAGTTGTTTAATTGGGAATGTATAATTGTGGTACTGTATGTGCCTCCCCCATACTCGGTGGTTCCAATAAGAGAAGTGTTGGAAAGGCTGGCTAGTTGGCCGATGGTCCCGACTATACTTATGGGAGATTTCAACAATGTAATGGATATAAGACGTGATAAATTTCCAAAAGGGGGGGGGGGGGTAGGTGAGGCTGCTCTGACGCGGTTTGGGAAGTACATGATAGAGGTGGGGTACACGGATATTTGGCGGGCAAAGTGGCCCTCTACTACGCAATATTCTTGTGTGTCATCTACTTATGGATCGTTGTCTAGAATAGATTTGATGTTTAGTAACGGGTTAGGGATTGAGTGTGTGGAAGGGGTGGAATATCTGCCAAGGTCACTGTCTGATCACTCCCCAATGATATTGAAAGTTCGAACTAGCCCACAGATGGGGGGGCTAAGACTGCATTGGAGGCTAAATCCATTCTGGATACGACTAGTGGGGGAGGAGATAATAACTGAGCTTGCAGGAGTACTTTGAGTTTAATAAAGGTACGGTACCTATAGATATCTTATGGGATGCTATGAAGGCGAATATCAGGGGGGTGTATATCCGGGAAATCACGACCATTAAAAATAGATCACGACAGGTGGGAAAACATCTACTGGAAAGGGTGACATTATCCGAGGAGACTCATGTAGCTAATAATACAGCAGAAACGAAGGCCCAGTGGAAGGTAGCCCTAAAATTACTAAAGGAACATCAACTGGAACAGGCAGCTAATAAAAGGTTGTTTTTGCAGCAAAAATATTATGAGGAGGGGGAAATGACGGGCAGACTGTTGGCAAATATGGCTAGGCCTCAGCGGGAGGGTGCGTTCATCCACCAATTGCAGGATAAAGAGGGGACACTGGTTGGAGAAACAGGGGACATACTGGATGTGTTGAAGTCCTTCTATACCGAGCTGTATCGTACGAGGGTAGATTATCCGGAAGATCTATTGACAGACTATCTAGAGGAAATGGAGTGGGTTACCTTAGGGGAGGAGGAGAGAGAGTGGCTGGAAGAGCCAATTACATTGGAGGAATTGCAGGAAGCAGTGAGTTCTATGGCAAATGAAAAGGCTCCAGGCATGGATGGTATACCTACTGAGATGTACAAAACATATGGGCGGGAGCTTCTGCCAGAGTTATTAGAGGTGTTCCAAGATAGTTTTGCCAGGGGACGACTGCCGCAGACTATGTATGAAGCGGCAATAGTAGTCATTCCTAAAGAGGGGAAAGATCGAACACAGCCGGATTCTTATAGACCAATATCCCTGCTGTCTGCAGATGTAAAAATTTTAGCAAAGGTTCTGGCTAATAGGCTGACAAGAGTGGTGACTAAGATAGTGGGCCCGGATCAGTCGGGATTTATGCCATCAAGATCTACAGCAGTCAATCTAAGAAGATTATTCTTGAATTTGCAGACAGAGGCTGCAGATACACAGGGTAGAGCAGTGTTGTCCTTAGACGCGGCTAAGGCATTTGATAGTGTGGAGTGGGGGTATCTGTGGGCTGTTTTGGAGCGGTTCGGATTTGGGAATAATTTTATAACATGGGTAAAATTGCTGTATAAGGAACCGGTGGCTAGGATTCGAGCCAATGGGCGGATGTCAGATTCCTTTAGACTAGAGAGGGGGACGCGTCAGGGATGTCCACTTTCCCCGCTATTATTCGCTCTAGCGATCGAACCTCTGGCAAATGTGGTAAGGCAACATCCGGGTATAGAAGGGTTTCGATGTGGGGAGCTGGAGGAACGCATAGCATTTTATGCGGATGATATTTTACTATTCCTGGGAGAGATAGTTCGGTCACTGCCGTTGATAATGACCATATTGGAACGGTTTGGCAAATTTTCAGGGCTTCAAATTAATTGGAGTAAGTCGACATTGCTGCCACTCAAACCATTGGAGGTGCCACTGGTGGTGGGGGGAATTGCTGTACCTTGTGTTAAGGAATTTAAATATCTGGGGATTAAGGTCTCGGCGAGGGTGCAGGATTTTGTTGCGCTGAATGTGAAACCATTATTGGACAAACTAAAAGATAAGACCAGAATATGGCTTGGACTACCACTTTCAGCGCTAGGAAGAGCAAACCTGATTAAAATGATTCTGATGCCTCAGGTTCTTTATGTGGTGCATAATGCCCCAGTGTGGTTGCCTAAATACTGGTTCAGGAGAATACATAATCTGTTTAGGGACTTAGTGTGGAAAAGGGGGATCCCCAGGATTAAATTGGAAAAATTACAATTGCCAACGGAAAAGGGAGGATTAGCTATTCCAAATGCGTGGATATATTACTTAGCAGCCCAAGCACAACATTTTAAAGGTTGGAAGAATAGGGAAGAGTGGGACTCTAGTGGGAAACTGGTGCATCATTTGAGTCGGGGCGAGGATATACTAGAGGCAATGGAGTCTCATAAACTGAGGAGGGAGGCGAAAGGGAAACCGACTTTGCTATTGATACATAGGGTCTGGTGGGAATGCAAAAAAATACTGGGCGTTACTGGGTGCTCCAATTATATGCCTCTATGGGATAATCCATACTTATGGGAATTCCATATCTTGGACGGCTTTCAGGAGTGGGAACAAGCTGGGGTCAGATATGTATACCAGGTATATGAGGGGGGAAGTCTCAAATTGTTCTCACAGTTACAGGAGGAGTTCGGACTCCCACATCGGATGTTTTATCAATACCTCCAGTTGCGGCATGCGGCGCAGGCCCAGGGTAGATTGGTGGACTTGGGCTGCTCTACTATGGGAGTGATGGAACAGGTGTTGGGAGCAAAAGACACTAAAGGGATTATTTCTGTGATCTATGGTACATTACTTTCCAAATTCCTTGGAGATCCGATGGGGGTGATCAGATGCAAATGGGAAGAGGATGTGGGGAATATAACTGATGATGAGTGGGAGGAGATACTGGAATCGCCCAAAATGCTCTCCATTAATGTAGCACACAGGAGGTCACAACTTTTTCTCCTACATAGAGTGTATAGGACGCCTAAGGTGTTAATGCAAATGAGACTCAGACCAACGCAGGAGTGTCCCAGGTGTTCGTTTGAGGGGGCAGACATAAAGCATATGTTCTGGAGTTGTCCGAAGCTGAATGATTACTGGAAGGAGGTTGGAGGTATGGTAGCGAGGGTATTTGGGAGAGTTTTTCCGTTGGAACCTAAGATTTATGTGTTGGGCTGCATGGGGGAGGAGGGAGGAGATGGAGCTGAATTACTGGCCATAAAAAAGGTTTTGTATCATGCTAGGAAACTAATAGCAAAATATTGGTTGAATGCGGATCCCCCGGAGGTGTCTGAGCTAGTGGAATACGTTAATCACACGGTGGCATTGGAACATCGGATATACCTAAAACGTGGGGCAATACACAAATACGATAAGCAATGGGGAAAATGGGAACACAATTATGGCACTACAGGGAGGTAGAATACACCTTAAGGTGGAATGATCAGGAGGCAAGTATGGATATATCAGTAGGAGGCAGGAGAGAGAATGGTTTTATGAGTCAGGGAAAGGAGGAGGTACTGCGGGGGGGGGGGGAGTTGGGATGGAGGGAAGTGGGAGTTATGATACATATAACTGTATATGTTGTACAAAACTGAAAATGTATTGACGGTTGGAACCAAGTTAATGTGCATGAGATGTATGATATATGTTGTATTATCAATAAAAACTGGTTTGATTTAAAAAAGAGTGGTTAAATCGGGCTCATTTACACATCACGAATCCACAATCACATAGATTACTGGAGTGATCTGAGACAGACTGGTTGCTAGGTACCTGCTGCCTGACAAATCCATTGAGAAGACTGTAGCAATCAGTCTGTCCTAAATGACTCCGCTGTTGGGCTAAAAGCTGGATTGGCACAATCTGCCAACAAAAAAAGGGGACAAGAAGCTAAGCAGGTCAGGTTCAGCGTGGGGCAGCGGTTGACCGCGGTGTGCTTCAAATAACGGTTTAATACAAAGCTGCATGAAGGCAGTTGACACCGTAAAATTAAGAAGTTGCTTTTTTATAAAAAAATGCATGTGCAGCCAATTACTGGCCTCAGCGGTGTATGGCACCAGATCGTTGAGGCGAGTGCAGGTTGCAGTGGTCACATGGGCACGTCATCGCTGCAGCACGTTCAACACAGAGCGGCCGGACCATCAGAGCGAAAGCGGGTTGATCAGGTAAGTTTAGGTTCTTTTATGTTATGTCATTTCCCCCATTCTGTGACTTTTCTTTGGATCCTAGAAATCCCCTTTAATCTCCTTATTCGCTTAAAGGGGTTTTCCCATGAAAGACATAAGACATATCCTCAGGATATCGGACCCGCACCTATCTCTAGAATGGGGCCCCTAAACCTCGTTCTAGCTTTTTGTGCTCACGCCGACTCCCGGCCACTTCCCAATTACATGGTCTGGAGTTACGGAAACCACGTAACTCGATGAGCTATGCAGTTTCAGTGACTTCCATAGTATTGAATGGCACTTACGGAAGCAGCGTAGCATGCGAGCTACCCAGTTTCCATAACTACCATTCAGCTCCATGGAACTTACGGAAACAGCGTAGCTCAGCGAGCTATGCTGTTTTCTTAACTCATGACCATATAAGCTTTTTTATGGTCGGAATTCACCTCATTCGGCTGCAACACAGAGCGGCTGAACGGGGTTTAGGGGGCCCCAATCAGGAGATAGGTGCGGGACCCATAGGAGGGTCCCGTATCTATCTGACATTTATGACATATCCTTTGGATATGTCATAAATGTCTCTGATGGGTAAACCCCTTTAAGGTCCTTGTCCCTGATACGGGCCATGAAAACGAGCACCAATCGACGGAACAGCTCGTTGATCGGCGATCTTTTGCTCTTTGCACAAGGAGCGATGATCAGTTATATCGGAGGATGAGCGATTGTTACTACGATCATTAGTCTTCATACTTTTCCCATCATGTTTACACACGGAGATGTGCTGCCGACCATTTTATTGGCCGCATAAACGAGCCGGTCGGTCGGCGTACAAGTGTTTGCTCATTCATCGGCTGATCGCTGCACGGTTTACCGATCATTGGCCACGTTAAAAGGGCATTTAGTCTCTTTTATATTGAAGTGGTTACTTCTCTGAAGTTTATTTTATAGCAAAGCTTTGCATTCCGAGTCTCTTGGTGTTGTGATATACACGTGTGGTGTGTAAACTCCCTTAAACTTCATTTTTGGGAGGTCTTTTATGGACAAATTATCTGCTTGGGTCCGTTTGTTTTGTCAGATATTTGACATTTAATGCAGTTTTTGACAATTAAAACCAGATTTTTTTTACTCTAAAAGTTCTGGTGATTCTGAGAACATAAGTGGCATGTATGAGCTCTGCACATCAGGAGCTTTTCATTTTAGGAGGTTAGCTGGGGATCATTTTGATATTGTGCCGGGTGTCTTTCTGAAAATATATAGGTATGAGGATGGAAAATGAAGAGAAACAATAGCAACTGAACCTGCCCAGACGAGTCCCACAGAACACTGGCTGCAATTTGGTGAATGGAGAAGATGTGGTCCTAGACTTCTTCCTACCCCAATAAATGTATTCCACTAAAGACGGCCAGAGACATGAGCTAGCTGTCCGCACTAACTGACATTAACATGCATAGTGGTCTCAAGCAGGGAATAAGTGGCTGCCGTATACATAGACTTTAACAAGGGAATACGTACGGTGTCCAGCATATGGAGAACCTTGTCCTGCTCACAGGCGTCCAGGCCATCGATGATCACCACCAGTCTCGTCTGGTTCTGCGTGAAGCCATCTATGGTCTTTGCCATTTTAGCCATCAGTTCCACTTCACACTTCAGAACCTGGAACAAATATTAAGATCGAGAGGTGATCCCGTTTTATAAAATGGTGTCACTTCTTGTGTGTAAAAAGTCCCAGTGTCTCATGTCACCAGCTAGTACTCTCAGGACACTCGGATACTCTAATAGTCACATTGTCATTGGTCAAAGGTAATCCCAGCAAGTCCTTCCTTGAAATGATCCTCTCCATTTTATCCTGTTATTCACAAACACTCTTCTCACTTCTTACAAACTTGTCGTGTTAAAGGACGGGTGTCAAATTTTTTTTTATATAATATTGCTTTTAGTACGGTATTAAAATAAATTTTATTTATTTGTGTTCTTGTGTTGGACTTTTTTCTTTCTTTTACTTCACTATGGGGGCTGCCATATTTTTTTTTTCATCTCTATGTGTCGATTAACGACACATACAGAGATGGAATACGGCCCATACAACCCCATAGAGAATGCGAATGGGAGCCGTTCCATTCACTATAGCGTACGCCGTCTGTGTGGGAACGGCGAATGCGCCGCTCCCACACAGACCAAAAGGAAGGTCTTTGGTAGAGCGACATCAGGCGCCATTTTCATGTGGACCGGAAGCCGCTGCCGGACAGTAAGATGACGACTTCCAGCCATATGTTCAAGGCAGCGAAGACGCAAGGTGTAGGAGCGGAGGCGGCAGGAGCAGGTAAGTTATGTTTTTGATGTGTGTATTAAGTTCGTGTATGTTTGCGTTATACTGTCTGATTACCACTGTATCTAATCCGTCTACACTGTGCATTCGCTCAGAAAATGTAGAAAATTCAACCCCCTCCTTCTCCTGGCACTAGCCAGGATAAGGGAGGGGGGATTGTGTGAGCACACTAGAGCGAGTGTGTCTACCCAAAATTTGCAGCATAAAGCAATGAGGTTGCTTTACCACATTGCCAATGCTGCAATTTCGGGAATTGCTCCCTCTAGTGACCAGCACATGGAAATGTTATAAGTTAGAATCTAATTTATAATATTTCCTGACTTGTGAAAAAATTAAAACAATGTGTAATCCCTTATATACTAACTGTTTAACTGAAGAAAAAAAATAATTTCTAGAGACACATTCCTTTAAAGGCAACTAACAACAAAAGGAGCCCCCCTTTCATTTTTTCTTTCTAACGTGTTGTGTCTTCCCTCCATGCCTCCTCTACATAAGGAATCCCCTGTTCTCTAGCAACTGCTCTAATGCAGAAGTAGCGTTTCTGCGTCCAGGAAAACAGCGCTCAATATGAGCGCTGTGTTCGGGGGTATTTGGTCACAGGGAACTTATTATATGCCATTAGCCCATCAATTTATGTGGCGTGGGAGACAATGGGTATCGAAAAAGAAACCAAGAAAAAAAAAAAAAAAAAACACACATATTTACCATGTTATAGTGATAAATTAAGCTGATAATTAGCTGAAGAAAAATAAATAAAATAAATATGGGACTAGCAAGCACAGCAGTTACCTTCATGAATCCCTCACTCTTCAGCCTGTGCAGCCTGGAGGCGGCGCTATGAAGACGCTTCCTCTGAGAGTTCAAAATGGAATCCATGACCTGCCACCACGTGAGACAGTTGAGGATTAACACCAGGCCGACCACACAGGCCACAGCTATGAGGATAGCATTCACGGTCATATTCTTAGGATCCACTTTGAAGATGGCCAGCAAGATAACCCCAGCAAAGATGCATGCCATTATAAAGATAAAGATCACGAATGATGGGAGGCAACAAGTCTTCTTCCATTTCTTTTTGCCTAAAGGAATAAAAAGGTTTCACTAGTAGATCCTAAATACCACATCTGCAGGTAACACAAGAACCTAACAACGGTTTCTCGCCCAGGAATGTAACAGGGTGCTAGGTTGAAGTAAAAAAAAAGTGTGCAAGTACTTCAAAAGGCCATCAGAATAACCGGACAGCTCCTGGCTCAGGCCTGGTACCGTGGCCGCAGGATGCAAGGTACCACGTCACTCCTGTGAAAAGGAGTGCAACACAATATGGGGTTCATGGGGACAAACAGTCCTGAAACTGGTGTTATTCACAGGATAACAAAAGTCATTGTGCAGTAGAAGCCTTAGACAAGAAGCCAGCATATTCTGATGAGAAGTCCCCAAAGTTTCTCCTAAAACCAAGTGGAAAAACGAATTTACTTCTACCCGAGACAAAACCCAAAGTGCCGCTCTCAAAGGGCTGAGGACCCAGGCCTGGCCCCTGGAAGTTCAGGTACACCACTGATGTATGGTTCTGCAGCGGAATGTCTGCTAGTTTTAGCGGAAATGCTGCAGAATTCCGTTACGTGTGGACAGACCCTATAAAGTTTGAGAAGGTAAAAGAAGTTTATGAAGTCAGCTTTCTGGCAATAAAAAAAACAAAAAACGACCAAATGAACAATTACCTTGTGTTTCTTCCGTTTTAAACACTCTGAAGAGTCGAGTCGCTAGAAAACCAAACTCTCTTTCACAAGCGTCAGACAGCGTGGCGATCATTTCTGCCATGGAGGTCTCTCCCCCGACACTGGATAGCCTATTGTAGTCTGTGAACAGGAACCTGAACAAAAAAAAAAAAAGGAGCAGACCCAATACTGTAGTTATATCGGATTAATGAATTAAACAGCAGTTACACCCTCCAAATCACACAAACTAAATAAACACCTAGAAAAAGGAGGACATATTGGAAAAAGTGGTCAGGAGAGCGTCATCCTCTTTTGTGGAGTTCAGTATACAGATTCACTCTGGAAACAAAACCACTCTGGAAATATTTTTTTTTTTGTTTAAAAAAAAATTAAAAAAAAAACACACAACACTGATCAGGAATTAGCCTATACATTTTTATTTGATTTAAAGTGATGAAAAAAAGGCTTCAAGGCTATGTACACCTTTGAAATCAGAATGTGTGTGTGTGCGTGCGTGCGTGTGCGTGTGCGTGCGTGTGTGCGTGTGTGTGCGTGCGTACGTGTGTGTGTACGTAGGTGTGTGTGTGTACGTAGGTGTGTGTACGTGGGTGTGTGTGTGTGTGTGTACGTGGGTGTGTGTGTGTGTGTACGTGGGTGTGTGTGTGTACGTGGGTGTGTGTGTGTGTGTACGTGGGTGTGTGTGTGTACGTGGGTGTGTGTGTGTGTACGTGGGTGTGTGTGTGTGTGTACGTGGGTGTGTGTGTGTGTGTGTGTGTGTGTGTGTGTACGTGGGTGTGTGTACGTGGGTGTGTGTGTACGTAGGTGTGTGTGTGTGTGTGTACGTGTGTGTGTGTGTGTACGTAGGTGTGTGTGTGTGTGTGTACGTGTGTGTGTGTGTGTACGTAGGTGTGTGTGTGTGTGTGTGTGTGTACGTGTGTGTGTGTGTACGTGTGTGTGTGTGTGTACGTAGGTGTGTGTGTGTGTGTGTGTACGTGTGTGTACGTGTACGTGTGTGTGTGTGTGTACGTGTGTGTGTACGTGTGTGTGTGTGTGTGTGTGTGTGTGTGTGTGTGTGTGTGTGTGTGTGTGTGTACACGTGGGTGTGTGTGTGTGTGTGTGTGTGTGTGTGTGTGGGTGTGTGTGTGTGTGTACGTGGGTGGGTGTACGTGTGTACGTGTGTACGTGTGTACGTGGGTGGGTGTACGTGTGTGTGTGTGTGTACACGTAGGTGTGTGTGTGTGTGTGTGTGTGTACGTGGGTGTGTGTATGTGTGTGTGTGTGTGTGTGTGTACACGTGGGTATGTGTACGTGGGTGTGTGTACGTGGGTGTGTGTGTGTGTGTACGTGGGTGGGTGTACGTGTGTACGTGTGTGTGTGTGTGTACGTGTACGGGTGTGTGTGTGTGTGTACGTGTACGGGTGTGTGTGTGTGTACGTGTACGGGTGTGTGTGTGTGTACGTGTACGGGTGTGTGTGTGCGTACGTGTACGGGTGTGTGTGTGCGTACGTGTACGTGGGTGTGTGTGCGTACGTGTACGTGGGTGTGTGTGCGTACGTGTACGTGGGTGTGTGTGCGTACGTGTACGTGTACGTGTACGTGGGTGCGCGTGTACGTGGGTGCGCGTGTACGTGGGTGCGCGTGTACGTGGGTGCGCGTGTACGTGGGTGTGCGCGTGTGTGTGTGTGTGTACGTGGGTGTGTGTGTGTGTACGCATCTACGTGTGTGGCTGTGCGTGTCGCTTTCTAAATAATTTGGAGGAAATAAACGTGCCCATAAACAAAATAATATATTATTTATGTTGTTGAGTGCCTCTTGCAAAAAGGGAAAAAAAAAGTTAAGATCCTTTTAATATTTAAAAAAAAGTGCACAATTGGAAAAAGAGTAAGGAATTGTTTTTTAATCAAAAACCTCACCTTACTGGCAGTGCCTTGGTTGTCTGCTCTGGGAGCTCAGGGGGATTCACAAACATCAGTTTCAATAGCAATTCCAGGTACCCAATATGTCGTGCCAGCGTTGTACTTAGCACCCAGGCCCAGTTCCAATTTTCTCCTTCCTGACGTCCACCAAAATACACCACAGCTGTAAACCGGAAAATAATATTCAACACAAGGACTCATCATTTCATATACTTACACTTCATTTTGATATTAACAACATTCTGGTTTCCCAAAAATTCCTCCCACCAATTTTCAGTAGGAAAACTGGCCAAGAATCCGACTGACCGTGGAGAAACATAAATCCAACTTAGATTCAGTTTTACTTTACACAACTAGAACCTTGTACAGAACGAAGCTTCGAGTGCAGGAACAGTGGAGAACATTACTGTCAACTTATAGGACATGTGAGATGTCCGTCACCTGAAATGCGCAGTAAATTGTATGCCATCGGATCAGGGATTCCCGGGTTGGAAGGGGCATACTCCCAAATTAAGTGAAGTTGGGATTAAGAAGTGTGGTTGTGAAGATGAGTAGGAAGCCGGAAAATTATTTATACTTGTAAGCAAGACCGTTCTTTAGCCGTAATGCCTATAAAATACTGTAAGCAAACACAGTAAGGAGCGCAGCTCTGAAGCATAAACTGCTGCAACAAGTAAACCATTGCGTAGATTAAAAGGATTTTAAAGTCATGTCAATAAAGCGCATTCATTGCATTATAAAAAGTTATGCGACGTTCTAATATCTATGATAACAGTCAGTAAAACAAATGAAAGATGCTTGTTAACATTCAATGGCTGAAAAACTGATACTATTTATGTGAATTTAAAATATAGATCAAGAAAACCAAAACAAATGCTAAAGTTTTAAAAGGGTCTTCCCATTTTAGACACGTATGTCATAGCCACAGGAGATGCAATAAATGTCTGATAGGCGCAAGTCTCACCTTATGAAAAATTGACTGCCTGATTAGAACGATTTAAAATAGATTTTAATGATAAAGTATTAAAATATGGCTCATGTAGCCCAATTAGACATATGTTCAGGCTCAGACAAGTGGTCAGGGATAGGAGATGGTCTATTAAACTTCCTATGTGTAGACCAAGATCTCCTCTTATAGTATACAACCCTGACAGCTACTTGCTGAAAAATGATTGTTCCAGCCCGCCAGGCTCACAGCATGTGGTCAAAGAGAAAGGATCTGAAAACAGTTCTGTTAACGGACCGCTACTAGGAAACTCTGAGACCACCTGCTGAACAAATGATTCCAACCCTACGCGTTTCAATGTCACTAATGGATGTGACACATCATCAGGGATTGTTTCAAATTCAAATTAGTTAAATGCCGGTTAGCACGATTTTTGTGCCAACATTATTTCTCCCGGCTCGTGCACGATTCTAATGCAAATGGCCGCATACGAGCCGGCGAGACTGGGAGCATGTGAAGGGCAAGAGCCCTCCCCCTGCACTGACGAGGCTGCCGACTCACCGCCAATCACAGACAGACACGTCACAAAGGTGACGTATCCGGACTGCGGCGAGCCTCCTTACAGCCTGGCCAATCAGGATGAAGTATGACGACATGGCGTCCCTCGTAACTCTGGAGACCTAAAGCGGATACACCTACAGACTAGGGACAAGCATGAATCGAGTAAAATACGAGTCACAAAGCAATGGTCAGTGACTTATACTCCATTGCTTGTCGGATAGGACCTGAGTGGTGTGGACAACCGGCCATTAGTATAAAGTAAAAGTACTAGACCTCAAATAACAATATCATATTGTAGATAAACAAAGTTGAGGGTTGATGCTATTAGAAGAATGGAGTTCTTTAGTGGAACATGTAAACCACTCAAAAACGCATATAAAACGCATATATACCGCATCTCTCCCAAGGATGGTAAAAAATGCAATTCGATACTTAGAGAAAACACGCATAGGAGATCTGTTCATTTAAACCCGCGGGGCAAATGGTCTCCATGCGATAGATCCACTGTGCTTCTTTTTGTAGGATCTTTTTGTCATGGTCACCACCTCTCGCCATTGGTTTAACATGCTCAATCCCTTGAAATTTTTAAAATCAGAGAATCACCATGATGGCATTCCCATACATGCCGCGACATCGGGGTATCTTCCTTTCTCCTTGCGTCCCCAATGTGGTCCCTGATCCTTCTTCTAAATTCTTTCTTCGTTTTACCGATATACTGTAGTTAGCAACCACACGTAATCAGATAGACAACACCTTTGGTCTTGCAGTTGATATAGGATCTATTATCAAAGACCCTACCAGTCTTGGTACTTTTAAAATTCTTGCTACATTAAATCGAATTCCATGCCTTAACAAGAGCCACATCTGTAACTTCCATTAAACCCCCTGTCTAACCAGGTGTTTGGTTTATTCTGCATGCTCATGTGGCTATGCACCAAGTGATCCTTTACATTGCGCCCTCTTTTGTATGTGATAAGTGGAGAATCCCCTACCAGATTTCCGATATCGGGGTCAGCTTTCAAGATTCCCCAATATCTCTGCAGGATTTCTCTAATCTCCTTATTCGCGGAATCAAAAGTACCAATAATCCGTATAGTATCGTCATCCTTAATCCGCGGTTTAGGATTGAGAAGGTCATTTCGATTGCATCCTAGCGCATTCTGATAGGCTTGTTTGAGAACATAGTTAGGGTACCCTCTCCGTTTGAATCTACCTTCCAATTCCCTAGCTGAAATTTTATAGTCTGAGATTGTGGAACAATTTCGCCTCGCCCTAAGGAATTGGCCCTTAGGTATTCCACGTTTAAGGTTCACTGGATGGCAACTTTCCCATCTGAGGAGGCATTTGAGGAATTTGTGGCGACTCTGAATGTGAACAATCTTGGCTTATTTTTTACGTGCGAGATCAATGATAGCAAGGTAACGTTCCTCGATGTTATGATCTTTAAAACACCATCTGGGAACATTCAAACCAATATGTTCCGGAAGAAAAGTGCCACGAATAGCCTCCTCAGATGGGAAAGTTGCCATCCAGTGAACCTTAAACGTGGAATACCTAAGGGCCAATTCCTTAGGGTGAGGCGAAATTGTTCCACAATCTCAGACTATAAAATTTCAGCTAGGGAATTGGAAGGTAGATTCAAACGGAGAGGGTACCCTAACTATGTTCTCAAACAAGCCTATCAGAATGCGCTAGGATGCAATCGAAATGACCTTCTCAATCCTAAACCGCGGATTAAGGATGACGTTACTATACGGATTATTGGTACTTTTGATTCCGTGAATAAGGAGATTAGAGAAATCCTGCAGAGATATTGGGGAATTTTGAAAGCTGACCCCGATATCGGAAATCTGGTAGGGGATTCTCCACTTATCACATACAAAAGAGGGCGCAATGTAAAGGATCACTTGGTGCATAGCCACATGAGCATGCAGAATAAACCAAACACCTGGTTAGACAGGGGGTTTAATGGAAGTTACAGATGTGGCTCTTGTAAGGCATGGAATTCGATTTAATGTAGCAAGAATTTTAAAAGTACCAAGACTGGTAGGGTCTTTGATAATAGATCCTATATCAACTGCAAGACCAAAGGTGTTGTCTATCTGATTACGTGTGGTTGCTAACTACAGTATATCGGTAAAACGAAGAAAGCATTTAGAAGAAGGATCAGGGACCACATTGGGGACGCAAGGAGAAAGGAAGATAGACCGATGTCGCGGCACGTATGGGAATGCCATCATGGTGATTCTCTGATTTAAAAATTTCAAGGGATTGAGCATGTTAAACCAATGGCGAGAGGTGGTGACCATGACAAAAAGATCCTACAAAAAGAAGCACAGTGGATCTATCGCATGGAGACCATTAGCCCCGCGGGTTTAAATGAACAGATCTCCTATGCGTGTTTTCTCTAAGTATCGAGTTGCATTTTTTACCATCCTTGGGAGAGATGCGGTATATATGCGTTTTTATATGCGTTTTTTAGTGGTTTACATGTTCCACTAAAGAACTCCATTCTTCTAATAGCATCAACCCTCAACTTTGTTTATCTACAATATGATATTGTTATTTGAGGTCTAGTACTTTTACTTTATACTAATGGCCGGTTGTCTACACCACTCAGGTCCTATCCGACAAGCAATGGAGTATAAGTCACTGACCATTGCTTTGTGACTCGTATTTTACTCGATTCATGCTTGTCCCGAGTCTGTAGGTGTATCCGCTTTAGGTCTCCAGAGTTACGAGGGACGCCATGTCGTCATACTTCATCCTGATTGGCCAGGCTGTAAGGAGGATCGGCGCAGTCCGGATACGTCACCTTTGTGACGTGTCTGTCTGCGATTGGCGGTGAGTCGGCAGCCTCGTCAGTGCAGGGGGAGGGCTCTTGCCCTTCATATGCTCCCAGTCTCGCCGGCTCGTATGCGGCCATTTGCATTAGAGTCGTGCACGAGCCGGGAGAAATAATGTTGGCACAAAAATCGTGCTAACCGGCATTTAACTAATTTGAAACAATCCTTGATGATGTGTCACATCCATTAGTGACATTGAAACGCGTAGGGTTGGAATCATTTGTTCAGCAGGTGGTCTCAGAGTTTCCTAGTAGCGGTCCGTTAACAGAACTGTTTTCAGATCCTTTCTCTTTGACCACATGCTGTGAGCCTGGCGGGCTGGAACAATCATTTTTCAGCAAGTAGCTGTCAGGGTTGTATACTATAAGAGGAGATCTTGGTCTACACATAGGAAGTTTAATAGACCATCTCCTATCCCTGACCACTTGTCTGAGCCTGAACATATGTCTAATTGGGCTACATGAGCCATATTTTAATACTTTATCATTAAAATCTATTTTAAATCGTTCTAATCAGGCAGTAAATTTACCAATTTAGTGAACGGAATATAATACAACCAGCAATTTGATTCAATTTATCTCACCTTATGAACCTGCACTTATCTGGAGAACATGGAAAACAAAGCCTGATGGGGGACTCGCACCGATCAGACATTTCTAGAATATCACGTGGATTTGCCATAAATGTCTGCGATGGGAATAAAGGGTTTGCCACCATATACTCCTCTATCATGTCAATTAGTGCTCTCATTGACTGTCTCTCAATATCCCATTCAACTCCATGGAGAGCGTAAGAGCGTGCATGGCTACCACTTCCATGATAATGGCCATTAGGACCCCCATATTCTCAGGATTAGTGAGGGCCCAAGACGGGTCCCCACTGATCACAAATTGACATGCCATAAAAGTGTTTTAGCAAGAAAAACCCTTTAATGAACATTTGTAAGTTTTAATGTTTGGGCAGAGGGGGCTTCACATTAGTTGCTTTGTTTCAATTATACATAAAAATCACGACAGTACTAACTAGGTATGTTGTCGTTTATCAGAAAACAAGCATGTGAGCACAAAGGATACTGAGGAATACAATACAGAACAGCTTTACTTACTGAAGAATATGTAGAGAACGGCCAGCAAACTGAGCGACACCGATATCCCGAGCTTGGCATCCACCGTGAATGAGAGAAGCAGACCAATAGTGCTGCACATCATAAGAATGAGGAACACAATAAGCCAGGAGAACTGGAAGAGCGGCTCAATCTGCTGCCCAGCGAACGTCTTCATCTCATCTACATAAAAGAAGCAACGCAGATATAAAAAAATAAAACTAGAAAATAAAATATAAAAGCACACAAATTATCCATAATTAGAAATACTTCGGAGCAGGTCCATACTATGCTCACATGGCATATTTTCCCGCGTATTCTGGCACGTAAAAAACGCTTGTATCACGTGCTGAAATACCCTTGAAAACCGCCTGCAAACAGCTTACCATTTATTTCTATGGGAAGTACACCGTGTATTTCATACAAGGAGCATATAAAACACTGCTGAATTAAAAATTGCCACATATTCCTCACTCACCGGAGCTTCTCCAAACCACCAAACCTATCTCCGCCTGACAGCCCTATGTCTACTCCGCTTTTAGATCATCATCACGCCACTGTCGTGGCAGAAGAGGTGTCTTGCTTAATGATGCCACTATTTGACAAGAGAATAGATCTGATCCATGCCTCGATTAACTCGGCACTGGCGCAGATTACTACAAACGCGCAGAAAATAGCGTATTTGGAGAACCGCGTACTGGCGTGTGAAACTACAATGTCTGAGCTGAACAATTCGGTAGCTCAACACCAAAATGCAGAAGTCATTCTGAAAGATAAGCTGGAGGACCTGGAAAACAGGGACAGGCAAAGTAATTTGTGCTTTGTAGGAATTCCTGAACACGTTGTGGGTGACGACCTCATACAACTTCTCACAAAAGACCTCCCTTCCGCCCTCCACCGGACCCAGGCTCACAGACTTGGCGAGGGCAAGAGACAGAGGGGTGCGAGAGAAAGAGGGCGAGAAAGAAAACCTCGCCCAGTTATAGCGAAATACCTTAACTAGGCAATCAAGGAACGTGTCCTAAGGGCTTATAGACAGGCCAAGAACTTGCAGGTCAGGGGATTCAAACTCCTCATTTTTCAGAATTTCTCCTCAGCAGTCTCCGTGAAAAGAAAGGCGTTCACGCCAATATGCCGTCATCTATATCAGCTGGGAATAAGTTTCCAACTTTTGCATCTGGCAAAGCTCAAGGTGACTGAAAATGGCCGAACCAACATTTACGAGGATCCTGGAGCAGCTCGATGTCAGTTCCTCAGAGACGTCCCTGCCTGACCTGCCATTGCTTTGTGAAGATATGGGGACTCTTCGATCTTATGTTCCTCATTGCCTTACCACATGTTGCATATTTGCACTGTTGTGATGCCATTGTTGTTTTCTTATTATTTGTCTTGCATTATTAATTTCCATTGTTGTGTGACACACATATTGCTCACTTTACTTTATGTTTTTTCCCTAACTGAGGTTTTTCTCAAACCCCACCTCCCCTCCGGACACGTGTTATCCTCCTAGGTTGCTACATCGCGGGATCTTCTGCTCGCTGGGACAGCGGACCTCGAACTTATAATTCTCTTTATAGTACCATTAACAAACCTGTTGTACACCTTCCGCACTACGAATGGTCAGTTGGAACGTTGCCGACCTGAACACTGTAGCCAAACACAAAAAGGTAGTAACACACCTAAAGCGACTGAGACCGCATGTAATTTTCTCACAAGAGACACACTGGCGCGAGGGTGATGGGGGATCCCAGGGGGCCACATGGTTGAGTGACTGTTACACGTCCTCATATACCTTTAAATCTAGAGAGGTGGCGACCCTTTTTCACAAATCCTTGGTCCGGACTGTCACCCGGATCGGAGTGTGTGTCATGAACAATTTCCTATATATTGACGTTACCATTAACACGCACAGATATGAACCCGTTTTTCCTAACGCAGACTTTCACTCCTCCCTTTTTACGTTTCTCCTTCAGAAACGCACACATACTCTGAAGTCACCACCCAGAATCAACCTTACCCTAAAAAACTCAGATGTATACCGATCTAACCCGACTTCACAAGATCGCGCTGCGGCCTCGGTACTCCTTACACTCATGGAACACCTCTCATTGTGTGATCTCTGGCATGGAACCCATACCTCTTCCCGGGAATACACTCACTCGAGAATCGACTATTTTCTTATACCGGATTCCCTTTTTCCATCGCTCACCTCAGTAGACCTGATGCACATATGTATATCGGATCATGCTCCAGTATGCATGAAACTTACCACAGGCACACCAACTTCATATAGTCGCAATTGGCGCCTTACTTCCTATCTGTTGACCTCTGAAGACTTTCGCAGGTACCGGACCGTCCACTGGTCTCAATACGTAGAGGACAACATTGCCCATCTAGATGAGACGGCCCTTTTCTAGTCCACTTCCAAGGCGGTTATGAGAGGACACGTTATCTCTCATGTCAATTTTAAATTATGGGAATATCGCATGAAGTTCCATACCTTAAACGCGGACCTTATCAAGGCTCAAATTGCTGGTAGAATCTTAAACTCCCGAAGCCAAAACAGCATATTTGGCAACTAAATCCCTACTTGAGACTTACGTACAGGGTCGGGCTAGATGGGGAGTGGATAGGACAAATAATGGAGATTTTAGATGGGGTAAACGTGTTGGCTCCCTAATGGCAAAAATTCACAGACCTAAACACTCGAACCACAACATTGTGAAACTTGTGGATCCCGTATCTCGTTCTAAGATTTTAGACCCGGACCTCATCCAACGACTTTAATCGGACGACATCTTATGATCAGGAGGAAAATAAATCATTCCAGTCCAAGCTTCATCTGCCCAAACAAACCGAAGAAAGTAGAACAGTTTTAGATAATGATATCACGGAGGCGGAGGTTGCTTCGGCAATCTCTAACCTGCCCAATACCAAAACGCCGGGTCCTGACGGTCTATCTGCTGAATACTACAAGCTTTTGCCGGACATTGCACCGACATTGACGAGGACTTGACAGGCCATATTTAGTGGGGAGATTGACACACTTAACTTCCATGAGTCTAGGACCATATTGCTTCTCAAACCTGACAGGGACCCAGCCCTTCTTTCCTCATACTGTTCGATTTCCCTTTTAAACCAAGACTATAAACTCTCAGCAAAGACCTAGGCCAATAGTCTCCAAACCATGCTTGGACAGATTGCCCCAACCCAAGTGGGTTTCTTGAAGAATAGACATTCCACTAAGGCCTCATTCACACGGCAGGGTTTCCCGGCCGGATGCCGGCCGTTCATAAATCGTCCGGCACCCGGCTGCATTAGGAATAATAGACCCCTAATGGGGCTATTCACACGACCGATTTTTTGACGGCCGGGAAATCCGGCCGTCAAAAAATAGGACATGCTCTATCTTCGCCCGGGTACCCGGCCCCCATAGAAGTCTATGGGGCCGGGTAATACACAGCCATCACCGGGATGTGTCCCGAGTGATGGCCGGGTTTTCCGGAGCTTGCGCTCTATCTCCTCCTCCTCACAGCGCAGAGTGCATGTGAGGAGGAGGAGTTGATGCCACTCTGACGAATGGCATCGCTGTACACTGTGTTGCAGGGCCGGGGTGTACAGCAGGTGGAGGGAGCGCTGCGCTGGCTCCCTTCCCCTGCTTGTTAAAAGCACCCTGGCTCGGCGACACCTTCGATGGCGCCGCTAGCAGCTGCAGCTGCTGCTGCTGCTACTACTGTAGCGACGCCACTATAGCAGAGCGGGGAGGTATCTCCCCGCTCTGCTATGTGCTAGCCGCACTTTAGCTCCTTGAAGGATCGGAATCCCCGTGTTTTCGGGGATTCCGCTCCTGGACAGAGCGCTTGATGTCTCTGTCCATATCTGGGCAGTGACATCAGGGGAAACTCCTGAAGCGGAATCCCCGAACACATGGGGATTCCCCTTCAGGAGCTGCCGCTGATGTCACCGTCCGGATCTGCCCGGCCCGGCACGGATGCATAACCGGCCGACACTCGGGCTCGGGAACGACCCGGTCGTGTGAATCCCGCCTCAAGGTATCCGTCAGGCCGTAGCAGCCACGGTATCTGCACTTGACCTCTCCTCCCCGGTGACAATGTTGCTGGGACTTGACGCAGAAAAGGCGTTTGACTCTGTATTTTGGCCATTTCTCACAGAGGTGTTGCAGTCCCGGGCCTTCGGGGACCGCTTCCTAATGTTCCTCTCACACTCACAGGCCTTCTCTGCCACATCCCTTACCATCAAGAGGCTCAACTCACCTCCCATTTCAATTTTCAGGGGTACACGCCAGGGATGCCCTCTCTCACCGCTACTATTTCATTTATCCCTAGATCCACTTCTCCGTCATCTACAGTCCGTAGCATGTTTTCAGGGTATACAAATTGGAGATTCTCAAATTAAGCTACTGGCAGTTGCAGATTAAATTTTGTTGTTCATATCTAACCCTGCTTCTACCCTCCAACGGATCCTCCGGGATATCTCATTTTATGGTTCCCTGTTGGGTTTCAAGATCAACATACAAAAATCGGACGCCCTAATTATTAAAGGTCCCTCCAGACCACTTTGGTCCTCAAAAGATACATTTAAATGGAACTCTGACTATATTCCCTATTTGGGGGTACGTATCACAAGGAAACCATCACGTTTATATAAACAAAACCTGAATCCCTTTATTGCTTGTTTGGAACCACAACTCTTGGCTTGGAGTGCCTCCTCAGTCTTTTTTTGGGAAGGGCAAAATTGACTAAAAATGGTTATCTTCCCTAAATGGTTATACTTCCTGCAATCCTTACCTATATACTTGAGACCAGTGGACGTTAGGCGGTGGAACGCTCTCTTTCGGGTCTACATTTGGCACTACAAGAAGCCTACAGTAAAAGCATGTGCATATTACAGCAACACCGTGAACATGGCAGGATTAACTTTCCCAGCTTCACTTATACAATATGGCTCAACTACACGTGATCGGAGATTGGTTAACTGGTAGATCCTGCTTTGCGGATTCCACATTAGACCAACAATTTGCAAGACCCGTTTCCTTAACGTGCCTCCTGCACACTCCCTACTCGACTTGTCACCTGATCAACAAGCGAACCCCCTAGTTATGTCGACATGGACCAAGGTTAGACAACACTTAGGTTTAAACCCTAGATTCTCCCTACTCCTTCCTTGGATCAATAATTTTGACTTCCAAAATGCTAATCCTCGTGAGATTTTTTTTTGTAGATGGGCTATGAAGGGGTTGAATTGCATTAATCAGATAGTTGATGTATCCACTCGTCGTCCCTACCCATTATATATATATATATATATATATATATATATATATATATATATATATATATATACACATACATACATACATACACACACACACACATGATTTTTTGGGGATAACACCCATTTTATTACATGCAGGCCTGTAGCTATGCTCACAAGGTCATATGACACTTACAGGACTAAGACTGGGATGACTTCTTCTGTCACTTAAACCCATCTCAATGCCAAAAACAACTGATTACTACATATTCTAACACTTTAAGACAATCGTTTGACTACTCTAAATAGGGATAAAGCATATCTTACTGGGTTGACCACTTAGATCAAATAACCCATGACGACATACTGTTATCTATGACTAAGGCTGCCAAATACCTCCCATCAGCCATGTACTGGGAAATGTCCTTTAAAATTGCTCACAGGGCTTACGTGTCCCCTCCCTGGGGCTTTCCCATGGGTAACTCCTCTGACCATTCGTGTTTAAAGTGGGGAGCACCACACGCAGACTTATTACATTGTCTCTGGTTATGCCCATCTATAGTTGACTTTTGGCGAAAGATACAGAACTTTGTATCAAACACCCGATCTATACAATGCCCCTCTACTCTGCAATGGGGTTTATTTGGCATACTACCCCCTTCCATGACCCCTATCCCGAACAATCACAAAAAACTACTATATTATGTCTCTGCGGCTGCTAGGAAGGCGATCCTTCAAGTTTGGATAAACAATGCACCGCACACATCGTATTGTTCTAGAAAAACTATCATATCTCTTCAGAATGGATTGGGTGGAAACCTCGCTTCGTAAAGAGCACAAAACTGAACATTTTCTTTTAAGTTATGGGAGAACTTTATACCTCTTCTACCACTTCACATAAAACAAAAACTAATTGCATGCTTTGCTTTCACAACTTGGTATCTGAAGCATCGGCTGACTGGTGTGGCACCGATCACAATTTTCCTTACTCTCCGTAATGCATCACGATGACAATGGGAGATACACGTGTATCCTCCTCCCTCTGACCTCCCCTTCTCTTATGTCTTATGTCCTATGCCTTAATGACGTTTGACACTTCTTCATTCTGTTTTTGGGGCAAAATCTCTGATCCAATTATGACTTTATCATTGATCATTTGATGTATACTGTAACGGTATAAATGTTCAGAGATACTTTTACCATGGGCTGTCTTGTTGATCCTTTGTTTGTAACGTTTGCAAAATAAAAATAGATTTAAAAAAAATAAAACAATTGCCGCAGAAAAAAGTTACTTAAAAGAAAAAAAAAAAAAAAAAAAAAAAAAAAGAAGTGACCTGTAACCCTGTAACTTCTTGAAGCGTTTTATGAGCAGATTTTTAACCCATCTAAGTCTTTCCTATTAATGCCCTAAACACAACCTGCAAAATTGAAAAATGCTTTTAAAATATGCTAGTGAACATATGCATTTAGGACGCTGGTTTCCCTTAAACTTAGCCTCATATTTTTCAGCCTGTAAAACAGAACGTGTGAACTTAAATTAAAGAACCATTATTTAACCATAGAGCATAAATGGTCTTTGACATGAAATGACTGAGAATTCTCACTAGCGTCAAGGATTAAGCAGCAAAGCAAGACTTCTAGTAACGGCTAAACGTGACACAATCTCCAGGAAGAACATTACCTTCAAGCTTTTTCAGCAAAAAGGACTTCCCACTCCCCCACTGAGCATACAGTCCAACGCAGATTGGGGGCTGCATGGTGGGCTCACTGAGTATATCAGCCAGGGCGCTACTGTACAAGTCATAGCCCAGCATGTCACCATCCGACTCGGTTGGAGAAAGATGCCCTGTGAAAGACAGTTGGTTTTAAACGTAGACTGGCCTATGACATAAAATATACAACGCACAAAAACATTTTTATTCACATCAAGACTAAGAGAATAATCTGAAAGCAAAGGCAAAGCAGGTGTCTGATGTGGCTGGATCTGGTATGGGGAATTACCACCCTGCCAGTTCCACCCACAATAACTAACAAACGCAGGCACTTACTAGCACCGAAGATCTGGGTAAGAATACTCTTCTGGTGGCTGCAGTCTATGTTGTATGGGGTCTCTCCCGCTTTGTTGGGCCTGTACAGCAATCGGCCATCTTTCGGGTTCCTCAGCAGCAGTTCTGCGAGTTTGCGGCTTCTGCCTCTGATGGCAATATGAAGTGGAGTGTCTCCTTTCTGGAAATAGACTTTTTGATTTTAGAGCCCTCAGTACAAACCACACACCGAGCAGTTACTTGCGGGATATCAAATAAAAAAAAATACATGACAGCCCTCCAATTGACAAAACTTGAGGGTCATGTGGACCAACGTCATGTCGTGCACCTTTACTTGTGGGGATAGATTATGGTAAACTAGGATTATACCATTTATTTTCAGTATATGCCAAACATCAACACGTCACGGTGTCCCACAGTCTAATAACAATTCCTTTACCTTGTCGACTGCAGAAACCTTGGCTCCTTTGTCCAGCAGGAGCTCCACCACTTCTATACTTCTCATCTTAGTTGCTTTAATTAACGGAGTTTCTCCATCCTGAAAGTCAATGCCAAATGTTAAACTGTTACGAAGTCTATTACACCTAGTTATTTTCTGCAACACTTAAGCTGGCCATACATTTTAGATAGCGGTCGGCCAAATGACAGTTATTCCTCCCGACACCCGCATGCATGTATTCTCAGTGAGAAAGCCGCCACCAGACTCAGCACCGATTTATCTAAATTCAACACGCCCAACCCTTCTCTCCCCCGGCATCTGCCAGCGGGGAGTCGGGACACCACCATACACATCGGTGCGTTCAGCCAACATACATCTTATATGTATGGCCAGTCCTTTTTTTGTACATTCGAGGACAATACTGTGACACAATAACAGATTTAGTCCCTGTTCACACTGAGTTTTTACGCAAAACCAGCAGCGAAAAACGGCCGAAATTTACTCCCATTTATTTCAACCATTTATTTATTTTAACCGCGAGCAAAAAAAAAAAAAACAAAAAAAAAAAACTCGCATGGAAAAAGAAGCGACATGCTTTATCTTGAGGCGTTTTCCTCCTCAAAATCCCTGTTGAAATCAATGGGAGATGGAAATAAACGCCTTTTTTTTGCCGTGGTTTTTTACGCATTAGGTCTGGCGACTGCTGCTATGGCAACAGGAGACCCAATGGCCTCCTGCTCTGCCATTACAGAAGCCGATTAAGGCCCCGCCGGGAGGCGAAGCCTAATCGGCTTGCTGTCAGTGAACTGGCAGATCTAATACACTGCACTACGTAGGTAATGCAATGTATTAGAAAAAACAAAAATCAGTTGGACCTTCAATTCCCCTAGTGGGACTTGAAAGTGTCAAAAAAGTATAAAAAAATATATATATATAAAAAAAGTGAAAAAATAAATAAATTTGAAAACATAATAAAAGTGTCAAGTAATAAAATAAAACACAATCACCCTTTTCCCTTATCAAGTCCTTTATTATTGAAAAAAACATAATAAACCATACGTATTTGGTGACGGCGCGACCGTAATGTCCTGAGCTATAAAAATTTTATATTATTTATGGCACGCGGTGAACAGCGTAAAAAAAATAAAATAAACTATACCAGAATTTCTGTTTTTTGGTGACTTTGCCCTACAAATACTGGAATAAAAAGTGATCTAAAAGTCGCACGTATCCAAAAATGGTACCTATAAAAAACTATAGCTCGTCTCGCAAAAAACAAGCCCTCATACAGCCCAGTTGACGAAAAAGTTAAAAAGTTCTGGTCATCACAACTTGGAGACAGAAAAAATACATTCTTTTTACAAAAGTAATTTTATTGTGCAAAACATAAAAAAGTTCTATAAATTACGTATCGCCGGACTCGAACTCGCAAAGTTAACATGTCATTTATAATGCATGGTAAATTCTGTATAAAAAAAAAACCTACCCCGGAATTGCATTTTTTTTTTGTTTACCTGGCCTCCCAAAAAATAGGATAAAAAGTGATCAAAAAGTCGCATGTACCCCAAAATGGTACTAATCATACCTACAGCTCGTCCCACAAAAAAAACAGCCTTCATACCACTACGTTCATAAAAAAATTTAATTAGTAAAGGCTCCAATAAGTCAGGAAAAAAAAATACAGTTGTGCAGGTCCGAGGGGAACATTTCTTCTGTTTCAAGAGGCGATTTATCAAGGCCCTAAAATTAGGGAACCAGGAAAGGGAGGGCCCAAACATATCCGGTGGAAGCGCCGGTGTCCGTATTATACCAGGACAACACTTCCCAGCAAAATTCCCCAAACTGCAAAGGTGCGGAGTGTGAACCAAAAGGGAAATAAGTAAGGTAATTTATCAGTGCGACACTGGCCTGTGCAGAAAGGATTGCTTCACAGGGTAACACACATCTATGGATTATTTTATTGTTTTTTTACCCCATTATTATGCCACCTGACTATGCCCCTGATGTACACTGCCCGGCTTACATGTACCCCCACATTATAAACTGAAATAGCAGTCAAACTCCAAAACAAATCTATTACCAAGCAAAATCTGCCCTGCAAAAGTCAAATGGCGCTCCCTCCACTCTGAACCCTACATTGTGCCAAAACAGCAGTTTCTTTCCACATATATGGCATCGTCATACCCGGGAGAACCCTTTTAACAATTTTTGGGGTGTGTGTCTCCAGTGGCACAAGCTGGGCGCTACATATTTGCCACTGAAATGTCACATCTAGGGAAAAATATAAATTTTTACTTTGCACCATCCGCAGCGCATTTATTTATGGAAAAGACCTGTAGGGTGAAAATGCTCACTACACCCCTTAATAAATGCCTTGAGGTGTATAGTTTCCAAATGGGGTCACTTCTCAGGGGTTTCTTTTATTATTTCACATCAGAACCTCTGCAATTGTGAGCCAATTCTGTGTAAATCGCCAAATTAGGCCTCAATTTTACATGGTACTCTTTCCCTCCTGAACCCTTTCAAATGTCCAGGCAAAAGAATAGGGTCACATGTTGGGTGATTCTAAAACCGGGAAACACAGCATAATGATTAGAGAGCGGTCTTGTTATGGTGGCACAAGCTGGGCACCACATATTGACATAGAGATGGAAAAAAAAAAAATTTCACTCTGCAAAATCGAGTGCACACTAATTTATGCAAAACAACTGCAGGGTTAACATGCTCACTACATCCCGGATGTGAATGCATTGAGGGGTGTCGTTTCCAAAATGGGGGTTACTTCAGGGGGGTTTCCACTGTTTTGGTCCCACAGGCGCCCAGAAACCAATACAGCAAAATCTGCACTCCAAAAGCCAAATACGGCTCCTTCCCTTCTGAGCCCTACTGTGTGCCCAAACAGCAGTTTATGACCACATATGGGGTATTTCCCTACTCTGAATAAGTTGCTTTACAAACGTTGGATTCTTTTTTTTCCTTTATTTGTCCAGAAAATAAAAAAAATTTGAGCTAAAGCTAGGTCTTATAAAAAAAAAAAAAAAAAAAGGGATTGTTATTATTTTCCCGGCCTAACTCCAATAATTTCTGCAAAAAACGTGGGGGGGCAAAATGCTCACTATACCCCTAGATAATTTCCTCAATGGGTGTAGTTTCCAAAATGGGGTCACTTGTGGGGGGTTTCCACTGTTTTAATCCCTCAGGGGCTTTGCAAATGTGCCATGGCCTCTGCAAACCATTCCTGCTAAATTTGAGCTCCAAAAGCCAAATGGCGCTCTTTCCCTTCTAAGCCCCGCCGTGTGTTCAAACAGCCGTTTATGACCACATGTGGGGTGTTGTTTTACTCGGGAGAAATTGCGTTACAAATTTTGCGGTGCTTTTTCTCCTTTAGCCCTTGTGGGAATGAGAAAAAAATAAAAATAATTTTAAAAAAAAAAAATCGCTAAACCTACATTTTCTTTGGAAAAAATGTTGATTTTAATTTTCACGGCCTACGTCCAATCATTTCTGCAATAAACCTGTGCGGTCAAAATGCTCTCTATACCCCTAGATAATTTCCTTGAGGTGTGTAGTTTCTCAAATGGGGGCACCGCAAGAGCCCTTCAAACCTGACATGGTGCCTAAAATATATTCTAATAAAAAGAAGGCCCGAAAATCTACTAGGTGATCCTTTGTTCGGAGGCCGGTGCTTCAGTCCAGTAGCAGGCTACGGCCACATGTGGGATATTTCCTAAAACTGCAGAATCTGGGCAATAAATATTGAGTTGCATTTCTCGGGTAATAAAATTTTTTTTATTGCAAATTAAATTCTGCAAAAAACTATGAAATTTGTAAATTTCACCTCTACTTTGCTTTAATTCCTGTGAAACGTCTAAAAGGGTTAAGAAGCTTTCTAAATGCTGTTTTGAATACTTTGAGGGGTGAAGTTTTTAAAATGGGGTGACTTATTGGGGGTTTCTAATATATAAGGCCCTCAAAACCACTTCAGAACTGAACTGCCCCCGTAAAAAAAGCCTTTTGAAATTTTCTTGAAAATGTGAGAAATTGCTGCTAAAGTTCTAAGCCTTGTAACGTCCTAGAAAAATAAAAAAGGATGTTCAAAGAACGATGCCAACATAAAGTAGACATATGGGGGATGTTAAAGGGAACCTGTCACCGGCATTTCACCTATTAAACCGGCAATACCTGGTGGTAGTGGGTGAAAAATCATTGCTATATAACCTATAAATGTCATCTTAGTCGGCTCTGTAGCTTTAGTAATCAGTTTTTTAGTGTCCCCACAACGTATGCTAATGAGCAGAAAAGAGTCAGATCTTTATTTGAAAAGAGTCATATCTTCAGTCCTCAAGTCTTTCAGAGTTTACTCCGCCTCCTTACTTTTGATTGACAGCTCCTCACCTTCCCCGAGCACACAAAATCCTGCGCTTGTGCATCGATGTCCTATTCTAGTATGTACGTACAACGGGACACCGGATTATTACGATAAAAGGCGCAAAATGTTTGCAGACCGTTCTTTACAGTCGGAGGAGGAGTTTAGGAGCGGGGATAACGGCAATGAACTTTTGATAGCAGTTGCCAGTGAGGGATAAGTAAAGTTCAATAGGTGAAATGCTGGTAACAGGTTCCCTTTAATTAGCAACAATTTTGTGTGGTATAACTGCCTGTCTTACAAGCAGATACATTTAAATTTAGAAAAATGCAAATTTTTGCAATTTTTCATAAAATTTGGGTGTTTTTCACAATTAAATACTGAACGTATCGAGCAAATTTTGCCAGTAACATAAGGTCCAACGTGTCACATGAAAACAATCTCAGAATCGCTTGGATAGATTTAAGCATTCCGAAGTTATTACCACATAAAGTGAAACATGTCAGATTTGAAAAATGAGGCTCTGTCAGGACGGTCAAAAGTGGCCAAAGAGGGAAGGGGTTAAAACTGTGCTTTTTAATTTTTTTTGCTGGTCCTCAGCACGTGCCGCTGTGTTGCCTCAGCACTTCCAAAGAACTGGGCGTGTTGGCAGTTTCAGCAACAGCTGAAAACTAGAGCCCATGATGCCCCAAGTCACATCACAGCTTCGGGGGGGGGGGGGGGCAAGCTAGGCGCATGTGTGGACAGAGCATTTTAGTGGAGCGCTCACGGGGCATGCGCTGCTGCTCAGTAGATCGGAATAATGACTCAGCCCAAAGCACAGCATGAGATTGAGGACGTGCCGTACACTGGGGGTTACTTTACAGAGATACAGACACGTGAATGAAGTACAAGACGTCATCCATCACAGAAACAAGGAAGAAGAAGTGGCGCAGTCACGGAACTAGAACAGGTCAATTTAAAGTAGTTTTAATCAGAATTCGCAAAACAAATGGCAAAAAAAAGAAAAAAGGAATGAGAAAATCTCTTTAACCTCTTAATTACTAAGGCTGTTTAATGCCACAGTAAGGGCGGATTCACACGAACGTGAATTGCGTCCGTGCAGGCCGCGTGGTTTTCACGCGGCTCGCATGGACCAATAGAAGTCTATGGGGCAGTACAGACAGTCCGTGCTTTTTGTGCAGCGTTTGTCCGCTGCGTAAATAGCGCGACATGGTCAATATCTCTGCGTTTTCCGCGCATCACACACGTCGCACGGAAGCAATTCCGTGCGAACTGCCTGTTTCGCGCAACAGCTGTCAAAAGGATGAATGTAAACAGAAAAGCACAAGTGCTTTTTTGTTTACAAACATCCAAATGGCGTGTCATAATGATGGCGGCTGCGCGAAAACCACGCAGCCGCGCATCATATGATACTGCCACACGGGGCTGTCAAGTGGCTTTTGCGCAGGCAAAACGCTGTGTGTTTTGCGTGCGCAAAAACGCCACGTTCGTCTGAATCAGCCCTAAACTGCATAAGGGGATGGGGTTCATAGTTTCTGTAAAAGGTGTTCAATACTTTGAGCCATAATCCCATGGGAATCCTCCTGTAGTAACAGTGGAAAATTAAGTATAATAATCGCTTACCGTCAGGTGGAAAAAGTGGAGAAGGGGGGGGGGGGGACACGTAAAACAGGTGTAAATTTAGGTGTAGCTCCACCTTTGATTAAGGGCTTTAGTTCAGAGTTTTAAAAACACATGTAAAAAAACGCCAGCTGTTATTAGTAGTGCCTTTTATTTGGTGTCAAGCGTTTTTCCTGGCATTTTTAAAATTCTATAGAGAAGGCTATGGACAGAAAAACACGCCATACGTTAAGCACGCTAGGTTTAAAAAAAGCAACTGACCAAAAAACGCAAGAAGGGCACAAACCAAAACGCTGTGTCTGTAGACGTTTTAACGCTTCACTGTACACTTTAAAGTAACCTCTGGCCGCAGTGGTTTAGCCAAAAAAGAAAAACCCACAGAAAATGCTGCCAAACACGGTGTATTAAACCAGCCTAAGGCTTCGTTCACATCTGCGTCAGGGCTCCGTTCATGGGTTCCGTCTGAGCTTTCCGTCAGGGGAACAAAATCCAAACAAACAAACAAACGGAAAACATAGGTTTCCGTTTGAATCCCCATTGATTTCAATGGTGACTGACCCGGTGTGAATTGTTTCCGTTTGTCACCGTTGTTTAAGTGTTCCGTCGTTTTGACAGAATCAATACCGTAGTCGACTGCGCTATTCATTCTGTCAAAACGACGTAACCCTTAAACAACGGTGACAAACGGAAACCATTTGCACCGACCAGATCCGTCACCATTGAAATCAATGGTGAAGCAAATGGAAACCTATGGTTCCTGTGTGTTAGTCAGGGTTCTGAAGGAACGCCTGGACGGAGCCCTGATGCAGATGTGAACCAAGCCTTACATTAGGTAGTAACTGTAAAATACGGAATCGTTGTAATATTTCTACATTTCAGTTGTTTTGCCGTTTTTTTCAACACATTTGTTACGTTAATTTCTACAGTGGAAACCTTCAGGAAGCTACTGTTGATGGATGTGATTCTTACAAGGTGTTTTAGATTTAGTACTGTAAGGCTATGTTCACACGCTTAACAAAAAAACGTCCGAAAATACGGATCCTTTTTCAAGGAAAAAAAACAGCTCCTGATTTTCAGCGATTTTTTAAGCAACTTGCGTTTTTTGCCTGTGTTTTTGGAGCTGTTTTTCTATTGAGTCAATGAAAAACGGCTCCAAAAACGTCTCAAGAAGCGACGTGCACTTTTTAAGAGGCGTTTTTTTACGCGCCCGTTTTCAAAAACGGCTGCGTAAAAAACGCCCTGTGGGAACGGAACGCCGTTTTTCCCATTGAAATTAATGGGCAGATGTTAGGAGGCATCCAGCCCCCGTATTTTTAGCCGATTTCCGGGGCGTTTATGGAGGGAAAAACGCCTGAAAATATGTCGTGTGAACATACCCGAAGTGCATAATGGGGCTCCGCTGTGAATCGTCTGTGGGTCTGATTAGTTCATATACATAGAATAAATCTAAAGCCATAATAAGTCATCGGCCTGCTTGATGATGGTTTCCAAGTAGCAAAAATACATTTTTAGATATGTTTAGACTGTGCAAAATAAAAATGAAATAAAAACTTTTTTTTACAAAAAAACATAATGGGGCAGATTATTACGGTCTTCAACTCAGATAGCTTAAAACTAGACCGGACAGGCAAAAGATGCACCAAATTTATCAACAAATTTGTAGATTACAAAAAGTAATAATATAATATCTGAAAATGCTTGATGGGGTGAAGCTGCAATATTATAAGATGCAATTATTTGTTGGTAATATATTGGGGAACCAAAACATTATTCCCATCTTCGAGATTTATGTCAGATCCACAGACCAAACGTATTCCATTACCTTAGTACAGATTTCAGTGTCCGGGTTGCATTGTAAGATATCACGAACCATGGTGGCATTTCCTTTCTCTACAGCCCAGTACAATGCAGTCTTGTTATCCTAAAAGACGGAAGAATAAAAAATTAGGATCCAAATTATTTATAAGCAAGTGCAACATGATAAAATTAAGTCATGTGACAAGGAGGGGGGGGGGCAGGTTTACCTGTCCTCGGATGTCTATATCAGCATATTTATGCAGTAAAGCACGGACAATCTCAACATGGCCCCCGCGGACCGCTCCAATCAGAACAGTGTCGCCATTCTGTTACAAAAACAAAATATATATCAAGGTCCATTTTTAGCAGCCATTAAGGATTTAACTTGTTGCCCCCAACGATAACATTCATAAACCAGAAACAGGAAGCTCTAAGTATACGTACACCTTCGAATGTTTTTTTTAATTTTTTTTAATTATTATTAAATTTATGTTATTACTCTGATTTTAAGCAGAATTTTTTTTGACTTTTTTACGATGCAGCTTCTATGGATCCTGTATATACAGAAGCTGCATTGTTCCCGATCAGACGCTTCCGTCAGATCAGCTGAACTGCCAGCTTGGCTGAGAGTGGGTCCTGCGTGTCTCCTGCACACAGGTTCACCAGAATATCAATCACATCTATGTTAGACGTCATCGAAATTAGGTGGATTGTGTGTGACACGCAGGACCCACTCTCAGCCAAAACAGCAAGAAGGCTGAACAGAATCGGCGGAGAGAAAAATGCCGCTTCTAAGTACACGGAACACATAGAATCTGGATTTTATATATTTTTTTTACTTCACTGTACTCTTCCTATTACCACAAGCCAGTCTATACTGAATATAGGAGCCATAAGGCGCAGCCCTCTTTATATACAGTATGCAGAGCATGTAGCCTAAACTACGGTATACAGAAGATTTCCTTCTAGAATTCAATTCTGCCTTATGTTTATTTCGCTTTAAAATGGGAAGCACTCATTTTACATAGACTGGTAGTTCCGCGAATTCAATCCATGATCAATGGCTAAAATGTTTAAAGGGGTATTATGGTTTCTGCAAAAATGGCTTATTCTTCATATAACAAATTTTTTTAAATATTCCAAGATATTTTCTGTATCATCAATTTCTTCGTTTTCAAGATCTGTGCATGCTGTCATTTAGTAGGAGCCTTCCTTGCTTACTTCCAGTGGATAGTCATGTGATGAACACAGGCTTGTTACTTGATACCGTGCAGTTATCAGAGCCGTGTCTTGTAACAAGCCACGCACCGGTGTGTACATCACATGTAAAGATCTTCATCCACTGGAAGGAAACCGTGCAATGACAGCAAGCAGAGACCTTAAAAACGTATACAGGAAAAAATTGTCTAACTTTTAATTTCTACCATAAATAATTTTTCATTTGTAACCTTAAAAAGGAATTCAAATATTTTCTAAACAAAAAAAAAAGTCACTTATTTAGCCTTAAAAGGTGTTGTCCGGTTTCAGCAAATTTGTTTTTTTGTGTGTATTTAAAAAAGATACAGTTTTTCAATATACTTTCTCTAAAAACTCCTCACGATTTTCAAGACCTCTGCTTGTTGTTATTCACGAGGAACATTCATTGGTTACTTCCAGTGGATAGAATTCTATCCATGGTCATGTGACGGACACACAGGCGCACGGCTCGTTACATGGTCGTGTGACGGACACACAGGCGCACGGCTCGTTACATGGTCATGTGATGGACACACAGGCGCACGGCTCGTTACATGGTCATGTGATGGACACACAGGCGCACGGCTCGTTACATGGTCATGTGATGGACACAGGCGCACGGCTCGTTACATGGTCATGTGATGGACACACAGGCGCACGGCTCGTTACATGGTCATGTGATGGACACACAGGCGCACGGCTCGTTACATGGTCATGTGATGGACACACAGGCGCACGGCTCGTTACACGGTCATGTGATGGACACACAGGCGCATGGCTCGTTACACGGTCATGTGATGGACACACAGGCGCACGGCTCGTTACATGGTCATGTGATGGACACAGGCGCACGGCTCGTTACATGGTCATGTGATGGACACACAGCTCGTTACACGGTCATGTGATGGACACACAGGCGCACGGCTCGTTACATGGTCATGTGATGGACACACAGGCGCACGGCTCGTTACACGGTCATGTGATGGACACACAGGCGCACGGCTCGTTACATGGTCATGTGATGGACACACAGGCGCACGGCTCGTTACAGAATGTGTATCCGAGCTGTGACTTCTAAAGATCCCAGCACCTGTGTGTCCATCACATGACCATGGACAGAATTATATCCACTGATAGTAAACAATAAATGTTCCTACTGAATTACAAGCAGAAATCTCGAAAAACGTAAGGATTTAATGCAGAGAACATCGGAAAATTGTATAACTTTTTATTATACAAAAAAATACGTTTGCTGAAAGTGGACAAATCCTCTAAACATTAATACTATGTAGTGCTAATCCTCCTCCCTAAGAGGAGAGAGGCATGAACGCAGCTACTGCCATCAAGCGTGCGCGCGGCATCACTAGCCCAACACATGCCTCCGGTGACCGGCACAAGCCACAGGGGACACCAGACACTCACCATCTGGATTATAGTAAAAGTTATTCCGCTTCGCACGGTTAGTTTTTCTATTGCAGCTTGGTCACCGAGCAGATCTGTCTAAAATGACCTCCTGACGAAGGAAGCGAAACGCGCGTCGAGGTGGTCCTTGGATCGGAGTGTGTCTCCTATCATGTCCACTTTGGGTAAATGAATATCTACTTAGATACCTAGATTGTTTGTAGAACTTGATACATTGCATTATTTTGAGTCATATCTTGCCATTATTTTAGACATTGGATCCTGTGGCTACTTACTCATATGTCTCATGCTATTATCTTGTTACATTATATGGTCATTTCCATAGGACGTGATACACATTCCTTTCTGGGGTGTTTAGTTTTTTGTATTTTAGATGTATGTTTTTTGTGGGTAACTTCTCCCGTATGGGGTAATAAAGATTTACATATTTTATTTTTGCCTACGTGGTGTTATTTGTTACATCAGGTATATTTTTGGTTTTCTGTCTAAAATGTCTCCCTGGGAAACTTTTCTCCAGCAAAACTTTTTTTTTTTTTTTTCCTTTACATTGCCAGCAATTACTTTGAACTTCATTTTATTTTTACTGCAGAAGGACAATTTTTTTCTCTGTAAAAACAGGCCCAGGGGCCCCCAAATATCAACCCACTAAATCAGCTCAACATGGAAGACTTTACAACAAATCCCATAGCGCCAAGTGTCCATCTGCTCCTGTCCGGTCCTGCCGCACAAGGGCTTTGGCGCAGTGATGCGAGCAGATGGGCGAGACATATGCCATTAGATTGCTTTAACGTGCTAGTAAACAAATACTTCAATTCATTGTATATTGGGAAACTGCCCGATGTCATGCCGTACGCACTTTACTTAGATGTAAATACTTGTGCACGTGCATGTTCAGTACGAAGACGATACGGCTAAAACTAAACAGAAAAACAAATTATACGGTCAATGCTTCATTTTATACAGAAATAATTTGCATTCCTCAAATTATATTTCATGACAGATTTTTAGTCAAAGAACGAAAAATTTCTCAATATGTTGTCACCATGTTTACTTGGTTTCCTTAGGGTAAGTGACACGTTTTTCTGTTCAATGGCCGCGGGCGAAAAATGCCGCGAAAATCAGCATGCAGGCAGAGCAAAATCTGCCTGCAAAAATCTGTGTGAACCCAGCCTTACACATTCCAAAAACGTATTGACAGGTGGTTATCTTGCCTGGACTCTAGTGTGTATGTATGAGTAACACCCCATTCACACAATGTTTTGCCCATACCTACCTAGTATATCTAATAGTGGCTATACATATATATATATTTTTTTTTTACGGAATTGAACAGCATGGTCTACTACGCTATGCCATTTTTCAGTATGTGGATGACGGACAATCTTTTGGCCTTCGTCGGGTTTATGTAACACTGCGGACACATTAGAATGTACATTGGGAGGTTTCTTGTGTACGCGCTAAACATAAAATGTGAATAGGACCTATTAGGAGCACTACATTGTGAGCTCAACTGGATATATGGATACCGATCTTTTTTATTGCCACATGCCGAGAATGCGGCCGGTCAGCTAAAGATTTACAGAACTCTCTCAAGTGACAAAATCTATTTATTTGGGGACAACCATCATGAAAAACATGAGACCGTAAGAGTGACTTTTCAAAAATGGTAACAGGGCAGGGGATGGCATTACATAAACTAAACAGATACTCACGCCCCTGAAGCTCCAATGCGGAGGTCCTATACTCCACAGCTCTGGTCCCGAAAGCTCCAGCAGTGGTCACCTGCCATTCATCAGCCACATACCGCTGCATCCAATCACTGGCCTCCGTGATCACGTGACGTTCACAGCAGCATTACGACTGAGGCCAATGATTGGCTGCAGCGGCATGTGACTGGTGAACGGTAAGTGACCCCTTCTGGTAACTGGAGCGGCTGCGAATGGGACCTCAGCGACAGAACAGGGGGAGTACTTTTGGGGGTGAGTATCTGTTAGTTTACTACGTAATTCCACCCCTTGCCAATTTTGAAAAGTCCCGGTTAACCCTTTAATTCTAAAGAAAACCAGTAATTGCTTCTGAATCCCCAAAATGAAAAGTAAAGAAAAATATGCAGATAACGAATATAGATAGAGCCAACCCTTACATGTAGCATTTAAAAAGACTCTGTCACCACATTATAAGTGCCCTGTCTCCTATATAAGGAGATCGGCGCTATAATGTAGGTGACAGCAGTGCTTTTTATTTAGAAAAACAATCTATTTTAAACCACTTTGAGCGATTTTTAGCTTTATGCTAATGAGTTTCTTAATGCCCAAGTGGGCGTGTTTTTACTTTCGACCAAGTGGGCGTTGTACAGAGGAGTGCATGACGCTGACCAATCAGAGTCATGCACTCCTCTCCATTCATTTACACAGCATCGCGTTCTTACTAGAACACGATGTGCAGCCGCATACACAGACATTAACGTTAATCAAGTGTCCTGATAATGAATACACATGACCTCCAGCCAGGACGTGACGTGTATTCAGAATCCTGACACTTTTTGACTCTTTTCTGTGAGAGCTGCCGGAAGCTGGGAAATCACTTCTCTGCAATGATGACCACAGGTTTTTTGTTCAAGGTTCTCTTTAGTGCAATGTAAACAGAACGGAGCCACCCTCACCTGGTGTCCAGAAGAGCAGCTCACCCTGGCATACACCTACCAACGTACTGGACATGCGGCACTACTAGACAACCATCAGCACATGCCCGTTAATTGGCTCCACTCCACTTGCCCCAATGTGATGCGATGACTCAGATATTTTACTAGCACAACACTTCACATTGGCATTGTATGTTAGATGAGGTTTTGTTACAATGGTCCAGGAAAGGCCATTGCTGGGCTATGCTCTCTCTTGCAGCGTGGTTTACATGTATATCCAAAACCATGCTGCATTGCCGGTTACCACCAGCGCCTGACAGACCACATTGACTTACAATGTGTCCATCGGGTTCTGTTCTGGTTTCAGGCATTATGTATAGAACCACATGCAGCGCTATTCTCCCGGTCAAACGTGCCAAGACTGCCGACAGAGGCTCTGACAACAGTGTGAACATAGCTGAAATTTAAAATATTGTAACCCGAGAGACCATTGTACTTTCCTTTCTTTACTCTAGTCGTCCGAGCCACCTCTTATTAATGGTTTATAAGTTAGTTTGACAAAACGTACACGTCGCTGGCCACCATTCTCAGACGCAAATTTAGTTTGAGATTTGCCAGTCATTAAGATGCATCGGTAAATCAATTCATAGTTGGCGACTTGATCAATATAATAAACAATTCTAAATTTGTGTTCTGCAAGTAGCAAATCTGTAGATAGTTGACTTATTTGTCCTATAGGTTGCACTAGAATTTTGTTCATCCCCTTGATTCCAGTTTAAAAATCTATGAAAAATTATTTAAAAAAAAAAACAAAAAAAAAACAGCAACTTACCCGGTCAGGGATATTGACATAAGTACCAGCATCAAGCAAGTCTTGCACAATCTCAGTGTGACCCTCTTTGGCTGCAATGGCAAGGGCAGTGTTGCCATCTTTATCGGTCAAATTCACATTTGGATTCCTCTTGAGAATTTCCTTTACAGTGTCGGTGTATCCGCCTTTCACCGCTACAATCAGAGCAGTCATAGAATTCTGCAACAAGAATCATCATAACTGGATCAGCCGGTCGTGGGAGTGCCTATCAAATGGATAGGGATTGTCCTAACTGGAAAATCTCTTTAAGAGGTCCATGAAATACAATGACGTCACCATAATATGAATATTTGCATTTTATTCTAAAATACCACAGAAAACGATGGATTAAAAAAAAATAAAAAAAAATACACAAAACACATGGCAGAAACTTACAGCTCCCTCTTGGTCAACATCAGCTCCCATCTGCAGCAGAGACTTCACGGATTCCAGGTGACCTTTTCTTGCAGCCCAAATAAGAGAAGTGGTTCCATACTAAAGAGCCCAAAAAAAAGTGATTTTTACAAAGTGATAGTAATATAATGACGACCAATGATGCCATATTTATAAAAATAATAAAATAAAAACTTTAAAACTGGAGCTTGGCTTAAAAGGTTGATAGTTTACAGACGGGTGGTCTTGATTTTAACACATTTCTGCCAATCAGCGGTCATCATAAGGGTAAATTGCCGACAGTTATACAAACAAATGGCCAACCATGTGCTACTTTGACATGCCGTGTCCGCCGGGTTTCGGCTCTGGCTCAGAGGGATTTGCAGAGAGGGGGACTTTCCTCTAGGACGTTCATAGTCCCTAATAGGGAATATAGGAAGAGGATTTTTTATTTTAAAACCAACCCATTTAAGCGGATCTGCCAACTTAACATGTTAAGTTTCCCTATGTTGTAATATGCTTCCCTATGTAAGGGCAGCATATTACAGCTACACCTCTATACTCCTAATAGCTAAAAAGCTAAATTGTGTGCCGTTTGGCTACTAGGATTGCTAAAAGAATACAGCGGACTCAAAGCAATGAGTCCAGCACATTCATGAGGGGAGCGCTCCCCTCACCGATGTGTGTGTGGTGATGAATAGGCCGATGTGTACACAACAGCCTGTCACCCCAGAGATAAGCAGGGGTGGAGGCAGAGAGGGGTAGGGGGAGCTAGGAGTCCGCTGTACTCTTTCAGTTATTCAATTAGCCATACGGCATAACTTCTGTGTCACTTTGGCTTCTAGGAGTACGTATCGGTCATATAGGGCAGCATATTAAGTGGACTAATCCACTTTGAGAATTAATAAATGCATCTTATAAAGTTATTTCTTAAAATGTAAACATTTATATTTTAGGCCCCAACCACACGACCATAAAATCGCCCATAATTACGGTCCGTAATTACGGGCCCATTCATTTCTATGGCCGACGAACACCTTCCTGTATGTCTACGGGAGGGTGTTCGTGCCATAGAAACCTGACAAAAAAAAAAATGGGACGTGTCCTATTTTTTTTTATTTTACGGACCTTTCTATACTTTATAATTGGAGCACGGCCCGTAAAAATGTCCAGCTGCCCACGGCCGGCCGTGCCCGTAATTACGGGTCATAGTTACGGGCATGGTCGTGTGCATGAAGCCTTAGGCATTGCTTTTGAAGCAAAACCTCATGTAAAAACAGCTATAAATGGATAAAGGGATGGAAAACATCTTGTCCAGAAAGTTTTAACCCCTGGGAGTTGCAGCAATTTTTGGATTTTCATTATTTCATCCTCGCCTTCGAAAATCCATAAATTTTATTTTAATTTTTCCGTCAACATAGCCATATGAGGGCTTGTTTTTTGCGGGACAAGTTGTAGTTTTTCACGGCATTATTTAGTGTACCATATAATGTACTGGGAAACTGAAAAAAAATAAAAAAATCTTTGTGGGGTGCAATGGTAAAAAAAAAATAAAAAAAATAAAAAAAAAAAAAACAGCAATTCCGCCTTTGTTTTTTTTGGGTTTCATTTGTACAGTGTTCATCGTGCAGTAAAAAACGACTTGTTAGGCCGAAAGGATTACAGCGATTCCAAATTTATATAAGTAGATCGTTTTTATTTTTATTTTATTTTTTTATAGATGTACAAAAAATAAAACTAAAATACAGTTAAATAATATCTTCTTTAAAGTCCCCTGAGGTACTTGAACCAGTGATTTAATGTAGGAACACAAAGATGGCAGACCTGGGGGCCCACATTCGGCCCCCAGGCTGCCATGACAACCATCGGCAACCCACAAATCCGTTGCGAGGGGAGATGGGCTGTCTGATGGGGTCGCCTCCCTCATTCTGACAGCTTAGATCTAAGTGGTTAAAAGGGCAGAATCTAAGTGATCTTTGATTCCGCCCCTTGCAGGAAGGCGTCTGCCATAACATACAGCCGACACCTGCTCAGTATGGAGCGCACTCCATACTTCCACTTGGCGGCTCTCACGTACACGTGTGTGACATGTTAAGGGGTTAATGCCGCTTCAAGTGAACATACTTCTCTATATGGATATCACAGGGGGGTCCCCCGCTTAGGGCCATACTCTATGAACTAGTGCAGGAGGCAGAATGGCTGCCATGTAATGCTATAATAAAGTGTATGGTTGACCACAAGTTTCAGCTGACTGTCAATTTCACTTGCAATCGTTACCGTCTTTGAAACAGAAGGATCTACCTTGTCCGAGCAGTTGACCTTGGCTCCATACTGCAGCAAAAGATTGAGAATCCCACAGTGACCTCTCCCAGCTGCCCAAATAATGGGATACACGCTGTATTGCTATAAAACCAGAGAAGAGGAGAAAGCAGACAACGTTCATCATCATTATTCCTTAGAGCATCCAAAACAATATTTAAAATCAACATAACCACAAATATCACACCGTTGTGGCAACATATCATTAACTAGAACCGGCCTATCCCATGATTATTGCTGACAACACTCGACAGTATTTAAGAGGATTTCCCCATTTAAAATGTTCGTTTGTCGTGTTATTCCTCAATCTTACCAACTCCTGCCTTCCGCAGAGAAACATACTTCACATTCAATGAGTATACAGCATGCGTGAGAATACAGGAAGACCCAATACTGCTTCATGTATTAGTCTCAGCAATCACAAACCGTGCGATCGCCAGGTACCCGCAATATCATAAAGCTGCTGTTGCGATTAGAACACAAAAAAAAAAAAACTGTAAAATATGGAACAACTGACCATTCGATATACACGGAACCCCGTAAAACACACAGTATTTCCATAACTCCCATAAACTAGAATAGAGAGAGAGCGGTGCAGAAGCGTAGCCACCTCAATCTCCTATGGGATGCAGCGGCTGCCTCACCTGGCAGAATGGGGCTTCCCGAGCCCCCATTTTACCAATAGGTGGGGGTCCCAGAGGTAGACCGTCACCTTAAAACATTTCTGGCTTTTCATGTGGATATGCTATAAATGTCCATACTGGTAAAACCCCTTTGAGCCTCAGATACCTTGTATTTTACCCAACTTAATTAATGCGAAATTTTAGGACAAATCAAAAGAAATGATAGAACATAAACCCTATAATAAAGCTGGGATTTAGTTGGCATCTCACCAGGCCAGTTATGTTTGGGTTTGCTCCTTTAGAGAGAAGCAGCTCCACAACCTCCGTGCACCCTCTGTAAGAAGCCCACATGAGGGCGGTCCATCCTCCCTGCAAAACCAAAAGATTTTAGTTAAATCATAGCCGACAACTCCTAACTAGCATTTCATTTTACCAAGGTTTTACACATAGAGGACTATGATTCACAAGACTAAGCAGAGTCAAGACTTCTCAAATCATTCACATTTCCGAAGGTTAAAAAGGAGAAGAGGGAAAAAAATGCATAAAAGCAAAAACAGGGAAAGAGGTGGCCGCACAGGAAACATTGAGACAAATCTAGGAGCACCAACATTCACATTTTCCCATAAGAACTTAATAAATTATTTCCATTGTTGCTTTATATAATGGGTAAGAGAAAAGCCCGTTTCCAGACATAAAACACACACAAAAAAAAAAAAAGTTAAATATTTAAATACAGCATAAAGAACACAGACACTGCACAATCCGTACTGAGAACACTTAGTATTACATTCAGACAATACCAGTACGAACCACTCTGAACAAACAGGTTAATAATGCCACTCCTTTTGACACTGGAAACATTGGGTAAACTGTACCATGTCACGATGCTCCAGGTTGGCACTGCAGTCCAGTAGTTCCCTAATAATCTCCACGTGCCCTTCCTTGGATGCAGAAATAAGAGCAGTCCAGTTATCCTACAACCAAACAAATCCAAGATTAGTAAATGAAGCAATACAACCCATAAAATGCAGAACCGTCGAGCCCCGACAGTGCGAGGACCCACCAGACAGTCATACCAGGTAGACACGAGGGGAGTTATGTGGATATCTCCCCAGAAGCGTGAAAAATAAAACCTCCGCCACTCAGGTAATGACGCTTTATATCCTCCTCAAAATTACAGGGTGCAAAACAGGTACGCAGGCAAAAAGAAAAAAGAGATCCTTCTATAAATCTCCACAATTTAAAGGGACAACTAAAATGTTTGGCTTTATGGCGAAACGTGATTTATAATTATTTAGAATATTTTAGGTCCTTAACCCCTTAAAGGAACAGTGTCATCACAAATTATTTTTTTATATGTTAAAGATGTTAGTGCTTTATTAAAAACGTTTATATTCATTTGTGTGTTTGTGTTGTACTTTTTCTTATTTTTACACTTTTTCTTCCCTATGGGGGCTGCCATTTTTTGTTCCATTTCTGTCTGTGTCGATTAACGACACATACAGACATGGAATACGGCAGCCACAGTCCCATAGGGACTGCGAACGGCTCCCGTCCCATTGACTTCAGTGTACGGCGTCCGGCGCCATTTTCCTGTGGACCGGAAGTCGCGGCCGGACAGTAATATTACTACTTCCGGATTTGTGCACTTGGACCAGCGGCAGCAAACGGAGCGGACGGGCCGGAGGGAGCCGCGGCGGCAGGAGCAGGTAAGAGATTTCAATGTATGTTCGTGTTTGTGTGTGTTTACTACTGTATGTAAACCTACCACACTGTGTGTTAGCTCAAAAAATGGCGACACACAGTGTAGGAGGTTACACCGTTCAAACCCCTCGTTTATCCCAGCACTAGCCAGGATAAAGGAGGGGGGGATGCTGAGAGCTCACTAGAGCGAGGGCTTTTAACCCTATGTTGCACTGCTGCAATTTTGGGAATAGCTCCATCTAGTGACCAAAAATGGGTAGTATTATAAATTAGAATTAATTTATAATATTTCCTGACTATTTCCTGACTCGTGAAAAAAATAAAAAAAATTTGAACAATGTTTAATCACCCACACACTAAATGTTTAATTTTTTAAAAAAAAACATGTTTTTCTGGCAACACATTCCCTTTAAGGACACGGCCAATTTTGGCCTTGAGGACAGAGCAATTTTTTTTAAATTTCCCTCTTTGCATCCCGACGCTCATAACGCTTTTATTTTTTGTACGACGTAGTTGTATGAGACTTTTGTTTTTTGCGGGACGAGTTGTACTTTATGTACGTACCATTTTTTGGTACAAATACATTATCGTTTAATTTCTATACATTTTTAATTAGATTAAAATGCAGAAAAAAAAAGCAGTTTACACCATACACCGCTCATCATAAATAATGCTATACATTTGTAGTACAGGTTGTTACGGTCGTGGCGATACCAAATATGTCTATATTATTTCATGTTTTGGGACTTATATTTTAAAAAGTTTATTTATTATAAAAAATGTGTGTTTCTGTGTATTTTATTTACTTTTTATTCATTTATTTACCATTATTTTTTTTTTACATTCATTGAACTTTTTTTTTTTAAATCCCATAAAGGGATTTATCATTTTGATTTTTATTTTGTAACTGTAATGTACTGGCATAGATCTATATGCCAGTACATTAGCCTGTTGCTGATCGTACACAGGCAGTTGTTAGGGCATACCTCAGTGACCCTGAGCTGTCTGGCCATACGAGTTGTTGGCTTTGATCGCGTCACAGTTATTTTCTGTGACGCGATCAATGTGCAGTCCCCTCTCTTTGAACGCCGCGATCAGCTGTCATCGCGGCGTTCAAAGGGTTAACAGCAGAGAGAAGATGTTTCTCTCCTCTCCGCTGTCAGAGCGGGGCCGTGGCTGTGTATTACAGCCGTTGTCCCGCTCTCGATCGCACACACAGAGACGGCAGAGCGAAGTGCTCGCTGCTCAGGACGAGCATACTCGTCCTGTGTCGGCAACCAGTTAAAATGGGATCTTCTAAGGGATGTGAAAGTAAACAAATTAATAGTGCCTAATGAACATAAATTTTTATTTTTGTTTTTTTATGTCTAACAAAAGGTCCCGATTCTCCTTGTGGAGATCTAGCAAATGGCAGGGTGTCGTTAGAGCAATGCTACTTGGGAAAATTATGCAAAATGAAGAAAACTGTGGTGGAGATGTATCAAAACTGGTGCAATGGAAAAGTGGAGTAGTTGCCATAGCAACCAGTTAGGTCGCTGCTGTTATTTTCAAAAGGGCCTCTGAAAAATGAGAAGCGGAATCGGATTGGTTGCTATTGGCAACTTCAACATTTTTTTTTCTTAGCACCAGTTTTGGTAATTCTCCCCATCACTTGAGCATCAACTATAGGTGGCTACCCTGTAAGTCAACATCCCGTTAACCCCTTAGAGCACCTGCTCTAAGCAGATTTGTTGCAAATTTTCTGTAGCCAAATCCGCACATGTTATGTGCAGAGTTTGCTGTCGATTTTACTCTTTCTACAAGAACCAAATTAGCATGCTCCGTTTTCTGTGCGAAACCATTCAGCTGCACGTGGATGAGAGGTTTAAATGGTCACCCACAACATTTTTTCACCTGCAGATTTTCTGCCCGGACGGTAAATCCACCGAGTGTGTGAAACCAAAGACACCCATCTGCCCATTGATAGTTCTTTAAAGGGAACCTGTCAAAAGGTTCATGATGCCCTAATGAAGGGCAACATGAAATAGGTAGAGGCCTGTCAATAATGAGGAGCCAGCCTAGTAGAATCCAGAGGGAAGCCGCCTTCCAGACACTTCACCCCAAGTCCAGTCCCTTTAAAACCATTTTCTATGAAATATTGCAGCGCTTCAGAATATAACAGTTTTATGTAATCAGGGCACCGGTCTCTACATCACGCTGCCCACAGTTCTGACAGGTTCCCTTTAGAGGTCAGACATTGACTTACAGGGCAGCCACCACGCAGCGCAGCATTTATCTACATAATGATGTTCCATTATAGAACTGTTATCTGCCGCTGCCCCCTTAAAAAGTGAATAATAAGTCCTATTGCAGCAGGTTCCCCGAAGCTCCTGATGTCAATGTTAATTAAATCCACTGCAGAGGAGAATATTCAGGACAGATGAAGCCGGTGACATTCACTCCTAAGAACAGATGGGGAGAATTCACCCGCACTCCTTCATTCACGATGTGACTAAAATCCGCCACTTGTACAGCATCGGAGGACACTCACCACATCTTCTAGGTTGCAGTTGGCTCGTTTTTGGATCAGCTCCTGAACAATTTCCAAGTTGCCCTGTTCGGCAGCCAGCATCAGCGCAGTCTGCCCATTCTGTAAGGCAAACACCATTCATCAGTTGGGGAAGGGGGGGGGGGGGGGGTAAACTTTCCCTGGAAATATAAAAAAAATTATAATATATTAGATTTAAAGGGGTATTCCCAGAACGGACAACGATCACCTGTCCACAGGATAGGTGATAAATGTTTGATCACTAGGGCCTCACTGCTTACGAGAACGAAGGTCCCGAACCACTCGTTCCTGCTCACAGCTCAACTGCAGTGAGGAGGAGCATGAAAGGAGCGGTGGTCGAGCATGCGTGCTGCTGCTGCTCCCGGCAAGGTCTAGGAAACTGATGGAAACAGCAAAGCGCTGTACTCGGCTATTTCCATCATTCCCATAGACTTTGAATGGTACGGCAGCACGCATGCTCGACCACCGCTCCAAACAATGTCCTCCTCGCTGCGATCATGGTAACCCCCTTCTCATGATCAGTGGGCGTCCCAGCGATCACACAATTATCACCTATCCTGTGGACAGGAGATAATTATGGATTCTGGGGTTACCCTTGTAAAGTTTTATCAATCCCACCAATCTATTCAAAAGCCTGACTGCCGGGACATCTACCGTTTTGAAAAAGAAAAGTGCCGCAGGACTAGTTACGCGCCGCAGCTGCTTCACAAACTGAACTTGGATGGAGCAGTGTTGCAGTTCCCTACACAGCAGCACTCCCAGCCACCCACTCTATCTCTTCATTTTCAGGATCAGTGTGGGGGGGGGGGGGGATCACAGAGGTTGTGGCATATTAGAATGATATATCATCACATTCTAAGATCATAATATCCCTTTAAAACAATTTAATACAGCATATAGTGTCATCAATAGTATCCGTGTCATTTTGACAATAACATGAAGAGCTGTGGGGAATTTCCTGCTCTTGCCCAGAAGCTTCATCAGTAGAATAAAGGGTAGCGAGATACACAAAACGTGGGCCAAAGAAAATTAGGTAACTAAACTTTCAAACAACGTCGGACATGTCATAGTGACATGTCAGAAGTTTTGATTGGTGGGGTCCGAGCACTGAGAGACCCACCGATCGCTACAACGAAGCGGCAGAAGCAGCTTCATTTCTGTTTGGCTTTTTCCGCAAAGCCGATGTAGCGGTGTACGGGCTCATAGACTTCCTTTTGAGTCCGTACACCGCTACATCCACTTCCGGAAAAAACAAACAGAAACTAAGCGGCTCAGCGCTCACACAAGGGCTTCTGCTGCTTCGTTTTAGCGATTGGTGGGGGGGTCTCAGTGCTCGGACCCCCACAAAATCAAAACTTCTGACAGGTCACTTTGACGTCAGAAGTTTGTTGAACATTTAGTTACCCTTTAAAGAGGCTCGGTCACCAGATTTTGCAACCCCTATCTCCTATTGCATGTGATCGGCGCTGCAATGTAGATAACAGTAACGTTTTGTTTTTTTCAAAAACGAGCATTTTTGGCCAAGTTATGACCATTTTTATATTTATGCAAATGAGGCTTTCTTAAGTCCAAGTGGGCGTGTTTAAAGTAAAAGTCCAACTGGGCGTGTATTATGTGCGTACATCGGGGCGTTTTTACTTCTTTTACTAGCTGGGCGTTGTGTATGGGAGTGTATGATGCTGACGAATCAGCATCATCCACTTCTCTTCGTTACCACCCAGCTTCTGGCAGTGCACAGACACACAGCGTGTTCTCGAGAGATCACGCTGTGACGTCACTTCCTGCCCCAGGTCCTGCATTGTGCCGGACGAGCGAGGACACATTGGCACCAAGCGACAGAGGCTACATCGACTTACCTGAAAAGCCTCTGTCGCCTGGTGCCGATGTGTCCTCGCTCGTCCGACACGATGCAGGACCTGGGGCAGGAAGTGACGTCACAGCGTGATCTCTCGAGAACACGCTGTGTCTGTGCACTGCCAGAAGCTGGGTGTTAACGAAGAGAAGTGGATGATACTTCTCGTCAGCATCATACACTTCTATTCACAACGCCCAGCTAGTAAAAGAAGTAAAAACGCCCCGATGTAACACACATAATACACGCCCAGTTGGACTTAAGAAAGGCTCATTTGCATAAATACAAAAATGGTCATAACTTGGCCAAAAATGCTCGTTTTTGGAAAAAAACAAAAACGTTACTGTTATCTACATTGCAGCGCCGATCACATGCAATAGGAGATAGGGGTTTGAAAATCTGGTGACAGAGCCTCTTTAAGATTGCAAATGTGTTCTGTACTTATGTTTCATGTTTTTACTTCATTTTTTCTGAGCAGCGCCACCTAGCGAACAAACCAGAGGTCTACTTGAAGGCAATTCCAAAAGAGATCCAATCCTATTTTATTCAGACAGCTAGGTCTACATAACTAATGTACAAAATACCAGAAGAACATTACTGCTGAAACTCTACTAATAGGCAGGTGCAAATATCCAGCGTACGAGTACTCCTGCCCACGGGAAGTCACGTCATTGGCAATGATCCAGGGATGTGCGAGCCCCTGGTACTAATTGGTATTTGCAGAATTCATAGACATCTTGTCTAATACGTTACTACGAAGAACACCAATCAGTGTAATTAGAAGTTATTTACCCAAATGCGACAAACTATTGAGGGTGACGGTAAGTGGTCTCACTATTTAGGACTTGTATGTTGGGCAGTGACTGAGCGTCCGCAGGGAGCCGGAGGTCGTCCAAAATATACCTCCTGTCTCCTTGAAGGACTTGTTGACCTGGGCATAAGCACAACTCCTTTATGAACTCTGTGAATCTTGTCGTTTTATTTTTTAGGTGTAGTTGTGCGTTTCAGGCTCTGCTTGGGTCACACTTTAAGCTACAAACATGAATTTGTATGAATCTCATTACAAGACATTACACTTTTTTGCAAAATCACATGAAGGTGCCCATGAGTGTAAAGTGCTGGGAGGCATCTTCACAAGGGACTGGGGGTATAATATAGTACAGTAAAAAATAGTGTTGTACCGTGTTAGCCAGAAACCATCTGCAATGTTAAATACCTTTGTGTCAAAAAAGACAAAAGTATTGTAGGCATGATACATAATTTTTATGGTTAGCCAATAAAAGGTATGGGTAGAATATATTATATAGGGGTATAATATAAAAAAATAAATTCATGTGTATGTAAAAAGTGTGAAAGTTGGCGTGATGGCATAACAGTTAAATAAAATCAACTATTCCAGCTACAATAGAACAACATCACATGCAAAAACAAATCAGCCTTCCTGTACAGCGCCTTCAGAATAATCTACAAGGAGGTGTAGGGCTGGGAGATGAATCAAATTAATTCAATTAAGTCGTCCTCAAGGCCTCTGACGATTCTCATTTTTAACAGAATCGTCAAATCTTTTCTTTTGTGGCGACGTCGCGCTGTGCTGCAGGAGGAAGCTCCGCCCCGCCGCCTCGTCACTGCCTGATCTGCCCCGTGTGACAAGCTCCGCCCCGTTCTGTCTCTGCTTCCCTACGGAACTGCTGTTCTGTAGTGAACAAAATGATACAGCAGTGCCGTGGGGAAGCAGAGACTCCTAGTATATATAGCCACACCGCCCTGTAGATCGCACCCCCCCCCCCCCACCCTCCTTCTTGTAGATAGCACTACTGTAGCTCCCACCAGGAGCTGTATGAAATCCCTGGTCAGTGTCGGCAACCTCTGGTTGGGGATTGAGCCCCTAGTGGCAGCTACAGTGGCCGTTATCTACAAGAAGGATAGGATTTTGTGCTGCGATCTACAAGGGAGGGTGGGAGTGCGATCTACATGTGGGGCTGCGATCTGCAAGGTTGTGTGGCACTATATGGGGGGTGGCACTGTCACTATGTGTGGGCATTGCGGCACTATCTACATAGGCACTGTGGTGTTTTCAGGGGATTGGGACAAAAAAAACCCTGACAAAGGAAATCAATATGGAGGCACTGATGCAAAATGCACATGAAAAACTGACAGTTGACCAGTATTTACTGGCCATTTTTTTTCACTGGCTGTAGCCTAAATGACTATGATGAGGAGTCCCTTTTACATGTACCGTGTGTGGCCGGGCGATCTGGCTGACACACAGACAGTTTTTCACAGCCTAATCACGGTCGTGTGAATCCGGCCTTAAGGTCATTTCTTTAACCCCCCATCATGGGGCCGGTACTGACCGGGTCCTGCTCACACTTCAGACACTATGATGTAATCTCTCCCCAGAGTGCCCGCTCAGCGCTATCTGCCTGGCCCTGCTGCACTTTACACCGCTCTCACCTGCAATGTCAGAGATAGGCTGAGAGGGTGACGGGCAGAGGTTGGATGTTCGTGCACGCAGCGCATCATTGATTATAGATTCTGTTAACCTGTTCCCTGCCAGGGAACACTGAAATTATAATCAATTAGATATCAATTTTTCCAATAGTAATGGAAAGTTGTGAAGTTACATACAATTATTAATTCTAGTAATATATGTTAAAAAAGTTATTGATATAAAGAAGATTATTTATTCAATTATCTCTTGGTATTTTTTTCAGTTTATTGAACCGTAATTAGAAAATAGAGATTCAAAATCGAAAAATCGCCCATAGGGTTGAAAAAAAAAACAAAAAAAAAATAGATTTTATTTTTGGGCAAAATCGCCCAGCCCTAAGGTATAAGATATTTTTAAAGATACTGAATATTTCCAACATATCTTGATGTAGGTCACAGAATGACTGGCTACGGGTGTGTTGTACCAGCTCACATGACAAATAACCACACTCACAATATTCCTACTCACTGGAGGTCAGCTTGTTCCAAACGAGCAGTTGTACCCCCAGCTAAAACAGCAGACCTGAGTTTACATGAGTCGGACATGTCCGAGCTCCACTGCCGCTAGTACTGTCAGACTGACTGTGGATCAAGCCCCCTCCACCACAGCATCAGGGTAAACACGCATCATCATCGGAACACAGTTATGGTATGACTAAGCAGAACCTCTGTCGCCGCTTCCAAAACAACCAGTCCAGGAATAGAAAAACATATCTGCTTTCTGCCAGAAACAGTGCCACGCCTGTCTACAGGTTTTGTGTGGTATTACAGCTCAGCCCAATTCACTTCTATGGAGCACATCTGCAATACCAGACAACTCTGGACAGGTGTGGCACTCTTTCTTCAAGAAAGCAGCCATTGAAAAAACCTTTAATAGTCCCGATATTCTCATATGTCAACAAGTGCCGCCACATATCAAGTGTTCAAGGACTTTTCTGGCTTTCTATAAATAAAGCTGATTGAATACTTAAAATAAAAAGTCATGCCGTTTTCTAATATTCTTTGTATTTCTCAAAATATTTAAGATCTCTGCTTGTGGTCAGTGATTGGAAACCCTATTTACATTTAGAGGTTGAAAACCCATCCTGATGATCAGGGTCTCTTACTACAAGAGAGAACTTTGAAACACAAAGGGGGTTTTTCAACTATGGACATTGATCACCTAACTGGATAGATGATAAATACATGATCGCTCGGGGGCCCCACCAATCTCTAGAATAGGGATCCCGATCCCCATTCCTCTTCACTTCACAATTGCAGAGAGGAGTGGTTTGAATGGAGCAACGGTCGCGCATACGCAATGCCGTTTCCTTCAACATCTATGTTGAATGACAGAAACAGCCAAGCGCTGTAATCCGTTGTCTCCGTCTGCCCCATAGACCTTGAATGTAGTATACGTGCGGCCAGCACTCCGTTCAAACCTCTCCTCGCTGCAATCGTGAAGGGAGGAGGAACCGGAGTCGGGAAGCCCCGTTCCAGAAATCGGTGGGGGTCCCAGTGACCATTCATCACCTATCCTGTGGATAGGTGATAAATGTCCTTCAAGGAAAAACCCCTTTAAAGGGGATTTCCACCAAAAAGGTAAAAATGATCATACATAAGTAAATCAAGAGTAAAAGTAATGGCTGAAGCTTGGACATGACGCTCCTTTCACATACAGAGATGTTCCAATTTTTCCGTTTTGTTATGGCAACCATTTTGTAAAAATGACAACAGGACGTGCAGCCATATTGTTTGTCACTTGTGAATTTGCTTTTCAGAAACCGATCAGGACCTCTCCCTTTGTCATTATGCTCAGGCAATATATAGCAGTGACAATTCGCAGAGAAGCACGACGGACAACACATATTGCTGCATTCCCTGTGCGAACTGACAAAAACGGCCGCCGCAACAAAACAGGTTTCGGGAAGTATTGGTATTTTTCTGAGAGAAAGTAACACTATGTAGTGGGGTCGGACATTGATCTCGCTCTTCAGTACAGATGATATTCTATTATTCACATTACTTCTGAAGGACGTACCTCGTTTCTTTCATCCACATCCTTGCATTTTTCTAGGAGAGCTTTCAGAGCGGCTGCGTTGCCCTCTTCCACATATGATAACAGGTTCTGGGGGCCCAGACTTGCCATTGTGAATGTCTGGGTCTGGAATTAGAGATAACCTGAGAACAGAAGGAAAACTACATTCTTAACATGAGCTTTACAGCATACGCAATATTACAAAACTCTCCTTTAAGTCATTATTCAGAACCCTCCATCTCTAGGAGGCGTAAAGTGCAGCTCAACGTTCGACAAACTTCTGACGTGTCATAGTGACATGTCAGAAGTTTGGCTTGGTGGGGGTCCGAGCACTGAGATCCCCACAAATCACTAGAACGAAGCAGCTGAAGGGCTCGTGTGAGCGCTCAGCTGCTTCGTATCTGTTCGGCTATTTCCGGAAATAAATGTATCGGTGTACGGACTCAATACAAAAAGTGTATGAGCCCGTACTCCGATAAATCGTCTCTCCGGAAAAAGCCGAACAGAAACTAAGCAGCTGATCGCTCACACGAGCCCTTCAGCTGCTTCGTTCTAGCGATTGGTGGGGGTCTCAGTGCTCGGACCCCCACCAAGCCAAACTTCTGACATGTCACTATGACACGTCAGAAGTTCGTCGAAGTACATCAGGGTATATGTAAGCTGTGTGGAGTACTTCAGGGTATATGTAAGCTGTGTGGAGTATATCAGGGTATACATAATATGTGAGGAGTACATCAGGGTATATGTAAGCTGGGCGGAGTACATCAGGGAATATGTAAACTGTGCGGAGTACTTCAGGGTATATGTAAGCTGTGCGGAGTACATCAGGGTATATGTAAGCTGTGCGGAGAACATCAGGGTATATGTAAGCTGTGCGGAGTACATCAGGGTATATGTAAGCTGTGCGGAGTACATCAGGGTATATGTAAGCTGTGCGGAGTACATCAGGGTATATGTAAGCTGTGCGGAGTACATCAGGGTATATGTAAGCTGTGCGGAGTACATCAGGGTATATGTAAGCTGTGCGGAGTACATCAGGGTATATGTAAGCTGTGCGGAGTACATCAGGGTATATGTAAGCTGTGCGGAGTACATCAGGGTATATGTAAGCTGGGAGGAGTACATCAGGGTATATGTAAGCTGTGCGGAGTACATCAGGGTATATGTAAGCTGGGCAGAGTACATCAGGGTATATGTAAGCTGGGCAGAGTACATCAGGGTATATGTAAGCTGGGCAGAGTACATCAGGGTATATGTAAGCTGGGCAGAGTACATCAGGGTATATGTAAGCTGGGCGGAGTACATCAGGGTATATGTAAGCTGTGCGGAGTATATCAGGGTATATGTAAGCTGGGTGGAGTACATCAGGGTATATGTAGGCTGGACTTCACTAGACCTATAAGTAGAACAAGGCCCTAAAGTTTCCTCATCTCCGCTGCATCTACGGGGTCCTCCTGTGGGGTCTAGCAAATGACGATGTGTATGTTAATAAACTTTGTAAATACATTTTATTAAAAATTATTTTAACTTTTTAAGATACAGCCACTCTGTATTCTCTATAGAGAGCAGCTGTAGCGTTTGCTATTCACTGAATTCATCAGCTCAGGCGGACTGACAGGTTCAGTGACAGCGGGTCACCTATCACATCTAAGTTTATAACAGACACGCAGGCCCCGCTGTCACTGAACCAGCCAGTCCCAATAAAATAGGATTATGAAAAATCATATTTTAGAATGAATTCTAGAAACGAAAGGTTCTACTCTAAATGAAACCCTTGGGTTTTGAATATGGATGTGAAATTAAAACAGGTTTTTGCAATATAATAGGTTGAAATAATAAAATATATATATTTATATATTTATTTCTCCAGTCTCCTTTTGGGAGGTTGGGTATGTTCATTGTGTGATCCTCTAAAATGTGGTCATTGCTTCTGTGCCAGCATATTTATGTTTGATATTTTCGAAAATGCAAAACTAAAATTATATTTATTATATACTTGAAAAAGCACCACAATTCTGGCTCAAATTGAAACAGAATTCTGGCGCACATGCCAGGCGCCAAACTTATTAACAGCTTTAGGCCTCATTTACACGAGCGTGTGCGTTTTGCGCGCGCAAAAAACGCTGCGTTTTGCGCGCGCAAAAGGCATTTGACAGCTCCGTGTGTCATCCGTGTATGATGCGCGGCTGCGTGATTTTCGCGCAGCCGCCATCATAGAGATGAGGTACTCGACGCCCGTCACTGTCCAAGGTGCTGAAAGAGCTAACTGATCGGCAGTAACTCTTTCAGCACCCTCGACAGTGAATGGCGATCACAATATACAGCAACCTGTGAATAAAAAAAGACGTTCAAACTTACCATGAACTGCCTGCTTCCTCCAGTCCGGTCTCCCGGCCGTTGCCTTGGTGACGCGTCCCTCTCTTGTCATCCGGCCCCACCTCCCAGGATGACGCGGCAGGCCATGAGACCGCTGCAGCCTGTGATTGGCTGCAGCCTGTGCTTGGCCTGTGATTGGCTGCAGCTGTCACTTGGCCTGAATTGTCATCCCGGGAGGTCGGACTGGAGGAAGGAGCAGGGACTTATCGGTAAGTCAGAACTTCTGTTTTTTTTTTACACGTATATGTATATTGTGATCGAAAGTCACTGTCCATGGTGCTGAAACAGTTTAAGTCTTTGAGCACCGTGGGCAGTGACTGTCTCCTGACGTCGCGTACCCGAACATTTTTTGCCGGGTTCGGTCAAAACGAGTTCGGCCGAACCCGGTGAAGTTCGGTGCGCTCATCTCTAATTTGACACTCCGTTTGGATGTTTGTAACCAGAAAAGCACGTGGTGCTTTTCTGTTTACATTCATCCTTTTGACAGCTCTTGCGTGATTTTCGCGCATGCAACGCAGGACCGTCCGTGTGGCATGCGTTGTTTTCACGCACCCATTGAAGTCAATGGGTGCGTGTTGCGTGAAAAACGCAAGAATATAGAACATGTCGTGAGTTTTACGCAACGCACTCACGCAGCGCAAAATTCACGCATCGTCTAAACAGCCCCATAGACTATTATAGGTGCGTACGACACGCGTGAAAAGCACGCGCGTCGCACGCGCGTATAATACGCTCGTGTAAATGAGGCCTTAGACACTTTTTTGCACCTCGCTGAACAAGGGGCTGTGATGAAATACAATGCTGTAGATTCTGTTAACCTTAGGGCTTATTTAGACGAACGTGTAATATGTCTGTGCAACGCGTGTGATTTTCACGCGCCTCGCACGGACCTATGTTAGTCTATGGGGCCCTGCAGACAGTCCGTGCGTTCCATGCAGCGTGTCCGCTGCGTAAAACTCACGACATGTCCTATATTTGTGCGTTGTTCGCGCATCACGCACCCATTGAGGTCAATGGGTGCGTGAAAATCACGTGCAGCACACGGAAGCACTTCCGTGCGAACAGCGTGATTCGCGCAACAGCAGAAAAAGTATGGTTGAAAACAGAAAAGCACAACGTGCTTTTCTGTTTACAAACATACAAACAGTGTCATAATGATGGCGGCTGCGCGAAAAGCACGCAGCCGCGCATCATATGGTGATGACACACGGAGCTGTTAAGTAACTTTTGCCCGCGCAAAACGCACACGCTCGTGTAAATCCGGCCTTAAGCCGCTAGGGTTGTCACCATACCAGCGTATGGACTTCGATACCGATACTTCGTGTAGTATCGCTAATCTTGATACCACAACGATACTGCCAACATTGCCCATTTCCTGATGTGAGGCACATGGTGTTATTTGTGAACTTCCATGAGCCTCACAATAATAGTTATTAACCCCATCATGTTTCTCACAGTCAGAATGGCCAACATTGGGTTAATGTGTGAGGTACATGACTATTAATGTGAAGCACATGGAGGGTAAGATTCATAACACCAAGTGCCTCACATTAATAAGTGACCCGCAACATTTCCCTCAGATAATGGCAACATTGGGGTTAACTCCATTGAGACATGGCCAATTTTGGCCTGGAGAACAATGTTTGCATTTTTTTTCCTCTTTGCATCCCGACATTCATAACTTTTTTATTTTTTGCCCGACGTAGCTGTACGAGACTGTTTTTTGCGGGATGAGTTGTTCTTTATTGAGGTGATAGTTCAGTATAATTTAACAGGAAATATGGTCAGACAGTCCTGAGGTCCTTTATTGAAACCTGGGCTGTCTGATCGCATCACAGGGAATCCCATATATGAACAAAGGGGGGTCTCCCCATCTCATTCTCCATTTGAGCGCCACGATTAGCTTTGATCGCAACATTAAAGGGTTTAACAGCGGGGATCAGAGGTCTGAAGTCCGTTGTTAGAGCGGGGCTGTGGCTGTGTATGAGGGTAAGGGTATGTGCATATGATAACTGCATTTACGTCTGAAATTCAGGAGCCGTTTTCTCCTGAAAACAGCTCCGTAATTTCATGTACTCGCGTTTTTCGCGGCGTCCATTACGGCCGTAATTTGGAGCGGTTTTCATTGGAGTCAATGAAAAACGGCTCCAATTACATCCCAAGAAGTGTCCTGCACTTCTTTGACGAGGCTGTTATTTTACGCGCCGCCTTTTGACAGCGACGCGTAACAGGTCGTCGGCACAGTACATCGGCAAACCCATTGAAAGTAATGGGCAGATGTTTGCCGACGTATTGGAGCCGTGTTTTCAGGCGTAATTCGAGGCGTATAACGCCTCCATTACACCTGAAAATAGGTCGTGTGAACCCAGCCTTAGGCCACACAGAGCAGCACTGATGTCATATAGCCTGTGAGGGCCTGTTCACATCAGCGTTCTCTTTCTGTTCCGGGGTTCCGTCGGAGGTTTCAGTCGGGTGAACCCCGCAACGGAAAGTCAAACTGAAACCACAGCTTCTGTTTCAGTCACCATTGATATCAATGGTGACGGAAACATTGCTAATGGTTTCCGTTCGTCACCTTTCCGGCAGTTTTCCGTTTTAATGACGGAATCGACTGCGCTATTGATTCCGTCGGAAAAACGGAAACCTGTCGGAATGGTGACGAATGGAAACCATTAGCAATTTTTCCGTCACCATTGATACCAATAGTGATGGAAACGGAAGCTGTGGTTTCAGTTTGACTTTCCGTTGCGGGGTTCACCCGACGGAAACCTCAGACGGAACCCCGGAACGGAAAGCGAACGGTGATGTGAAGAGGCCCTTAACGGGCGTGTGTTGCTGCAGGTAAAACGCCCCTTTACCTGCTAAATCTCACGAACCATTAATGTATACGCCCTTTATGGACGCACAATTTTGCTGGTAAAGGGCTGTTTACCCGGAAACAACGCGCAGCTATTAACCCCTTAAGGACGCAGCCTTGTTTTGGCCTTAAGGCTCAGAGCCCATTTTTCAAATCTGACATATTTCACTTTGTGGTAATCACTTCGGAATGCTTAAGCCTATCCAAGCAATTCTGAGACTGTTTTCCCGTGACACATTGGGCTTCATGTTCGTGGTAAAATTTGGTCGATATATTCAGTGTTTATTTTCAGAATTTAAATGCATCAGCTTGTAAAACAGACGGTTATACCACCCAAAATAGTTACTAGTTCACATTTCCCATATGTCTACTTTAGATTGGCATCGTTTTTTGAACATTCTTCTATTTTTCTTGGATGTTACAAGGCTTAGAACATAAACAGCAATTTCTCATATTTTTAAGAAAATTTCAAAAGCCTTTTTTTTAAAGGTACCTCTTCAGTTCTGAAGTGGCTTTGAGGGGCCTATGTATTAGAAACCCTGATAAAACACCCCATTTTAAAAACTAGACCCCTCAAAGTATTCAAAACAGCATTTACAACGTTTTTTAACCCTTCAGGCATTTCACAGGAATTAAAGCAAAGTGGAGGTAACATTCCCTAATCTGACTCCTTGCCATGGCCCTCCTTTTAGATTAGTCATCGGAATAAGATTCCCTCACACTCCTTCTCTTCATGTCCGTCATACACGGATACTGGCTGGTGACCGGCTCATGCAGCTTTATGTTACCGCCCCATGTGTATAAAAATGGCCGGACCATTGTACAGAACAAACACTGTTACACTTTGTGTCTCCCTTATGTCCTGATAGATTGTAAGCTCTTGCGAGCAGGGTCCTCACTCCCCAGGTTTGAATTGTAAATTAACTTTGTCACTATGTAATGTCTGATATTGTTTGTTTCATGTCACCACTAAATTGTAAAGTGCTGCGTAATATGTTGGCGCTATATAAATAAAGATTATTATTATTATTATTATTATTATTAAGTTTGCAAATTTCATTTTTCTTGCTGAATTTCAATTTTATTCAATTTTTTTTCTGTAACGTCGAAGGTTTTACCAGAGAAACACTACTGAATATGTATTGTCCAGATTCTGCAGTTTTTAGAAATGTCCCACATGTGTCTCTAGTGCACTCGTAGAATAAAACACAAGCCCTAGAAGCAAGGAAGCACCTTGTGCATTTTGGGGCCTCTTTTTTATTAGAATATATTTTAGGCAGCATGCCAGGTTTGAAGAGGTGTTGAGGTGCCAAAACAGTAGGAATCCCCCAATAGTGACCCCATTTTGGAAACTACACCCCTCAAGGAATTCATTTATGGTTGTTGTTACCATTTTGACCGCACAGTTTTTTCACAGCATGTATTTGAATTGGGCTGTGAAAATTTCATTTTTTCCAATAAAATGTCATTTGTGATCAAAATTTCTTATTTTCACAGGGAACAAAATACCCCATTTTGTTCCCCAATTTCTCCTGAGTGCAGCAATACCCCATTTGTGGCGATAAACTGCCGTTTGGGCCCATGGGAGGGCTCAGAAGGAAAGGAGCGCTGTGTGTTCTTTGGAGTGCAGATTTTGCTGGATTGGTTTTCGGGTGCCATGTCGCATTTGCAGAGCCCCAGAGGTATCAAAGGAATGGAAACCCACCAGAAGTGACCCCATTTTGGAAACTACACCACTCAAGGAATTCATTTATGGGTAATGTGACCATTTATACCCCATAGTTTCTTCACAGAACTTATTTGAATTGGGCTGGGAATTAAAAAAAATATTTTTTTTCTAATAATATGTAGTTTTAGCTCAAAAATTCTTATTTTCACAAGAAATAAAATACCCTATATTGTTGCCCAATTTGTCCTGAGTGTGGCAATGCCCAATTTGTGGTGATAAACTGCCGTTTGGGCCCATGGGAGGGCTCAGAAGGAAAGGACCACCATTTGGCCTACTGGGGATTTTCTAGTGCGAAGTCATGTATGCAGAAGCCCCTGGTACAGTTGAAACCCGCAAGAAGTGACCCCGTTTTAAAAACTACACTCTTAAGGCATTCATCTAGAGGTGTAGTGAGCATTTTGACCGGAGACCTACACCCCATAAACTGTAATGTGGGTTCTCCCGGGTACGGCAATACCCTACATGTGGCTGTTATCAGCTGCCTGGGCACACAGCAGGGCTCAGAGGGGAAAGACGAGAGGGGATAAGCTGTGCGGAGTGCATCAGGGTAAGTAAAATTGGGGTAAATTATAAACCAAGGGATGTATGATAAATTTTAAAACACTCTTTCATACAGAGCTCTGGTTATTCGGGACACGTGTCACATTGATATATTGTGTCATCCATTATCCCCCTCTTATAGCAGACTTTGCACCTCTTTTGACTTTTTCCCTTCTTGCCAGTTTGGGGAACTTCTCCTGGAAAGTGTTGCCCTGGTACGATGCGTGTGGGCTTGCTTCCAGAAGTACTGGGTGTCCCCCCTTCTTGGTCCCTAAAGATTAGGTTCTTGATAATCACCTCTTGAAATTCCAGGAAAGTTCCCGTCTGGCCTGCACATCGATGTAGCACGTACGCATTGTACAAAGCCATCTCTATGATGTGCCCGGCCAGCTTCTTATACCACACCGCATGGCGCTGTAGGGCTTCAGGATTTGATCTGACAAGTCCATCCCTCCCATGTACCTATTGTAGTCCAGGATGCAGTCTGGTTTGGGGGTGGCCTTTCCTTCATATATCTTAAATTTGTAGGTATACCCGGATGCACTCTCACAGCTTATACATCTTCATGCCATACCTTGCCCTCTTACTCGGCAGGTACTGGCGGAATTGAACCCTCCCTTTAAATGTACCAGGGACTCATCAATAGAAATACACTTCTCGGGGGTGTATGCTTGGGAAAACCGGGCACTGAAACGGTCTAATAGGGTTCTCCGTTTATACAGTCAAAACTGGGGTCATCTCGGGGTGGGCACGGCTCATTATCAGTATAATGGAAGAAGCGAAGTATTGCCTCATTTATTTATTATTTTAGGTTCCAGTTCAGTTCTGAAGTTGCTTTGAGGGGCCCATATATTAGAAACCCCTATCAAACACCCCATTTTAGAAACTAGACCCCTCAAAGTATTCACAACAGCATTTAGAAAGTTTATGAACCCTTTAGGTGTTTCACAGAAATTTAGAGCATAGTAGAGGTGACATTAACTTTTTTTTTTTGTCAGAAAATCCTCTTAAATCTTTTTGTGTTGTAAAAAAAATGGTATAATCAGAGAAACGCAACTCAATATTTATTACCCAGATTCGGCAGTTTAGAGAAATATCCCACATGTGGCCCTAGTGCGGTAACGGACTGAAGCACCGGCCTCCGAAGCAAAGGAGCACCTAGTGGATTTTGAGCCCTCCTTTTTATTAGGCACCATGTCCGGTTTGAAGAGGTCTTGTGGTGCCAAAACAGTGGAAACCCCCCAAAAGTGACCCCAATTTGGAAACTAGACCCCTTGAGGAATCCATTGTAGTTTTCTTGGGGTGCATGCAACTTTTTGATCAGTTTTTATTCTATTTTTAGGTGGCGTGGTGACTAAAAAACAGCAATTGTACGATTGTTTTTTTTTTATTTTATTTTTACAGCGTTCACCGTGCGCTATAAATGACATATTCACTTTATTCTGCGGGGCGATACGATTACGGCGATACCAGATGTTTATAGTTTTTTTTATGTCTTATGGCGTTTGCACAATAAAATACGTTTTGTAAAAAATCATTCACTTTTTGTGTTACCTTATTCTAAGAGCCAGAACTTTTTTATTTTTCAATCAATAAAGCTGTGCGAGGACTTATTTTTTGCGTAACGAACTGTAGTTTCGATCATCACCATTTTTAGGTACATGCAACTTTTTGATCTCTTTTTTATTCCATTTTTTGGGAGGTGAAGTGACCAAACAATTGTGATTCCGGTACGGTTTATTATTATTTTCTTTTACGGCCTTCACCATGCGGGATAAATAACAAAATAATTTTGTAGTTCAGGCTGTTACGGACGCGGCGATACCAATTATGTATAGTTTATTTGTTTGTTTATATATTTTTATTAATAATAAAGGACTGATAAGGGAAAAAGGGGGGATTTTTACTTTTATTGTCTTATTTTTACACATCTTTTTTTTACTGTATTACTTTGTCCCACTAGGGGACTTGAGGGCAGGAGGCCCTGATCGCTATTCTAATACACTGCACTACATGCGTAGTGCAGTGTATTAGAACTGTCAGCTACTCACTGACAGCAAGCATAGTGGGTCCTGACCTAGTCAGGACCCACTAGGCTTCCGTCTATGGCATAGCCGGACGCCATTGTTTGGTGTCCGGTTGCCATAGTCACCATCGCTGGCCACTATCGTGTAGCAGGCCGGCGATGGCAGCTTAACCCTAAAAAGCCGCGATCTCTATAGAACGTGGCTTTTAAGGGGTTAATCAGCTGGGACACAGCGATCGGTCCCCGCTGTAGGAGCTGTGACAGCTGCTGTACGAGACAGTAGCTGTCACAGCTCCTGTATATGTAGGGAGGACGGCCAAAACGGCCGTTACTCCCGAGACGTACTATTAGGTCATGGAGCGCGAACGATACAGCTGCCATGACCTAATAGTACGTCCAGGAGCGGGAAGGGGTTAACAGGCTGTTTGATAGCCGTGCCGATCGTGGAGCCAGTGCAATGGTCGGTCACATTCTGGGGTCAGTGCCGCTCCGTGTGGCCTTACCCTTATAGACGTTGCCTACGCAATCAGCATGACGTGATGCGGTCGGCGCTGCACTAATGAGCGGAGGCGCCGGCACTGAAAAACAAAAAATGTCACGCGCACTGCACAGCGAACACCCTATTCTCAGTTTTCAGGGCCGGAGCCGCTGTTCAATAGTTCAGCGCCAGCCGCATCACTTCATCGCGTAGGCAACGTCTAAGTGTAAGGCCATCACATCAGCCGCACAGCTTAGTATCGAAATACATGAATCAATATTAAACCCTTTGCCGGTGAACAGCATTGAAATAGTATCAATATTTTGATGCATTGTTACATAGTTTGTACGGGTGAAAAAAAAAAAAAGACATCCCTCAAGTTCAACCAAGGGATGGGAAACATTTCTACACAATGACATAGGAGCTGATATATCTTCTAAGCCTTTTTTAAAGGAATCTCCTGTCCCTGCTGTGGCGGCTCCTGCGGTCGGCTATTCCATAGATTCACAGTTCTCACAGTAAGGGTAAGTTCACAGAGGGTTTTTTTACACATTTTTTGACAAGGAAATTTTCGTGACGTGCAGGCAGAGCAAAATCTGCCTCAAAATTACAAACTGAATTTTGAGGCAGATTTTCTGCCTGCAAAAAAAACTCTGTGTGAACCCAGCCTAAAGAAGTCTTGTCGCCTCTGCAGATTGAACCTTTTTTTCTCCAGACGGAGGGAGTGCCCCCTTGTTTTTTGAGGGGCTTTTACATGGAACAGGATTTCACCATATTTTTTGTATGTGCAGTTCATATATTTATAGAAGTTAATCATGTCCGCCCTTAGTCGTCTTTTTTCAAGGCTAAATAGGTTTAGTTCTTTTAATCTTTCCTCATAACTTAGATTCTCCATGCCCCTTATTAGCTTCGTTGCTCTTCTTTGTATTTTTTCCAACTCCAGGGCATCCTTTCTATGAACTGGAGCCCAGAACTGGACTGCATATTCTAGATGAGGCCTCACTAATGCTTTGTAAAGTGGTAATATTACATCTCTGTCCCGCGAGTCCATGCCTCTTTTCATAGACGACAATATCTTGCTGGCCTTTGATGCAGCTGATTGACACTGCAAGCTGTTATTGAGTTTATGATTTACAAGTACACCCAGATCCTTCTCAACAAGTGACTCCCCCAGTGTAGCTCCCCCTAGGACATATGATGCATGCAGGTTGTTGGTACCCAGATGCATAACTTTACATTTATCTACATTAAACTTCATCTGCCAAGTGGACGCCCAAACACTCAGTTTGTTTAAATCCGCTTGTAATTCATGAACATCTTCCATAGTCTGAACTATATTACATAGCTTGGTGTCATCTGCAAAAATAGAAATAGTGCTATTAATCCCATCCTCTATATCATTAATAAATAAGTTGAATAATAGTGGTCCCAGCACTGAACCCTGGGGTACACCACTTATTACCGGGGACCATTCAGAGTAGGAATCATTGACCACAACTCTCTGGATACCGTCCTTGAGCCAATTCTCAATCCAATTACCAACGATACTTTCTAAACCTATAGTCCTTAACCCCCTTCAGGACTGAGCCTGTTTTGGCCTTCAGGACGAAGCCGATTTTTCAAATCTGACATGTGTCACTTTATGTGGTAATAACTCCGGAATGCTTTTACCTATCCAAGCGATTCTGAGATTGTTTTCTCGTGACATATTGTACTTTATGGTAGTGAAAAAATTTGGTTGATAAATTCAATATTTATTAGTAAAAAACACCAAGATTTGGAGAAAATTTGCAAAAATTAGCATTTTTCTCAATTTAAATGTATCTGCTTGTAAAACAGATCGTAATACCACACAAAATAGTTACTAGTTACCATTTCCCATATGTCTACTTTATGTTTGCGTCATTTTTTGAACGTCCTTTTATTTTTCTAGGACGTTACAAGGCTTAGAACTTTAGCAGCGATTTCTCATATTTTCAAGAAAATTTCAAAAGGCGATTTTTACAAGGACCAATTCAGTTCTGAAGTGGCTTTGAGGGCCTTATATATTAGAAAGTCCCCATAAATCACCCCATTTTGAAAACTGCACCCCTCAAAGTATTCGAAACAGCATTCAGAAAGTGTATTAACCCTTTAGGCGTTTCACAGGAATTAAAGCAAAGTAGAGGTGAAAGTTACAAATTTCATTTTTTTTTTTACAAAATTCATTTGTAATACATTTTTTTCTATACCACAGGAGGTTTTACCCGAGAAATGTAACTTATTATTTATTGCCCAGATTCTGCAGTTTTTAGAAATACCCCACATGTGGCCCTAGTGCGGTCATGGACTGAAACACCGGCCTCAGAAGCAAAGGAGCACCTAATGGGATTTTGGGGCCTCCTTTTTTTTTAGCATATATTTTAGGTACCATGTCAGGTTTGAAGAGGTCTTGTGGGGCCAAAACAATAAAGACCCCCAAAAGTTACCTCATTTTGGAAACTACACCCCTCAGGGAATTTATCTAGGGGTATAATAAGCATTTTGAACCCACAGTTTTTTTGCTAAATTTATTTGAATTAGTTTGTGAAGATGAAAATCTACTTTTTTTCTGAAAAAACTTAGAAATTTGTAATTTTTTCAAGGAATAAAAGAGAAAAAACACCCCAACAGATGTAAAGCAATTTCTCCTGATTATAGCAATACCCCATATGTGGTAATAAACTGCTGTTTGGACCCACAGCAAAGCTCAGAAGGGAAGGAGCGCCATTTGGATTTTGAAATTCTGATTTTGCTGGTATAGTTTTCAGTGCCGTGTCGCATTTGAATTGCACTGGAGGGAACAAAATAGTGGAATCCCCCGGAAAGTGACCCCATTTTGGAAACTACACTCATCAAGGAATTTTCTAGGGGTAAAGTTAGCATTTTGACCCCACGGTTGTTTTGCTGAATTCATTGGAATTATTCTGTAAAGGTAAAAATCAACTTTTTTTCCGAAAAAAGGTAGCCATTTTTAATTTTTACAAGGAATAAAGGCGAAAAAGCACCCCAACATTTGTAAAACCATTTCTCCCGATTACGTAAATACGCCATGTGGTAATAAACTGCTGTTTGGACCCACAGCGGGGCTTAGAAGGGAAGGAGCGCTATTTGGCTTTTGGAGCTCAAATTTAGCTGAAATGGTTTTTGGGTGCCATGTCGCATTTGTAAAGCCCCTGAGAGGCCAAAACAGTGGAAGCCCCCCAAAAGTGGAAATTACACCACTTAAAGAATCTATCTAGAGATATAGTGGGCATTTAGACCCCACAAGTCTTTTGCAGGACTTATTAGAATTGGGCCATGAAAATGAATATCAACATTTCTTCCACTAAAATGTTGCATTTTTTTCAATTTTACAAAGGATAAAGGGGGTAAAAGCTGCCCAACATTTGTAAAGCAATTTCTCCCAAGTACGGCAATACCCCACGTGTGGTCATAAATGGTTTTTCATTAGAAAGTAATTAACCCTTTCTGGACTGATCCATTTTTTTCTTTTCCTTTTTAGTTTTTTCCTCCCTGCGTTCCAAGAGCCACAACTTGTTTATTTTTCAGTCAATAGAGCGGTATGAGGGCTTATTTATTGAGGGACAAGCGGTCGTTTTTATTGGTACCATTTTTTGGTACATACAACTTTTTGAGCACTTTTTATTACATTTTTAGCTAGAGCCAAGGTGACCAAAAAAACAGCGATTTTGCCGTTTTAAATTCTTTATTTTTCACGTGAGACGCTCCATTCATCACCCCCCACACTAAGACATGCTATGTTGTGGTGCGCGAAGGGGTTAATGCGCAGCGCATGGTGCGGAGTGAAAATTAAAATTTTCCACTCATATGCCATTTTAGTGCACTACATGTTATGCCCAGTTTGTGCCACTGAAGACAAATACCTAATAAAATATTAACCGGGTTCTCCCGGGTATGGCGATGCCATATCTGTGGACGTAAACTGGGGTTTGAGCACGCTGCAGGGCTCAGAAGGGAGGGACGCCATTTGGCTTTTGGGGAGCAGATGTAGCGTGGTAGTTGTTCTGTTTGGGGTTTTACTGGTGTTTCAGTTTGTAATGTGGGGGCATCTGTTATCTGTGCGGGGTACATCAGGGTACACGTCATCTGTGCGGAGTACATCAGGGTACGTGTCATCTGTGCGGAGTACATCAGGGTACGTGTCATCTGTGCGGAGTACATCAGGGTACGTGTCATCTGTGCGGAGTACATCAGGGTACATGTTATCTGTGCGGGGTACATCAGGGTATAATAAGAGGGTTTAATAATGCAGTAAATAAATAATAATCCGCAGATATGTGGCCGGTGTTGCACTGATAAATGGTGCCCGATCTCATCTGCTTTTGGAACACTCTGCACATTTTGCATCGCCATATTCTGGGAGCCAGAACTTTTTTATTTTTTCTCCACCGGAGCTGTGTGAGGGTTTATTCGTTGCGGGACAATCTGTAGTTTTCATTGGTACCATTTTAGGTACCAGAAATTTTTTTGATCACGTTTTATTCCATTTTTTGGCAAGCAAGGTGACCAAAAACCATCAATTCTGACAATGTTTTTTATTCGTTTTTTTACGGCGTTCACCCTGGGCTATAAATGACCATTATACTTTATACTGCGGGTCGATACGATTACAGCGATACCAGATGTATATAATTTTGTTATGTTTTGCAGCGTTTGTGCAATAAAATCACTTATTTATAAAATAATAGATTTTCTGTGTCACCATATTCTGAGAGGCATAACGTTTTTATTTTTCAGTCAAAAAAGCGCTGTAAGGGCTTGTTTTTTGCGGGACGGGGTGTAGTTTGTATTGGTACCATTTTGGCGTACGTGCGACTTTTTGATCACTTTTTATTGTAGATTTTGCGAGGGTTGTTAACCAAAAAATTGTGATTCTGGCATTGTTTTTCGTTTATTTTTTTTGCGGTGTTCAACGTGCGGGAAAAATAATATTACAGTTTTATAGTTGGGGTCGTTACGAACGCGGCGATACCAAATGTATGTACTTTTTTTTAACGTGTTAATATTTTTCCTATAATAAAAGACTTATTATAGGAAAAAAAGCATTCTTTGTTTATGTCACTTATAACTTTTATTTTTACACTTTTTAAAAACATTTTTATTATTTTTTTTTACTTGTCCCACTAGGGGACACTTAGACTTGCAGCTCTGATCGCTGCTGGAACACATTACACTACACACGTAGTGTAATGTGTTCTAACTGTCATTGTGACGTGACAGTCACACTGACAGGAAGCATCGGAGGACCGGCCGGAGGCTGATCCTCCGAGGCTCTCGTACATGGCAACCCGGAGGTCATTGTCTGGCCTCTGGTTGCCATGATAAGGATCGCCAGCCCCCGCAAATACATGTGGGGGGCTGCCGATCCGCTGTAAACCTCTTCGATGTGGTGATCGCAATCGACCACCGCATCGAAGGGGTTAATTGCCGATTTCAGCGGCGACAGGCCGCTGATCGGCAACGGGGAGAGCAGGGCTGACACCCTGAACAGTTAACCGCCGCTGCGGTGTAGCGCCGCGCGGCGGTTAACTGTTAAAGCGCGGACGTAACTGTACGCCCAGGTGCACGAAGTTACTGCTCACCTGAACGTACAGTTACGTCCAGGTGCGGGAAGGGGTTAATTTACCCATTAGGCATCTATGGGGGACAGTGTCAAATGCCTCTGCAAAGTCCAAAAACACTATATCCACAGCGGCCCCTCTGTCTAGGCTTCTATTCACCTCTTCATAAAAACAAATCAGGTTGGTGTGACAACTTCTGTCCTTCGTAAAACCGTGCTGGCTGTCACTTCTAATACTATTTTTTGTCACATAATCCTGTATATAGTCCCTCAATAGCCCCTCAAACATTTTCCCCATGATGGATGTTAAGCTTACTGGTCTATAATTACCCAGGGAAGATCTAGAGCCTTTTTTGAAAACAGGCACCACATTTGCCCTGCGCCAGTCCCTTGTTACTATACCAGTCATGAGAGACTCTAAATATTATGAAGAGGGGGATAGATCTAATTGAACTAAGCTCTTTAAGGCGGAATTCACACGACAGGGATTCCCGGCCGGGTGCCGGCCGTTCATAAATCGGCCGGCACCCGGCTGCATTAGGAATAATAGACCCCTAATGGGGCTATTCACACGACCGATTTTTTGACGGCCGGGAAAACCGCCCGTCAAAAAATAGGACATGCTCTATTTTCAGCCGGGTGCCCGGCCGCCCGGCTCCCATAGAAGTCTATGGGGCCGGGTAATACACGGCCATCACCAGAATGTGTCCCGAGTGATGGCCGGGTCTACCGTCGCTCGCGCTCTATCTCCTCCTCCTCACAGCGCAGAGTGCATGTGAGGAGGAGGATCTTTTATTGCTCGCTGTAGGAGTCGGAATCCCCAATCCCCGGCTGGGGATTGGGGATTCCGCTACAGGAGAAGTGCGTGACTGCACTGTCCATATATGGACACAGCAAAGTCACGCACTTCTGCAGCGGAATCCCCGACTCTATGGCCGGGGATGCCGCTACAGGAGAAGTGAGTGACTACACTGTCCATATATGGACACAGCGAAGTCACGCACTTCTGCAGCGGAATTCCCGACTCTATGGCCGGGGATGCCGCTACAGTAGAAGTGAGTGACTACACTGTCCATATATGGACACAGCGAAGTCACGCACTTCTGCAGCGGAATCCCCAACTCTATGGCCGGGGATGCCGCTACAGGAGAAGTGAGTGACTACACTGTCCATATATGGACACAGTGACGTCACTCACTTCTGAAGCGGAATTCCCGACCTGTGGCAGGGAATTCCTCTTCAGGAGAAGTCAGTGACTACACTGTCCATATATGGACATTGAAGTCAGTGACTTCTCCTGGAAAGGGGGGGGGATGGGTGCAACCTAAAGGGGACTGTGTGGCATCACCTACAGGGGGCAGGGTGGGTGGCATCGCCTACAGGGGGCAGGCTGGGTGGCATCGCCTACAGGGGGCTGGGTGGCATCGCCTACAGGGGGCTGGGTGGCATCGCCTACAGGGGGCTGGGTGGCATCGCCTACAGGGGGCTGGGTGGCATCGCCTACAGGGGGCTGGGTGGCATCGCCTACAGGGGGCTGGGTGGCATCGCCTACAGGGGGCTGGGTGGCATCGCCTACAGGGGGCTGGGTGGCATCGCCTACAGGGAGCTGGGTGGCATCGCCTACAGGGAGCTGGGTGGCATCGCCTACAGGGAGCTGGGTGGCATCGCCTGCAGGGAGCTGGGTGGCATCGCCTGCAGGGGGCTGGGTGGCATCGCCTGCAGGGGGCTGGGTGGCATCGCCTGCAGGGGGCTGGGTGGCATCGCCTGCAGGGGGCTGTGTGGCATCGCCTACAGGGGGCTGTGTGGCATCACCTACAGGGGGCTGTGTGGCATCACCTACAGGGGGCTGTGTGGCATCACCTACAGGGGGCTGTGTGGCATCACCTACAGGGGGCTGTGTGGCATCACCTACAGGGGGCTGTGTGGCATCACCTACAGGGGGCTGTGTGGCATCACCTACAGGGGGCTGTGTGGCATCACATACAGGGGGCTGTGTGGCATTACCTACCAGGGGGGCTGTGGCATTATCTACAAAGGGCTGTGTGTGGCAACAAATTTTAAATGAAATTCATCCGATTTTAAAACGGACAGGGAAAAAAACGGATTCAAATCGGGTCCAAATCGGCCGGTAAAAACGGCAACTCGGCCCGGAACGGAACGGATGCAAACCGGCCGGGAAAATCGGCCAAAAACGGCTGATTTTCCCGGCCGACACTCGGACCCTGTCGTGTGAATGAGGCCTAAGAACTCTAGGGTGTAACCCATCTGGTCCCGGGGCCTTCTGTACATTTTAAGGCCCCATTTACACGAGCGTGAATCACATCCGTGTGCTGTGCGTTGAAACAACGCACAACACACGGACCCATTTTCAATGGTGCCATTCACACATGCGTGAGTGCGTTGCGTGAAACTCACTGCATGTCCTATATTGGTGTGTTATCACGCACCTATTGAAGTCAATATGTGCATTAAAAACGGATGCACATCCGTGTGTCGTGCATGATTAACAAATCAATTCAAAATAAAAAAATAAATTTTAAAAAAGTGCTTTGTGAGTGCGTGAATAACGCATGCCACTCGCAAAGCACACTGATGCGAAACGCAATACACACGGACCAGATTCGCGCGTTTTTCACGCCTGTGAATCTGATACACTCGTGTGAATGAGGCCTTACTTAGCTACACCATATATACATTCAGCCAATTCAGTATATCAACTGATATATTAACAGCACTGGCACCGGCTACATCAGCTGCTCTTTCCTCTGTTGTATATACAGAACTAAAGAACCCATTTAGTAACTCTGCCTTCTCTTGATCCCCTGTGATCAACTCCCCATTACCATTATCTAGGGGTCCTACATGTTCAGACCTTGGCTTTTTTGCATTTATATACTTGAAGAATTTTTGGGGATTTATTTACTATCCTTGGCCACCTGCCTTTCATTTTGTATTTTTGCTGATTTTATTACCTTTTTACAAATTTTATTAAGCTCTTTATAATTTACATAAGCTGCAGATGTACCCTCAGATTTGTATTTTTCGAATGCCCTTTTTTTGTCATTTATTGCCCTTTCTACAGAAGGTGTAAATAAACAAGATTGATCCGGAGTGTATAAAAAATAACTTTTACTTAAATTTCTTAAAACATAAGCGTTTGCGATATGAGCGCATATATTCAAATCATATATCATAGTCATGTACAATTATTCTGTTTTTATCAGTATGCATATACAGCAATATTGGAGACAGCAAAAATAGTCCACCTTTAATGGTTTCCTAGTACTTGTGGTTCAAATAATTCGTAAGTTTCAGAGGTTTTCTCATAAGCACTCAGATGCTTTGTGAATCATGTAGGATATACAGTAGATATATGAGAATTATTTCGGGCAGTTGCCCTCCTACCCCTTTATTTATGGGATGATGGCGTTCCTTTCAGTCGTCTTCTGTGAAATCCTAGATTTAGTTGGACCTCTGAAATAAGGTAATTCTTCTCCCAATTTCTCTCCCAACGCGTTTCCTCTGACCCATTGATTCATCAGGGGAGATAGGTCATGAATGCTGCTTCGTCCTGTTCCTTGGGAAGCTGCATGAAAATTTAGATATAGCTGTCCTGAAAAAAATGTAGTTTGCTGTCAGCAAGGCATGCTTGCAGTGGCAAGAGAATGGCCTCTCAGTTCGGAGGCAGAGTATCGGCGTCTGGTCCTGACGCCTGCTGTCACTACACTAAGGGATTCCCTGTCTCTTTTTATATAGCCCATTTCCCCACCACCCACACACACCTCCCAGGTGCAACACCCCTCCCCAGTGACGTGTTTAGATGAGGTAGGAGGGGGGGGGGGGTGTACTGAAGGGGGCGGGGACCTGCAGGGCCGCCACCGCAGACATAAGGGAATATTTCCCTGTGTCTGAAGTGACGCTAGCATGCCGCAGGCCTCCGTCCTGAGTCCCCAGATCGTGCTCCCTAAACATCTCTGTCAGGGAGATGTTCAGTAAGCGTCTGTATACAGCGATGAGTGTCATCGCTGCATACAGACGCGTAGTCAGGGGAACGGAGATAACTCCGCCCCCCCTGGTGACGTCGCGGCCTAGGATAGGTCGCGACGTCACCTTGGAGACCGATCAGCTGTGCAGCGCCATGCGTCTAGAATAGACGCTACTGGTCTGCACAGGGATCGATGAATACAGGCAGAGAGTCTGCATGCATTCGGGGTGCACGATCTAAGGGCAAAAAGGGGTATATGGTTGGTAGAGATCTTATAGTGGGACATCCGAGTGCGGGGATTTATGTATTAAGACAGATCCAAAAGTATGGTATCGGTCTATCCCTGTGCACTAGAGATCACACTAAAGTGTTTATGGAAAAGAGATGTTTTTTACAAGGGAATTACGATAACGATAACTCAATGGTTAGTACAATAGGATATTATCTGGCTATGTTTTTAATTAAAAACTATTTCTCTCTATGGTACGTTATTTAAACACTAGAGCAGGTGGTGATTACGGAACTGTGGAATATTCCCACTATAGATGTTATTATTTTCTTGAATATGTAAAAAAATTATTTATTTATTATACCCTTAAGGTTATGTATGTTGTTACTTCCAGTGGAAGGGTCGCTTATAAGTTCTAATAAACAAGAAAAAAGTGAATAGATCTGAAGGTGCAAGTTGTTTGCACCTCCAATTCCATTCAAATGTTTCAAGTGTTTAATTTATACTTCTTACTTTTGTGTTCTTTTAATTTTTAATTTTTTAATTTTTTATATATTTTTATTTTAAATCTTTGTTTTTGATTGTTTATATTTTTTGGAATATTGGAAATAAGTACAGTCCTATTTTGGCCGGGAAGAGAGGATAAATTACTAAGACATATGTATATAAGAGTGGACTCAGATGAAACATCCGAAATCTAACTGTTCGTTGAGCCCATTTGGTGCAGTTGATCTCATTTTAAAAATCCACTTGGACTCTCTCTGCAGTAGGATTCTATCTAGATCTCCCCCTCTCACCGCGGGTTGTAGACACTCAAGGGTCGTAAATCGTAGACAATCTGGGTCCCCTTTGTGTTTTAGATGAACGTGCCGGGAGACCGGTTTATCTCTGTCATGCAGGATATCCCCTACGTGTTCGAGTACCCTTTTTCTGAGCTCCCTTATTGTTTTCCCGATATAGTCTAAGGGACATGGACAGGTAATTTTATAAACGACATTTTTGGTGCTGCAGTTTGAGAAACTTTTTATGGGATAACAAATTCCTGTATGGGCACTCTGATTAATTTTCGTTGTTTGAATATAAGTGCAGGCTTTACAGTGTCCACATTTGAAGCATCCGTCAATCTTTCTGTTCAGCCAACATCCTCTCTTCTTTAAAGTGTTTAGGTGGCTGTGAGTAACTTGGTCGCCTATACTCCTCCCCCTCCTGTAAGTAATCTGTGCTCTTGGAGTTATGGTTTCTCTTATGTCGGTGTCCATACCGAGGATTTTCCAATGCTTGTCGAGTATGCCCTTAATCATGTGATCTGCTAGGTCATAAGTTCCAATTAGTCTTATCGGTTGCTTGGAGAGTTCTTTCTTTTTAGGGGTCAGTAGTTCTTCTCTATTCTGAGAGTATGCATATTTGTATGACTCTTTTAAGACCGTAGATGGATAGCCCCTCTCGATGAATCGTGATTCCAGATCTCTTGCCTGTTTTCTGAAATCCCGTATATCTGAGCAATTTCTTCTTAAGCGGAGGTATTGCCCCTTTGGTATACCTTTCTTTAAAGGGTATGGGTGGTGACTCTCCCACCTCAGAAGGCTATTTGTGGCAGTTGGTTTTCTGTAGATTGACGTTTTGAGTTTACCATCCTCTTCAATAGATGTAAGTACATCCAGGAAAGGGAGCTTTTTTGGGTGAGTTTCAAATGTGAATCTCATACCTATGTCGTTTTGATTTAACCGTTCAACAAACCCTTCAAATGTTTTCAAGGGTTCTGTCCACAACACGAAAATGTCGTCGATATAACGCGCCCACATTGAAGCCGGTAAATTTGTTATTAGTCTTTCATCAGTAAAGACCATAGTTTCTTCCCACCAGCCCAGAAATAGGTTTGCGTACGTGGGGGCACAAGAGTTACCCATAGCCGTACCTCTGAGCTGGTGGTACATACGTCCATTAAACAAAAAGTAGTTTTTAGTTAAGACAAATTCCAGCAGCTTCAACATGAGCGCGCTATGGTCCCTAAAGTGTGTCCCCCTTGTGTCTAGAAAATGCCGTGCTGCCTCCAGTCCTTTTTCGTGGGGGATTGAGGAATATAGAGCCTCTACGTCTATACTACACAGGATTGTGCCCTTTTCGATGGGTAAATCGTCAATTTTTGACAGTAGATCCATCGTATCTCTCGTGTAGGAGGGTAAGGTCTCAACAAAAGATCTTAAGAACTTATCGACGTAGATCCCCACATTCTGTGTCAATCCCCCAATGCCAGATACAATAGGGCGCCCTTTCAAAGGGGTGGTGCCTTTATGTATCTTGGGGAGAGCATAGAATGTGGGGATCTTTGGTTTGTTGATAATCATAAATTTGTACTCGTGTTCGTCGATAAGGTTATTACTTTTGGCGTCATTAAGTATTTTGATTAGATCTTTTTTGAAATTAGTAGTGGGGTCTTCCGTGAGAATTTTGTAACTCCCAGGATCACTGAGGATGTTATTGCACATCTCTATATATTTCTCCCTTTCTAGGATGACGACATTTCCCCCCTTGTCGGAGGCTTTGATCACAATATTCTCGTCCCTTTCCAGAGAGATTAATGCTTGGTTTTCCTTTCTTGTCAGATTCGTTACTTTTTTGTGTACATCAATTTTCATAAGGTCATTAATGACCATTTCTTGAAACACATCTATAACCGAAGTCTCCCCGATAGGAGGCATCTTCTGACTCTTAAGTTTACAAGCTGTGAAAGGGCCAGTTCCTCTGTGTTTTTCGTTTGCAGACAGTAATTCCGCCAGATCTCGTGCATGTGGGAGTTCTTGCAGCGTGATTCCCAATTCTTGACACTCTTTTTTATCTTTCATCCTAATTACCTTATTTCAGAGGTCCAACTAAATCTAGGATTTCACAGAAGACGACTGAAAGGAACGCCATCATCCCATAAATAAAGGGGTAGGAGGGCAACTGCCCGAAATAATTCTCATATATCTACTGTATATCCTACATGATTCACAAAGCATCTGAGTGCTTATGAGAAAACCTCTGAAACTTACGAATTATTTGAACCACAAGTACTAGGAAACCATTAAAGGTGGACTATTTTTGCTGTCTCCAATATTGCTGTATATGCATACTGATAAAAACAGAATAATTGTACATGACTATGATATATGATTTGAATATATGCGCTCATATCGCAAACGCTTATGTTTTAAGAAATTTAAGTAAAAGTTATTTTTTATACACTCCGGATCAATCTTGTTTATTTGTTATAATTTACGGAGAATACTTGACAAACCAACATTGTCTAGGTGGTAGACGATACACAAGACCACGAATATATATTACAGAAGGTGTAAGCCATGTGGGATTTAATTTTAGTCGTTTATACTTGTTACCTATAGGAATAAGTTTTACACTATAATTATAGAGCGGATAAGATTTCCCATTTATCATTTGTACCATTATTTGACATTAGTTCTTCCCAGTCCATATCCTGAATTGCAGCCCTCATCCTGGGGAAATTGGCCTTCTTAAAATTAAGTGTTTTTGCCCTCCCAGCCTGTGTTTGTTTTTTACAGTATAGGTAAAATGTAACTATATTATGATCACTGTTACCGATGTTTTCACGAACCTTGACATTCCCAACAAGATCTGCATTATTAGAAATGACCAGATCCAACAGAGCTTCACCTCTAGTCGGGTCTTCCACAAACTGGGCTATAAAATTTTCCTGCAACAGGTTGAGGAAATGTCTCCCCTTTGCAGTTCAAGCCGAACCAGGACGCCAATTAAAGAGGCTCTGTCACCACATTATAAGTGGCCTATATTGTACATGATGTGATCGGCGCTGTAATGTAGATCACAGCAGTGTCTTTTATTTCGAAAAACTATCATTTTTGACGGCGTTATGACCTATTTTAGCTTTATGGTAATGACTTTCTTAATGAACAACTGGGCGTGTTTTACTTTTTGGCCAAGTGGGCGTTGTGGAGAGAAGTGTATGACGCTGACCAATCAGCATCATGCACTTCTCCCCATTCATTTACACTGCACTGGTGATATAGCTATATCACTATGTGCAGCCACATAAACACACTATAATGTTACTGCAGTGTCCTGACTATGAATATACATTACCTCCAGCCAGGACGTGACGTGTATTCAGAATCCTGACACTTCACTAATACAATCCCGACACTACAGCACAGCAAGCGTAAACTCGTTTGAAATGACAGTTTTCAGCGCAATCTCGCGAGATTACGCTTGCTGTGCTGTAGTGTCTCCATTACAGCGCCGATCACATCATGTACAAGATAGGACACTTATTATGAGGTGACAGAGCCTCTTTAATATCCCGGTAATTAAAATCTCCCATTATCACAACAGTACCCGCCTGTGCAGCCCGCTCCATCTGTTTATATATTTGACCATCCATCTCCTCAGTTATATTGGGGGGTTTATCTCCCTTTGTAATTTCACCCACAAGGTTTCAATCTCCTCACAATCTTGACCCACTATTATCTCTTTCACACTCGCCTTCATATCACTTCTCACATACAGACATACACCACCGCCTTCATATCACTTCTCACATACAGACATACACCACCGCCTTCATATCACTTCTCACGTACAGACATACCCCACCGCCTTTCCTAAAGAGTGTAAAACCCTGTGGAACCCTAAAAGCCACAATTCCATACACAGTCCATGGACAAGAGATGCACTGTTGCTGGAAAAAGAAAAAAGCAGAATTAAAAAAAGAGGTCATTGAAAAAACAGGCACAACTTTTAGTTCAAAATGATAGACTGGAGGGTATAAATGATCAGAGTATATAGCTTATTAGAACACTGCACCTGTAACGCAGGACCCATTACCTATACTCATCGAGTCCGCAGAGGCTCCACATAGCAGGTTTAATACTGGATCCTTTCCAGCTTCACTTTGCTGGCGCCCCGACTAACCACTGGTCAATATTTACATACACTGGTGTAACATTTATATAGGACACCACTGATAAGAGCTATAATGTCTTCTAGAAACACCTGTCAATCCAAGTTTGGCCTTTATCACTGAATGAACATTTTCTTGAGCGGATTATCGAGTATTTTCTGCAGGTGATAAAAAGAAGGCAGATAAGAAAGCGCCCAGCATGATAACTAATGTAACCTCAAGCGACTCAATGCCCCATAGTGTCCTCCATAAATAGCCATGGACTGTATGTGGCAAGATGTTCATACCGGCCAAAACGTCTCCGCGACACCTAAAGTTCACTAAACATCTCCTAATATCCATCTTGGATGTGCTGCCAACAGGGGGTAGGATCATTAACCCCTTAGTGACCAGCCTATTTTAGGCCTTAATGACCAAGGAATTTTTTACGTTTTTTCCATTGTCTCATTCAAAGAGCTATAACTTTTATTTTTCCGCCGACGTAGTCTTGTTTTTTTGCGAGACCAGTTGTATTTTTTAATAGCACCATTTTGGGGTACATGTAATTTATTGATGAACTTTTATTAACTTTTTTTTTTTGGGTGGGGGTAATGAAAAAAAACAGAAATTCCGCCAACACTTTTTTGCAACTTAAATTTATGCAATTTACCATTTGGTATAAATAACATAACTTTATTTAGGGGGTCATTACGATTGCAGTGATACCAAGTTTATATAGTTGTTTTTTTTACTACTTTTACACAGTAAAGACACTTTTTTTAAAAATTATTTTTTTGTGTTGCCATATTTTAACCCCTTTACAATGAAGGACGGATATATCCATCCTGTGCACGAGTTAGCTCCCGCAAAAGGATGGATATATCTGATCGCATGGGTACTGCCAGTGTACCCCACGCGATCAGCGGCAGGAGCACGGCTGCTATACACAGCCTGGCTCCTGCCGCAATCGAAATGTGCTCTGATTCCGGCAGTTTAACCCATTAAATGCTGCTGTCAATAGCGACAGCAACATCTAATGTGTTTTACAGAGGGAGGGAGCTCCCTCTGTCACCCCATCTGCGCCCCCGCAAATCTGACGGCGCCCCGCGGTTTCTTTCTATGGCAGCCGGGGGCCTAACAAAGGCCCTCAGGTCTGCCTTCAGCAAATGCCTGTTAGGCCATAGTGCATAGCGCATAGTGAAGTCCCCTGGTGGGACTAAAAAAAATAAAATAAAAATTGGTCAAAATAAAATAACATTCTTTTTAATAAAAGTGTCAAAACAAATAACCCATACATATATATGGTATCCCCACAATCGTAACGACTTGAACAATAAAATGAACACATTAAACCGCCGTCCAAAAAAAATTAAAAAAACAAACGGCAAAATTCTCTTTTCTCCCATTCCCCCCATAAAAAATGTAATAAAAGTTAATCTATAAGTCTTATGTACTAGTACTAATGAAAACTACACCTCGGCCCACAACAATCAAGCCCACATACGGCTACATTGACGGAAAAATAAAAAAAAATTACGTCTCTTGGAATGCGGCGATGCAACAAGTAATTTTTTTTTAAAAGGGTTTTTATTGTGCAAACGTAGGAAAACATAAAACCTTTACATATTTGATATCCCCGTAATCGTGCCGACCCATAGAATAAAGTTAACATGTTGTTTACGCTGCATAGTGAACGGCGTAAATTTATAACGTGAAAACCAATGCTGGAATAGCTGCTTATTTTCAATTCTCTCCTTAAATAAAGTTAATCGATATATTATAAGCATCTAAAAACGGTGCAATTACAAAATACAACTCGTCCCGCAAAAAACAAGCCATTATACGGCTATGTCGAAGGAATAAAAAAAAAAAAAAAATTACGACTTTTGGAATGTGACTGTGAAAAAACAAAAAATAATACTTGGTCATTAACGCGCAAAATGGCCTTGTCATTAAGGGGTTAAGAGCAATAACTTATTTTTCGGCTGACATGGCTGTTTGGGGGCTTATTGTTTTGTGGGACGACTTGCATTTTTATTGCCATTTTGGAGTACATGCGACTTTTTGATCACTTTTTATCAAATTCTTTTGAAGCCAGGATGAACAGAAAACAGCAATTCTGACATTGTTTTTTTTTTTACTGCATTCACCGCGCGGGTTAAAGAGTGTAATCGTTTTATAGATGGGGTTGTTACGGACGCAGCGATACCAAATATGTGTAATGTTTTTACTTTTTTCATTAAAAACAAAAGCAGCATTTTAGAAGGGTAAAAGGTGAGTGATTTTTTTTTTATTTTACTTGGGATTTTTAATATTAGAAACTTTAACTTTTGCTTTTAGTCCCACTAGGGGACTTCACTATGCGATCATTTGATCGGTTTTATAATACACTCAAATACTTCAGTATTGCAGTGTATTGTGCCGATCAGGCATATATTAGGCCATGCCTTTGGCAGAGCCTAATAGGCATTCACTAAAGGCAGACCTGGGGGCCTTTGTTAGGCGCCCGGCTGCCATAAAAACGATCGTCACCCCACGATTGCATTGCAGTTGTGGTGATGGGGTGAGAGGGAGCCCCCTCCGTCTAAAACCACTTAGATGCGGCACTCACTATTGTACGTGGCATCTAATGGATTAAACAGGCAGAATCTATGCAGATTTCGATCCCGCCCGCTAGAGAAGGTGCCCGGCTGTCTTTAGACCACTCAACACCCGCTCTAGCCAGCTCGTGTCAAAGTGCCGCTTTTTCACGGCGCTGTGGCATAAGTGCCCTTAAGGGCCGCCATGAGCAGGCGTATTGGCAGTCATTAAGGGGTTAAAAGTCATGATCCCATGACTACATCTCTTTTGAGATCTATAATGTCCTAATGCAACTACAGTAGTGGGTCCAGCTGCGTCCACTCTTAGGTTAGGTGCATTTCTGCATTTGTTTTTCTGTTCAGTCATTGACATGGTGTTGGTCATGGTGTCCGTCATTCTACCGGGAAAGACAGTGCCACACGGTGCTCTATTTTTTTACAGGATCTGCCACTGAGGCTACAACGCACATGTGAATACAGCCTTAAGCCCTTATAACACCGGCCGATTTTGGCCGGTGCAGCGAGCGCCAATCAACGAGACAGCTAATTGATCGGCACTCGTTTGCTCCTGTCACAAGGAGCTATGTATGGGGACAAGTGGTCGTTACTCCGATCGTTCGTCCCCATACATTATCATGTCGGCAGCGCGTCTCCGTTTACACAGGGAGATGTGCTGCAGAGAATGATAAGGCCTTATTCACACGACAGGGTCCCGACAGGGTCCGAGTGTCGGCTGAGAAAATCAACAGTTTTTCCCAGCCGGTTTGCATCCGTTCTGATATCGTTCCGGATCGGGCATATCTGGAAAGTGACATCAGGGGCAACTCCTGAAGTGGAATCCCCATGTGGCCGGTGATTCCACTTCAGGAAAAGCCCCTGTCGTCTGTGTCCATTACTGGCTTCCCCTGGTGTGTTTGGGGATTCCGCTTCAGGAGTTGCCCCTGATGTCACGGTCCATACACAGGGCATTAATGTGAGCTGCAGTGGTTTCATTAAAGAGGCTCTGTCACCAGATTTTGCAACCCCTATCTGCTATTGCAGCAGATAGGCGCTGCAATGTAGATTACAGTAACGTTTTTATTTTTAAAAAACGAGCATTTTTGGCCAAGTTATGGCCATTTTTGTATTTATGCAAATGAGGCTTGCAAAAGTACAACTGGGCGTGTATTATGTGCGTACATCGGGGCGTGTTTACTACTTTTACTAGCTGGGCGTTCTGATGAGAAGTATCATCCACTTCTCTTCAGAACGCCCAGCTTCTGGCAGTGCAGATCTGTGACGTCACTCACAGGTCCTGCATCGTGTCGGCACCAGAGGCTACAGTTGATTCTGCATCAGCATTTGCAGGTAAGTAGCTACATCGACTTACCTGCAAATGCCGATGCTGCTGCAGAATCAACTGTAGCCTCTGGTGCCGATGTGTCCTCGCTCGTCCGACACGATGCAGGACCTGGGGAAGTGACGTCACAGCGTGATCTCTGGAGAACACGGCTGTGTCTGCACTGCCAGAAGCTGGGCGTTCTGCAGAGAAGTGGATGATACTTCTATACACAACGCCCAGCTAGTAAAAGTAGTAAACACGCCCCGATGTACGCACATAATACACGCCCAGTTGGACTTTTGCAAGCCTCATTTGCATAAATACAAAAATGGTCATAACTTGGCCAAAAATGCTCGTTTTTTAAAAATAAAAACGTTACTGTAATCTACATTGCAGCGCCGATCTGCTGCAATAGCAGATAGGGGTTGCAAAATCTGGTGACAGAGCCTCTTTAACAACTATGTTAAATATTGGTTTATGCAAAGTAACGCCAGGGGAACATTTTAAGAGGATTAAAACATTGTCTTGGTATCTGCAGCAACTTTAACATCTTGATCGAGATACAGAAAAGTAAGAGATACATCAGGCCGAGCACAAACACTGAGGAAGGTCATAGGAGTGACACAAAGCTGCAATACATCCCTTTATTTACACCTGAAGACAGATACTCTGCATGCTACACAGGCCATTCAACCAGGAATTTTATTAAGGTTGCACTACAGCATTTTATCAGGCTACGTTCACACACCGCTTATACACCTTGGATTTTCCGCAACAGATTTTATTGCGAAAAATCCGCAGCGCATTACAACAGCAGCTGTCTGGATAATTTGAAGAAATCTCATCCACACACAGAAAAAAAAACAATCTGCCGAGAAACCGTTCATGACCTCCGATGCATTTTTTTGTAGCACGTCAATTCATGATGCGGAATCACTGCTCCTCTGTTGCGGGTTTTCCCCATTGAATTTAAAGATAAAACCCGCAACACATAGCCATGTGTTCAACTGCTGTGATTCTCCCACAAAAATCGCAAATACGGAAATTCAAAAAAGATTTTTGGGTAAGTATAAACCTTTTTATTTTTCTTGCAGTATTTCTGCAGCGGACGTTCTGCCCAAAAAAATGCACCACAATTTGGTGCGGTTTTTTTGGGCAGAATTCCCTGCGGTTTCCAGGACGATTACGCTGCGTACTTTAACACAGCATATCCACCCAGAGTCCCTACCCTCAGTCCCATGCGTGTCCAGTTCTATTTAATAATGCTTTTCTATGAAGGCTTCAGCGGCATGGTCAAAGTTACCCCGTAGCTCTACATTGTAGATGCTGTGCAGGCCTCCCCCTGTAATCTCTCAAATTAAAGCATTGGTAGAAACATTAGATGTATGTCGGCCGCACCCCAATTACCCCCCTACTACGGATGGCGGGGGAAAGAAGGATCGGGCTGTTGGATTCTAACATGCCCGATCCTTTTGTTTGCAAGGAGACAAGCGGCTACCAGATGAGTCAGGGCAGCAGCTTTACTCCTCCCTATTGAAAACACATGTAAGCTTGGTGGAGACGAGAGTGCATATGTATGGGATGGAGGCAGAAAGAATAACGACAGCTATGTGAAATGTTTGGCGAGCGATATTAAATATAGTTTAAATTATTTTAGTATTTGATGCTGGTCATTTTACAGACTTGATCAATGTTAGGCTGGGTTCACACGAGCACATTAACGTCCGTAATGGACGGACGTATTTCGGCCGGAAGTCCCGGACCGAACTCAGTGCAGGGAGCCGGGCTCCTAACATCATAGTTATGTACGATGCTAGGAGTCCCTGCCTCTCTGCAGGACAACTGTCCCGTACTGTAATCATGTTTTCAGTACGGGACAGTAGTTCCACGGAGAGGCAGGGACTCCTAGCATCGTACATAACTATGATGCTAGGAGCCCGGCTCCCTGCAGTGTGTTCTGTCGGGGACTTCAGGCCGAAATACGTCCGTCCATTACGGACGTTAATGTGCTCGTGTGAACCCAGCCTTAGGCTGGGTTCACACAACCTATTTTCAGGCGTAAACGAGGCGTATTATGCCTCGATTTACGCCTGAAAATACGGCTCCAATACGTCGGCAAACATCTGCCCATTCATTTGAATGGGTTTGCCGACGACCTGTCATTTAAGGGTAATGTGCACAGGATAGCTGCCTTTTACGTCTGAAAAGACACTGTTTTCAGGAGAAAACAGCTGCCTCGTTTCAGACGTAATTGCTCCTCCTCGCATTTTGCGAGGCTTCTCGGACAGCCATAAATTTTGAGCTGCTCTTCATTGAGTTCAATGAAGAACGGCTCAAATTAAGTCTGAAAGAAGTGTCCTGCATATAATGTATAGAAGTGTCCCGCATATAATGTATATAAGTGCCCTGCATATAATGTATAGAAGTGTCCCGCATATAATGTATAGAAGTGTCCCGCATATAATGTATATAAGTGTCCCGCATATAATGTATATAAGTGTCCCGCATATAATGTATATAAGTGTCCCGCATATAATGTATATAAGTGTCCCGCATATAATGTATATAAGTGTCCCGCATATAATGTATATAAGTGTCCCGCATATAATGTATATAAGTGTCCCGCATATAATGTATATAAGTGTCCCGCATATAATGTATAGAAGTGTCCGGCATATAATGTATAGAAGTGTCCCGCATATAATGTATAGAAGTGTCCCGCATATAATGTATATAAGTGTCCCGCATATAATGTATATAAGTGCCCCGCATATAATGTATATAAGTGCCCCGCATATAATGTATATAAGTGCCCCGCATATAATGTATATAAGTGCCCCGCATATAATGTATATAAGTGCCCCGCATATAATGTATATAAGTGTCCCGCATATAATGTATATAAGTGCCCCGCATATAATGTATATAAGTGTCCCGCATATAATGTATATAAGTGTCCCGCATATAATGTATATAAGTGTCCCGCATATAATGTATAGAAGTGTCCCGCATATAATGTATAGAAGTGTCCCGCATATAATGTATAGAAGTGTCCCGCATATAATGTATAGAAGTGTCCCGCATATAATGTATAGAAGTGTCCCGCATATAATGTATAGAAGTGTCCCGCATATAATGTATAGAAGTGTCCCGCATATAATGTATAGAAGTGTCCCGCATATAATGTATAGAAGTGTCCCGCATATAATGTATATAAGTGCCCCGCATATAATGTATATAAGTGTCCCGCATATAATGTATATAAGTGTCCCGCATATAATGTATATAAGTGTCCCGCATATAATGTATATAAGTGTCCCGCATATAATGTATATAAGTGTCCCGCATATAATGTATAGAAGTGTCCCGCATATAATGTATATAAGTGTCCCGCATATAATGTATATAAGTGTCCCGCATATAATGTATATAAGTGTCCCGCATATAATGTATAGAAGTGTCCCGCATATAATGTATAGAAGTGTCCCGCATATAATGTATAGAAGTGTCCCGCATATAATGTATAGAAGTGTCCCGCATATAATGTATAGAAGTGTCCCGCATATAATGTATAGAAGTGTCCCGCATATAATGTATAGAAGTGTCCCGCATATAATGTATATAAGTGTCCCGCATATAATGTGTATAAGTGTCCCGCATATAATGTATATAAGTGTCCCGCATATAATGTATATAAGTGTCCCGCATATAATGTATATAAGTGTCCCGCATATAATGTATATAAGTGTCCCGCATATAATGTATATAAGTGTCCCGCATATAATGTATATAAGTGTCCCGCATATAATGTATATAAGTGTCCCGCATATAATGTATATAAGTGTCCCGCATATAATGTATATAAGTGTCCCGCATATAATGTATATAAGTGCCCTGCATATAATGTATATAAGTGTCCCGCATATAATGTATAGAAGTGTCCCGCATATAATGTATAGAAGTGTCCCGCATATAATGTATATAAGTGTCCCGCATATAATGTATATAAGTGTCCCGCATATAATGTATATAAGTGTCCCGCATATAATGTATATAAGTGTCCCGCATATAATGTATATAAGTGTCCCGCATATAATGTATATAAGTGTCCCGCATATAATGTATATAAGTGTCCCGCATATAATGTATAGAAGTCTCCCGCATATAATGTATAGAAGTCTCCCGCATATAATGTATAGAAGTCTCCTGCATATAATGTATATAAGTGTCCCGCATATAATGTATATAAGTGCCCTGCATATAATGTATATAAGTGTCCTGCATATAATGTATACAAGTGTCCTGCATATAATGTATATAAGTGTCCTGAATATAATGTATATAAATGTCCTGCATATAATGTATATAAGTGACCCGCATATAATGTATATAAGTGTCCCGCATATAATGTATATAAGTGTCCCGCATATAATGTATAGAAGTGTCCCGCATATAATGTATATAAGTCTCCTGCATATAATATATATAAGTGTCCTGCACTTCTTTGACGAGGCTGTATTTTTACGAGTCGTCGTTTGACAGCTGTCAAACGACGACGCGTAAATGACATGTCGTAGGCAAACCCATTCAAATGAATGGGCAGATGTTTGCCGACATATTGTAGCCCTATTTTCAGACGTAAAACGAGGCATAATACGCCTCGTTTACGCTTGAAAATAGGTCGTGTGAACCCAGCCGTATACTGAAATCCACAAATTTTAAAAAAAAAAGGGTTCCAATAGAGGTAGATCCTGAAATAAGTCACTTCTCATAACCAAATGATCCACATAAAAAAACAAAATTTCCCTGATTGTCCTTTAGGGCATCTCTCTATATTTAGGGATAAACTGACACGTCCATCTACAAGTACCATAAAATGTAGGGACCAGAAGCCCAGATAGTCGTCTTTACATTGGGACTTTTTAGGTGACAATTGACACAGCAGTCAAGGAATCAGAAATTGACAAGATCTAGAGGTCCAAAGGTTCCCCATTAGGCCGGATTTACAAGAATACATTCACCGTGTTCACAGGGGCCGTCCTCCCCGCAGCAAGAACTCAAGTAAAGAAGAAACATAATAAGTGGCCTGACTTGTTATTATAGGATAAATGGGCAGAATTTCTGCTGATCGATGGGGTCCGGATCACTCATCCATGGGTTAGTAAGGATAGGCCATCAACTGATAATCCTAGAAAACCCAGTAACACCATCACCGGACCCCCAGTCCTATACCGGGTGGAATGGCCCCCTCTAATTGGCACAACTACTTTGACCGTTTATGAAAACAAATTCTCTCATTTTATGAACATCTGTCCCAGTGATAAATCCATAAAAAAATATTTTCAGCTATTGCGTTACAATTTATTTTATACCAGCGGATGCAGTGAAATCTTATAGTAGGTTGTAAATCCCCCATTACTACTTTACCCTCCCCCAAACTGCTTTTTGAAGAGACCTTGGCCCCCCGGGTGCCAGCCATGAAGCAGCCAATAGACAAGCTTAGTCTATCAGGATTAGCAGAGCAATGTCGCTCCCACCTCAGAGACAAAGCCGTGCGCAGCCATGTCTCTGCCTTTGTCTATCACGATATTGCTATGCGGCGCCCGACACACAAAGACGTACAGTCCTCCTGAATGTAAAATGAGCAATGTGTCCCGGCCGAACCTCATCCTAAAATTCTATTGGATTACAAAGTAAGAATAACCAGTTCAGTAGGAGATACAATGTATAAAATATCAACAGCAAACACAAAATATACATAATAAAATAACACATCAAGGTGAATGAAGAGCAGGGACCGAGATACAGGAGTCCACCCCACCCCGGATGAGACCGAAGGGAGGGGACAACTACCAATCAGGAGAATGGGGGTTGTCAGCACTAAACACAGAGGTAGCAGAGCTGAATTTGTCATTTAACTCTACAGCTTTTGTGCATTGTGATGGCAGCGGAGGCTTAGGCCGAGTTCACACCGGAGTTCAGCGTTTCTATTGTTCTGCTCCATCAAAACAACAAAAATGCCGGAAGCACCGATTTCACTGCATGACGGACACCAACAGCCTCAGACGTAACCGTTCCTTTAAATTTCCATCAAATTACCGGTCAAAATAGCACAGCATGCTGCGCTATGTTATCCAGTGTTTCTAGGCAGCGTTAACACTACCTTCAGAGGCCTTGGACTGCGGTTCCGTCAAAACACCAGACACCATGACGCACCCCATTATAGTCAACGGTGTCTGACGGGTGCCGTTAGTATCCACCATGCGGCAGACCCAGCACAATGGTTTGCTTTAATAGCAAATGATGGTGTGAACAGATCCTTGGGCTCCGTTTACCACTGCGTCGGTGGCTCTATTAGAAGCCTTCGTCTCAGATGCGGTCATTTTTTTACGTGAAAAACAGCGCCGATGTGAACATAGCAGTTCACCTTCCCCCTCCACAGCCCCAGATGGCCATACACATTCGACGAATGCCAACATGGGGAAGAATAAATCAGATTTGGGATTGTTTGTATCAACAAGAAAAAAAAATCTTTAAATAAAAACTAATTTGCCTTAGCCAAGCGGTGAGCAATTGGCGGATCCGGCGATAGTCATCGGGCACGGCGAAGGCTCGCATAAAAGTGTAACGTGTACGGCGAACTTACGAGGAGCGTTACTTCAGTCTAGAGACACACAACCTGCACTTAAAGGGGTTATGTAGGGACCAAAAATTATTAGCAGTGTAGTCCCTGCAGTATGTGATACACTCGCTAATATACATTCCGGTCCCCGTCGCGCTGATTCTGAGATTTTGATAGATTTTTATAGCGCTGCCGGGGGACCAGAAGTCTAGTGGCACAGCCTTCTTTGATGACGATGCGACTCTTTGTCATGTGACCAGGCCCCGCTGTACGCCATGTACAAGCAGTAGTAGTACGTGGAGTACAGGGGGGCCGGTCAGTCCCCCAGCAGCGCTATAAAAATGTCATAATCAGCGTGACGGGGACCAGAACGTACACTAGCGGGTGTATCACATACTGCAGGGACTGCACCGATAATCATTTTTGGACTCCGCATAACCCCTTTAACGTTGCACTGCATTCATTTGTAAAAAGGCGAGGCGAACAGCAAGGTGACAACCGCTGGCAAATGGTGCCGTAGCCTACAACTTGCCCACCATAACGATGGGTTCACACTGTGCGTTTTTGTTGTGTTTTTAACATGTGGCTGTCTTGTTTTTTTTGGTTGATCAGCTCCCATTGGAGGGACATGGGAGTTTATTTACCAAAACAAAAACGCATGTTAAAAACGTAACGAAAATGCAGTGTGAACTCAGCCTAATGCACAACCCAAATCAACAGAACAATGGCATCATCTAAATCTATACATGGGAGAGAGGAGGAGAGAGATATTATAGGCAAAAAATGGAGTATACAATTAAAAAAATTAATAAACAACTAAAACCACAGCCCTAATAAAATAGCGGCTGTGTCCGTCAATCAGCACAGAGGCTTCTATTATAAACAACAGTCAGCCCCTCCCCCTCTTCACAGGAAGCTGCTGAGGTCATGAACCCCCGGTATGCGCGGTCTCACCGAGTACACGGGGCTCCGTCACGGCTCTCTGCTTCAAAATGTCACAGCCGAGCTCGTTAGCAGGCAGCCATCTTGTCTCTCCGGCAAGTAGATAAGCCAGGCGGATCATGTGATCAAACGGAATGATGCTCAGTAACAAGTGGGAGTGGTCTCGGTGGCGGATGGCCAATGGTTGTAGGTGATGGGCGTGGTTAACAGGCATAAAGTCCAGCCCTGGGCTAGTTGCCAGCTGAGAGATTGAACTTGTTACCATGGTAACTGGTCATGGTTCTTGTTCATTCACTGCTGTGTAATGGAGTCAGTGATGGATTCTGTAATAGTGCGGTCATTACTGTGCGCTGCTGTTCTGGTGCAGTGTATGAGGGTAGACTGTGGGTTCTCCATCCACACTGAGACAACATGGAACAACCAGTGTAATGGAGCCATTCTTTATGTTTCTTCTTCCCATCGTGTATAATCAGGGAATAGGATCACACCTATAAGACTTTGTTGTGCTATCCTATTGATGCCGCACCGATCAGGCCGCCAGGCCCCGGTTGTTCTGCAGTATTCAGTGCCGGAAGCAGTTGGCTCCGTACGCCGCATACCGGCCGTGCTGCAGAACTGCAACTCTGCTCTTATTCACGTGAATATCCGGTGCAGCTAATCGGTAAGAGGTCCACATGTCAGACCCCGCGATCATATACTGATGATCCTGCGGAAAGGTCATCAGTATGAAGAACCGTCTCATGCGTGCAGGGGAGGCTTATAACAGAGGCGATCTGGGCAAAGGCTGACAGGGGGCCCAGTTCGCCTTAGTTCTCCCGAACTGGTTGTTAAAATTACAGCCGGTTCAGAGAAGCCGGACATTGCACCCAACTGTATCCGCATCCGTAGGACGCAGATATAATTGATTACTCTAGCACTGGTGAAACCATACCTCCCAACTTTTGAATTCGGAAAAGAGGGACATTTTAAGCCACGCCCCTAACCACGCCCAATATCCGGCATCAACACATCAAATCACGGCCAGATCCTTCTGCAAATAACAAGCGCACATTCTCACTTCGGATCTCTAGACTGTCTGGATATCACAGATATTATGGATCCGGTTATGTCGTCTTTGTGTTACTTTTCCTATCTTGGGTATAACATTTGCTCATCATGGCGGCAGCAGCTGCAGGACAAACCAAAAGCCTGAGAACAATGAAAGTCAAGAGGGAGACCCCGTGGTTTTCAATTGACAGGTAGCAGAGTTACATCATGGGGATTTTTTTTTTCCAATTGTGTAACTCTGCTACCGGTCAATGGAAAAATCATCCACCAGAGCCCCTCTGCAGATTGCTCCACACACAGCCCCCCTGTACATAGCGCCAGACACAGCCCCCCTGTACATAGCTCCACATACAGCTCCCTGTACATAGCGCCACACACAGCCCCCTGTACATAGTGCCACACACAGCCCCCCTGTACATAGCTCCAGACACAGCCCCCTGTACATAGCTCCAGACACAGCCCCCTGTACATAGCTCCACACACAGCCCCCTGTAGATAGCTCCACACACAGCCCCCCCTGTAGATAGCTCCAGACACAGCCCCCTGTACATAGCTCCAGACACAGCCCCCTGTACATAGCTCCACACACAGCCCCCCTGTACATAGCTCCAGACACAGCCCCCTGTACATAGCTCCAGACACAGCCCCCTGTACATAGCTCCAGACACAGCCCCCTGTACATAGCTCCACACACAGCCCCCCCTGTAGATAGCTCCAGACACAGCCCCCTGTACATAGCTCCAGACACAGCCCCCTGTACATAGCTCCACACACAGCCCCCTGTACATAGTGCTACACACAGCCCCCTGTACATAGTGCCACACACAGCCCCCTGTACATAGCTCCAGACACAGCCCCCTGTACACAGCTCCAGACACAGCCCCTGTACATAGCTCCACACACAGCCCCCTGTACATAGCTCCACACACAGCCCCATGTAGATAGCTCCACACACAGCCCCCTGTACATAGCTCCAGACACAGCCCCCCTGTACATAGCGCCAGACACAGCCCCTTGTACATAGCTCCAGACACAGCCCCCCTGTACATAGCTCCACACACAGCCCCCCTGTACATAGCTCCACACACAGCCCCCTGTACATAGCTCCACACATAGCCCCCTGTACATAGCTCCACACACAGCCCCCTGTACATAGCTCCACACACAGCCCCCTGTACATAGTGGCACACACAGCCCCCTGTACATAGCTCCACACACAGGCCCCTGTACATAGCTCCACACACAGCCCCCTGTACATAGCTCCACACACAGCCCCCCTGTACATAGCTACACACACAGCCCCCTGTACATAGTGCCACGCACAGCCCCCCTGTAGATAGCTCCACGCACAGCCCCCTGTACATAGCTCCAGACACAGCCCCCCTGTAGATAGCTCCACACACAGCCCCCTGTACATAGTGCCACACACAGCCCCCTGTACATAGCTCCACATACAGCCCCCTGTACATAGCGCCAGACACAGCCCCCCTGTACATAGCTCCACACACAGCCCCCTGTACGTAGCTCCACACACAGCCCCCTGTACTTAGCTCCAGACACAGCCCCCTGTACATAGCTCCAGACACAGCCTCCCTGTACATAGCACCAGATACAGCCCCCTGTACATAGCTCCAGACACAGCCCCCTGTACATAGCTCCAGACACAGCCTCCTGTACATAGCTCCAGACACAGCCCCCTGTACATAGTGCCACACACAGCCCCCCTGTACATAGTGCCACACACAGCCCCCCTGTACATAGCTCCAGACACAGCCCCCTGTACATAGCTCCAGACACAGCCTCCTGTACATAGCTCCAGACACAGCCCCCTGTACATAGCTCCAGACACTGCCTCCTGTACATAGCTCCAGACACAGCCCCCTGTACATATCTCCACACACAGCCCCCTGTACATAGCTCCACATACAGCCCCCTGTACATAGCTCCAGACACAGCTCCCCTGTACATAGCTCCACACACAGCCCCCTGTAGATAGTTCCACACACAGCCCCCTGTACATAGCTCCACACACAGCCCCCTGTACATAGTGCCACAAACAGCCCCCTGTACATAGCTCCACACACAGCCCCCTGTACATAGCTCCAGACACAGCCCCTGTACATAGCTCCACACAAAGCCCCCTGTACATAGCTCCACACACAGCCCCCCTGTAGATAACTCCACACACAGCCCCCTGTACATAGCTCCAGACACAGCCCCCCTGTACATAGCGCCAGATACAGCCCCCTGTACATAGCGCCAGACACAGCCCCCTGTACATAGCTCCAGACACAGCCCCCCTGTACATAGCTCCACACACAGCCCCCCTGTACATAGCTCCACACACAGCCCCCTGTACATAGCTCCACACATAGCCCCCTGTACATAGCTCCACACACAGCCCCCTGTACATAGCTCCACACACAGCCCCCTGTACATAGTGGCACTCACAGCCCCCTGTACATAGCTCCACACACAGGCCCCTGTACATAGCTCCACACACAGCCCCCTGTACATAGCTCCACACACAGCCCCCCTGTACATAGCTACACACACAGCCCCCTGTACATAGTGCCACGCACAGCCCCCCTGTAGATAGCTCCACGCACAGCCCCCTGTACATAGCGCCAGACACAGCCCCCCTGTAGATAGCTCCTGTAAAGGATCTGCCAGGCACAGCGGGGTTAACTCCCAGAACTAATCAGTCAGCACCTGAGAATACATCCCTGAGACTGACTCCTGCTTCCACCATTCAGGCTGGCAGGCTTAGGAGTGGGAGAGCCTATCGTAACCTGGCCAGACTCAGCTAGCTCCCGCCCTCGGTCTATTTAAGCCTGCACTTCCTGTCCCTCGGTGCTTGTTATTGCTTGTGTTTCCCTCCTTGTGGTTTCCTGGCCCAGCTACAGCTCCTGCTATTTTTGATCCTGCTCCATACAGACCCTGGCTTACCGACTACTCTAATGCTTTTCGTTTTGTACCTCGCACACTCCTGGCTTGACTCGGCTCGTTCACCACTCTGGTTGCTCACGGTGTTGCCGTGGGCAACGGCCCCTTTTCCTTGCTTGTGTTCCTTGTATGTTTGTCGTGTTTGTCGTGCACTTACTGAGCGCAGGGACCGCCGCCCAGTTGTACCCCGTCGCCTAGGGCGGGTCGTTGCAAGTAGGCAGGGACAGAGTGGCGGGTAGATTAGGGCTCACTTGTCCGTCTCCCTACCCCCTGCCATTACATAATAACAAGCCCATACCTAGTCTACCCCTGGTCCCTGACACCACTATGGATCCCCGTGAGACCCTGGCTCAGCAAATGCAGGGTCTCTCCCTACAGGTCCAGGCCCTGGCTCAGAGGGTCAACCAGCCTGATGCTACCCTGGTAGTTCCCCTCACCGCACCTCTTGAACCCCACCTCAAGTTGCCCGACCGGTTCTCAGGGGACCGGAGGGCTTTTCTCTCCTTTCGGGAGAGTTGTAGGCTTTACTTTCGTTTAAAGCCTCATTCCTCAGGTTCTGAGAGCCAGCGGGTGGGTATAATTATGTCCCGGCTCCAGGAAGGGCCCCAAGAGTGGGCCTTCTCCTTGGCTCCTGACGCCCCTGAACTTTCCTCCGTTGATTGTTTCTTTTCTGCTCTCGGACTTATTTATGACGAGACTGACAGGACTGCCTTTGCCGAGAGTCAGCTGGTGACCTTAAGTCAGGGTAAGAGACCTGTTGAGGAGTATTGCTCTGACTTTCGGAAGTGGTGCGTAGCTTCTCGGTGGAATGACCCTGCCTTAAGGTGCCAGTTTAGGGTGGGTCTGTCGAATGCCCTGAAAGACCTTCTAGTTAGCTATCCCTCTTCTGACTCCCTAGACCAGGTTATGGCTTTAGCGATACGACTTGACCGACGTCTCAGGGAACGACAACGTGAACGTTTATGTGTTTTCTCCTCCGACTCCCCCATGATGCCTCCCGAAGCTCCGTTGCTTCGTTCCTCCCCGAAAGATTCAGAGATACCTATGCAACTCGGGGCCTCCGTGTCCCCCCAACAACGTAGAGAATTCCGCAGGAAGAATGGTCTTTGCTTCTACTGTGGGGACGACAAGCATCAAGTGAACAACTGTCCTAAGCGTAAGGTTGCAGCCAGAGAACTTCCGCGTCTAAGTGATCATCGGGGAGGTCACTTGGGCGCACAGGTATTTCCAGTAAATATGAAACGTACTAAGATCTTGCTTCCCTTTCAGGTCTCTTTTGGTGGTAGGTCTGCTACCGGCAGTGCCTTCGTGGATTCAGGGTCCTCTACTAATATCATGTCTGTGGAATTTGCTATGTCCCTTGCTATGCCTCTTATTGATTTGCCTAAACTTGTCCCGGTAGTGGGTATCGACGCCACTCCTCTTGCTAATGGTTATTTTACACAGCATACCCCTGTTTTTGAACTCCTTGTTGGCTCCATGCATTTGGAGCAATGCTCTGTACCGTTGATGCAGGGATTATCGTACGATTTGGTTCTAGGTCTTCCCTGGTTGCAGTTGCATAATCCTACGTTTGACTGGAATACTGGGGAGCTAACCAAATGGGGTAATGAATGTTGTACGTCATGTTTTTCTGTTAATTCTATTTCTCCCCCTAAGGAGGCGAATACGCTACCCGAGTTTGTTCAGGACTTCGCTGATGTTTTCTCTAGGGAGGCCTCCGAAGTGTTACCTCCTCATAGAGAATACGATTGCGCTATCGAATTGGTACCAGGAGCTAAGCTTCCTAAGGGTAGGATATTTAATCTTTCTTGTCCCGAACGTGAAGCCATGAGAGAGTATATCCAGGAATCCCTGGCCAAGGGTTACATTCGTCCCTCTTCTTCTCCGGTAGGTGCTGGCTTCTTCTTCGTGGGGAAGAAGGATGGTGGTCTTAGGCCATGCATTGACTACCGTGGCCTGAATAAGGTCACGGTAAGGAACCAGTATCCCCTTCCTTTGATTCCTGATCTCTTTAATCAGGTTCAGGGGGCCCAATGGTTTTCTAAATTGGATCTACGGGGGGCGTATAACCTTATTCGCATCAAAGAGGGGGATGAGTGGAAGACTGCGTTTAACACGCCCGAAGGCCATTTCGAATACCTCGTCATGCCCTTTGGGTTGTGTAATGCCCCTGCGGTCTTCCAGAATTTCATAAATGAGATTTTGAGAAATTACCTGGGGATTTTTCTGGTAGTGTACCTTGATGACATACTGGTGTTTTCCAAGGACTGGTCCTCCCACGTGGAGCATGTCAGGAAGGTGCTCCAGGTCCTTCGGGAAAATAAACTGTTTGCCAAAACCGAAAAATGTGTGTTTGGGGTACAGGAGATTCAATTTTTGGGTCAAATCCTCACTCCTCATGAATTCCGCATGGACCCCGCCAAGGTTCAGGCTGTGGCGGAATGGGTCCAACCTGCCTCCCTGAAGGCGTTACAGTGTTTTTTGGGGTTCGCTAATTATTACAGGAGATTTATTGCTAACTTCTCGGTCATCGCTAAGCCCCTTACGGACCTCACTCGCAAAGGTGCTGATTTCCTCCACTGGCCTCCTGAGGCTGTCCAGGCTTTTGAGGTCCTTAAGAAGTGCTTTGTCTTGGCCCCGGTGCTGGTTCAGCCCAACCAAATGGAGCCATTTATCGTGGAAGTTGACGCATCTGAGGTGGGAGTGGGGGCTGTCTTGTCCCAGGGTACCAGCTCCCTCACCCATCTCCGCCCCTGTGCCTACTTCTCCAGGAAGTTTTTGCCAACTGAAAGTAACTATGATATTGGCAACCGCGAACTCTTAGCCATTAAATGGGCATTTGAAGAGTGGCGCCACTTCCTGGAGGGGGCTAGGCACCAGGTAACGGTCCTTACCGACCACAAGAATCTGGTTTTCCTAGAATCTGCCCGGAGGCTAAACCCGAGACAAGCTCGATGGGCGTTATTTTTTACCAGATTCAATTTTTTGGTTACCTATAGGGCTGGGTCTAAAAATATTAAGGCTGATGCACTGTCGCGTAGCTTCATGGCCAGCCCTCCTTCGGAGGAAGATCCTGCTTGTATTTTGCCTCCAGGTATAATCATTTCCTCGATCGATTCTGATTTAGTCTCTGAAATTGCTGCTGATCAAGGTGCAGCTCCCGGGAACCTTCCTGAGAACAAGCTGTTTGTTCCCCTGCAATTCCGGCTAAGGGTACTTAGGGAAAATCATGACTCCGCACTATCTGGCCATCCAGGCATCCTGGGTACCAAACACCTCATTACCAGAAATGATTGGTGGCCTGGGTTGCCTAAAGACGTTAAGGCCTACGTCGCCGCTTGTGAGGTTTGTGCTAGGTCCAAGACTCCCAGGTCCCGACCAGCGGGCTTACTGCGTTCGTTGCCCATTCCCCAGAGACCTTGGACACATATCTCCATGGATTTTATCACCGATTTGCCTCCATCCCAAGGCAAGTCGGTGGTGTGGGTGGTGGTGGACCGCTTCAGTAAGATGTGCCACTTTGTGCCCCTCAAGAAACTACCCAACGCCAAGACGTTGGCTACCTTGTTTGTCAAACACATCCTGCGTCTCCATGGGGTCCCTGTCAATATTGTTTCGGACAGAGGGGTACAATTTGTTTCATTGTTTTGGAGAGCCTTCTGTATGAAGTTGGGGATTGATCTGTCCTTCTCCTCTGCCTTCCATCCTGAAACCAATGGCCAAACGGAGAGGACTAATCAATCTCTAGAACAATACTTAAGGTGTTTTGTCTCTGACTGTCAATTTGATTGGGTCTCTTTCATTCCCCTCGCCGAATTTTCCCTTAATAACCGGGTCAGTAACTCGTCAGGGGTCTCTCCTTTTTTTTGTAATTTTGGGTTTAATCCACGGTTCTCCTCCGTTTCACCTGGTAGTTCCAACAATCCTGAGGTAGAGGTCGTTCATCGGGAACTGTGCACAGTCTGGGCCCAGGTTCAGAAAAACCTAGAGGTGTCCCAGAGCGTACAAAAAACTCAGGCTGATAAAAAACGTTCTGCTAACCCCCTGTTTATGGTCGGGGATCTGGTGTGGTTGTCGTCTAGGAACTTGCGTCTCAAGGTTCCGTCCAAGAAGTTTGCTCCCCGGTTTATTGGGCCGTATAAGGTCATTGAGGTCCTCAATCCTGTCTCCTTCCGGCTGGAGTTACCCCCGTCTTTTCGGATACACGACGTGTTTCATGCCTCCCTCCTCAAACGCTGCTCCCCGTCCTTGGCTCCCTCGAGGAGACCTCCTGTTCCCATTCTCACCCCGGAGGGGGTGGAATTCGAGGTGGCCAGGATTGTGGACAGCAAGATGGTCCAAGGCTCCCTCCAGTACCTGGTCCATTGGAGAGGATACGGGCCCGAGGAGAGGACTTGGGTACCCGCCCGGGATGTTCACGCTGGGGTATTGGTCAGGAGGTTCCACCTGCGTTTCCCCAGTAAGCCAGGTCCACTTAGAAAGGGTCCGGTGGCCCCTCATAAAAGGGGGGGTACTGTAAAGGATCTGCCAGGCACAGCGGGGTTAACTCCCAGAACTAATCAGTCAGCACCTGAGAATACATCCCTGAGACTGACTCCTGCTTCCACCATTCAGGCTGGCAGGCTTAGGAGTGCGAGAGCCTATCGTAACCTGGCCAGACTCAGCTAGCTCCCGCCCTCGGTCTATTTAACTCTGCACTTCCTGTCCCTTGGTGCTTGTTATTGCTTGTGTTTCCCTCCTTTTCCTGGCCCAGCTACAGCTCCTGCTATTTTTGATCCTGCTCCATACAGACCCTGGCTTACCGACTACTCTAATGCTTTTCGTTTTGTACCTCGCACACTCCTGGCTTGACTCGGCTCGTTCACCACTCTGGTTGCTCACGGTGTTGCCGTGGGCAACGGCCCCTTTTCCTTGCTTGTGTTCCTTGTATGTTTGTCGTGTTTGTCGTGCACTTACTGAGCGCAGGGACCGCCGCCAAGTTGTACCCCGTCGCCTAGGGCGGGTCGTTGCAAGTAGGCAGGGACAGAGTGGCGGGTAGATTAGGGCTCACTTGTCCGTCTCCCTACCCCCTGCCATTACAGCTCCACACACAGCCCCCTGTACATAGCTCCACACACAGCCCCCTGTACATAGCGCCAGACACAGCACCCCTGTACATAGCTCCACACACAGCCCCCTGTACATAGCTCCACACACAGCCCCCTGTACATAGCTCCACACACAGCCCCCTATACATAGCTCCACACACAGCCCCCCTGTACATAGCTCCACACACAGCCCCCCTGTACATAGCACCAGACTCAGCCCCCCTGTACATAGCTACACACACAGCCCCCTGTACATAGTGCCACACACAGCCCCCAGTACATAGCGCCAGACACAGCCCCCCTGTAGATAGCTCCACACACAGCCCCCTGTACATAGCGCCAGACACAGCCCCCCTGTAGATAGCTCCACACACAGCCCCCTGTACATAGTGCCACACACAGCCCCCTGTACATAGCTCCACACACAGCCCCCTGTACATAGCGCCAGACACAGCCCCCTGTACATAGCTCCACACACAGCCCCTGTACGTAGCTCCACACACAGCCCCTGTACGTAGCTCCACACACAGCCCCTTGTATGCAGCTCCAGACACAGCCCCCTGTACATAGCTCCAGACACAGCCCCCCTGTACATAGTGCCAGATACAGCCCCCTGTACATAGCTCCAGACACAGCCCCCTGTACATAGCTCCACACACAGCCCCCTGTACATAGTGCCACACACAGCCCCCTGTACATAGTGCCACATACAGCCCCCTGTACATAGCTCCACACACAGGCCCCTGTACATAGCTCCACACACAGCCCCCTGTACATAGAGCCACACACAGCCCCCTGTACATAGCTCCACACACAGGCCCCTGTACATAGCTCCACACACAGCCCCCTGTACATAGTGCCACATACAGCCCCCTGTACATAGCTCCAGACACAGCCCCCTGTACATAGCTCCAGACACAGCCCCCTGTACATAGCTCCAGACACAGCCCCCTGTACATAGCTCCAGACACAGCCCCCTGTACATAGCTCCAGACACAGCCCCCTGTACATAGTGCCACACACAGCCCCCTGTACATAGCTCCACACACAGCCCCCTGTACATAGCTCCACACACAGCCCCCCTGTACATAGCTACACACACAGCCCCCTGTACATAGTGCCACACACAGCCCCCAGTACATAGCGCCAGACATAGCCCTCCTGTAGATAGCTCCACACACAGCCCCCTGTACATAGTGCCAGACACAGCCCCCCTGTACATAGCTCCACACACAGCACCCTGTACATAGTGCCACACACAGCCCCCTGTACATAGCTCCACACACAGCCCCCCTGTACATAGCTCCACACACAGCCCCCCTGTACATAGCTCCACACACAGCCCCCCTGTACATAGCTCCACACACATCCCCCCTGTAGATAGCTACACACACACACACCCCCTGTAGATAGCTCCAGACACAGCCCCACCTGAAGATAGCTCCAGATACAGCCCCCATGTACATAGCGCCAGACACAGCCCCCCCTATAGATTGCTTCACACAGCCCCCTGTACATAGCACCAGACACAGCCCTCCTGTAGATAGCTCCAGATACAGCCCCCCTGTACATAGCGCCAGACACAGCCCCCCTGTAGATAGCGCCATACACAGCCCTCCTGTAGATAGCTCCACATACAGACCCCCTGTAGATAGCTCCACACACAGCCCCCTGTACATAGCGCCACACACAGCCCTCCTGTAGATTGCTCCACACACAGCCCCCCTGTAGATAGCTCCACACACGGCCCCCATGTATATAGCGCCAGACACAGCCCCCCTGTAGATAGCGCCAGACACAGCCCCCCTGTAGATTGCTCCCTGTAAGTAGCGCAACACAACCCCCTTATAAGAGGTAGCCGGCCCTACTGCTGCCACTCTCTGCTCTGCTTTCACTCACCGTCAGAAGAAGGCAGGGGTCTTGCAGCGGCGTTCTCACTGGTGTCGATGCCGGCCCGGGAGTGGACCAGTCCAGTCACCTGACCTGTCACCTGATCGGTGAGGTCAGATGACAGGTCAGGTGACTGGACGGGTCCACTCCCGTGCCGGCATCGATCCCAGTGAGAACTCCGCCGCAAGACTCCTGCCTTCTTTTGATCGCTGCAGCGATCAGCTGTTTTGATACAGCTGCAGCGCCCAGCGGGACATTTTGCAGACCGCCCGGGACGGTGTGACAACGGTGAGAAACCGGGACTGTCCCGCCGGATCCAGGACGGTTGGGACGTATGGTGAAACGCAACTATCAGTTCACTGGCTCGCCATTCGGCGCTTTAGCAATGACACAGTCGGTGCGATTACATCATGTCGACTGCGCCATTGCGCTGGCTGACGCCTGGTCTCTGACCAGTCCTGTGTCACTGGAGGACGGCGCGAGAATGGGGACAAGTGAGAATGTAATACTTTTTGGGTTTTTTCAGTGGGCAGTGTTAGAGCAATATCTACAGGAGGCACTATCTACAGGGGCCTCTGAGGGGGTTATCTACACGGGTTATTGTGACTGGCGCTATCCACAAGGGCCTCTGAGGGGGTTATCTACAAGGGTTATTGTGACTGGCGATATCTTCAGGGGGCATTATGACTGGCGCTATCTACAGGGGGCTCTGAGGGGAGCTATCTACAGGAGGCATTGTGACTAGCGCTATCTACAGGTGGCTCTGAAGGGAGCTACCTACAGGAGGCATTGTGATTGGCGCTATCTACAGGGGGCTCTGAGGGGAGCTATCAACAGGAGGCATTGTGACTGGCGCTATCTACAGGTGGCCTTGAAGGGAGCTACCTACAGGCTTTTTGACTTGCGCAATCTATAGGGGGCTCTGAGGGGAGCTATCTACAGGGTGCATTGTGACTGGTCCTATCTTACAGGGGGCATTGTGAGTGTGTGTGTGGTGGTTTACTTTACAGTGGTAGACATAATTTTATTCATAGGGACAGAGTATGATGTTATTCAGGGGCACGGTATATAGTACTATTGTATTCAGGTGCACAGTGTATTATATTCAGGGGCATAGAGTGTGGCACTGAGAATTTTATCTTCGTTTATAGGTGCAGAAATGTTGGAAAAGTGAGGAGCCGAAGATATCTGAGTGGTAAATTCTGCAGAAATTGGCCGGGAGAAGTCATCATAGAGGTCTGGACCGGATGGGGAAGAAAAATATAATAATAATAATCTTTATTTCTATAGCGCCAACATATTCCGCAACACTTTACAATTCAGTGGGAACATGTGCAGACAATATCAGACGTTACATATTGACAAAACTAATTTATAATTCCAACAAAAGGAGCGAGGACCCTGCTCACAAGAGTTTACAATTTATGAGGAAATAAGGGAGACACAAAATGTATATGGGGTGGTAACATAAAGCTGCATGAGCCGGTCGCCAACCAGTATCCGTGTATGACAGACATGAAGTGTATTAGGGTGCAGGGTGTGTGGGGGATACTGCTGAATGAAGAGGTTCAAGTTCTAATAACTAATCTATAAGGGGGGCCAGGGAAAGGAGTCAGATTAGGGGATGTTATAGGCCTGTCTAAAAAGATGTGTTTTCAGGGCATGTTTAAAACTGTGGATATTGGGAATTAATCTGATTGTCAAGGGTAGCACATTCCAGAGAACTGGTGCAGCACGAGAAAAATCTTGGAGACGGGAGTAGGAGGTTCGGATTATGGTGGATGTTAATCTAAGGTCGTTGGCAGAACGTAGAGCCCGAGTAGGGTGGTAAACAGAGATGAGGGAGGAGATGTAAGGAGGTGCAGCACTGTGGAGAGCTTTGTGGGTGAGAGTAATAAGTTTGAATTTTATTCTCAAGAGGATGGGCAACCAGTGTAGTGATTGGCACAGGGTAGCGGTTGGTCATAAAGATGAGCCTGGCTGCTGCATTGAGGATAGATTGGAGAGGGGAGAGTTTAGTGAGGGGAAGACCGACTAGTAATGAGTTACAATAGTCAAGACGAGAGTGAATCAGAGCAACAATGAGAGTTTTGGATGTTTCCTCCGCAAGAAATGGGCGGATTCTGGAGACGTTTTTGAGGTGAAAGTGACAGGAGCGTGAAAGTGATTGAATGTGAGGAGTAAAGGAAAGATCTGAGTCAAAAATAACCCCGAGACAGCGGGCGTGCTGCTTAGGAGTTATGGTAGTGCCACACACAGAGATGGAGACATCAGGTTTACGGAGGTTAGTAGATGGTGGGAACACGAGGAGATCAGAAAGATTCAGTATCAGATAGAGAGAGGACATGATGTTAGAGACAGCGGACAGACAATCACTGGTGTTTTGTATTAGGGCAGGGGTGATGTCACGGGAAGAGGCATATAGGTGGGTGTCATCAGCATAGAGATTGTACTGGAAGCCAAATCTGCTGATGGTTTGTCCAATATGGGCTGTGTAGAGAGAAAAGAGGAGCGGACTTAGGACTGATCCCTGAGGAACCCCGATAGCAAGGGGAAGAGGAGAAGAAGTAGGACCAGCAAATGACAAACATGACGAGCGGTCAGAGAGATAGGAAGACCAAAAGACAGTTGTGTTTTTAAGGCCAATAGAGTGGAGCATGTTAAGTAGGAGTTTGTGGTCTACAGTGTCAAAGGCTGCAGAGAGATCCAGAAGAATTAGGAAACGGTATTTGCCATTATACCTCTAAATTATACAGTCATAAAGTTACAACATAATACCACTATACAAGGAACAAATATCACCATACTGTTACTGAAAAAAAAAACAGTATACCAAGGCCAATATTACTAATGATACCGCTAGACGGGGGACAAATAATACCACCGCACCATGACCACATATTACTACTACATAGTGACTGAATAATACGACCATACTGTTACTGAATATTACCTCCACACAATGACCACATATTACCATCACATAGTGGCTGAATAATACCGCCACATCATGACCACATATTACCACCACATAGTGACTGAATAATACCACCATACTGTAACTGAATAATACCTCCACACCATGACTACATATTACCATCACATAGTGGCTGAATAATACCACCATACTGTTACTGAATAATAGCATCACTTTATGACCACATATTACCATCATATGGTGACTAAATAATACCGCCATATCATGACCACATTTTTCACCACACAATGGCTGAATAATACCGCAATACTGTTAATGAATAAAACAAACTATACAAAGACCATTATTACCACCACATGTGACCATATAGTGACAGATTCCCGTCCTATACAGGCAGTCTGCAGACCATATAAGTGAATACAGTACAGTTACATCCAGTGACTTACAGATGACATCTTCTCAGATCACCACTTGTCTCTGCAAAATTTATAACACAGACATCTTTTGGCTCCTTAATTTTCCAGCATCCTCCCACATATTCCTAAACATTAATAGTGCCCCCTTTTGGCCCCGCACTGTCATAGTGCTCCTCTTAGTGTCCCACACAGTAATAGTGCCCCCCAAACAGTAAAAGTGCAATTTCACCCTTGTAATGTCCCACTTTATGACTCCCACACAGTAGTTGTCCTCTTTTGTGCCCGATATAGTAGTTATGTGTCTGCATATAGTAGTTAGGTCTCCATATAGTATAGAGATTACGGATCCAACCAACAGGTGCAGCAGCAACAGATGCCATCTATTGTGGTGAGCATCTAAGGCGAGCATTTTGGGTATATCCAACTTTCTATGCAGTCTTATATATAATGGAGGATCATGTTTTTTCCTCTTTTCTAGTTTAAATGATTATACAGTACCCTAGGGCAACTTTAGATGTGCTCGGATGGCACGCCGAATATTCACTACAGCTTGCAATACAATACATGTGAAGGTGGTTTTCTAAACCACATGCAGGAGAACAAAGCCTGCATGGAATTTGGGGCATGCTGCTGATTTTCAAATTTGCAGCATGCCTATTATGCTACACAGTCGCCCCACATTTCAACCTTTACATTCAAAGGGTTGATTCCGCTGCAAATCCCCAGCAAAATCTGCAGCAGTTTTTCTGAACTCACCCTAAGGCCCCATTCACACAAGTTGGATTTGACAACTAAATCGCCATTCCACACCGTTGTTTTGACGGAATCAATAGCGCAGTCGACTGCGCTATTGATTCCGTCAAAACAACGGAACCCGTTCACAACGGTGACAAACGGAAACCATTAGCTAGGTTTTCATCACCATTGAGTTCAATGGTGATGGAAACGGAAGATGAGGTTTACGTTTGCCTTTCCGTTGAGGGGTTAACCCGACGGAACCCCTCAAAGGAAGGGCAACGGTGATGTGAACAGGGCCTAAGGGTCGTGCCTGGTATTGCAGCTCAGATCTATTAAGGTAAAGGGGGCACAGCTGTAATACCACACACAACCAGTTGCGCTGGTTTTGGAAGAAAGCAGCCATGTTTTGCTAATCCTGAACAAACCTTTTAAAGGTTATCATTGTAATTTCTTTATCTTTCCATCTATAATAGGGGCCGCTACGCAATCACCTAGATATCCGAAGAAATCTTTGATTCTGCAGGTATGTTCCCAACATGTACAATTTATGGATTTGCTGCACTGAACTCTTCCATGTGTCTTTAATACTGATTGTAGGTACAGTATTTTTCGGACCATAAGACGCAGTTTTTAGCTAGAAAAAATCTTGCTAAAAAGTCCCTGCGCCTTATAGTCGGCAGTCAAGGGACCCGACTGCGCCGGGCCCCCTGACCGCTTCCTTTTTTAACCCTTCCCGACCCATGATGTTCCGGCACTTCATGGAGCGGTGAGGGGATGATGTTTGGAGCGGAGTGGGCCCACGCGCTGTTTTACAGCTGACATGCTGCTCTAACGGCCAGGAACTAGTTAAATGCCATAGTAAAAAGCGACCACGCATTTATAGGGGTTTTCCCATGAAGGACATTTATGACATATCCACAGGACATATCATAAATGGCAGATAAATGATGGTCTCACCTCTGGGACCCATACCTATCTCTAGAATGGGGCCCCCTTAACCCCATTCTATCTTAATCGGCTCCTCTGTCTCCCGGCACTTCCTGGTTAGGTGGTCGGGATTTACGGAAACAGCCGAGTGCTCGCTGAGCTACGCTGTTTCCGTAACTCCCATAGAAGTGAATGGGAATTACGGAAACAGCGTAGCACCGTGAGCTACGCTGTTTCCGGTGCTCGATAGCTACGAAAACAGCGTACATGGTCGAGTTACGGAAACAGTGTAACTCGCTGAGCTACGCTGTTTCCGTAACTCCCATAGAACTCAGTAGTAGTTACGGAAACAGGGTAGCATGCTACTCTGTTTCTGTAACTGCCATTCACTACTATGGGAGTTATGGAAACAGCATAGCTCAGCAAGTTATGCTGTTTCGGTAACTTATCCATGTATTGCAGTCTATTGTACCAGTGATCTAACGATCGCTGGTTCAAGTCCCCTAGGGGAACTAATAAAATGTGTAAAAAACAAAGTTAGATACATGTGTGAGTGTAAAAAAATATTACATCTTTTTCCCCAAGCACAATGTAAAAAATAAATTACAAAAATTGGTATCGCTGCGTCCGTAAAAGTCAGAATTATTACAATATAGCATTATTTGACTCGCACGGTGAACGGCGTAAACAATTTTTTTTTAAAACCCCAGAATCATTGTTTTTTTGGTCACCTTTGCACTAAAAGAAAATATGAAATGAAAAGTGATTAAAAAAATTGTATGTACCAAAAAATGGTGCTAATAAAAACTACAGCTCATCCCTCAAAAAATTATCCCTCACACCGCTCAATCAATGAAAAAATAGCAACAGAAACAGAGCAAATTTTTTTTAAACAAATAGTTGTTTCTTTGTAAAAGTAGTAAAATATGAAATGTTGTCTAAAACCTGGGTGCGTCTTATAGTCCGAAAATCACGGTATATCCTCATTTTTTTTTCAGATCAATTTGTGATGCAGTTTGTGGTGCAGTTTTTTGTCCAAAATGTCCGCTGTGAAAAACTGCACATAAAACAAAACGTTTCATACTTACATAGCCATGGCGATGCATCCCTCTGTCGTCCTGCAGCTCAGCCACCTGGGATGACATTTCATCCCATGTGACTGTTGCAGGCTGTGAATGGCTGCAGCGGTCACATGGGATGAAACATCATCCCAGGAGGCTGGCCTGGACGAAGAAGCACAGAATTCTGGGTAAGTTTAAGATTTAAATTTTTTTATTAGTTGCGATCAACAGGAAAGGTGATAAATGTCTGATTGGTGAAGGACCGATCGCTGGGGCCCCCAACGATCACGAGAACAGGGGTCCCCCAGTGGCCTATGTAAATGGAGCTGTACAGTGCATGATCGGCCATCATTCCATTCCCTTTCTTTGAGGGTGCCGGAGATAGCCATGGGCTGTCCAGCGGTTGGACCCACAACGATCAGACATTTATCACCTATCCTTTGGAACACAAGACCTGTCGTTTTGGAGATGCTTTGACCCAGTCATCTAGCTATCACAATTTGGCCCTTGTCAAAGTCGCTCAGATCCTTACACTTTTTTTTTCATTTTTCCTGCTTTCAACACATTAACTTCAAGAGCTGACAGTTCAGTTGCTGCCTAATATATCCCACCCCTAGTCCGACGCCATTGTAACAAGATAATCAATGTTATTTACTTCACCTGTCAGTGGTCTTAGGCTATGTTCACACAGCGGATAGTGATTGGTGGGTCCACTGCAGAATTATTCTTGCCGTCAGAAAGAAGATTCCTAATCTCGTTCACTTCAATGGGAATTCTGAGTAGAACACTTCTTTTGTCCGCTAGCTGAAAAAATCAGCTAGCGGGAAAAAGAAGCGTCCATTGAAATGAATAGGCAGCAGTATTATGCGGCAGAATATGCTGAAAATGCTAAAAAATTGTCACTGCGTGAACATAGTCATAATGTGATGGCTGATCAGTATATATACAGTATATATATAAATGTGCCCAAATAATTGCAGCAAGATTTGAAATTGAAAACTCATTGGTGATATTTCCCTTCTGTACAAATCTTTATTTATGGTTTATAAAAATTATAATTTTAATTGAATATTTGAATAGGGCACACTAGGTATGATACTGCCAGTACATCTAAACCATCCTCATCTTCACATTTAACCCTCTACAATCAATTCTCTTTACCAATCATGTCGCACAATGGATGAAACAATAGACAATGAAGAAATGGAGGGGACAAATAATTTTGACATGACGAGAATAGATGAGGCGAGGAACACTAGGAACCCACTGTGATTCTACAGTAGACAAACAGTTTATTGAATTGATAATTCTATATGAAGATTAGAAAATAGTCATCACAACAAAAGGACGAAAGAATGGAAAATACATAAAAATCAGGGCATAAAACTTAATGCAGACACATATTCTATCCATCTGTAGTCATCTAGTGCACATACAGTTAAAAAAATAAAATAATAATTGCTCTTAGTTTTGTTGTAAAAATCGGGGTGGTGCTAAAAAATGAACAGGAGACGCAATAAAATATCATTACATCAGAAGAAAAGACATTTCTGCTGGTACCATCCTGAAACATAGCGATAACGGGTCCTTCCAGAAGTCATTTTGTGGGCTGGCAACCATTTCAGTGGAAACCCTACCCATCACCTAACAATACTATTTGACATTCAGTAATGGCGTAGATACTATAGAGGCAGACCTTGTAGCTGCTGTGGGGCCCTTTAAGAGAGGGGGCTTAGCCCTGGTTTTACAGGACACCCCCCCTGCAGAGGAACTGCATTGTTAGCAAGCAAGAATTTGCCCAAAGAACATGGAAAGGGCATGGGGTGGGGGGCAAAAAATACTAGACCCTTCTGTTTTAGGTGGCATATCCCGACACTCTAATGGGGTGCCCATTTTAAACGTTGCTATGGGCCCCTTTTTTCTATGTATGCCCCTGTAATGAGTGTTTTAGTTCTATTGGCACTGAAATACGAAGTTCTAAGCAAAAATAAATTTCTGAAGTTCCCTGAATCAAACCTGTATATGTGAACAATAAGAAATTGAAGTGATCAACAACATTACTAACATGCCGGATTAGAGAGGGTGAAAAGATTTAACCCCCAAAAGTCACAGTCCTGGCCCTGAAAGAAAAACTCCAGTTAATATATCATTTTATCTTGATGACCTCCCTGTAGCGCACCAGTAATGACTGAAAATTATAGAATGACAATGTATAAATTACTTTTTTGACCTAGTTATTTAGGTCACGTGGTATATAATTTTGTATTTTATATATCTTCGACGCTAGGTGGAGCTTATCAGTTACTTAAAGAGGCTCTGTCACCAGATTATAAGTGCCCTATCTCCTACATAATCTGATTGGCGCTGTAATGTAGATAACAACAGTGGTTTTTATTTTGAAAAACGATCACTTTTGAGCAAGTTATGAGCAATTTTAGATTTATGCTAATGACTTTCTTAATAGACAACTGGGCGTGTTTTTACTTTTTACCAACTGGGCGTTGTACAGAGGAGTGTATGACACTGACCAATCCGTGACCAATCAGCGTCATACACTTCTCATTGTTCCACAGTGTGATTGTGCAGTGAAACAAGCTGGGCTGGAACAATGAGAAGTGTATGACGCTGATTGGTCAGCGTCAGACAACTGAAACAAATGGAAACCATTGGCACCGGATGCGTCACCATTGAAATCAATGGTGATGGAAACGTTTTGGTTTCCGTTTGTGTCAGTCAGGGTACCGTTCCGTCTGAAAGCTCTGTCGGAATGGGACCCTAGCGCAGATGTCAACGAAGCCTTAATGGTTACGGAAGTCTTTACCCAAAGGTTGGATAAGTAGGACAATTATTGCAGCACAGTAGTTTAGAATCTTTAAGTAAAACGTCACTTTTTAGTTACATGATGTTTTCTTCTACGTTTTTATCTAAATCTGAATGCAGAATTCTTCTGATTTCCAGCTACCAGAGATCAGTGCATTGTGCGAGCTCAGATGACAGGCATACAGTTAGTGCTAAACTGTTAGAACACATGTATGAGGTCATATAATCTGCTGTCTGTTTCCAACGGCAACAAGAAGAATTTTTAAAACAGCTCTGTATACGAAAGGAGAAAATGACAAATAGCTCAAAATTGGTACAGATTAGTAAAGCAAAGTGTTTGCAAAGTCACATAACTTTTGGGGTAGATTTCAACTATAAAATGCTGTTATATGGAGGACTAACTTTTTATACTGCCAAAGTAAAAGTTCCATTTTAAAAGCTATTCTGACTGATAACATTCATGGTATGTGCACAGAATATGCTGAAGTTCTGATCACCGGTGGGACCCAATCTACCATTGGTAATGATTGGTGGCCATCAGCGGCTACAAATGGAAGGAGAGGACTGGTAGAGTTGATTGTGCATGTGCTGTTTTCTATTTATTAAAGTCTTTGGAAGTTATGAGGACTGTGTGCTTGCTGTGGATATGCCATGAATGTTGTTGGTCATCTAGAAGAAAATCTTTTAAACCCCACCTTTACGTCCGGTTCTGTTCCTATTTCATGAGTGGACAATGTGCATTTACGCAAATATAAAACAAACTATAAAACCGAACATGTGGATTACCACAACCATCAATCATTACAACTGAAACCCTAAGGCCATGTTCACACATTGTGGATTATGTCCAGATTTAGGAGAGGGTTCTTCATTTATCTTTATAGCGGCTGGAGCTCTTATTTTTGATACAGAGCTCCAAATCCACAGTGTAGACATAGGGGGAGTTTAGTCGCTTTAGTAATAACCAGCGGGTTGTGGACCCACTGTGCTACTCAACCGGTTTGACTTAAGACCACCTCTGAGAGCCTTGTCCTTTACCCCCTTACGATCTGGACTTCGCTGCAGGAAAATTACCAGGTCGCTACCTCTTGAGGTGATCCCGATGTGAGTAGCAGCTGGCCCAGCAGACTTGAAAACAATGGTGAAGTACACCGTGGGTACAGGCACAAGCAGATGATACTGTGATAGACAGGTATAGATCTGAAGTCACAGATTTGTCTTTAGGCTTGCAGCAGGATACAGGTTGCCAATCGGTAGTAGGCCTTAGGGTATGTTCACACGGCCTATTTTCGCCCATTTTTCGGGCCATAAATGCCCGAAAAACGCCCGAAAAATCAGAAACAGAACGCCTCCAAACCTCTGCCCATTGATTTCAATGGGAAAACGGCGTTCTGTTCCGACGGAGCGTTTTTCGCGCCATTTTTTTACGCGTAAAAAACGGCAGCGAAAAAGAAGTGCAGGACACATCTTGGGACGTTTTTGGAGCCGTTTTCCATAGACCTTATTGAAAAAAGCTCCAAAAACGGGCGTAAAAAACACAGCGAAAATCACGAGTGGCACAAAAAACGTCTGAAAATCAGGAGCTGTTTTCTCTTGAAAACAGCTCCGTATTTTGAGTCGTTTTTGACTCTGCGTGTGAACATACCCTTAGGCTCGTATCAGGTAGCAGGATACAGGCTGGCAGCAGGTAGAAGGATACAGACTGGTAGCCGGTAGCACGATCCGGACTGTAAGCAGGTAGCGGAATACAGACTGGTAGCGGGTAGCAGGATATGGACTGGTAGCAGGTAGAATGAAGCTAACTGGCAGCACGATACTTACTGGTAGCAGGTAGCGAGGTGTGGACTGGTATTAGGTAACGGAATGCAAAAAGGAACCTTCACAGGACACAACTAAAGTGCACCAAAGTTGCTCAGGCACCAGGTGACCAGAGGAGCTGCCTTAAAGAGGCTCTGTCACCAGATTATAAATGGCCCGTCTCCTACATAATGTGATTGGCGCTGTAATGTAGATAACAGCAGTGTTTTTTATTTTGGAAAAACGATCATTTTTGAGCAAGTTATGAGCTAGTTCAGATTTATGCTAATGAGTTTCTCAATGGACAACTGGGCGTGTTTTTACTTTTTACCAACTGGGTGTTGTACAGAGGAGTGTATGAGGCTGACCAATCAGTGATCAATCAGTGTCCTACACTTCTCATTGTTCCAGCCCAGCATGATCCACAGCACAGTGTGATTGTGCAGTGAAAGAAGTAAACACGCCCAGTTGCTAAAAACACAATACACGCCCAGTTGGAAATACGAGAAAACACGCCCAGTTGTCCATTAGAAAGGCTCATTTGCATAAATATAAAATTGCTCATAACTTAGCCAAAAATTATCATTTTAAAAAAACCAAAACGTTACTGTTATCTACATTGCAGCGCCGATCACATGCAATAGGAGATAGGGATTTGATAATCTGGTGACAGAGCCTCTTTAAATAAACTCAGAGCTTCAGGGATTGGTTAGGGAGGATTTGGGCCCTTAAGAACCGGCCAGGAAGCACATGTGCCCCCTTTGGGACATAAAGCAGCGAGCAGGAGTGCGGTCATGGGAGGTAGAGCAGAAGCGCCGGCGGCTACAAGCGGCAAAGGGACCAGGATACCAATGGGGAAGGTGAGTAACCCGACGGTGGGGATCGCCAATAGGAGCTGCACCCACCGCCGCTATTACAGCTTACTTCATACTATTTTATCATTTAGTTCAATGTATAAATAGTATGCAGTAAATTCCAAAGCTCCCCCTAGTGTTGGATGCAGGCAGTCAGAATTTTATCATTTAAAGAGACCCTGTTAGTTCTTCTAACATGTCTCTATTAGTAAATACTTCTATTCCCCGTGACATTACAATTCTGGAGCATCTTTTCTTAGAACTCTGAGTTGTACTGTTCCTCTTTTATTCCTCCTAGAAATGTATGAATTAATTCACAACTGGGTGTTACCAGATGGAGATGTGTCCATAAACAGTCTGACTGTCCAATCAGTGCTGACAGAGTGATTGCTGTAAAGACCAACATGAGGAGTAATGGGCTTTTCTCTCTTGAAAAGGGACAAGGAGATATACAATTATCTTACCAGCCATGTACACAAGTGCTTATCTGCCTTACAGGAACAAACAAGAACAAATAATTTCCCATTTCCTATTCACTTGATTAAACATGTAAGGCTGTGCTCACATCACCGTCGCTTTCCGCTAAGGGGTTCCGTCGGAGGGTTCCATCGGAGGTTTCCGTCGGATTAAAGAGGCTCTGTCACCAGATTTTGCAACCCCTATCTGCTATTGCAGCAGATCGGCGCTGCAATGTAGATTACAGTAACGTTTTTATTTTTAAAAAACGAGCATTTTTGGCCAAGTTATGACCATTTTCGTATTTATGCAAATGAGGCTTGCAAAAGTACAACTGGGCGTGTTGAAAAGTAAAAGTACAAGTGGGCGTGTATTATGTGCGTACATCGGGGCGTGTTTACTACTTTTACTAGCTGGGCGTTGTGTATAGAAGTATCATCCACTTCTCTTCAGAACGCCCAGCTTCTGGCAGTGCAGATCTGTGACGTCACTCACAGGTCCTGCATCGTGTCGGCACCAGAGGCTACAGTTGATTCTGCAGCAGCATCAGCATTTGCAGGTAAGTAGCTACATCGACTTACCTGCAAACGCCGATGCTGCTGCAGAATCATCTGTAGCCTCTGGTGCCGATGTGTCCTCGCTCGTCTGACACGATGCAGGACCTGTGAGTGACGACACAGCGTGATCTCTGGAGAACACGGCTGTGTCTGCACTGCCAGAAGCTGGGCGTTGTGAAGAGAAGTGGATGATACTTCTATACACAACGCCCAGCTAGTAAAAGTAGTAAACACGCCCCGATGTACGCACATAATACACGCCCACTTGTACTTTTACTTTAAACACGCCCACTTGTACTTTTGCAAGCCTCATTTGCATAAATACGAAAATGGCCATAACTTGGCCAAAAATGCTCGTTTTTTAAAAATAAAAACGTTACTGTAATCTACATTGCAGCGCCGATCTGCTGCAATAGCAGATAGGGGTTGCAAAATCTGGTGACAGAGCCTCTTTAACTCCTCTGCACAAAGGCAAATGGAAGCCTCAGCTTCCGTTACCCCCACCATTGAACTCAATGGTGACGGAATCCTAGCTAATGGTTTCCGTCTGTTACCGTTGTGACAGGGCTCCGTCATTTTGACGGAATCAATAGCGCAGTCGACTGCGCTATTGGTTCCGTCAAGAGTAACGGAACCCTGTCACAATGGTGACAGACGGAAACCATTAGCTAGGTTTCTGTCACTATTGATATCAATGGTGAGGGAAACGGAACCTTAGGTTTCCGTTTGCCTTTCCATTGAGGGGGTTAACCCGACGGAAACCTCCAACGGAACCCCTAAACGGAAGGGCAACAACAGGCTCTAAAGGACATGGATACATTCTTGAAAGAATTAGGATACAACAGTTAATAATTATTCTGCAGTAAGATCCATCTTGACCCCTAGGTACAGAGATGTCTAAACTTATTGTCATCACTACCAGTTTTGTTTGGTCTAGAGGGCCTTTTAGATGAGTCCATTCTCGTTCGTATAATCGTTAGATTGAGCAAAAGTGATCAATCAGCCTAGGTGTAAACACTGTAAGCGATCGAACGATTAACGATATATCCTTCGTATATCGACGATCGCGTCGTTTTGAATGAGAGAAATATTATTATTCGTCGTCGGTATAGGTAAAAGTATAAACAGGTATCGTTTGTCTTCCACCAAATGCAGTAATTGGTTAGATGCCAGACAAGCGACCAAAACATCGATCGCAATAATGACTATTTCAATGATAATAGATGCAACTAAATAACGATCGTTCGCTACGGAACGACTCGCTAACGAATCGCTAATTGTTCGATCGCTACAATTTCTTGGCTCGTCTAAAAGGCCCTTAAAGCTGTAGTAGCTTGAATGTGAAACTTTAAGTTAAGATGAGGGAGCAAAAAAATAAAAATTACAGGGCAAAAGAAGTTTCCTTACTTATCGTACCGAGAAAGTGAAGAGATTAATTTTATAAAGTAATTCCACCCAAAGTTTTTTTTCATGGTCCTGGTCAGTAGCGTTTTGATTCAGTAAAGCCCTGAATTCAAATGTCTCCTAGCTTCGGTGGGTTTTCCACTAGACATTGAGGGGCCCTTATGCTGAGGGTCCCTTGCTGATTGCTAAAACAAAGAAGCTAGATTTTTTGGGAATATAATGAGGCGCCCATGCGGCCTCTAATAACAGGCAAGTGGAACCAACAAAAGCCCAAGGGGCATGGTACTTTATTACAACCGCTGCTACTTTGTTCTAATGATCAGAAGGGTCACAACGGTCAGACCCCCACCGATCAGACCTTGATGACATTCCCTATTAAGATACCATCAATGTCTTAAGTGTGGTGGAATAGAAGTAAGAACGCCTCTGGTGTTAAAAAATAGCACCCAGACCATGAATATAAAATAGGGTGGAATTGAGCTTTAATGGCAAGACGATTCTTGCTTTACAAAGATGTATATTCACTGATTAGAGCACCTTCAAAAAGTCGGGGACTCTTGGTGGCATTATTACACTTAAAGGCTATGTACATCTTTGAATAAAATTTGTTTTTTATTAAATCAATTTTTTTTGTTTTTGAGCAATTCTCCAATTTACTTTTATTAAAAAAAAGTTTTACATAGAAGCAGTGTCGTTCTCTCTCAGCCAATTCCATCAGTTCAGTTGTACTGGAGGCTGGGCTTAGAGCGGGTCCTGTGTCCTTAGAGCGGGTCCTGTGTCCTTAGAGCGGGTCCTGTGTCCTTAGAGCGGGTCCTCCGACAGACACACACAGGATCCAGCTTATATCGATCTAATGTTAGTTCAGAAACAAGCAGGACCCACTCTCATCCGAGCCGTCAATTCAGCTGAACTGTCGGAATTGGATGAGACAGAACGATACAGCGTCTATCTATACAGGATACATAGAAGCTCTATCTTAAAAAGTAAAAAAAAAACTGTTCATAAAAATTAATTTAAAAGTTGCTTAAGACATTGATTTGATTAAAAAAAATTACCTCCACAGGTGTTTATAGCCTTTAACTGGTATCCGTGTATAGGAATTCTTACAGAAATAACAACAATGAGTTATCCATGAAAACCCAACCAGCTTCGCACATGAAGTCCACACACATTTCAACCACGTCTTTAAAATATCCAAATGTATAAATGTATGGAGACACACAGAGAAAAGACGGCAGAACGGGCTAACCTAGAATATCCACTTCTACACAGGTCATAATGTATCAATAGGACATAGTGCCCCTGCTGGGATCCTGCAGTAACAACCCTAGAAATGCGATCTTCAGAACACCACCACGTATTCGTACTGAGCGGTAGCCTTATCTCGTGGCTGTGATTTGGTTGGAGGGACAAGAAAAGTTGCCGGACCAGTCACTTTGTTTCAGAGTGGAGTTATACATGTCATTAATATGATTTCATGTAGAATACTTCTTTATTACTACCGTTCTTGGCAGCACCATGAATAGAATGATTACTTGTACCCAAGCTCGAAACACATCAGTAATTTCATTCAGTAGAGATAGAGAGAAAGAGGGATTAAGGCAAAGGGTTAGGAAACATTTTCTGGATCTCTACTATTTGTGCCCAAATTGTTAACCCCTGCAATGCCTGGAGACATCATACGTTCATTTAAGGAACATACACATAACATGGTCCTAAGAGCGTATGTTACAAGTCCTGAGTGCCCATTATAAAATAATGGAAATATTGTAAGGCTAGGCCCACATGGCATGGCATTCTGGGGTCAACGAGCTTCCCTTGCAGCGCTATCCTTACATAGAATGTTTTGTAATACCATCTTGTCCTGCGCACAATTCACAAACCGATTGGAGGTTCTAAAAATGGAATTGTAAAAACGTATAAAATGTTGTCTGTGGGTCATTGTGGTGCGCTGGGGCGCCGCCAGGCTGTCTCCTCCCGCTGACTGCTGTTATTGTTTGTGGTGGCATGGCTGTTGTGTTCAGAACTGTTTTCTTCTTTATTCACTTTCTCTAGCGGGGGAGCAATGGATTCCTTTTCGGTTCTTTCCTTTTTCCTCGCCCTGGCTGGCATGATTACCAGCACCAATATGCAGAGAATGTGTAGGCAGTAGTACCAGGAGCTTAAACAAATAACACGGTCGTAGTTATAATAGAGTCAAAACATAGAAAATCCACAATATAGAATATGGCAAAAAAACCAAAACGGGTGTAGCTAAAAGGGGCTTGACAGTGGAACTTAAAATGGCTTTAATCAGGGCCGACCTTAGTGGCTTGTCTCAGATGGCCTGGCACCCGAAGCTTATTACCAGCACGATTCTTAATAAGAATTGCGTAATGGTGGTGGCACTGTATAGCTTTATTATTTAGGCAACTGTATTGAAATGTTATTTGGCCAATGTATTAGGCACTGTTTGAGGGGGGGGGGGGGCTTATTTAGTTCAACAGAAGGTACTTCCAATGTAAGACCGGCCTTTTTTTTTTAACCCTTTCCCACATTACCATGTACATGAACGTGGGGTCAGCGTTATATTACTGCAGGAGAGTGGCTTGAGAGTGATTGACAGCCACTCTCCCCCGGCAGCGGCTAAGTAAAAAGATAATCCCTTCAGCACCGCGATCAGTAGCAAATATGGGGACGGCGATTATACACTGGCAGACAGGGGTGTAATAAAGCCACGAGGTCTATCAAGTGTTGATGCCCGCGACAGCAAATCTAGGTAAGTAGGCTGCCTGTCCATTGTATGTACAGCAATATGACATTACATTACAGTAAAACAAAAATATATAATAGTTAAATTCCCCTTCCGACTATAATTTTTTTTACCATAACTGATTGTAAAAAAAGTAAAAAAAAAAAAAAAATTCTGAATAAAAGACTTCAAACATGATTTAAAAAAATAAAAAAAATAATGGTTATTTAATAAAAGTACCCAAAATTAATAAATATATACATATCTAGTATTTTCATACCCATAACAACCCGCACAATGAAGTTGTAAGATTTAGGGCAAACAAATTTTTACAAAATCATAGCGGAATTATTTTTTTAGTCATTCCGGCATTTTTTTAAATCATATATATATTGAATGCTAACTTATATTTACCCCAAAGTGATGCCTAAACATCTGCAAATCACTCAAAAAAACAATTCCTCCAACAGCAACGTATGAAAATAAAAAAGTTATGGCTGACGGAATGCAACGAGGCAAAAATTATTGCAGTCCTTAACCTAAAATGTGCTTGGTCCTTAAGGGGTTAATTGCCTGGTATCTTCATGCTGCACAACCTCCTGGAAGATCATAACAGTAATTTTCCCTCTCCCTCTCCCTCCCTCTCTCTCTCCCATAACCCTGAATGTCTTATATATATATTCATTAGGTCCTTTGGGCAGCTCCACCTTTGATTAACGTTGAATATCTAAATCAGCAAATCATAAATCTAAAATCTTTTTCATACATCTTTATTACTATTTTGTTTCAACTTTTTTTATTCTTATGAGGAGGGGACCTTAGTGCAACGTGCAGCTCAGCTCAATACAGGAACATCTACAATTTAATGCCATAAAAAACGTATCATTTAGGGTCCGACCATCAATAAACCCTTTAATGTAATTGAAATGGCAGCAATTATTTGTAATATTAATTACAAAAAAACGTAGGAAATAAACATTACGTCATTTTAAGTAATTGATTAAGACAGTGACAGGTTCTCTTAAAGGTATTGTCTTCTTCTTTTTCTTCTTCCCCCAAAGAGAAGATTGGTATTGTTTGCCATAGTGCTGAAATCGACAGTGATCAGCAATAATCTTTTTCAGCAATTCTCCTACAGTGCCACCACAGGGGATATTAAGTATTACATGGTGCTTGTTAAAATTAATGGGCAGTTGAGTGCCGGGTCCTCCAGAAAGAGAGAGAGAAAGAACGAGACACTTTTTTGTAGCTGCTTTCAGCTCTGGCTAATTGTTAGACGACCTGAGCTAGAGACCACCACTATTAAGTCTGAATTCCCTAATAAGAGAGTTTTCCAAACATTTAATAAATGAATTATACTTTTATACTTTATAAGTTTTACCTAAAAAAGTACCTGTCACTCAGGGTGACGTTTAAAGCGAAACGCATGTCAGGGTACTGGGGTGGTGATCGTGCTTTATTTGTTCGTATTATGGCCACATAACCAGTGTTTGTTTGTATACACTGTGCGCTTTACGTGCAGCCCCAAATGAAGTTTATGGTCTGCCATACAATAAATGTTCTGATACTTTTTGTATTTGTGTATTGATGTACCAGCATTTCGCCATCGAGTTTTTATTACATTGTATTACACCGATTTATGTGATTTGATATTTTGAAAGTAAATAGCGTTTGTTACATGAATCAAGGGTGTAGATATAGGGTTGCAGAGGTAACAGTGGATCGTGGGCCCTGGTGTCTGAGGGGCCCCAAAGGCCTCACTGCCACATAAGAAGACACTAGTATTACAAATGTCATATGGCAGGTGGAGGAAATGATACAGATATTGAATTGGGGCTGTTTACAGGACAGGATTTACCTAAAGGCGGCCCTGGAGAAGGTGATCTGCTGAAGTGCAAAATAATAGTCATTTTATGTTAATTGGACGCACAGGGAGGAGGACACAAACGGATGTACAAGGGGAAGGCTGCAGAGGTTGTTACAAGCGCACCGCAATGTTCTGCTTTATTTGGTAAGAGCGTACAAACATTTTAAAGCCATACTTGACTTAAAGGGAACCTGTCACCAGCATTTCACCTATTAAACCAGCAATACCTGGTGAAAATTTTTATGTTACCTATAATTATCTTCTAAGTCGGCTCGGTACCCTCGGTATTCCGTTTCTTTAGTGTTCCTGCACCGTATGCTAATGAGCATAAAAGAGTCATATTTTTTTTCGAAAAGAGTCATATCTTCATTCCTCAAGCCTTTGAGTTAAAGGGGTTGTCCGAGATACCCTCATATTTTCAAAAAGTGTTTAATACATTTCCCCTTATACAGACAACATAAATAAAGCAGTATATAAAAAAAAGAATCCACTTATCACATATTTTCTTCGAATGTCACGCCGTTTGTTTACATGCACTCCAGGTCCGCTTTGTTGATGTTTCCTTCTGATAATACTTATTTTCCCTGCATGCATTGCAGGCTGTAGTGAGCGTGCATGTAGATCCTACCAAGAGTTCATGTGAGCTGTCCTTGCTCGTCCCCGCTGACATCCTTCCCTGTACTGTGGTCTCCTTGCTGACATTCTTCAAGCATGGTAAGCAAATGTTATCCCCCCAATATGTTTACACACATTTTACATTTCTTTTTTCTTTCCCTTTTCAAGTTTATAAACCTCTTCCTGTCATCCCTAACCCTCGTCAACCCTCTTCTATCTCCTGTCTTTCCACTCACATCCCCTCCGCTATTGTAAAGCATGTACTCCTCGACAGACCTGTGAAACTAAATGGCCGTTCTTTATCTCTACCGGGTTGCGGTCCCTCTGGGAGATACAATAGCGCTAGATACAGGTGGGGGGAGGTGGAGGATGACATCTACGCAGGTGGGGGTGCCAAAAAAATTCCTCCTCCTCGCATGCACTTTGCACCTCCTTACTTTTGATTGACAGCTCCTCACCCCGCCCCAGCAAACACGATATCCCGTGCTTGCGCATCGATGTCCTGTTCTGGTGCGTGCGCACAACGGGACACCATAGTGGAGCATGCGCAGTAACTAGATTTGAGGCCCGGACGAAGCAGGGAAGGGTGTCGGACCATACATGACGGGCGCATTGCGCGCTATCTCAGATGAGATTTTGGCATTCAGAACGGGCCAGTTTTCGGTGGTGGACAGGCTTAAGAAGAGGAACGAACGAACAAACGAGACTAAGGAGCAAAATGTTTGCAGACGTTCGGAGGAGGAGTTTAGGAGAGGGGATAACGGCAATGAACTTTTGACAGCAGTGGCCAGCGAGGGGTTAGTAGCATTCAATAGGTGAAATTATGGTGACAGGTTCCCTTTAAGGTGTGGCCCACTTAATGGACACAGTCTAAGGACCCAGACAAACTGTGCATACAGGGTCCTAAGATACATACTGAATTAAAACTGTAGGTTAACGCATTCAATTACCTGTAAAACTGTAGTGATGGCTTTACTGATAAGAGCACAAACGGTGCCACGGTGTAACTAATCGCCACTTGTGTTGCTATCCACGTCATCACGTCATATATTAATTTCAGTTCTGGGGAATGAAGAAAGTGATGTCGAACATTGTTCCTAATCTGAAAGAGAAAATAAAAAGAATATATTTTTATTCTGTATTCTCCGTTCTGGGTCCTTGTCATCTGTACAGTCAGATAATTGAATCGTGATACATGATGATCACATTTAGCCATTGTTGATTGTAAAGTCAGACTTAGAAGTGACTAGTGATCGCATACAAGTATTCTTTTGTTTTCTTAATACAGATCAAATACTGATATCTTTTCTCGGACCTTATGTGACTAATATTTTTCTGGACTACTGTACCTATTAACTAACATAATGCAGAGTTTGTACAAGGTGAGGGACAGTCTTATCTTAATTCTATAATAATAATGGGTATAATGACCTTTTAATTCATCTGTGGACAAACTCCTATGAAGAGGCAACTTTAAGTTGCATTAGGCAGCAGCAAATAAAAGTATATCTTAGTACTGGATCAAGGTCTGTCTAGCACCCTGGGCAAAACATGTGTTGCAGAGGCATTGGTAGCAAATTGAATACTATGGCGGGGCAGCATGCTGTTAGCTCCCTGCTCCGCCATTTACTCTGATAAGCAACAGGATACTTAAGGTCTGTAGCTAATAAGATGCCGGAAAGGGACTCCTGGGCTGGCCCGATGCAATGCAGGGACGTCACTGCCTCCCGTCCCAGCATCTCGTAGGCTGCAGAGAATGAGCAACTCTGCTAAGTGAGTATTAGTTTTATTTTTCCAAAGGCTATTCCTGTTTGGGGTACCATTGCTGAGTGCACGAAAACATAACTGAGTGGGGGTCACATTACTGTGTGGGGGCACACAGGGGCCACTATTACTGTGCAGGGGCACACACGGACACTAATACTGTGGGGAAACACAAAGGGGCACTACTCCTAAGGGGGCACTAAGGAACCACTTTATTTGTGTGGGGCACTAAGGGGGGCACTTTTACCGTGGGTTGCACTAAAGGGGGCAGGAAACTTTAACATTAGTCACTGGATATAACTGAACTGTATTATATATAATGCCTAGAGCACGATTATACTGTGTAGAGCACCAGGGTAGAACTGGTATGTGACTGCAACCGTTATATGGGCACTGTATGGTGGATCTATTGGTCTTTGTGTAGGTGTATGTGGTAATGGTGTGGAGGTATTATTTGGGCCTTGTATAGTGGTATTATTCGGTAAGTGCATGACTGTATAATTCAGGGTTGCTGTATCTATGGGTAAAGGTTTCCTTATAAAGTAATATCTAAGAACAGTACTCATGAGCCTATCATGATTTTAAAGTTGTTTTCTGGCTATTCTGTCTTCAATATATTGCCCCATGTGTTGAGACCTCCTCTCATTTTTAGAGTGAGAAAAATGGTGTGTAACACTGACGTAATACAGTCAAATAATACTGCCACATACTGTTCATAAATACTACCACCATACAGTGCCAACATAATTTATGACACAATGTCTACATAATAGTGCCATACAGTTTCCCCGTCTACTAATCAGATTGAAGGGCCACGACAAAGAGAATCTCTCGTTCTCAAGAACTTGCCGCAATCATGTATTACTTGGATGACCATAGAACCCAATGGGTGATGTATAAAACGACATTTTCCAAGCGTCATAGGAATATGTAAGAGGGCACCTCATCAAGACCTGGTAAGTATGCCACATACACTCTGAAGTATGTGGTGACATAATCTGTGCAGCGGTGCCAGGTCCCAGCTTCAAAGACTTGTGAAATCTTCATTGCTGCGTTCTTCTAAAGACCACAAATATAAAGCAACTACTGTAATGAAAAGTTATGTTCTAACTAGATACAAAGACATGGGCAAGACAAGAAGGCTGAAGATTTTACATGTCTGTGAAGACGGATCCTGTCACCTCTGCATCTACAGCATCAAGGACCGTCGTGTCTATACTGCACAAGCAAAGTAAGATCCGCATTATAATAAAAGATGCGTGAAACGGGAGGAACACTTCAATCACAATCAAATAGCCCGAATAAGCCAATCCACGATAGGAGATGTTCCCTCAAGAAAACTCTCTGCCCAGACACCAAATGTAATCAGGCTCCCATTATATCGACGGAGGACAAAAGAGTATTCTTTTGGCCTCCATCGGTCGATATAAGTTGTAGATTTTTATTGCTGGAACCAAATAGCGTAATCGATTACTCTATTTATCCGAGGCATCGCACAAAAAAAGTATACCGCGCAGTATACATTTTTTTTATGGGAGACTATGGGTGATGGATGTCACTGTATGGCATCCGTTTAACGTATACATCATGTGCTTTCAATAGCCTTATATGACATATTCGTTAAATGGATGCCATAATAGTCTAAGGGTGACAGTGGCATCCATCACCCATAGACTATTATGGGATGTTTAATGGATACCTCATAAACAGGTCATAAGAATTCATGTTGTATCCATCTGAGGGTATGTTCACACGGCTTAGCAAAATACGTCTGAAAATACGGAGCTGTTTTCAGGCGAAAACAGCTCCTGATTTTCAAACGTTTTTGTAGCAACTCGCGTTTTTCGCAGCGTATTTTATGGCTGTTATTGGAGCTGTTTTTCAATGGAGTCAATGAAAAATGGCTCCAAAAACGTCCCAAGAAGTGACATGCACTTCTTTTTACGCGCCTATTTTCACAGCGACGAGTAAAATTACACCTCGTGGGAACAGAACACCGTAAAACCCATTGAAAGCAATGGGCAGATGTTTGTAGGCGTAATGGAGCCGTTTTTTCAGGCGTAATTCGAGGCGTAAAACGCCCGATTTACGTCTGAAAACACTGCGTGTGAACAAACCCCTTAGGGTATGTTCACACGCAGAGTCAAAAATGTCTCAAAATACGGAGCTGTTTTCAAGAGAAAACAGCTCCTGATTTTCAGATGTTTTTTGTGCCACTCGCGATTTTCGCAGCGTTTTTACGCCCGTTTTTGGAGCTTTTTCCAATAGAGTCTATGGAAAACGGCTCCAAAAACGTCCCAAGAAGTATCCTGCACTTCTTTTTTGCGGCCATTTTTTTACGCGTAAAAAAACGCTGCGAAAAACGCTCTGTCGGAACAGAATGCCGTTTTCCCTTGAACATTTCTGTAGCTTTGAGAAACGCTTGTTGTTGAGTCGAAACGTCGTGTGTTGACATTTGGTGGTGAATAAACCAACAAGTTTTTTTTTTTAATATCTGAAAAAGAAGTCTGTTTGCTATTGCCTTCTTTGATTTGATCTATGATTGGAACCACTCCAAATTGTGAGGAGAGTGCGGCATCTGTGTGTTATCCATCTCCGTTTAACGTATACGTCGGGTGCTTTTTCCAGCGAAATTTTCAATTGGAGCTCATAAACATATATAGACCTGTAGGAGCTCCACTAAGAGAAACATGACTTATCAGTATGAAGCGGCTGACTCAACGCCACATTTCTAATTGTAGGTACTTACATTTCGTGCCGTCAGTGTCATTAAACTTCCAGTAAAGAAGGTCAGGTAATACCCGGGATATACCCCATGCCAAATCGCTGACAATAGGAAGGTCTGAGCTGTCGGGCTGTAAGTGGCACGTTCGTAACATACTCTGTTTAATACAGAAAATACAGAACAGTCATAATGTGAGCCACAGTAAAATGACCCGTAATATATTTATTATAGTACAGACACTGTAGATTATGCAACTTGCTTACAGACTCTTAATTAACTAAAACAATTCTGCCACCTCTTTCAACAGATTGTCTATGGTTGGAGAAAGGATCTACTTTTTTTTTCCGAAACAGTACCACCCTTGCCCATGGGCTGTGTATGGTATTGCAACTCATGACCATTCAAGTGAACAGACCTGAGCTCCAATACCAGGAATAGCCCAAGAGTGGAGACAAATAAAAAACAAAAGGGGCAATAATGCAGCGAAAACACCCTGTATGAACTTACTCTAAATGTCCTAATAACAGATAATCCTACTAAACAAATTTAGTGTTATTTTTATGGACAGAAATGCTCTGTGGGACAGTGTGTAACATTCAAAGACCACCAAGAGCAGGTCCTGCACTAGGCATAGCGCTGTGTATTATTATATGTGCCGCCATACTGCCAGAGTTCCGTATACACTGTGCCCACCTACCAGCTGAGTTGCCATGTCTATCTGGGGTGCTTAATCACAGGTCTTATTGGGCTGGCCCACCAGGGGAACTGGTGGCACTACTATACGACCCAGCCATGGAGTCGTGGGTATTACTCCATGTGAAGTTGTTAATGAAGGATTCATATGCTGCCGGAGATTATGACTTTTGGGTTATTTCCCTAATGACCTAGACATCCTTTGGTCTATATTTGCAATGATGATAGCAGAGTTTACTATGCAATTAATAGTGCATATGAACCTGTTCTGTATGGGTAAAGTCTGTGCCCGGAGTATCATTTCCTCTGGTGGGCCCAAGGTAGCCCAGCCCAACATTCAGTTGGCAAGCTGAAACAATGTACAGTACAGATGTATCCTTCCTTACCTTTCCTCTTATTTTAACATCCTGATATGTGTGGCACGAGATGACCGGCTTTGAAAAAAAACAACATGATTTTGCGATACTCTGTCACGAGATATCTAGGCTATATGTGTAAATGTGTGGCCACCCAGTGGTTGTGATGTGGATTGCAGCTTTTCAAGGGATTTGCTAGAATGTCGCGATATTGTTTTGAATTGTTTTCATGATAAATTGGAGTCCTTAACCAAATTCAAGCAAACTTAAGGGGGGATATATCTGTACCTTAAAATTTGGTTTAAGAGCGGTCTATATAGAGGGCACACAGAAAACCCACTAATTTAAAAGGACATTTAACCTAAAAATGTATCTGGTCTCTCCTTTTTGCGATGCAGTTGAATTCTATCTTGGAAGGGGCCATTTTTGCTTACTAGGATTTATTGGGATTACTGACAGAAACATTTCAGCCTCCATAATCACTACTTCATGTCACATATCTACAGTTTTGAGAACCTCCAACAAAGTCGGCTACAGTCAAATGTGGACCCTTGGACGGCAAAATTCCAGTTGACAAACCACTAGCATAAAACATGTTTACCCAGATCGATAAGGGCCCTCAAATCTTGTAGATATCCCATTCTTAAGGCTGAGTGATGAAGGTCAAGTTTTACAAAAATAACAAAGGAGTGTTCAAAATTGGACAATCTCAAATGTACTTTTTAAAAAAATCCCCAAAAAATCACGTAGTGTCACAGCCCATTAAAGACCAATTAGTTTGATATCCATACTTAATATTTTCTATGGTTGGCCTGCAGATCTGTCAACAGATAGGCAATAGCAGAGAAATCCATCCAAATTACTATTCGGGCTCTTCCACAGCTAACATGATATTACTGCTGTTTATTATAGGTGGAGCTTCACTTTATCATTGAATGTTCTGATAACAAGAAAATATAGAAATGTGCAGTAGGTCTCGGATCTATATGGGCAGGAAGATATTGATATGAAGACTGTCATACCTCTTAAGCCAAAGTGCAGTCTGTATGTTCCAGTTATCAATGAACATCTTAAAGCTTGTCGAGAACTGTAACGTAAGAAATAAAATTAGCGGTGCTCAGACTACATTTCTCCATTATCTTTAGTATAGAAAGATATGTGTAATGTGTTTTCTCACAGAATAAATGCCAGTGTGGAAGGTTAAGTACCAGGGTGTGCCCCCATGTAAGCAGATCCGTCATTCAATCATCATCATCAGTATTATTATTCTATAGTTCAAACATTCACTGATACAAATAGATTGGGGGTTCTGTACTCTGGACTTTTTTTTTAAGCATACCCAAATATACCCTGCTGATGCCAGTAGCCATGTGTCTTTTGGTTTGCTAGATTGCTTCACAAACCACTAACCACACATTAAACAGAACTTGACAACTTGTATTGCCCATGAAATAACGATTCCACATTCCTTGGTTAATCCTCCTGGAAATGTGTGAATAAATTGGCAACTGGTTATCACTATTCCTCTTATGTCTAGTACAGGGCCTGAAGTAGGGACACACACAGCGTAAACATTGCAGATTTTCAGCAACAGATTTTATTGCGGAAAATCTGCAGCGTATTACGTAGCAGCAGAGTGGATGAGATTTTAACAAATCTCTTCCACACACAGCGGAAAAAAAACCACCGAGAAACCGTTCATATAATGTCTTTCGGTGCGTTTTTTTAATCCCCAGCATATCAGTGCAGTCCGGGCTCCTGGGATGATGTTTTATCCCATGTGACTGTTGCAGCCATTAAAAGGCAGCAGCGGTCACATGGACTGCAACGTCATCCCAAGAGGCCGGGCTTTACACAGAGCATAGCGTCGCATCGCTATGACAACGGAGAACGGGGTGCATATGAACTTTCTTTTTATTTTTCTTCTAGCAGTATTTCCACAGCTGGGATACCACGGGAAAAACTGCCCCACCATTTGGTGTGTCTTTTTTGGGCAGAATTCTCTGCGGCTTCCAGGACGACTACGATATGTACTTTTACACAGAACATTCGCCCTGTGTGCACTTACCACTAAAAGAGAATCCCTGTGTCATGCTCCGCCCTCTCAGGCCCTGCACTAGGCTTAACACAGTGTGACAGTTTTGCCCGGAGTGTTCCTTTAGTTTATTACATTATTCTTTGAACAGTTAGGGTATGTTCACACAGCTTATTTTCAGCCATTTTTCGGCCCGTAAACGCCAAATACGGGGGATGAACGCCTCCAAATATCCGCCCACTGATTTCAATGGGAAAAATGGCGTTCCGTTTCCACTGGGCTTTTTTTATGCGCCTTTTTAAAAAATGGCCAGTAAAAAAGAAGTGCAGGTGACTTCTTGAGCTGTTTTTGGAGCCGTTTTTCATTGGGTCAATAGAAAAACAGCTCCAAAAACGGCCATAAAAAACGCATCAAAAAACGCTTGATGCATAAAAACGGCTGTAAATCAGAGGCTGTTTTCCCTTGAAAACAGCTCTGTATTTTACAGCCGTTTTTTGTTAAGCGTGTGAACATAGCCTTATTTTTCTTTTTGTCCTTTTACACGTGAGTTAGCAATATCAGCAGCCCGGCTGACATCCTCTGCAGAGGTAAAGTGATAACTATATCAAGTCATAGCCCAAGTCACAGGGACCTGTTACTTGGATGATGTCCATCAGGACTCTCAGTCCTTTAGCCAGACCTCTAAATCATCAGACCGCTTTTTCTCCCCTGACAGCATTTACGTTTAGAGTCAACGTTTGGCTTATTGATTACAAGTCTAATAAATCATGAGAGACATTGGAAGGCCATTAAGTGTAAAGCATTGCAAATTCATTATGTAAATGTTTTTTTGTGTATTTATTAGTTAAGATGTCCTTAGAGCTATAGAGGCAGCCATTTGGAAGGCTTAAATATTATGTGCACTTTTGCAGCCCATTTTTCTATTGCTGCCATACATCTAAAATAAAACACTATGCAACCTTGAAAATAGTCTTGATTCAAATATCCTACCGTTTTGAGTATACAGCTGTTATGCATCCTTTTTAGGGAAGTTTAGCTAATGGTTTATGCGTCATTTTTATATTTATTTACTTAAATATTTATTTATTTTTAAAAAAAAACTTCCTCTGGATCAATAGAAGTAAAACAATTTCTATAATTTCTCCCATCCCTTGGTGGAACTTGATGGACATACATTATGTCTATTTTCATCCGTACTTACTATGTAACCATGCAGACCTATATGTTGCAGACTACAAATTCCATGTGTATTGTCTGATTCTGCAATAATTTCGGACTCCAGTCTATCTCGTCCATCTTCTTGCTAATCTATAGACAGTAGGTTAGCAAGAAAAAGGGGCAGACGTTTGTAATCTGTAACCTACAAAAGTCTGCAGACTTCAAAAACAAATCTGGCAGAAAAATAAAATTCTCCTTCTCCTCCTGGTCGTTCCTGTGTTTGGCTGAAAGTTGTTTTGTGCTTGGTTTCGCATATAGAGCAGTGAGGGGAGGTTTCTGCTGCAGCAAGCTGCCTCCTGGATAAAGAGGGAGCAGCATAATCTCTATCCTTTTTTCAAGTCACCCTTTTTCGAATGTACCACCGCATGGTATGTGTTTATGTTTTTAAGTTTTAATGTTCTTTTCAATCTCTCCCTGCCTAGGTAAATAGGATTTCATATGACTTCTAAAATTCCCTTAAAGAGACTCTGTCACCACATTATAAGTGCCCTGTCTCCTATATAAGGAGATCGGCGCTATAATGTAGGTGACAGTAATGCTTTTTATTTTAAAAAAAACGATCTATTTTAAACCACTTTATGAGCCATTTTTAGCTTTATGCTAATGAGTTTCTTAATGCCATAGTGGGCGTGTTTTACTTTAGACCAAGTGGGCGTTGTACAGAGGAGTGTATGACGCTGACCAATCAGCGACCAATCAGTGTCGTACACTTCTCTCCATTCATTTACACTGCACTAGCGATATAGTTATATTGTTATGTGCAGCCACATACACAAACACGCTATAACATTACTGCAGTGTCCTGATAATGAATATACATCACTACCAGCCTGGACGTGATGTTTATTCAGAATCCTGACATGTCTGTAGCATCTCTCTGAGATTCCAGCTAGGCAAGCGTAATCTCGCGAGATTACGATGTAACCTTTCATTTCAAACAAGATTACGCTTGCCTTGCTGGAGTCTCAAAGAAAAGATTCAGTGATGTATATTCATTATCAGGACACTGTAGTAATGTTATAGTGTGTGTATGAGGCTGCACATAACAATATAACTATATCGCTAGTGCAGTGTAAATGAATGGAGAGAAGTGCATGACGCTGATTGGTCACTGATTGGTCAGCGTCATACACTCCTCTGTACAACGCCCACTTGGTCTAAAGTAAAACACGCCCACTTGGGAATTAAGAAACTCATTAGCATAAAGCTAAAAATAGCTAATAAAGTGGTTTAAAATAGATCGTTTTTCTAAATAAAAAGCACTGCTGTCACCTACATTACAGCGCCGATCTCCTTATATAGGAGACAGGGCACTTATAATGTGGTGACAGAGTCTCTTTAAGCCTGAGGAGAAATCGCCCTGTCTTAATATCAGCCTTGACAAACAGGAGCCAGTGATTTTTTGCTAAAGGATTATCTCTGTTATAATTAGCTTACACCAGCGGAAGCTCTTGAAGGATTATTGAACAGTCTGGTGAGGGTGAGGATACCTCCGTCATTGTGACTTGCATCTGGTACAGGAAGACTTGTTTGTTTATTATTATTACGTTACATGCGGAAAAATAAGGGCGCACATACCTCGATTTTTTTGATGTTCAGATTTGAAACTAGATCCCAGTTCTCCTCCCCGTTTCTGTCGTAGCCTTGAAAACCGAAACCCGCAGCATTATTAATCGCATCCGCTAAAACGAGAGAGTAGCACAAACATGTTCTTTGTTGAGTTTGTTTTTGTAGAATGAAAAAAGTGAAACAAGTCTATTGCCTACTAATATGTGCAGGGCATGCTGCATCAGTACAAAGGGGTCCCACAAAAAACATATACCGCAATGCGGTTTACATGATATATTTTTTTCAATGAGTCAATGACAGATGTACTGTATGCAACTGTATGGGACAGTTGCAGATGTTAGGAGGCATATGCTCAGCGGCATATACCTCCTGATGAGCCCACTGAACATATGCCCCAAATGTGATATCACAAAGCCTTATAATAGTGGATTTCACCAATACATTCCCCTTTTACAATAATCCAAAAATATATGGCCTAAACTATATAAGAACGTCCACACACATAATACTAGTAACGACAAACAGGTGATTCGGAGAGCTTGGTTGTATCATTATTAATAGGTCTTTAGGGCATTGCACTTGCATGTGGTGTCCCCCTCTTTATGGGATGTACTCTTGGTAAATGTGGGCACTTGTTGGACAGAGACCTGGCCTTTCTATAATCCAGATTATGAGCTTCATTGTGTCTTTCGGCGCATTTGTAGAATTATGATGGGTGTAGAGATGATAAAAAAGGATATCACCCAGTATGGAACTTGTGGAAAATTCAGCTCGATAACAAATAAAACTCTGCCAGTCAAATAAATCTCTACACTTAATATTTCATGCAGTTATTACATGACATATAGGGTCTCATTTATGAAAGTTAGTATAAATAATAAAAAGTGTGGACATAACCCATAGAAAACTATTACATTTCTGCTCTCATTAATCTTAAAGGAGGTTTTCTGGTCTTAAAGGGGTAAATAAACTTTGAAAAAAAATGTACATGTCATAGTCACATTTCAGAAGTTTTGATTGGGGGGGGTCCGAGCACTGAGACCCCCAAAACAAAGCGGCAGAAGTGCTCAGGTGAGCACTGTACTTCTTTGTTTCTGATCGGCTTTCCTCCGAGAAAATCAGAGCGAACGATGTACGGACTCATAGACTTTCTATTGAGCCCGTACACCGGACATGTCAAAAGTTTTTTGAAAGTTACATATTTGATAAGGATGAAAAAAGACACAGGTCCATCAAGTCCAACCTATAATCCTACCCTGTTAATGCGAATAAAGGCAAAGCCCCCCTGAGGTTGATGCTAATTGCCTCATTAGGGGAAATATTCCTCCCCGACTCAAATATAGCAATCAGAATAAATCCCGGGATCAACATCCCATCTCCAGAATCTAGTACTCATAACCTGTAATATTATATTTTTCAAGAAAGGCATCAAGGCCCTTATTGAACATGTTCAAAGAATCAACCATCACCACATCCTGTGGCAGAGAGTTCCATAGTCTCACTGCTCTTACAGTAAAGAATCCCTGTCTGTGACGGTGGTGAAACCTTTTCTCTTCTAGACGTAAAGGATGGCCCCTAAGGGTCCTTGTTACAGGCCTAAGTGTAAAAAGATCATTAGAAAGATCTCTGTACTGTCCAGTTATATATTTGTACATTGTAATTAGATTCCCCCCTAAGGCTTTGTTCACATCTGCGCCAGGGTCCCGTTCCGACGTTCCGTCTGAGCTTTCCGTCGGTACGGGATCCTGACTGACACAAACGGAAACCTAAGGTTTCTGTTTCCATCCCCATTGATTTCAATGGTGACGGATCTGGTGCCAATGGTTTCCGTATATGTCTCCATTGTGCAAGGTTTCCGTCATTTTGACGGAATCAATGGCGTAGTCGACTACGCTATTGATTCCATCAAAACGACGGAGCCCCTGCACAACTGAGACAAACGGAAACCATTGGGACCGGATCTGTCAACATTGAAATCAATGGGGATGGAAACAGAAACCTTAGGTTTCCGTTTGTGTCAGTCAGGATCCCGTACCGACGGAAAGCTCAGACGGAACGTCGGAACGGGACCCTGGCGCAGATGTGAACGAAGCCTAAGCCGTCTTTTTTCTAAACTCCCAGGTTTGATAACTTTTCTTGGTACTGCAATCCTGCCCATTCCCTTAATTACCTTGGTCAGCCTTCTTTGCACTCGTTCTAGTTCAGCCATGTTCTTCTTCTACACAGGTGCCCAAAGTTGTACACGATATTCCATGTGTGGTAGGACTAGTGATTTTTACAGAGACAAAACTATGTTCTTGTCATGAGCATCTAGGCCTCTTATGATGCATCCCATGATTTTATTTGCCTTTGCAGCAGCTGCCAAATGCTGGTTGAAAAGGTAAACGTACTGTCCACCAATATACCCAAATCTTTTTCAGTAGTAGTTTTACCATTTAATGCATAATTTTAAAATCTGTTTCCTCGTCCCAAGTGTATAACCTTACGCTTATCCACATTAAACTTAATTTGCCATTTCTCTGCCCAAACCCCCATCTTTCCCAAATCCCTCTGTAGTGTTACATTATCCTCCTCTGTATTTATTACTTTACGGAGCTTAGTATCATCTGCAAATACAGAAATTATACTCTGGAAACCCTCTACAACAGGGGTTTCAAACTAGGCCGGGTAAGTGGGCCACATGTAGAAAAAAAAGGAAGTTGTTAATCAATGTTATTTGAACTACTATAATAATACTACATTACTATAATAATACTACATTACTATAATAATAGCGCTAGGTTTAAACTTAACGGAAATTTGCGAGTTTTCTCCATGTGCTTATTTTAACAATCCAGTTTTCCAGTTTTAAGTGTCGCTAAATGCAGTCCGGGGTCTCAGTTGGCAGCGTTTGGCAGACACACGAATGTCAAGATTGGGCAGCCCCTTTTTAGATAGTGCCACAGAGACCTCTGTAGATAATGCCACAGTGCCCTCTGTAAATACTGCCACAGTGCCCTCTGTAGATACTGCCACAAACCCACCTGTAGATAATGCCACAGTTCCCTCTGTAGATAATGCCACCCCCCCTAGATAATGCCCCAGAGCCCTCTGTAGTTACTGCCACACACCCACGCATATATAATGCCAGTGCCCTCTGTAGATACTGCCACAGTGCCCTCTGTAGATAATACCACACACACACCCTTTGTAGATAGTGCCACACACACACATACCCCAGTAGATAGCTCCATTGGGGCTCCCTCTAGGAGTGGAATACCCAGCCAGTGCGTTGCCGATAGAGAGACGTCAGGGGATCCTCCTGGACCGGAATGTGTTGTCAGGGGCAACCACGGAGTCGGTGTCCCAGAGGAGAGCACTAGTATAGGCTCTGCTCCGGAACTCTGGGGAAGCCACTGACATCAGTGTCCATATATGGACAGTAATGTCAGGGGCCTGCTAGAGCTGGAGTCCTGGAGCACAGCCGCTTCTAGCACTCTGCCTGGGATTACAGCTCTGCTCCTGACATCACCGCCCATATATGGACAGAGATGGCAGGGGCAACCCCAGAGCCAGAGTCCCAGGCAGAGCGCTACTAGCTGTAATGACCGGGGGGTAGGGAAACGGACAAGTGAGCCCTAATCTACCCGCCACTCTGTCCCTGCCTACTTGCAACGACCCGCCCTAGGCGACGGGGTACAACTGGGCGGCGGTCCCTGCACTCAGTAAGTGCACGACAAACATACAAGGGAATACAAGCAAGGGAAAAGGGGCAGTTGCCCACGGCAACACCGTGAGCAACAAGAGTGGTGAACGAGCCGAGTCAAGCCAGGAGTGTGCGAGGTACCAAACGAAGAGCAGAAGAGTAGTCAGTAAGCCAGGGTCTGTATGGAGCAGGAACAAAATAGAAGGAGCTGTAGCTGGGCCAGGAAACCACACGAAAAAGAATAACAAGCAAGGAGGAACAGGAAATGCAGGTATAAATAGACAGAGGGCGGGAGCTAGCTGAGTCTGGCCAGGCTGCGATAGGCTCTCCCACTCCTAAGCCTGCCAGCCTGAGTGGTGGAAGCTGGAGTCAGTCTCAGGGATGTAGATTCAGGTGCTGACTGATTAATTAAGGGAGTTAACCCCGAAGCTGTGCCTGGCAGATCCTTTACAGTACCCCCCCTTTTATGAGGGGCCACCGGACCCTTTCTAAGTGGACCTGGCTTACTGGGGAAACGCAGGTGGAACCTCCTGACCAATACCCCAGCGTGAACATCCCGGGCGGGTACCCAAGTCCTCTCCTCGGGCCCGTAACCTCTCCAATGGACCAGGTACTGGAGGGAGCCTTGGACCATCTTGCTGTCCACAATCCTGGCCACCTCGAATTCCACCCCCTCAGGGGTGAGGACGGGAACAGGAGGTCTCCTCGAGGGAGCCAAGGACGGGGAGCAGCGTTTAAGGAGGGAGGCATGAAACACGTCGTGTATACGAAAAGACGGGGGTAACTCCAGCCGGAAGGAGACAGGATTGAGGACCTCAATGACCTTATACGGCCCAATAAACCGGGGAGCAAACTTCATGTTGTCGTTCCCTGAGACGTCGGTCAAGTCGTACCGCTAAAGCCATAGCCTGGTCTAGGGAGTCAGAAGAGGGATAGCTAACTAGCAGGTCTTTCAGGGCATTCGACAGACCCAACCTAAACTGGCACCTTAAGGCAGGGTCATTCCACCGAGAAGCTACGCACCACTTCCTAAAGTCAGAGCAATACTCCTCAACAGGTCTCTTACCCTGACGTAAGGTCACCAGCTGACTCTCGGCAAAGGCAGTCCTGTCAGTCTCGTCATAAATAAGTCCGAGAGCAGAAAAGAAACAATCAACGGAGGAAAGTTCAGGGGCGTCAGGAGCCAAGGAGAAGGCCCACTCTTGGGGCCCTTCCTGGAGCCGGGACATAATTATACCCACCCGCTGGCTCTCAGAACCTGAGGAATGAGGCTTTAAACGAAAGTAAAGCCTACAACTCTCCCGAAAGGAGAGAAAAGCCCTCCGGTCCCCTGAGAACCGGTCGGGCAACTTGAGGTGGGGTTCAAGAGGTGCGGTGAGGGGAACTACCAATGTAGCATCAGGCTGGTTGACCCTCTGAGCCAGGGCCTGGACCTGTAGGGAGAGACCCTGCATTTGCTGAGCCAGGGTCTCACGGGGGTCCATAGTGGTGTCAGGGACCAGGGTAGACTAGGTATAGGCTTGTTATTATGTAATTACTGGGGGGTAGGGAAACGGACAAGTGAGCCCTAATCTACCCGCCACTCTGTCCCTGCCTACTTGCAACGACCCGCCCTAGGCGACGGGGTACAACTGGGCGGCGGTCCCTGCACTCAGTAAGTGCACGACAAACATACAAGGGAATACAAGCAAGGGAAAAGGGGCAGTTGCCCACGGCAACACCGTGAGCAACAAGAGTGGTGAACGAGCCGAGTCAAGCCAGGAGTGTGCGAGGTACCAAACGAAGAGCAGAAGAGTAGTCAGTAAGCCAGGGTCTGTATGGAGCAGGAACAAAATAGAAGGAGCTGTAGCTGGGCCAGGAAACCACACGAAAAAGAATAACAAGCAAGGAGGAACAGGAAATGCAGGTATAAATAGACAGAGGGCAGGAGCTAGCTGAGTCTGGCCAGGCTGCGATAGGCTCTCCCACTCCTAAGCCTGCCAGCCTGAGTGGTGGAAGCTGGAGTCAGTCTCAGGGATGTAGATTCAGGTGCTGACTGATTAATTAAGGGAGTTAACCCCGAAGCTGTGCCTGGAAGATCCTTTACACTAGCGCTCTGCTTTGGGACTCCGGCTCTGGAGAAACCCCTGACATCACTGTCCATGCACGAACAGTGATGTCGGGGGCTTCTCCGAATCCCAGAGCAGAGCCTATACTAGCACTCTGCCCGGGACTCCGGCTCTGGGGAAGCCTCTAACATTGCTGTCCATATTTGGACAGGGTTGTCAGGGGATTCCACAGGATCCCCGAGCAGAGCCTATAGTAGCGCTCTGCCCGGGACTCCGGGCTCTGGGGAAGCCCCAGACATCGCTGTCCATATATGGACGGGGATGTCAGGGGATTCCACAGCGTCCCGGAGCAGAACCTATACTAGCGGTTCTGTGTCCCGCGAGCCACAGATGACAGCCTCAGGGGCCGCATGTGGCCCGCGGGCCGCGTGTTTGAGACCCCTGCTCTACAAGGTCATTAATAAACAGAATACAAAGAGGGCCCAATACTGACTCCTGTGGAACCCTACTGGTAACTGTGATCTACTTTGAGCAGGGATGGCGTCAGCTTTACACTGCCCAGCTGCAATTGCATTTAACATAGCGGCGAGGCACGGCGGTGGATTGGCCCACCGTAGGACCCTCCAGTGGGCAAACACGCCAAACTGCATCGGTAAGCTTTACTTATTAATGCAGAGCAGATTCTCTGCCCCGCCGCTGACATCGCAAGGGACATCAGTGTCCCGGTGCATGTGACGTAATCACATCAGCGTGATGTGATTATGTCACTGCGCCGGGTACCAGAAACAAGACACAGACAGGACGGAATAACAGGACCCATCAGCTCGTCGGGGGAACGGGTAAGGGTAATTTTTTTTTATTGGTGCAAAGGGGGCCTTTTATATGGGGGCACAAACTGGGGGGCACAAACTGGGGGCCTAACTTCTATATTGGGGCACAAACTGGGAGCCTAACTTCTATATAGGGGCACAAACTGGGGGCCGTTATACTGCCGCCGTGTGAGTTGCTCTGTCGCCCAAGGGCCCACATAAACCTGGAGCCAGCCCTGACTCTGAGGACGTACCATTAAAGGGTAAATAAAGGTTTTACAAACTTCTGACATGTCATAGTGACATGTCAGAAGTTTTGATTGGTGGGGATCCGAGCACTGAGGCCCCCACAATCACTAAAACTAAGCGGCAGAAGCGAACGTGTGAGCGCTCAGCCGCTTCGTGTCTGTTCGGCCTTTTCCGGAAATCAATTAATCGGAGTACGGGCTCAATAGAATGTCTATGAGCCCGTACTCCGATACATCGGCTTTCCGGAAAAAGCCGAACAGACACGAAGCAACTAAACGCTCACACGAGCACTTCTGCCGCTTTGCTTTAGCGATCGGTGGGTCTCTCAGTGCTCGGATCCCCACCACTGAAAGCTTCTGACATGTCACTATGACGTGTCAGAAGTTTGTCAAACGTTTAGTTACCCTTTAATAACAACCCTCTGTTTTCACTGAGGCAGTTGTTAACCCAATTACACATATTTTCCCCCAGTCCCAGCATTTTCCTTTTATATACCAACCTTTTATGCGGCACAGTATCAAATGCCCTTAAAATTCTAGATATACGACATCCACAGCCTTACCCAGGTACAGTCTAGTTTAGTTATACTAAAATCAAAAAAGTCCATACTTATCATTCAAATCCTATGCACCTCCAGTACCACCAATCCATGGACCCCACCGGTCTGTGTTTACATTCCTAAAGTTTAATGTGTCATACCGGCACGCGACTGCTCTAGCCATTCATTAGCCACTGCAGTGATGTCGGTATGTACAGCTTGTGACTGCTGCAGCCGGGGATTTGCTGTCATTTGGAGGTACAGCAAGTAACGGCTTCAGCAATGAACACACAGACCGACAGATGACCATGGATTGGTGTAGCTAGAGTGATAGAGCACACATAGACTTTTGGTAGTGAGATTTTCCAATTTTAACTATTGAGTGACAGAGGCAGTTCGCAACAGTGCACTGACCTGCATGCAACTCAATGTTTACTCTGGACTCCAGGTGTAGTCAATAGTAAAAATGTAAAAATCTTACTACAAAATGTCTATCTGTAGTCCTGGCTGTGAGCGTGGGCTTTTTTTATTATTATTATGTTAACCCATATACAGCTAGAAGGTTGTTTTTTTCTGGGTTTTTTTTTTAACGCTGAGAACATTTTCTTAAACAGGTTATACAAAATTAAATTCACAATCTGACCAGTTGCTATGAGTGACTCCGCTCTGTTTTGCAGAACTAATGAGGCCCAAACTATCACTCCTTTTCCATGCGCGAAGTTAAATTCACATTTTGACCACTAGATGGCAGTGTTTGTTCACTTTACAGGGAACTTACCTAAAGTCCAAGCAAAATAATACTTTGGTCTTGCAGCCATTAGAGACAAGTAGAGATATATGACTCTTGTGGGCACTGATGAGGTTTCCTGAAAGCGTTCATCTATATTATATTCTACAGGTAATATCCGAGTAGCAGTCATGTAGAATCCTAAGGATATTGCACAGACCACAAGTTTATGCACTACAACTGTCTGAAAAGAGGGAAAAGCATGATCAGTTTGGCTAATAGAAAAACCTGCATATTCCAATTTACTTGAAGATGAACAATAAGCTTAAAATTCTTCAAATAAACAGACAAAATATTTAGCCTATAAATTCAGTTGGATATTATTTATTTCCTTTTGCTGACATAGTGCTGACATATTGTACAGTGCAGTACACAGATTGTAATCACTCGTATGTAAAGCTGGCCATACAGCCCCATCTCACCCTGTATTTGAGCATACTCCATGGTGCACATCCAGGGCCAGACCGCCCATCTGGTAATTCTGGCAAGTGCCAAATGAGTCCGCAATGCGCTGCTCTCTTCCTCCCTGGCAGCTGGATTCCCCCGAGCAGTGCACCCTCTGCACCCTCTGCACTCTCTGCACCCTCTGCACTCTCTGCTCTCTCTGCACCCTCTGCACTCTCTGCACCCTCTGCTCTCTCTGCACTCTCTGCACTATACACACTACTCCATGTAGTTGTGTAGTACAGCGGCAGTTCAGGTCAGACATCAACATACAGCCTCCTTTCTTTCAAGCTGAGGCTCCCTTACATGCAATGTAAGTGTCAGTTCACACAGCAGATTTAGCTTGGCGGTTCCGCCATAAAACTTGCTGCGGAATTATTCCTGGAAGATATCTCCCCCATTTGACTTCAATGGGAGATTCGGGCGGAAGCCGCAAGAAGATCGGGCAGAACACTTATTTTTTTCTGCTAGCTGAAAAAAATCTGTCTGGGGGCTGTGTCGCACTATATACAAGGGGGCGCTGTGTGGCACTATATACTAAGGGGGCTGTGTGGCACTATACACAAGGGGGAGCTGTGTGGCACTATATACAGGGGGGCTTTATGGGGATATCTACAGGGTTGCTGTATGGCACTATCTACAAGGCGGAGGTGGGGGCGCTATCTACTAGTGGGGTGTGACACTGTCTACAGGGGGCTGTATGTCACAATTTACAGGGGGCACTATCTATAAGCGGGGCTACGTGTGGCACCTGGGGGGGGGCCCAGTCAAAAGTTTGCTATCGGCCCAGTCTTTCCTAGTTACGCCCCTGTCATAATAGGATGATGTAATAATGGGGTAAACGAATAATAAAATTAATTACCCCTGGATAGTGACGTACGCTTTGAACAAATCCTTTATGATTGGCCGGATTATTGGTTGCAGGAGTCGCACTTCTAAAGGGTGTCCGTGGTATTGTACAAAACATCCGCACTCCAGCATTGCCTAATCTTTGACTTCTTCACTAGCCCCATATGTAGCACAGACTCCAAAATGCCATAGTTTCCTTTGCATATACAGGGTCCACCTGTGGGGTGTAGCACATGATGACGTGGGGTTTTAGGTGAAGAACTGCTGCACATATAAATTAGTCTGGGCCGTCGTTTTGCATTATTGCGTTCCAAGAGTCATAACTTTTTATTTTTCCGTTGACGAGTTGTATGAGCGCTTGATTTTCATGGGACGAGCTGTCGTTTTTATTAGTATCATTTTGGGGTAAATGCGATGTTTAGATCAAATTTTATAAAAAACTTTGGGAGGTGAGGAGACCAAAAAACAGAAATTCTCTCACTGTTTTTTTTTGTCATTTTTTACCGGCGTTCTCTGTGCAGTATAAACAACATGTTTACTTTATTCTGCGGTTTGATACGATTATGGCAATACCAAATTTATATTGTTTTTATGTTTTACTTCTTTTACAAAATAAAAACACTTTTTTCTAAATAAAATAATGTTTCAGTGTCATCATGTCCTGAGAGAAATAACTTTTTTATTTTTTGTTGACGGAGCGAAGTGAGGGCTTGATTTTTTGCGTGAAAAACTGTCGTTTTTATTGTTACCGTTTTGGGGTACTTGCAACTTTTTGATCACTTTTTAATCCTTTTTGTTTTTTTGTTTTTTTTAAACAACATGACCAAAAAAATTAATTCTGTCATTGTTTTTTTTTTGTTTTTTTTTACTGTGTTCCCCGTGCGGGGTAAATAATATGATATTCTTATCGTTTAGGCCGATACGAATGCAGTGATACCTATTATGTATAGTTTTTTCTAATTATAAAGGACTTGATCAGGGAAACAGCGTGATTATTGTTTTTTTTGTTACATAAAACTTTTATTAATTTATTTTTCTAAAACATTTTTTTTTTTTACACATACTTGGAGACTTGAAGATCTGCTCTTCTGATCCCCAGTACAATACACGGCACTACTTATGTATGTACTTATGTAGTGCAGTGTAATGCAACTGTCATTTTACAACAGTCAGGGTATGTTCACACGAGGTTATTACGTCCGTCATTGACGGACGTATTTCGGCCGCAAGTACCGGACCGAACACAGTGCAGGGAGCCGGGCTCCTAGCATCATAGTTATGTACAACGCTAGGAGTCCCTGCCTCGCTGCCGGACAACTGTCCCATACTGTAATCATGTTTTCAGTACGGGACAGTAGTTCCACGGAGAGGCAGGGACTCCTAGCGTCGTACATAACTATGATGCTAGGAGCCAGGCTCCCTGCACTGTGTTCGGTCCGGGACTTGCGGCCGAAATACGTCCGTCAATTACGGACGTAACGACCTCGTGTGAACATACCCTCAGTCTATTAGGTCCTTTGGCAGGACCTAATAGGCTTCCGTACCTGGCCGACTAGGAAGCCGTTGCTAGGCTTCCTGGTTGCCATAGCAACCATCGACATCCTGCAATTTTTCACGGGGTGCCTATGGGGTACAGACTATTGACTGCCATTTAAGGGATTAAACAGCGGCGATCGGAGATAACTGTGATTGCCGCCGTTGCAGTGGGATGTTGGCTCTATATTACAGCCGACACCCGCTGAAGATGATGCGAGCACAGTTCCTGTGCCTGCTTCATCCTCAGGGCCTTACTGTACGCCCATTTGCAGAAACGGACGTACTAAAAAGGACGTACAGTAACACCCATTTATGGTAAGGGGTTAATGACCGAAGGGGATCTGACCTCTGGGACCCCCACAGATTCTGAGAATGAAGGGCTGCAGTGCTGATTTAGCACTGCGTCCCCTTCACTGTTTTTCACTGCACAACGGCGCAACAGCCACCTGCAGGAAACTGCAATGCAGCCCAAGGGCCGCTGTGCAGGGATAAGTAGGGAAGAGGACAGAGAGCTAAATTAGCGCCGTGTCCCCTTTTTCGTTTACCAGGCACAGCTCCGAGCTTTTAGTAGCAGCTGTGCCTGGTATTATATCGCAGAGCAGCTCAGTCCCATTCGTGTGAATGGCACTGGGCTTTAATACCAGGCACAGCTGTAACTATACTGTATATATGACTATAGTGTGTATGTATATGATATATTGTATCGTCGTGCTGAACTCACCACACCTTCTCATTACCTACAAGCGTACAAACATATTTCACATTCACTACACAGCAAGTGGGCCTGTGTACTTCCAAATGTCAGGGCTGAATTTCAGCCCAAGTACGACCCTGGCAACTACACTTCTGTTTCTGATTAGGTCTGATGAGCTTTTGGGTATGTTCACACGCAGAGTCAAAAACGTCTCAAGAGAAAACAGCTCCTGATTTTCAGACATTTTTTGTGCCACTCGCGTTTTTCGCAGCGTTTTTTACTGCCGTTTTTGGAGCTTTTTTCAATACAGTCTATGGAAAACGGCTCCAAAAACGTCCCAAGAAGTGTCCTGCACTTCTTTTTCGCGTCCGTTTTTTTACGCATAAAAAAACGCAGCGAAAAATGTTCCGTCAAAACAGAAAGCCGTTTTCCCATTGAAATCAATGGGCAGATGTTTGGAGGCGTTCTGCTTCCGATTTTTCGGCCGTTTTTCGGGCGTTTACGGCCCGAAAAACGGCCGAAAATAGGGCGTGTGAACATACCCTTTTAGCTCTGAATAAATTTTTTTGGACTATAACATTTTTTTATACCGTTGATGACTAATAAAGATTTATATTTTGTGAACCTCTTGGGCCTTGATTTGTTTATAGGTTTTTTAAAAGATTTTTTGTCCGTCAGAATGTACAAAATGTGGCAAATTTAAAGACATGCGCCTTATAATAAATTTGGCGCAATTCTCAGAAACTACCCCCTCCATTTTGACTGACATACGATATGCCAATATTAGTAAATGTCGGCCATTTACTTTGCTACGCTATATTACAGGTAACCTTGTCATTGTTGGTACCTGGCAAAAGGACGGTGACCAGTAGCTCAGTGCACATTGTTACATCATATGATGACATCAGGATTATTCTGCTTGCGTCATCATGTTGTGTAATGTAACAAATAATCATTGTGACATCACAGGATGACATCATAATAATGCTGCTCTGTGTAACCGGAGCTCACAGCTCAGATCAGGAGATGAAGACGAGGAGAGAGGACAGAATACAGGTAACTCCATTACTTTCCTGTAGCCATGACATAAAACATACGACATCTACAGGATGAAGATTAGATATCAATAGAATTTATCATTATCTTTCTATATTGTTTTACTTGTCTCCAATCTAGTGCCTGTAGCTTAAGGAGCTTTTCAGCCCTATAGCCCTACTCCCCCCGGCCTTATATTCACTCATTGAGTAAAGGGCTGTATGTTATTACAATGTATATACACTACCGTTCAAAAGTTTGGGGTCACCCAGACAATTTTGTGTTTTCCATGAAAACTCACACTTATATTTATCAAATGAGTTGCAAAATGACTAGAAAATATAGTCAAGACATTGACAAGGTTAGAAATAATGATTTTTATTTCAAATAATAATTTTCTCCTTCAAACTTCGCTTTCGTCAAAGAATGCGCCATTTGCAGCGATTACAGCATTGCAGACCTTTGGCATTCTAGCTGTTAATTTGCTGAGGTAATCGGGAGAAATTTCACCCCATGCTTCCAGAAGCCCCTCCCACAAGTTGGATTGGCTTGATGGGCACTTCTTGCGTACCATACGGTCAAGCTGCTCCCACAACAGCTCTATGGGGTTGAGATCTGGTGACTGCGCTGGTCACTCCATTACAGATAGAATACCAGCTGCCTGCTTCTTCCCTAAATAGTTCTTGCATAATTTGGAGGTGGGCTTTGGGTCATTGTCCTGTAGTAGGATGAAATTGGTTCCAATCAAGCGCTGTCCACAGGGTATGGCATGGCGTTGCAAAATGGAGTGATAGCCTTCCTTATTCAAAATCCCTTTTACCTTGTACAAATCTCCCACTTTACCAGCACCAAAGCAACCCCAGACCATCACATTACCTCCACCATGCTTGACAGATGGCGTCAGGCACTCTTCCAGCATCTTTTCAGTTGTTCTGCATCTCACAAATGTTCTTCTGTGTGATCCAAACACCTTAAACTTCAATTCGTCTGTCCATAACACTTTTTTCCAATTTTCCTCTGTCCAATGTCTGTGTGCTGTTGCCCATATTAATCTTTTCCTTTTATTAACCAGTCTCAGATATGGCTTTTTCTTTGCCAGTCTGCCCTGAAGGCCAGCTTCCCGGAGTCGCCTCTTCACTGTAGACTTTGACACGTGTTTTGCGGGTACTATTTAATGAAGCTGCCAGTTGAGGACCTGTGAGGCGTCTATTTCTCCAACTAGAGACTCTAATGTACTTGTCTTGTTGCTCAGTTGTGCAGCGGGGCCTCCCACTTCTCTTTCTACTCTGGTTAGAGCCTGTGTGTGCTGTCCTCTGAAGGGAGTAGTACACGCCGTTGTAGGAAATCTTAAGTTTCTTGGCAATTTCTCGCATGGAATAGCCTTAATTTCTAAGAACAAGAATAGACTGTCGAGTTTCACATGAAAGCTCTCTTTTTCTAGCCATTTTGAGAGTTTAATCGAACCCACAAATGTAATGCTCCAGATTCTCAACTAGCTCAAAAGGAAGGTCAGTTTTATAGCTCCTCTAAACAGCAAAACTGTTTACAGCGGTGCTAACATAATTACACAAGGGTTTTCAAGTGTTTTCTAATCATCCATTAGCCTTCTAACACAGTTAGCAAACACAATGTACCATTAGAACACTGGAGTGATGGTTGCTGGAAATGGGCCTCTATACACCTATGTAGATATTGCATTAAAAAACAGACGTTTGCAGCTAGAATAGTCATTTAGCACATTAACAATGTATAGAGTGTATTTCTGATTAATTTAATGTTATCTTCATTTAAAAAAACTGAGCTTTTCTTTCAAAAATAAGGAAATTTCTAAGTGACCCTAAACTTTTGAACGGTAGTGTATAGGCAGTGACACCAGGGGCCCTTCCAGTAGCGGAATCCCCGCCCAGAGCTTTACCAGCGCTCTGACCGGGGATTCTGGGATCTTAAAGCTGTTAACATCACTTTCCATATATGGACCATGACATCAAGGGCATTCCCAAGACACGAGATCCACGTCCAGATCCCTTGCAAGTGCTCTGGCCAGGTACTCTGTAGTTGAATGCCCCTGACACCACTTCCCATGTTTGGACAGTGACGTCAGGGTCTTCCCCGGGCACTGTGCTTCAAGTAGAGGAGTGCTTCAAGTTCAGGAGTACCGACGTATACCTACGATGGAAGGAGAATAATGGGATGTGAATCAGGCTTTACACTGGACAGATCATTCACAGATACTCCCTGCCCAGACTAAATAGCATTAGGGATAGTATAGAATATCCAGTAACACACATCTAGTAATAGTATTAGCGGCTTTGATACAGGGTTTATCAATGATCGCCATTTTCCGGGGTCTAGAAGGAATTTATTTTCCCTGTGATACTAATTGGCCACATGTGTCCAGGATTTTTGCCTTCTTCTGGATGAACAGCTTTAGTTATAGGAATGTCATTAACATTAATGACATATATAAATAAAATATATATAAAATAATCCTTTGCAAGTATTACAATTCTCTTGTGTCTTTATTTCTCAGCATGTGGAAGAGTTCAATATCCTTTTAGGCAAAGTCCAGACATTAGTTACATGTGAATTTTGCAACAGATTTGCCACATGTTTAACTGTTTGCATTGCAAAGGGTGAAATCTGCAGTGAAAATACTCTGCATTTCCGCAACAGAATGGGCATGCTGCGCATTTTAAAATCTGCAGTGTGCCCTGATTTCTGCACAGTTTTTTCCCCCACTACATGTGGATGATATTTTGAGATCCACATGTATTGAACTGTAAATTTCTGTGGATTAGTGGAGCAGAATCTGCACGGAAATGATAGGTTCTGACCCTTAGGGCCGATGGTTGTTGTTTTTTTTACGTATGTATTATTATTCTTTTTTTACATATGTATTGCTATTAAAAAAAATGCTAATCATGTTTAATTCTATGTTCCTCTGGTAGGTTGATCACTGCTGTCATCACAAAGGTTTTTTTCCAGCCAGGCAATTTTCAATAAAATAAAGAACCCTATGAAAGCCATTATCACTGCGGAAGTTGAGGTCAGCTGCTCATTTCCCCAGCAGATACCGATCAGGGATTACAAAGCATCCGTTCAAGTTAATAGGTGCCCATCAGTAATACATAATTGCATTGTCTTTGCAGCAACGCTCCGCTGCAGCACGTAGAGGGGTGTCCCGAACAGGGGGCCAACTCTATGATGTCTGTATACCCTAATGGGATATTACCGAATATGGAAAGGTGTTGTGATGAGATATTCCACTTTATGGGACATTCATGTAATGTATGGATCCCCATCAATTGTAGCAGCACTCCCCTATGGCTAACAAACATGGTTTCTGAACCCTGGGACTCCCCTCTATATGATAAATGTAAAAATCCTCACATATGGTTAGTGGCGTACATGGAAGAGAGGGGGCCCATATCAAAGACCAGAATGGTCCCCCCATTATAGTGCCAGGTTTTGACACTCAGGGTAAAAAGGCCAGGTGTTTGTTTCCTCTTCCTTACAATTTGTACCGCCGGCAGCGGGTCCTGGTCCTGCCGGCGGTCCCTGCCGCCGGGTCTGCCTCTCTCCCAGGCTGCCTGCGTCTGCTGTTTTCCATTGCTCGCGGTCGCAATGTCAATAGTGCACGTGCACACGCTCTGGCCGCGGGCAGAGGAGAAGATACAATCCCTGTTGCTCCCAGGAATATTCAAGGCAGCGTCACTAGCCACCTGGTGCCTGAGCAACATTGGAACAAGCTAGTTGTATCCTATAAAGTTTCCTGTGTGCATCTTATTCAGTCCCCTATTGCTATATGTTGTCAGCCTATTTCCAGTTATCCACTAGCAGCCTGTATCCAGTCCGCTATTGCCGTCTTTTGTCAACCTGTAACCAGTTTTCCGCTACCAGTCTGTATCCAGTTCGCTATTGCTGTCTGTTGTCAGCCTGTATCCAGCTACCTTCCATCAGCCAGTGTCCAGCTACCCGCTACCTGCTGGTGTCCAGCTACCCGCTACCTGCCTGAGTTCAGCTATCCGTTACCTGCCTGTGTCCAGTCATCCACTATCTATCTGTTTCCAGCGATCCACTATCTGCCTCCACCCAGCTGCCCGATGCCAGTCTGCCTCCTACTGTTGGTGACAAGCCTAAAGCTTCCATTCGTCAAGGTATGATAAGTCAGGACCTGTTCCAGGTCCGCTGGGCCAGCAGATACTCTGCCGGAACCACCTCAAGAAGTAGCGACCTGGTAGCCTCCCCACAGCGAAGACCAGTTCCGTGTATAGGGTTTAAAGGGTGAAGTCTGTGGAGGCTACTCAGTTAACGTCCTTAGAGATTACTTCAAGCCAATCCGGTGGAGTAGCGCAGTGGGTCCGGCTGGTCGTAACACCCTTGGAATGACAATATAGCCTATTCCATATGCTCTTGTTTGCCACGAAAGGGAATTGGACAAACTAACACTTAAACCTCTCCAAGGGTCTCACAGTAGCTGCATGATGTATAGTGTGTACACTCTTGTATATGGTCATCATTACTTTGTTCATTATAAATGTTTTAAAATACCCTATTATAGAATTCTGAGATTAGACAGGGGAATTTATTATCCAAATTGTAGAGCAGCTACAGATCTGTCATCTGTTAACTTATCTCTAAACCCGACAAATTCCGAGATAATGGGTGTGAGATTTTTTTTTTCCATAATTTTGATTTTTATTGTAAAGTTTACAAACACACGAGAACAAGAATAAAGTGCGTGAATACTTTCGTAATCGATCAGAACAGAACATATCAAATCAAAACAAATCCTATCATATAGATAGAAGCAAACACTTATGCACATCAATATCCTTGTTACTCCGGGGCAGTTGTCACCTGCATTTAGAAAAATATACAGTCGGGCACATGGCACATGAGGTAGAGAATGCCTTTCTATATTTGCAAGGCACATATTCCCTGACTTGACACATATTATGAAAAGTGACCCCCCCCCCCCCGAATAGGTAAGAAGAGAAAAGATTAAGACAAACCAAAAGAAGACAAAAAGAAAGGGAAGAGAAGACGGACAAAAGAAGAGCAAGGGAAAGAAAATGAGGAATCTTAATGAGTGCTGGGAGCAGAGACATTACCACAAGAGGAATATTGTACCCCCTCCATTTCTGATGAAGCCCAATCAGGACCTAGCTATATAGACCACCATATGGAATACTCTAGCTCAACCAGTCTGCGAAATGAGGACCAGATTTGAAGGATGACCATGCGTTCCATAGATAAAGCACCGCGTCATAGCTGCCTCTGTCTTCTGCAAGAAGAGACTCCATTCTACACAGTAGGTCCATTTCCACAACCCATTCACCAATCGTAGGCACCGCAGAAGTCTTCCAGTGTCTAGGAATTACTGTCCGTGCTGCTGTCAGGAAATGTCTGAGTAGGCCCTTTTTTATGCCTGACAGAGGACCCGGAATCAAGGATAACAGAGCCATCTGAGGAGTGGGTATGATAGGAGCACACTCCATCAATGCATAGATGTCGAACACCGCTTTCCAAAAAGTCTGCAACAATGGGCAGGACCACCAAATGTGCAACATCGTGCCAGTCTCGTTGCTACACCGCCAACAGACATCTGATACTTCTGGGTACATTTTATGTAGAATCTGTGGGCAATGGTACCATCTGGTCAGTATTTTAAAAAAAAAATCCTGAGCGTGGCAAGCCATTGCCATTTTATGGGTCAGGAGGAAAACCCTGTCCCAATCAAGCAGAGATATGGAGAAACCTAGGTCCTCTTCCCATGCGCTAACATATGCAGGGGGCTGATTGACAGAAGTCTCCAATAGGATGGCATACATCTTGGAGATCACACGAGTAGGTGGCTCTTGTAAGAGCAACAATGATTCAAAGGACGTGGTCACTGAGATGCAGATACCGTCCGGCAGGGCCGAGTGTAAAAAGGTAGACAATTGTGCATATTCCAACCATGAAAGAGTCCTCTCCGGGCAGGTCTCTCTCAACATATGTAGCGGAGGGAGGCGACCCCCATCCGACATCACCTGACATAGCCTAGTATCTTCTGAAGCGGTCCAACTCAAAAAGGTAGCTTTGTGAACAGCTGGTGGAAACTCAGAGTTATCGAACAGAGGGCTAAGAAGTCCTGGTCTATGGGAAAGCCCCTTTCGAACCATCAATCTGTCCCAGAGAGTGAGAAAATGATGGGTAAGCATAGGAAGGGTCGAGAGGGGTGGTCGATGATCCGGCAGAATCCACGGCAGCGATCTCAGAGAGAGCGCCACCAAGGACCTCTCAATCCCCACCCATTGTTTATTGGTGTCATTATGAAACCAATCTATCACTCTAGAAAGCACTACAGCTTGGTGGTACAACCCCAAATCTGGGAGTCTCGCTCCCCCTTTCAGCTTAGGGCGAGACAATGAGCTCATACTAATGCGAGGCCTCAGAGTGCCCCAGACGAACTTACGAAACGCTGCCTCCAATGTCTTAAAATACACCCTAGGAACCATAACAGGGATTGCCTGAAATAGATACAAGAACCTAGGGAGGATATCCATTTTGATGGCATTAATACGTCCAAACCATGACAATTGTGCTCTGTCATAGGATTGGAGATCTTTCAGCGTACGTTGCATTAGGTGAGGATAATTAAGGGAGTACAGATCCGTTAAAGTGCCAGAAATCTGAACCCCCAGGTATTTGATAGATGTCGCTTGCCATTTGAAAGAGAAGGATGATCTTAGAAGATCAACCAACTCCTGTGGAAGCGATACATTTAGCGCTTCCGTCTTTGTGTAATTGACCTTGAAATTACTGACCCTTCCGAACTCTTCAAATTCTCGAATAAGCACCGGGAAGGAAATAACAGGATTAGTAATGAACAATAAGAGGTCGTCTGCATATAACGCCAGCTTATGGTATTCACCACCTACCCTAATCCCAGAAATATCTGGAGATGTACGGATCGCCACTGCCAGATGTTCCATTGTGATCACATATAGTAATGGGGACAGCGGGCACCCCTGTCTGGTTCCGTTAGCAATCTGTAGAGCTGCGGAGTAAATGCCATTGGCCCTGATTCTAGCCGTGGGTTTCTGATATAGAGCAAAGATCCTTTCTATCATTACCGGGCCAATTCCCATTTGTTGTAAGGCCGATCTCAAGAAGACCCAGTGGACTCGGTCGAAAGCTTTCTCTGCATCAACTGAGATCAGACAAGTGGGTATGGACTTTTTCTTCGCGTGGGACATCAGGAGAAGAGTTTTATTGGTATTGTCCCTCGCTTCTCTCCGGAGGACAAACCCCGCTTGATCAGTATGGATGATTCCCGGGAGCAGAGATGCCAATCTATTTGCAATTGCCTTGGAATAATGCTTAACATCAACATTTATTAGCGAAATCGGGCGGTAATTGGCACAGATAGAATGGTCTTTCCCTGGTTTAGGAATAACCGTAATGGTAGCTTCCAATGTTTGCGGCGTGAAGGGCATTGACGACGTGACCGAATTGAATACCTTAGTCATAAAGGGAAGGAGCTGCGGAAGAAAAGCCTTGTAGAAGGACGTCGGGAAACCATCCGGGCCCGGACTTTTACCCGACGGAGCGGACTTGATAACGCCCTAGATTTCTTCATCAGAAAAATCTGCTCTCAACTCCTCGGTCTCAGCCCTTTCCAGCTCTGGCAGTGCTGTTTTAGCCACATATTGGTCAATTTTCTTTTGCAGAGCAGCAGAGGGCATATCTTGTAAAGGTCCCCTGAGATTATACAAGGAGTGGTAATACTCCCGAAAGGTTTGCACTATCTCTTCTGGCTTATGTTTAATGTCACCCGAGCATGACTTAATCGTTGGAATATAAGAGGTGGGGACCCGTGGCTTGAGTGCTCTGGCTAGTGCTCTGCCACACTTATTAGAGTGTTGGTAAAAGAAACCCCTAGAACGATCTCTGAAAGAGGCCTGAGCCTGATCCAGCAACTCTCTCAAGGAATTCCTGGCCTCTGATAATTCCGCTAACGTTTGAGGCTGTCTCGACTGTTTATGTGCAGACTCTAGGGACTGAATACAAGACAGTAACTTCTTCATTTTAAAAGCTCTCTCTTTTTTAAGCCTGGAGCCCTGTTGGATAAAGATACCTCTCACGACACTTTTCAGCGCTTCCCACTGTATCGGTAGGGGGGTGGGATCTAGGTTGTGATGATCTAAGAACTCTGAGATCGAACGGGTAACAGCCGCTCGACACACCGAATCCTTCAAAAGAAGAGGATTTAGCTTCCAATGCCATTCCCTCGCCTCCCCCCCCAGGGAACCGTAGTGAGAGGAAAACTGGCGCATGATCTGTCCAGATCATCGAACCAATCCGAGACGCCGGAGCCCAGGACAATAGGTGATGACTCACAAAGAACATGTCTATCCTGCTGTACATGTCATGGACCGCAGAATAGAAGGTATAATCCCTTGTTTGAGGGTTAAGTATCCTCCAAACGTCCACCAGCTGCATTGCAAAAAGTTTAGCCTTAAGAGCAGATAGTTGTGTTGCTGCTACCGAGGACCTGCCCGAAGACGAGTCCATAACTCGGTCGAAGACCAAGTTAAAGTCACCTGCAGTGATCAAGAGGTCCTCTGTGAAGTTGGCAAGTTCTGTCAAGTAGCTCCTGCAAGTGCGCACCTGATCATGATTAGGGAGGTACATATTAGCCACTGTGAACATTTTCCCACAGACCTGAAGTTTCACAAACAAAAAGCGCCCATGAGCATCAGATCGGGTTTCTACAATAGACACCGGCAGAGATCTATGTATCGCAATACTCACTCCTCTTGACTTAGCTTCCGGGTTGGTACTATGGAACCACTGTGTATAGTACCTATGAGTCAAAGTAGGCACATGTTCACTCCTAAAATGCGTCTCCTGTAGAAACAAAATCTGGACACGCTGCTTGTGCATATTATACAAAATCTGAGAGTGATTCTGCGGCGTGTTAAATCCACGCACATTTAACGAGCAGCAATTGAGAGACTCCATCAGGAATGAGGACGGCGACAAGTGGGGAAGGGAGTGGGACGGAGAGGGAGAAAAGGAGAAACAATTAACAAAGAGAGACAGAAAACAATTAAGACACTATGGAAAACACCACAGACGGTGTTCCAGCCCCAAAACCACTAAGTTGAGGGGAAAGAGGTATATGTAAAGTGTTCACTGCGTAGCAGAACACCACCTACGTACGGAGTTGACTGAACTATGGAAGAAGGATGATCCCAACCAACTTCCGTTAACCCGATATCATTGATATAAACAACCGCCATATTAAGAGAAAACAGAGAAACTGCGGCGGGCTAACGATATGTTTAGCGCTTAAAGGGCACCTGTAAAAGAACCACACACATGCATGACATCATCACGTTCAAGGGAAGGAACCATAACATAAAGCAATATAATGTATACTATAATATAATATATCAGGCCCCGCTAGAAAGGTGGAGGGAACAGCTATAAATAGACATTCCCCAGAAAGCATCAGAGGGATTAAGAACTTCGAGGGATTAAGAAATTCGAGGCTATGAACCATTACAACCCGGGCTTCTCCCACCTACTGTTTCATCTTAGGGCCTGGCTACCAATAGGAGCAAGTTATGCTCGCGCCCCAGCTATACCTTCCTGCTCCTGCTCCCTCTCCGGGCCTGTAAAACCATGCTGTAACATGACAAGTAACATTTTTGTAACTCAAAATCTGGGGAAAAGTAGGAAAGCAGCAACATAATAAATCCCATGTTTAGGACAGGACCATGTGCGCACATTGCCCCTAGCCTCAAAAAACAGCATCACGTTCAAGGAAGTCCTGCGAGGCTATTGGAGAAGCTAATGTCGCATCATGATTCCAACCGATTTGATTCCGGGACCATCGGCGCCTGAAGTCGTCTACGGCGGACCGGAGCTGAATAATTTTCCACCCTGGAGTTACGCCGTGGCGGGCGCTGTGGTAATGGCGGGAAGAGCGGCCAATCAGAAATAACAATAGCAGGCAAGTCCAGAGCTGCTGTGAACTCGGGGATGTCATCTGGGGAGTACACCGAGTAGGTAGCCGAACCTCGTCGAACTTGAAACGGGTATCCCCACGAATACGGAATATCTTTCTCCCGAAGTACCATTAGTAGCGGCCTCAATGCTCTCCGTTTAGCCAGCGTAGAGCGGGAAAGATCTGCCAGCAATTGCAATGTGGGCAGAATGCTGATCTAATAAACTTTGTTGGGAAACCTGTTGCTGTTGGAGTGTCTGCGTGGTTACTTCAATGGCTGCCACAGCAGTATTAATATGGTGAATAACCTCTTTCAGAGAACGTATCTCTGTTTTACACACCGCTTCAAGGCGGGAGATATATCCCTCCATGTCTGTTTTAGTGGGAATGGCCGCAATCTGTGATGTGAGTGCCTGCATATCAGGACCCCGCTCAGTGCCCTGTGATGGGACCATGGAAGACTCACCCCGGACCAGAAGAGCTGGAAAGTCCTGTGTCAGCTCCGAGGACGACCTCGCTCCTGAAGGCGCTGCAGATGCGGCCGCACCCCGACCCGCCATGTTGGTTTACTGAGGCGAGGAAGCAGGCGACCCAGGGTCTGTAAAGTAGTGAGGAATGCCGCTTCTCGTTCTCCCTTGATCTCTTCTTGCCGGTGTGGTAGCTTTACCGCGTGTTCCCCTTCGCATTAGTGCGATGTAAAGTTCTGTCAGACGCTATTAATCGGGCTGGAAGTCAGTCGGGACGCCGGAGCTGTCACACCACACGTCTCACCAGCGCCATGTCCAGGCCACGCCCCCTGGGTGTGAGATGTTAAACAAACATGTCAAAAATTGTATTTGCGTAATTGCTGCTTTTGTGTTGCAGGTTTTCCCCATTGAATTCAATGGAGAGGTAAAACCCGCAACAAATAGCAAAAGTTGCGGTCTTTTTGCGGCGGAAAAGATGCAATTCTGCTGCAGAAAAACAAATGCAACTCAGAAAAAAAAAATCTTATACTTACCCAGAATTCTGTGCTTCTTTGTCCACGCCGGCCTCCTGGGATGATTCCATGTGACTGCTGCAGTCAATCACAGGCCAGAAGCCGGGCTGCAGGATGTCAGAGGGTCAGGGTATGTTCACACTCAGAAATAAAAACGGCTGTAAAATACGAAGCTGTTTTCAAGGGAAAACAGTCTCTGATTTTCAGCCGTTCTTTAAAGATGAAGCTTTTTTTTATGTGTTTTTTTGCGGCTGTTTTTCTGTTGACACAATGAAAAACAGATCCAAAAACGGCTCAAGAAGTGACATGCACTTCTTTTTACGGAGCATTTTTTTTTACAAACGGCCCTGTAAAAAAATGCCCCGTCAGAACAAAACATCGTTTTTCCTATTGAAATCAATGGCCAGATGTTTGGAGGCTTTCAGCTTCTGTTTTTTTCAGCCGTTTTACGGGGTGTTTCATTTACATGCGGTTTTCCATCAGCGGATATTCCAGGCAAAAAACTGTACCACAATTTGATGTGCTTTTTCGGCCAAAATACCCTGCGGCCGCCAGGGTGGTTACGCTGCGTACACCTTTACGCAGTGTATCCGTCCTGTGTGCACATAGCCTAAAACTGTGATGCGATCTTAGAGCCTCACAGCAACAATAACATTATAGAAGTCAATTGCTGTCAAAAGTGCGAATGACAGTTACACAGGATTTCTATTGGTTGCACTTTTGCGTTCCGTCGCCGGGGTTCTGGATTTTAATCCGACCAAGGACAACATCAGCATGGAGTTTGTATGTGCTCCCCGTGTTTGAGTGGGTTTCCTCCAGGTACTCTAATTTCCTCCCACACTCAAAAAAACCAGCCCCTGAATCCAGGCATTTTTGGAGCTGATATTCAATACAATTCAGTAAGTGACGTGACACAAAGTGTATTTTTACCAGCCGTTTTTTAAAAACATATTTTTATTGATTTTCTGAAAATTTTTCACATAACATAATATGCAATAAACTGTTACAGGAATATAGTCACCTATTGTTGATGGTATGAAAAACACATTCCTACAATGACACTAAGCTCATAGTTGTTTACATCATTATGTGACAGTTATTGAAGGTCATTACAGAAATTTCCATAACATTTGGTGAACAACGTTAACAATGAATATCCCTGAGAAACAATGCATACAAAACTTATTTAATATACATATAAACATGAATAACCTAAACTGGAGCCACATGAAGCTACATTCCTAACCGAGTTGGCCTAGATATCATTTCAAAGTTATAGATATTATGTTCTACGTGTTCTCAACACTCCTAAGGTGCCCTTAAGATCCTCTATCAGGTACCAAGGTGATCCCGTGAATGGATCGATCATTTTGCATATCTCCTCCCCCGAGAAATGCTCTGTTATGAATAGTTTCCATTTCCCAAAAAATTTCCCCCCTTGTGCATCTTTGACCAGCCGTTTTTTAATTCAGCAGCTTAATAATACTCGTCATATGAACTAAACATTGTATTTCCCATTAAATATGAGCGTTTTATGCTCCGAAATATGCCTGAAAATAAGTTGTGTGAACGTTTCCTCACAATCTGAGAAGATTACAGACATATCTTTATGGCGATATTAGTTCTAGTGTCCTGACATTTGGCATATTGGAGATTACAGTGCACCTGATAAACTCTATGCTCGGTGCAAGGTTATCGCTCATCTACAGAAGGTAAATCCGCAAAAGATATATTTGGTTTATCAACAAATGACAGTGATAAATCTGTGTGAGAGCGCACCAATCACCTAGGCATGGTGGATACCGACTTTTACTTTCCTTTTTCTTTCTTTTTTTTTTTTTTTTTTTTACCGAAGATTATAGGATTACAGCAGTTTATCCAATAAATTATAAACTTGCTAAAAATCAAAACTTAGCTGTGCTGAGATCTCACCTTGTATGATATATTTCCTTCCTATGTCAGCCAGGTCTGGTCCTGATCTCTTCTCACAACTATCTTAGTCCATTAAGTAGCTACTAAGTTACAGCAGACATTTTAGCAAGTATGAAGCTAACATTTAGTCACAGTCACCAACGTTTCATTAAAATGCATAGTTCCTGCCTTCTTTTTCTTCTTCCCCTTCCTCTATTTTACCTGTAACATCTTGATCCTGTGGTTTATAACTATGTATAAATGATTGCCTACTTGTAATACAATTATATTGATCAGTTACAAAAGAGGCACATTTTAAGGCCTCACGCACACAACTGTAGCCATGTGCACAGCCATGATTTTCGGGTCGGCCAGGCAGCGGACTGTCAGCCGCGAGCCGCCTGCAAATCGCGGGCCATGCACATGGCCGCGGCCATTATTTTCAATGAGCCCGGACCGCAGAACACGGCCATAATAAGACATGTCCGTCCTTTCTGCGGTGCGGGCTCCCGGGCCATGCACGGACCTTAAAAACTACGGATGTGTGCATGGCCCCATAGAAATGAATGGGGCTGCAATTCCCCCGTGGATTTTCGGGGGAATTGCGGCTGCAAAAGCACGTTCGTTTGCATGAGGCCTAAGAGGAAAGATGGCCTTGCAGTGTAATACACTGGCTCTGGCACATCTTTCTAAAGCTCGAAGTAAACTTCTACATGATAAGAGATCTTTAATGAGACTCTCACATATTTACCTCCAGAAGCACTGTCTTTCTACACTGCTTCAAGCTTATTCTCACTGACACTATATCTAGGCATACTTCATGGTGTGGTACCATGGTATCCACTCCTTGATCATTGCTGCAATGCTTCATTAGGCTATTTGACTGCATGCACCCTTGGCAAGATTCACCACCTAGATCGCTATTTCATGCAGTATAAGTGACAAAGTAGATCTGTAACAGGCCACCGTCCCACCAAGTGCCCTACTAGCCTCAGGGGGTCCAATGGCTTCCCCACCATAAAGGACCCGCTCACAGCACGCTACCTATCTTGATAATACCACTTCCAGCAATGGTTTTATCATCAGACACTGGCTTTATGGCCTCCTAGGTGACTTAACTGGCAAAATGGCAGAGCAAGACACCAAGTTTTATTACCTTACCAACAGAATCAAAGGTCCGATTGTCACTGCATAGAACGACACCTACAGAACTAACTAATAACTCTTTGGCAACCAGCTTAGAGAGTGAGTCCCTGGACCAGTTGTAAAAGCCTGCCTGTTCCAGTTTCCCCAGAAAAGGAGTTCTAAAAAAAACACCCCCAGAACAGGTTGAAGGATTGTGAGATGGTAGGGATATACAGGCTACAAAGTAACCAACCAGAAAGGAAATACACAAATAACAACATATCAAACAAAAGGCAAAAAAGGTGGCATACCTCAAATTTATAATATTAAAATAATTCATTACCCGTAAAAGCAAATAAACCTATGTAAAAAATTACAAGGAACAGGGGCTGGTATATATGCGACTGATGAGAGGATCAATCCACAGTTTTTAACTAATACTAATGGGACAGTGGGGTCACACTGCTGGCACTGTTAATAAGGGCAATCTCATGGCACTGTTATTGAATGCTCACTTATGGCACTATTAATTGGAACACTCATGGCACAAATAATGGGGGGCAAAGTGAATAATGGAACTATTAATGGGGCACTCCTAAAGCACTCTTAATGGATAGGCACTCTTAAAATAAGGGCATTCTGATGGAATTATTAAAGAAGAAAGTCAAAAAGAAACTGAAATAAGAATGCATTTTTAATTAGCAAAGTTTGTGGCCTATCATGGTCAGTTTCTTGGAAATATTTGTATTTTTGCATGTTAGCTTCCATATTACTCCATCAGATCTCGCCATCTCCGCGGTTGCGCACCCCTGGAGTATTCTATCTGTGTTAAATACCATCTCAACTGGAGGTTTCAAAGTTGTACAACATGTGTTAGGGTATGTTCACACACAGTGTTTTCAGACGTTTTTGGTCACTGCGTGTGAACATAGCCTTAGACATTTGCTGGAGAAACTCTTCCCATATAATGCCTTTCGATTTTTTTCTATGGGTTTCTAGAACAGTTTTTTTTAGCTTGACAAGGAGAAAAGTTGGCTCCGGCAGTGGTCTAACTGCCCCTAATGGTTACAGTATTTTGTCCATTTCTGGTAGTAAGTCCCATCTCAAAATAAAATGTATTGCACCGGCTGTAGTTTATACAATACTGGGGTCTAGGAAGAAAAAAAAACTCTTAGCTCCAGACATAACCATCCCCTCTTATATTCCTATGGTAAGACCAGGCCTTTGCCTTTGAGTTTTGAGTAGCAGCAAGAAACACAGCGGCCAGGACAGAGTTAATGATCTAAAGGTGTTTTCTTCCAGGGTGTGCTAGGAAAACATATGAGAATATGCTTTTTATGATCATGCATGTGCAGGCAAGTCTGCCGAGCTAAAGTGATGTACGTGATCAATGCAAAATACCCTTGTGAGCGAGGACATAAGTAATAACAGTGTTCCAGGATTGCAAGGTGTGGGCCAATGGATGTAAGCAGTACTACGAAATGGCTGGCTTACATGGGCAGATTTCGGCCCACAACGAACACCAATTGCGGCACGTTTAAAGACCCTTTATGTAGGCTGATATCAACTGTATGGGGTTGAATGATCGTTAATACGATCGTTTGGTCCCCATATGGTTTAAATATTTTCGGCAGCACATCCCCTGTTTACATGGAGAGACGTTCTGCGGACATCAATGATTTTTAGGGCTGCATAAAAGATGCGATTAGCCAACGAATGATCGGGACCCCCACCGATCACGAGAACATCCATCCAATAATGCCATAAAGTTCCCACATAATACTGCCATATAGTACTGCAATTCACATACCAAATAACACCACCGTACACCCCTAAATAACATTGAGTGGTTTAATTTACTCCTGGGTTTTCCATCCTGGAGGGGACCTTAGTAAACAGGGGGTACTAAATAAACGGCAACTTTGCAACTCCTTGAAACCAGCCCTGCACCAGCTCCAGGTCCCAGGTTTAGGTCCACTCTATACTGTTGTGCAGTTTTATAAGGCTGGTCGGTTACTCCAAACAACTTCCACAGATCTAAGTAAATTCAGGCTTAAAGAGTGAATAGTTTTCCTCTTCTTATTTCTGCGTGCTAACATGTACTTTGCTTCTCTGCACTGACAGCTTATTTCTTCCAAATTCTGCCCACTGCATTCATGAATGATTGATCTCCTGTCTACCCACAAGAATAGCAGTTATCCTACAGATCTGGATAAGATACATCATTCAGACAAGCTGTGCTTCCCTATATAGCCCAAGGACGGCGCTGCATAAAGAGTTAAAGGGCTTGTCAGATCTTAGATAGGTGAACAAAGGGACCTCTCATAGTCTTTAGCAGGGATAGCTTTCCGTCAGAACGGAGCCCTAGCAGAAACAAACGGCAACCTTAAGTTTCCGTTTCCATCACCATTGATTTCAATGGTGACGGATCCGGTGCCAGTGGTCTCCGTTTGTCTCAGTTGTGCAAGGGTTCCACAGTTGTGACGGAATGAATGGCGTAGTCAACTACAGTATTGCTTCCGTCAAAACGACGGAACCCTTGCACAACTGAGACAAACGGAGACCACTGGCACCGGATCCGTCACCATTGAAATCAATGGTGATAGAAACGAAAACCTTTGATTTTTGTTTGTGTCAGTCAGGGTCCTGCTCCTAGCATCATTGTTATGGACGACGCTAGGAGTCCCTGCCTCTCCGTGGAACTATTGTCCCGTACTGAAAACATGATTACAGTACGGGACAATTGTCCCGCAGCGAGGCAGGGACTCCTAGCGTCGTACATAACAGCAGTGTGTTCGGTCCGGGATTTGCGGCCGAAATACGTTCCGTCCTTTACGGACCGAACATGCTCGTGTGAATCCAGCCTTACAGAGCAGTATATAAAATAAGCAGAGGTCACACCCTGCATTGCCTATGGGACCTGTACACTGCCCTATGATTAATTTTAGGGGGAAAAAATGGTAATAGTCCTCTTAAAAGGCTTTAAAGTGACGGCATATCGCTATCATCACTTATGATTGGTGGGGGGCTGACTTCTTGGACCGCCACCGATCCTGAGAATTAAGGGGCTGCAGCGCTGAATCAGTGCTGTGTCCCTACTGTTTTTTAAGTAAATTCACAGCCAGGTGTTTGGGAGCGCTGCTGTGCAGGGAAAACTTTGAGGGGGACTGGTATTGGTGTCAGGAGAGTAGATCGTGAGTAATAGAGGAGAAACATATTCTGTTGATAAATAAGGTTTAGTGACCTGTGACTGGCTCTGCCTCCACACAATACTGAGGAATCATTGAGAGTAGATTTCCCATGAATAAGAACAATGAACCTGCCACATCTTACTTTTTTTTAGCAAGAATTTAATAAACTTCAGTAAGAAATTTAATTAACAATTTGTGTATCTCTCTAGAACAGGATATTTATAAATGCTGCAAGCAATATACAGTTATACTCTCAATTCATGGGCAGAGCTTTCTAATCCCTCTGACTCATTAAAGGCTACTTTCTTAATAAGACCTCATTAATTAGTCTGTTAGCTAAATCACCACTCAGACAGATTAACTCTTACTCTGCCGGAGGTTGTGTCAGGACCACTTACTATCAGATAATACAATGGTAGCCTTCTATTACTGGACTGTTTTTTTATGGCAAAAATGTTTCAATGTCAGAGTGGGATTGAGAAACATGTCAGCGGTGACAACTTTGTCTCATCCCACAACATCACATTGTATATTGTAGGCAAGTAAGGCTTCGTTCACATCTGCGATAGAGTCCCGTTCCGACACAAACGGAAACCAAATGTTTTTGTTTCCATCACCATTGATGTCAATGGTGATGGATCCGGTGCCAATGGTTTCCGTGTGTCTGTTGTGCAATGGTTCCGTTGTTTTGACGGAATCAATAGAGTAGTCGCTTCTCGGCCTTTTGTCTAAGATCAAGTGTAGTACCTGCTCAAGCTGAGGTTAGTAATCATCCCTGCCGGTGGAAGTTTGGACCATCGTAGGGGGATGACAGAACGCTGAGGTGAGGGCAGGGAACATGGACGGTTATCGCTCTGGTGTACGCATTTGGTTTAAAGGTACCATTTGTAGGTGACCAGGCGACCGCCGGATCGAGGTCAGGAGGTCGGGTAGTTTGGAAGCCCGAGTTGCTATGTGCCCCAGGGCTGGTGACCCTGGGGTGCCCTAACTCACTGGGGGGGGGGGGATCCCACTGAGTGAAGGCACATTTTGCACGCACTCTCTTTCACACTATATGAGCACACACCTTTATTCTCCCGGCCTTCTGGCTGGGAGATGAGGAATTTTTTATACCTGGCGGATGTCCAGGCTGTATCACAGCGCACATCCACTTATTTAATTTTGTTTTTTCACTGTGTGTTTGTCACAAGGATTTTGGGATGTGGTGCCCTTTTGGGACCCTCCCGAGGTCTAGGGGGAAAATGTGTGGCCATCTGGTTCCGTTTTCCCCTGCAACCCGGCCTCCCTTCTTCGGAGGGGAGGTACTACTTTGATGCAGGCTCCTAGGTAGACACTGGGGTGGCAGCCCAGGTAGAAGCCTAGGAGTGTGTTTGGGTTTCCCTAAGCTTCGGCGAGGGGGGATCATCGATCCTCTAGGCCTATAGCTTGGAGTGTCGGGGAATGGTTTTTCGGGGCCTCTCTCTTTTAAGAGAAGGGCTGCGATAGACCGCATCCTTGTGCACTTTTTGTGTGGCACCTCTGCACTTTTTATGCACTTGGGTGATAGAAAGCACGGCTCGGGCATTCAAAAAAAAATAAAAAATCAGTGTGCTTTGCGTGTGGTATGTGTTTCTCACGCACTTGCAAGCACTTCTTTTTTTTCTTACATATAATTGATGCGTGAAACACGGACAGCACATGGATATGCGTCCGTGTGCTGTCCGTGGTTTTCACACACACATTGACTTCAACTTGGGCGACTAGGTGCGTAACGACACATACAGAGATGGAATACGGCACATACATCCCAATAGAGAATGCGAACGGGAGCTGTTCCATTCACTATAGCGTACGCCGTCTGTGTGGGAACGGTGCATGTGCCGCTCCCACACAGACCAAAACGAAGCTCGTTAGCAGAGCGAAATCCGGCGCCATTTTCATGTGGACCGGAAGCCGCGGCCGGACAGTAAGATGACGACTTCCGGTCGCGGCTTCCGGCCATATGTTCAAGGCAGTGAAGACGCAAGGTATAGGAGTGGAGGCGGCAGTGGCGGCAGGAGCAGGTAAGTTATGTTTATGTATGTGATGTGTGTATTATGTTCGTGTATGTTCGTGTTATACTGTCTGATTACCACTGTATCTAATCCTCCTACACTGTGCATTCGCTCAGAATATGGTGGCACACAGGGTAGGAGGTTTGAAGATTCAACCCCCTCCTTCTCCTGGCACTAGCCAGAATAAGGGAGGGGGGATTGTGTGAGGACACTAGAGCGAGTGTGTCTACCCAAAATTTGCAGCATAAAGCAATGAGGTTGCTTTACCACATTGACCATGCTCAAATTTTGGGAACTGTTCCCTCTAGTGACCAGCACATGGAAATGTTATAAATTAGAATCTAATTTATAATATTTCCTGACTTGTGAAAAAATTTAGAAAATGAAAACAATGTGTAATCACTTATATACTAACTGTTTAACTGAAAAAATCTAATAATAATTTCTAGCGACACATTCCCTTTAATTGCCAGAATACCCTGACCACCCTCCTGCAATGCAACAATTTTGTGCTAAGCAGAAGAGAGCAGCTCCTGAAAGGCCTAGAACACCTTTATGGAGAATATTTAGAATGGAGCTTCTTTAGGTGTTAAAATTGTATGATTTCTTCCTAGTTGTTTTCTTTCTAGTAGTCTTTGTCTTTATGAGTACTGATTCATCATGCAAAACACCCTCTTTTTGTTTCGACAACATGTGTATTCATCTACTCAAACAAACCTAGTTTAGCATACTCTGATCTTTTAGGTTTGGTAGGCTTTGTGTCGTACACCCTTTTTATTTTTTCGTATTTGAACCAGATTGCAACATTATAGGTCAAAATAAAAAGTTTTAGAAACTAGATTTGCAGTTTTGTTTTTTTTACTGTCTATAGTTAGCATTAGTGGCATCCGTGATTTTCTTCAAACATTTGTTGATTTTACTTTCAATTTTCTAATATTTTACAATAATATTTATATATATATATTTTTAACTTTGAGTCCATCTCAGTGATTCATTGTGGGGAACATAAACATATTTGTTATCGGTGTACCAAATTGAGATTGGTTTTATGTTCGTTTTTAGTACATCACTTGATTGGGTGGAGCAGAAGTTCCAGGCATAGTCGCACTGGTACGGATGTCTGTAACGAACCTGTCTTTGAGGATGTGAACCCACCTAGTTGTTACGGATTTGACTTTGGCTAAAACCAGGAATGGGGTCTAAGGAGCTCATCGGTCTTTACCCTTTAACCCTTGTACAGAGATCTGAACTTCACTGCGGGGGATTCCCAGGTCGCTACCCCAGGAGTAGTCTCTGTTAGCAACAGCTGATTTAGTAGCATAGATGGTAACAGGTTGCAGAACTAAGTCAGCGGCCAGAGTACACAGTCAGACAGGTAAATGGTTATGGCAGGTCAGGTCAGATGTAAATGGTAGACAAGCAGAGGTCAAGGCAGGCAGAGTTTAGTCATAAACGGTAGTCGGGCAGAGGTCAGGCCGTGTTCAGAAACTAGCCGGGTCAATAACATAATAGTAATCGGACAGTAGAGCACTACAGCTTTGTAGGAGACTGAAGAACCTAATTTCTTAGGCGCAGAGCAATGGGCATTGGTGGAGAACATCACTTTTGGCGCACTGGCTCTTCAAGAAAGTGGTCATTGAGTGCATACGCAGTGCTCAGTACCTGGAGGAGAGCAGCAGCGGTCAGCATAATGCTGGCCATGGGAGAGAGCATCAAAGGAGCAGCAGGGCAGGGCGGGATGGCAGCCAAAGAAGGAAACAGGACGGCGGCCACATGTAAGAGCAGCACGGTGGCCAGTACCGTGGCTGGCTGTGACAATGTCCATGTACCAGTTATTGCAGTGAGGATGCCACGGAGATACTTTTTGTTCTGCTAATCGGTGGAGGCCCTGTGGGTTTGACCATCACCGATCATGAATTGATGGCCTATCGTAAGGATAGGTCATCAATGTTATATTCTGGAAAATCCCTTTAATAAACAGCAGACATTGCAGTAGTTATCTAACTAGTTCATGCATTGTCACAGAATAGAAGGAAAAACAAATCCTTACATTAGGTGATGGTTCCTTGTGATCATATTTTAGGTCTTCTTTTCCATTGACTTCAGCCTCTTTCACTTGATATGATCTGCCTTCAATGAAAGCAATATAGTCTTTATACGAGTATAACGGTCCTGCAAGGATGCCCATGAAATTACAGCAGTAACTTAAAAACTCCAGTAGATTTGGCATGCGTCTGTAATTCAAAGATAAGCAGCTGGTGAGATGTAAAGCTTTAAAGGGAACAAAAACATGGCAGGTGCATTGATATTTTTATAAGACGTGTGGTGAGAATCAGTGTTTCAGTCAGAACAAACACAACTTTAATCTCCACACCACGAACTGTTATTTGTTTCATCTGCAACAGTGAACAAAATGTGAAAACAAACACTATCATGACACTAAAACAAACAACAACACGACAATACTGTATCGCAAATTCAAAAATTCTACGGAATTAAAGGAGTTTTCCCATCAGGGACATTCATGATATATCCACAGGATATGTCATAAAGGTTAGATAGATGCGGGTCCTACCTCTGGGACCAGCACCTATCTCTAGAACGGGGCCCCTTAAACCCCATTCTACCTTTTTCTGCTCCCGCTGCCTCCCGGCCACTTCTTGACTATATGGTAGGGAGTACGAAAACAGCTTAGGTTTAGGGGGCCCCGTTCTAGAGATAGGTACGGGTCCCAGAGGTGGATATGTCATAAATGTCCCTGATGGGAAAACCCCTTTAAATATACCATTTCATAACAGGATCTATTTAAATATCTTAGCAAGGTCTAGAAGCTGGTGCAAAAGTTGAGAGAAAGCGATGACACGCTGTAGGGCTGGGTTCATACAACTCGGTTAAAGAGCAATTGATGCACAATATTCAGAAAAAAATTGTCCTGCAACCTAGCCTTCCCACTTCTCCAGTAGTCACAGCTGTCCTCCACACACTAGTCACAGCAGCCACTCCCTACTAGTCACATTAGTCCCCCTCCATCATCAAAGCAGCCCCGCTTACACCATTACACAGTATACCTGAAAACAGACATATGTCTGGGGGCCGGCCTTAGGTTGGTTGGTGCGCTGTGCAATACTTTTTATTGCTGCCCTCTTTATGGTTTACCATAAAGTGCCCAAATGACACAATCATACTGTGACCAAATACCATTGCCGTAAGGCACCCAAATAATATTGCCAGACGATTGCCTCAATGACACTGTCTAATCAATAAACTAGGGAATGTTGCTGCGTCATGTGTAATTGCCTTTCCATAGATTTGGGCATGAAGTTCTGGGATCCAAGTGCCCAGGGCCAGTGGTGTGCCTTTGAGTAGTGATAGATAAGGCGCCCCGTGCAAATGCACAGGTCTCACACCTCTAAGGCCGGCCCTACATATGTCCATTACATTTAAGCGGATGGGGAGGAAAACCTCCCCAGTAGTCACAGCCGTCCCCTCCTTCCTTTACTAGTCACAGCAGCCCCCCTCCCACTAGTGATCCCAGTAGCGCTACTGTAAAGGATCTGCCAGGCACAGCTTCGGGGTTAACTCCCTTAATTAATCAGTCAGCACCTGAATCTACATCCCTGAGACTGACTCCAGCTTCCACCACTCAGGCTGGCAGGCTTAGGAGTGGGAGAGCCTATCGCAGCCTGGCCAGACTCAGCTAGCTCCCGCCCTCTGTCTATTTATACCTGCATTTCCTGTTCCTCCTTGCTTGTTATTCTTTTTCGTGTGGTTTCCTGGCCCAGCTACAGCTCCTTCTATTTTGTTCCTGCTCCATCAGACCCTGGCTTACTGACTAGTCTTCTGCTCTTCGTTTGGTACCTCGCACACTCCTGGCTTGACTCGGCTCGTTCACCACTCTGGTTGCTCACGGTGTTGCCGTGGGCAACTGCCCCTTTCCCTTGCTTGTATTCCCTTGTATGTTTGTCGTGTTTGTCGTGCACTTACTGAGTGCAGGGACCGCCGCCCAGTTGTACCCCGTCGCCTAGGGCGGGTCGTTGCAAGTAGGCAGGGACAGAGTGGCGGGTAGATTAGGGCTCACTTGTCCGTTTCCCTACCCCCTGGTCATTACATAATAACAAGCCCATACCTAGTCTACCCTGGTCCCTGACACCACTATGGACCCCCGTGAGACCCTGGCTCAGCAAATGCAGGGTCTCTCCCTACAGGTCCAGGCCCTGGCTCAGAGGGTCAACCAGCCTGATGCTACCTTGGTAGTTCCCCTCACCGCACCTCTTGAACCCCACCTCAAGTTGCCCGACCGGTTCTCAGGGGACCGGAGGGCTTTTCTCTCCTTGCGGGAGAGTTGTAGGCTTTACTTTCGTTTAAAGCCTCATTCCTCAGGTTCTGAGAGCCAGCGGGTGGGTATAATTATGTCCCGGCTCCAGGAAGGGCCCCAAGAGTGGGCCTTCTCCTTGGCTCCTGACGCCCCTGAACTTTCCTCCGTTGATTGTTTCTTTTCTGCTCTCGGACTTATTTATGACGAGACTGACAGGACTGCCTTTGCCGAGAGTCAGCTGGTGACCTTACGTCAGGGTAAGAGTATTGCTCTGACTTTAGGAAGTGGTGCGTAGCTTCTCGGTGGAATGACCCTGCCTTAAGGTGCCAGTTTAGGTTGGGTCTGTCGAATGCCCTGAAAGACCTGCTAGTTAGCCATCCCTCTTCTGACTCCCTAGACCAGGCTATGGCTTTAGCGGTACGACTTGACCGACGTCTCAGGGAACGACAACATGAACGTTTATGTGTTTTCTCCTCCGACTCCCCCATGAGGCCTCCCGAAGTTCCGTTGCTTCGTTCCTCCCCGAAAGACTCAGAGATACCTATGCAACTCGGGGCCTCCGTGTCCCCCCAACAACGTAGAGAATTCCGCAGGAAGAATGGTCTCTGCTTCTACTGTGGGGATGACAAGCATCAAGTGAACAACTGTCCTAAGCGTAAGAATGCAGCCAGAGAACTTCCGCGCCTAAGTGATCATCGGGGAGGTCACTTGGGCGCACAGGTATTTCCAGTAAATAGGAAACGTACTAAGATCTTGCTTCCCTTTCAGGTCTCTTTTGGTGGTAGGTCTGCTACCGGCAGTGCCTTCGTGGATTCAGGGTCCTCTACTAATATTATGTCTGTGGAATTTGCTATGTCTCTTGCTATGCCTCTGATTGATTTGCCTAAACTTGTCCCGGTAGTGGGTATCGACTCCACTCCTCTTGCTAATGGTTATTTTACACAGCATACCCCTGTTTTTGAACTCCTTGTTGGCTCCATGCATTTGGAGCAATGCTCTGTACTGTTGATGCAGGGATTATCGTACGATTTGGTTCTAGGCCTTCCCTGGTTGCAGTTGCATAATCCCACGTTTGACTGGAATACTGGGGAGCTAACCAAATGGGGTAATGAATGTTGTACGTCATGTTTTTCTGTTAATTCTATTTCTCCCCCTGAGGAGGCGAATACGTTACCCGAGTTTGTTCAGGACTTCGCTGATGTTTTCTCTAGGGAGGCCTCCGAAGTGTTACCTCCCCATAGAGAATACGATTGCGCTATCGAATTGGTACCAGGAGCTAAGCTTCCTAAGGGTAGGATATTTAATCTTTCTTGTCCCGAACGTGAAGCCATGAGAGAGTATATCCAGGAATCCCTGGCCAAGGGTTACATTCGTCCCTCTTCTTCTCCGGTAGGTGCTGGCTTCTTCTTCGTGGGGAAGAAGGATGGTGGTCTTAGGCCATGCATTGACTACCGTAGCCTGAATAAGGTCACGGTAAGGAACCAGTATCCCCTTCCTTTGATTCCTGATCTCTTTAATCAGGTTCAGGGGGCCCAATGGTTCTCTAAATTGGATCTACGGGGGGCGTATAACCTTATTCGCATCAAAGAGGGGGATGAGTGGAAGACTGCGTTTAACACGCCCGAAGGCCATTTCGAATACCTCGTCATGCCCTTTGGGTTGTGTAATGCCCCTGCGGTCTTCCAGAATTTCATAAATGAGATTTTGAGAAATTACCTGGGGATATTTCTTGTAGTGTACCTTGATGACATACTGGTGTTTTCCAAGGACTGGTCCTCCCACATTGAGCATGTCAGGAAGGTGCTCCAGGTCCTTCGGGAAAACAAACTGTTTGCCAAAACCGAAAAATGTGTGTTTGGGGTACAGGAGATACCATTTTTGGGTCAAATCCTCACTCCTCATGAATTCCGCATGGACCCCGCCAAGGTTCAGGCTGTGGCGGAATGGGTCTGTAATGGCAGGAAGGAGGTGAAGGGAAAGTGAGCCCTAATCTACCCACCGCCCTGTCCCTGCCTACTTGCAACGACCCGCCCTAGGCGACGAGGTACAACTGGGCGGCGGTCCCTACGCTGTCTAAGTGCACAGGAAAACAAACAGGGAACACGCAAGGGAAGGGGCAGTAGCCACGGAACGCAACGAGGAAACGGAGCGGCGAACGAACAGTCAGGACCAGGACGAAGTGAGTACAACCAAGCGGGCAAGGAGACAGAAGCAAGCCAGGGGCAAAGCAAAGCAGGTCAAGCAGAACTGCAGCAAGGCAGAAGCAGGCTGGAGCAAGCAGCAGTGGGGCCAGGAATCCAAAAGAATTACAAGCACTGAGGGAGAGAACAGGGCAGGTAATAAAGGACAGGGGGCGGAGCTAACTCCGACAGACCAGGCCGCGATAGGCTCTCCCACTCCTGAGCCTGCCACCCTGGTTGGTGGGAGATGGTGTCAGTCGAACAGGTCTGGCCTCAGGTGTGGATTGATTAATCCCAGGAGTATACTTAGATGAAGTACCTGGCAGATCCCTAACAGTACTCCCCCTTTTATGAGGGGCCACCGGACCCTTACTAAGGGGACCCGGTTTAGTGGGGAAGAGAAGGTGGAACCTCCTGATCAATACCCCAGCGTGAACATCACGGGCAGGTACCCAAGTCCTCTCCTCCGGCCCGTATCCTCTCCAATGGACCAGGTACTGGAGGGAGCCCTGGACCATCCTACTGTCCATAATCTTGGCCACCTCGAATTCCACCCCCTCAGGGGTGAGAACGGGAACAGGAGGTATCCTCGAGGGGGACCAGGACGGGGAGCAGCGTTTAAGGAGGGAGGCATGGAAGACGTCATGTATGCGAAAGGATGGGGGGAGCTCCAGACGGAAGGATACAGGGTTGAGGACTTCAATGATCTTATAAGGTCCAATAAATCGGGGAGCAAACTTCCTGGACGGGACCTTAAGGCGCAAGTTCCTGGACGACAACCAGACCAAATCCCAGACGACAAACCGGGGGTTAGCAGAACGTCTACTATCCGCCTGAATCTTTTGTGCGCTCTGGGACGCCTCTAGGTTCTTCTGAACCTGGGCCCAGACAGTGCACAGTTCCCGATGAACATCCTCTACCTCAGGATTATTGGAACAAGCAGGGGAGACGGAGGAGAACCTTGGGTTAAACCCGAAATTACAGAAAAACGGGGAGACCCCTGACGAGTTACTGACCCGGTTATTCAAGGAAAATTCAGCAAGGGGAAGGAATGAGACCCAATCGAATTGACAGTCAGAGATGAAACACCTTAAATATTGTTCCAGGGATTGGTTGGTCCTTTCCGTTTGGCCATTAGTTTCGGGATGGAAGGCGGAGGAGAAGGACAGATCAATCTCCAACTTTTTACAAAAAGCTCTCCAAAATAAGGAAACAAATTGTACCCCTCTGTCAGAAACGATATTGACTGGGGCCCCATGGAGACGCAGGATGTGTTTCACAAACAAAGAAGCTAACGTCTTGGCGTTAGGTAGCTTCTTAAGGGGCACAAAGTGGCACATCTTGCTGAAGCGGTCGACTACCACCCACACCACCGACTTGCCCTGAGATGGAGGCAAATCGGTGATAAAATCCATGGAGATATGGGTCCAAGGTCTCTGGGGAATGGGCAAGGAACGTAGTAGGCCCGCAGGTCGGGACCTAGGGGTTTTGGACCTAGCGCAAACCTCACAAGCGGCGACGTAAGCCCTAACGTCTTTAGGCAACCCAGGCCACCAATAGTTTCTGGTAATGAGGTGTTTGGTGCCCAAGATGCCAGGATGACCAGATAGAGCGGAGTCATGGTTTTCCCTGAGTACCCTCAGCCGGTATTGCAGGGGAACAAACAGTTTGTCCCCAGGGACGTTCCCGGGAGCTGCACCCTGATCAGCCGCGATATCAGAAGCTAAATCAGAATCCGTGGCAGAGACGATTATACCAGGGGGTAAAATACAAGCAGGATCCTTCTCGGAAGGAGGATTGGCCATGAAACTACGTGACAGAGCATCAGCCTTAATATTCTTGGACCCAGCCCTATAGGTAACCAAGAAATTAAATCTGGTAAAGAATAGTGCCCACCGAGCTTGTCTAGGATTAAGCCTCCGGGCCGATTCTAGGAAAACCAGATTCTTGTGATCCGTAAGGACCGTTACCTGGTGTCTGGCCCCCTCCAGGAAGTGCCGCCACTCCTCAAAAGCCCATTTAATGGCTAGAAGTTCGCGGTTGCCAATATCATAGTTACTCTCCGTGGGCGAAAACTTCCTAGAGAAGTAAGCACAGGGGCGGAGATGGGTGAGGGAGCTGGTACCCTGGGACAAGACGGCCCCCACTCCCACCTCGGAAGCGTCAACCTCCACAATAAATGGCTCCTCTTAGTTGGGCTGAATCAGCACGGGGGCCGAGATAAAGCACTTCTTGAGGGTCTCAAAGGCCTGGACGGCCTCAGGGGGCCAGTGGAGGACATCAGCACCCTTGCGGGTAAGGTCCGTAAGAGGCTTAGCGACGACCGAGAAGTTGGCAATAAATCTCCTGTAATAGTTGGCGAACCCTAAAAAACACTGTAACGCCTTAAGGGAGGCAGGTTGGACCCATTCCGCCACAGCCTGAACCTTGGCAGGGTCCATGCGGAATTCATGAGGAGTGAGGATTTGCCCTAAAAATGGTATCTCCTGTACCCCAAAGACACATTTTTCAGTCTTAGCAAACAGATTATTCTCCCGAAGGACCTGGAGCACCTTCCTGACATGCTCCACGTGGGAGGACCAGTCCTTGGAAAACACCAGTATGTCATCAAGGTACACAACAAGAAAATTACCCAGGTACTCTCTCAGGATTTCATTAATAAAATTCTGGAAGACAGCAGGGGCATTACACAACCCAAAGGGCATGACCAGGTATTCGAAATGACCCTCGGGTGTGTTGAACGCAGTTTTACACTCATCCCCCTCTTTGATGCGGATAAGGTTATATGCCCCCCGTAGATCGAACTTAGAAAACCATTGGGCTCCCTGAACCTGATTAAAAAGATCCGGAATCAAAGGAAGTGGGTACTGGTTCCTTACGGTGACCTTATTCAGGTTACGATAATCAATGCACGGCCTAAGACCACCATCCTTCTTCCCCACGAAGAAGAAGCCAGCACCTACAGGAGAAGTCGAGGGGCGAATGAAACCCTTGGCCAGGCATTCTTGGATATACACCCTCATGGCTTCACGTTCAGGACATGAAAGATTAAATATCCTACCCTTAGGAAGCTTGGCACCAGGCACCAAATCGATAGCGCAATCGTAATCTCTATGGGGGGGCAACACCTCGGAGGCCTCCTTAGAAAACACATCGGCGAAGTCCTGAACAAACTCAGGAAGCGTGTTTACCTCCTCCCGGGGAGAAATAGAGTTAACAGAAAGACATGACATAAGACATTCATTACCCCATTTGGTGAGATCCCCAGTATTCCAATCAAACGTGGGATTATGCAACTGCAACCAGGGAAGGCCTAAAACCAGATCAGACGATAATCCCTGCATCACCAGTACAGAGCACTGCTCCAAATGCATGGAGCCAACCAGGAGTTCAAAAACAGGAGTATGCTGAGTAAAATAACCATTAGCAAGGGGAGTTGAGTCGATTCCTACTACAGGGATAGGATAAGGTAAATCAATAAAAGGCATCTTTAGAGACATAGCAAATTCCACAGACATGATATTAGCAGATGAGCCAGAATCCACGAAAGCACTGCCCGTGGCAGACCGGCCAGCAAACGAGACCTGAAAGGGAAGCAAAATTTTATTGCGTTTCACATTAACGGGAAATACCTGTGCGCCCAAGTGACCTCCCCGATGATCACTTAGGCGCGGAAGTTTTCCGGCTTCTTATTCTTGCGCCTGGGACAGGTGTTCAGTAGATGCTTGTCGTCCCCACAGTAGAAGCAGAGACCATTCATTCTGCGAAACTCCCTACGTTGTCGAGGGGACATGGAGGCCCCGAGTTGCATAGGTACCTCCGAGTCCTCCGTGGAGGGGCGAGGAGACGGGACCTCGGGGGGGATCGCAGAAAAGTCAGAGGGGAGCACACTGAAGCGTTCTAGCTGACGTTCCCTGAGACGTCGGTCAAGTCGTACTGCTAGGGCCATAACCTGGTCAAGGGAGTCAGACGAGGGGTAGCTAACCAGCAGATCCTTCAGGGCGTCAGATAATCCTAACCTAAACTGGCACCTTAGGGCCGGATCGTTCCACTGAGAAGCTACGCACCACTTCCTAAAATCAGAACAGTATTCCTCAACCGGTCTCCTACCCTGACGTAAGGTCACCAGCTGACTCTCGGCTAAAGCAGTCCTGTCAGTCTCGTCGTAAATGAGTCCGAGGGCAGAGAAAAAACGATCAACAGAGGAAAGTTCAGGGGCGTCAGGAGCCAAGGAGAAGGCCCACTCTTGGGGCCCTTCCTGGAGTCGGGATATGATGATACCCACCCGCTGGTTCTCGGAACCTGAGGAGTGGGGCTTTAGGCGGAAATACAGTCTGCAACTCTCCCGGAAGGAGAGAAACGTCTTACGGTCCCCTGAGAACCGGTCAGGTAACTTGAGGTCGGGTTCTAGAGGTGAGGTGAGGGGTACTACTAAAGCAGCGTCACCCTGATTGACCCTTTGGGCCAGGGCCTGGACCTGTAGGGAGAGGCCCTGCATCTGCTGGGTCAGGGTCTCAAGGGGGTCCATGATAGCGTCAGCGTAGGAGAAATGGTAGACTAGGTAAGGGCTTGTAATTATGTAATGGCAGGAAGGAGGTGAAGGGAAAGTGAGCCCTAATCTACCCACCGCCCTGTCCCTGCCTACTTGCAACGACCCGCCCTAGGCGACGAGGTACAACTGGGCGGCGGTCCCTACGCTGTCTAAGTGCACAGGAAAACAAACAGGGAACACGCAAGGGAAGGGGCAGTAGCCACGGAACGCCACGAGGAAACGGAGCGGCGAACGAACAGTCAGGACCAGGACGAAGTGAGTACAACCAAGCGGGCAAGGAGACAGAAGCAAGCCAGGGGCAAAGCAAAGCAGGTCAAGCAGAACTGCAGCAAGGCAGAAGCAGGCTGGAGCAAGCAGCAGTGGGGCCAGGAATCCAAAAGAATTACAAGCACTGAGGGAGAGAACAGGGCAGGTAATAAAGGACAGGGGGCGGAGCTAACTCCGACAGACCAGGCCACGATAGGCTCTCCCACTCCTGAGCCTGCCACCCTGGTTGGTGGGAGATGGTGTCAGTCGAACAGGTCTGGCCTCAGGTGTGGATTGATTAATCCCAGGAGTATACTTAGATGAAGTACCTGGCAGATCCCTAACAGGGTCCAACCTGCCTCCCTGAAGGCGTTACAGTGTTTTTTGGGGTTCGCTAATTATTACAGGAGATTTATTGCTTACTTCTCGGTCATCGCTAAGCCTCTTACGGACCTCACTCGCAAAGGTGCTGATCTCCTCCACTGGCCTCCTGAGGCTGTCCAGGCTTTTGAGGTCCTTAAGAAGTGCTTTATCTCGGCCCCGGTGCTGGTTCAGCCCAACCAAATGGAGCCATTTATCGTGGAAGTTGACGCATCTGAGGTGGGAGTGGGGGCTGTCTTGTCCCAGGGTACCAGGTCCCTAACCCATCTCCGCCCCTGTGCCTACTTCTCCAGGAAGTTTTCGCCAACTGAGAGTAACTATGATATTGGCAACCGCGAACTCTTCCTGGAGGGGGCTAGACACCAGGTAACGGTCCTTACCGACCACAAGAATCTGGTTTTCCTAGAATCTGCCCGGAGGCTAAACCCGAGACAAGCTCGATGGGTGTTATTTTTTACCAGATTCAATTTTTTGGTTACCTATAGGGCTGGGTCTAAAAATATTAAGGCTGATGCACTGTCGCGTAGCTTCATGGCCAGCCCTCCTTCGGAGGAAGATCCTGCTTGTATTTTGCCTCCAGATATAATCATTTCCGCGATCGATTCTGATTTAGTCTCTGAAATTGCTGCTGATCAAGGTTCAGCTCCCGGGAACCTTCCTGAGAACAAGCTGTTTGTTCCCCTGCAATTCCGGCTAATGGTACTTAGGGAAAATCATGACTCCGCACTATCTGGTCATCCAGGCATCCTGGGTACCAAACACCTCATTACCAGAAATTATTGGTGGCCTGGGTTGCCTAAAGACGTTAAGGCCTACGTCGCCGCTTGTGAGGTTTGTGCTAGGTCCAAGACTCCCAGGTCCCGACCAGCGGGCTTACTGCGTTCGTTGCCCATTCCCCAGAGACCTTGGACACATATCTCCATGGATTTTATCACCGATTTGCCTCCATCCCAAGGCAAGTCGGTGGTGTGGGTGGTGGTAGACCGCTTCAGTAAGATGTGCCACTTTGTGCCCCTCAAGAAACTACCCAACGCCAAGACGTTGGCTACCTTGTTTGTCAAACACATCCTGCGTCTCCATGGGGTCCCTGTCAATATTGTTTCGGACAGAGGGGAACAATTTGTTTCATTGTTTTGGAGAGCCTTCTGTATGAAGTTGGGGATTGATCTGTCCTTCTCCTCTGCCTTCCATCCTGAAACCAATGGTCAAACGGAGAGGACTAATCAATCTCTAGAACAATACTTAAGGTGTTTTGTCTCTGACTGTCAATATGATTGGGTCTCATTCATTCCCCTCGCCGAATTTTCCCTTAATAACCTGGTCAGTAACTCGTCAGGGGTCTCTCCCTTTTTCTGTAATTTTGGGTTTAATCCACGGTTCTCCTCCGTTTCACCTGGTAGTTCCAACAATCCCGAGGTAGAGGTCGTTCATCGGGAACTGTGCACAGTCTGGGCCCAGGTTCAGAAGAACCTAGAGGCGTCCCAGAGCGTACAAAAAACTCAGGCTGATAGAAAACGTTCTGCTAACCCCCTGTTTATGGTCGGGGATCTGGTGTGGTTGTCGTCTAGGAACTTGCGTCTCAAGGTTCCGTCCAAGAAGTTTGCTCCCCGGTTTATTGGGCCGTATAAGGTCATTGAGGTCCTCAATCCTGTCTCCTTCCGGCTGGAGTTACCCCCATCTTTTCGTATACACGACGTGTTTCATGCCTCCCTCCTTAAACGCTGCTCCCCGTCCTTGGCTCCCTCGAGGAGACCTCCTGTTCCCGTCCTCACCCCTGAGGGGGTGGAATTCGAGGTGGCCAGGATTGTGGACAGCAAGATGGTCCAAGGCTCCCTCCAGTACCTGGTCCATTGGAGAGGTTACGGGCCCGAGGAGAGGACTTGGGTACCCGCCCGGGATGTTCACGCTGGGGTATTGGTCAGGAGGTTCCACCTGCGTTTCCCCAGTAAGCCAGGTCCACTTAGAAAGGGTCCGGTGGCCCCTCATAAAAAGGGGGGTACTGTAAAGGATCTGCCAGGCACAGCTTCGGGGTTAACTCCCTTAATTAATCAGTCAGCACCTGAATCTACATCCCTGAGACTGACTCCAGCTTCCACCACTCAGGCTGGCAGGCTTAGGAGTGGGAGAGCCTATCGCAGCCTGGCCAGACTCAGCTAGCTCCCGCCCTCTGTCTATTTATACCTGCATTTCCTGTTCCTCCTTGCTTGTTATTCTTTTTCGTGTGGTTTCCTGGCCCAGCTACAGCTCCTTCTATTTTGTTCCTGCTCCATCAGACCCTGGCTTACTGACTAGTCTTCTGCTCTTCGTTTGGTACCTCGCACACTCCTGGCTTGACTCGGCTCGTTCACCACTCTGGTTGCTCACGGTGTTGCCGTGGGCAACTGCCCCTTTCCCTTGCTTGTATTCCCTTGTATGTTTGTCGTGCACTTACTGAGTGCAGGGACCGCCGCCCAGTTGTACCCCGTCGCCTAGGGCGGGTCGTTGCAAGTAGGCAGGGACAGAGTGGCGGGTAGATTAGGGCTCACTTGTCCGTTTCCCTACCCCCTGGTCATTACAGCTACCCCCCATTTTTCACAGCAGGACTTCCCCAAACCAATCCACTTCCCAGCAGTCACAGTCCTTTATTACAATATATAATAATAGAGTGTAAATCACAAGTAGTACAGATTGCATGTGAACATAAGAAATAATGTGATGCCAAACAATGGCATAAACATCTATAGTAATGACGTCTGGTCAGCAGGTGACAAATACAGGTTGCACTTGTTATATAACAGTAGGGTACTTTTACACGGCCCAACATGGACCATGAAAATGAGCGCCGATCAACGAGACAGATCGTTGATCGGCGCTCGTTAGCTCCTATCACAAGGAGGTATGTATGTGGACAAGCGCTCGTTACTACAATTGCTCGTCCCCATACATTTCTATCATGTTGGCACCACGTCACACTGTTCACACATGGAGATGTGCTGCCGACAACGATAATATTTAAGGCATTTAAAACAATACAATCAGCCGATCATCGGCTGATCGTTGCCCTGTTTACACAGGACAATGATAGTGAACGAGCGTTCTGTGAAAGTTCGTTTGCACGATAATTGGCAGGTGTAAAAGGGCTCTTAGTGGGTTGCAACTTTGAGAGAGAAATAATCTGGCAACAAATTATTTTTCTTAACTTATCAAACAATTATCTTTAGCGCTCATGCACATGGCAAAGACAAACCCTGTACCGGAGCACATGAAGCCCCCCCCCCCACCCCCGATTATGTAATACAGACCCATTGGCACTCCATGTGCCGTGGTATGGTGCCTCAGTTAGACACCATATTCTCCACTTGAAAAAATGCTCATATGGGAGAAAACTTTCATAATATGGCATGAAATGAGGCACGCTACTATTTTCTTCTCACAAATTCCGTATAAAATTTAAGACACAGGAGGTACAGTACAGGCCCATAGCAAGTCCTGTGTGCCGAACTACAGATCCATGTTCATGAGCCCTCAGTCTATAGACTACCTCCCTACACTCTAGTAGTATACTGTATATCTAACACTGTATAATATACAATATTAACAGTCACAACAAGTCAGTCTACATCAATATACATTATCAGGTCGAAAGTATCTCGCCAGTAGCAAAGTGTCTCTATAAAGCTGGTAATTCTGTAAGTCCTAAAAAGACTTCTATTCACTTTCTAATTCAGCAATGATGTTTCATGGGGGAATAATAATAACAACCCTTCTATAGAAATATTGGGTCTTTCAATTTTCCATATGCACGTTTTTTGGGATCGCTTGTAAAGGTGAAAAAACTAACAGCAGATGTTTCGGTGCCCCTGCGTGCGTTTGCCTTGATTTTCACAAACCTTGAATGGCATATACTGTAGATCTGGAGAACTGGCAGGTTTAAATTCATTCCATTACTCCCTCTCCTCCACTATGCTCTGTTAGTGTGTCAGTTTTCACTGTTGATCTAATTTTCTATTCCTGAACAAGAAAGCTCATAATTCACATTGCTGTAAACCCCGTTCCCCCCGAGAGCCAAATGCTCCAGTGTACAAAATTATAATTCTAATGAAATAGAGCGATGCAGAATATGTTGGCGCTATAAAAGCAAAATAAACTAAATAAATTAAATTAATAGATTGTTCATGTGATTACCATTAATAAGCAACGCTGTCTCCTGGAATAGATTTGTAATATAATAGGAACCTATACACTTTAAGTTTCAAAGATGAAAACGGTTGGAAAACAGAGTTACTTTTACATACAGATACAGTCAGTTCACTTCCCCACTCTTCTTATTTTGCTGACCAGTCATTTTGGCGGAATTTCACAAAACTTACAAAGCTGAGATCATCAGATCCTAAAACAAAAGCAAATAGAAGATTGCTCCATTTCCAAATGACGTGAGCGAGAACAGATCATTCCATCAACATCCGCAGCAATGCAGCCACTGGGGGAGCGTAGACAGATGTTTATAATTATGAGAAGCGCCTGACCTTTCCCAAGCAGGGAAGAAAAGGTGATGGTCGATCATTGCTAGAGCAATACTCTGCTTAATACATGCAGTGCTGCGGAAAGTCAGACAATTATACCGCGCTCTGACCCAACCGCAGTAATGTACGCCTCAGCATTTTCTTCCCCATTACATCCATTGCTTTCTGAAGGCAGAGGGAGGTCATTATCCTGATTTAATGGTCCATTATGTGCACACAACACATTCAGTAAAGACCTAGAGCCTCTCGACACCTGTCTTCATAAAACAACTTGTTCAGTGCTACTATCTGCCTGTGCCGCGTATCTTCATTTACATTATGTACAGCTCACTGCATATAAGGAAAGAACAGGGGTATATTCATGGCAGTGGACCTTAAGGCCATAGTCTTCAGTCCCAGCTTGGTCTTATGCGTCTAGGTCTGTGGTTGGAGCTACTTTTCTGAGTATAGGACAGAGTAGTATAAAGAAAAGTTCTCTAATATAATATTTATACAGTACCGAAATCATCTCAGTAATCTGTAGGCACAAACCCTTTGGCCCCTTTAGACTCCAACCATCCACTAGGCCGCACCCTCAAGTGAATCTCCAAATTTTATCATCGTTTCATTGTAGGTCCAAAATTCTGTGCAAATTAATTTCTTAATATTTCTTTATAGCAGTCGGAGCTCTGTGTTTCTGATAGAGAACTATAACTCTCCTGCGTGGACATATATTTAAATAGTAGCTGTGGTTTCAGGTGACTTTTCAGAATAAGCTGTCACATGTGTGTACATAAGGAATAACACTATTTCTGGCCATTATATGAGTTGCATTCTGTTTTTTTCATTTTTCCCTCTGCAGGCTCTATTTCTAATTGTCATTCATCCCTGAACTCAGCTCCAGAGGGGATGGAGACTAGCTGCTATGATGTCTCCCATACACAGCACACAGAGGGGATCCTACTCCCCTATCTGTCTGTCTCTCTCTATTACAGACACACACACACACACACACACACACACAGAAGCAGCATGAAGGAGATTATACAGCAGTAATGAGCAGTGTTACTGTGAATACAGCACTGGGGTGAGACAGAACACTAAGTAGAAGCATCAGCTGCTAGCAGCATCTTGTGTGTGTGTGTGTGTGTGTGTGTGTGTGCCTTTCTCTCCCTCTCTCTGCAGCTGCTCACTCCCCTCTCCATATACTTCTATGGGCAGCAGCTGTAACCTGATCCTACAGTGAAGCTGATTTACATACCTCCCAAAAGGGCTTAAATTGGGCAGGGCTTGTGCAAACTTTCATAAATGTGGGTGTCTGCGGGATGTTTTGTGGGTTTTCTCTGGAAAATCAAGGGCAACTGGGATGCAAATGTTGGGAGGTATGGGATTTTACCAGTGATTTGAGTGTGAGTGATCAGTGCAGGAGGCAAGGATGCTGGCAATGATGGAAGAGGATATGCTGCGATATTCTACATCGGAGAAAAAGGTGATTTATTCGCCCACCAAAGGCGTTGTGTACATCTTGCTTCCTGTTGTGGTGAGTTACAGCTTTTTTTTATAAGGTAAGACAAGGTGCTTGGCTTGTTCACATGTAAATTTATGTGCCGGGATGTGTCACGTTGGGTGCACTGGGCCGTACCGTCTTGACGGTATAGCAGCTGGCCAACAGGACGCAGGTCACAGTCTATAGTTCGTATAGTGTACTTGTGGCAGGTCGGACAGTAGCAATGACAGGCTCGGCTGGTACTTAGGCAGCAAGCAGACGTCAGGCACCTGACCAGGTAGCACGGGATACAGGTACAGGAACGGGGAACACTGGGAGACCATTTGCTTAGACAAACAGGGTACGACAACAACGCTCCGGCATGGCTGGAAGGGGCTGGGCTGGGCCCTTCTTATAGTCCAGGGTACACATGGGCTAATTTTGACATTTAACACCGGTGCGCGCGCTGGCCCTTTAAGAGCGGGCACGAGCGTGCGGGCGCACCCTACGGGACCCGGCCCAGGTAAGCGGAAGTGAGCGCTGGCGACACTGGGGCCAGCGCTCACAGACCCATGGCTGCGGCCGTCAGGAGGTGAGTGAGCTTGATGGCCCGCGGCCATCGACATAACAGGATGTATGGCCCGGATGCCTTTGCTGTTCTGTAACAAATAAATGTATGTGCATCATCATGCTTGGGGGACTGGTAGGGACTGACCTAGTCAGTATCGCATTGCAGTCAGTGAGAGGAGTACCGGCAGTGGCCAACAGTAGTGCAAGACTAAGGGGAGATTCGGTCCATGTGGAGGCTTATGGGGCCTTTTTACAAAGCTGCCAGTAGCCACCTGCTCAAGGGCCACTAGGCCCGAAGTACGCAGTAGCAGCCACAATCTTAAGGGCTACAAGGCCATTGTATCGAGGAGGGTGGCCTTGGCCCTGTATCTGCTGGTCTCAAGAACAAGCCAGCCATCTTGTCAGTCTACGTCGTAACTAATTCTGTGCCTTCCATAGTGGTAAGAACTGTATTGCTTATGACCATGTGCCCTATCAGTGTTTTCAAATTCGGCAGTCTAACTGTTGCTTTGTTTCATCTTTCTCCGCGAGATCCCTGCATGGTATTTCCACCATGTTGCCCCACCCTCCACCACCTTACAGTGTGACTGCCTGGTATCCATGTGATGGACAGTGAAGCCAATCACCTGTGGTGTATGAGGGAATCTTCCGAAGAGGATCAATTGCACCGCGGTGGGGACGTTTCTGCGTTAATCCGAGGCAGGCTGTGATGTAGAGGGTGGCTCCTCAGTGACCCAGGCCAGAACTAAGACAAGGCCAGAATCCATGTGTCCACAGATCCTCTGGCACAGCTGGATATGGGGGAACTCCCAAGGCAGTTCAAATCCCTGGCCTTAGTTTTAGACCGCCCGGTCAACAAATCGGACGTGAATCGTTAATGAAGTAAAGGAATATCTGCTGCTGTTTCTGACTGAAGCACCTTTAACATCCTTCCACCAGCATAGCTTTGTCAATACCTCATTTTTATATGAATACCCATAATTTACATATCAACACAGCAGGTGCCCTTCCCCCAAGGCCTCCTATGGAAAATCCAGGGGTGTATATATGGGAATCGCTCTGATAATACTGCAGGCTTGCTAGAGGAAATTCTAACTGTTGAAATATATATAGAATATTGCATAAGAGCTGGGATTCACTGGTCTGGGAATGCGGTTTTACACCACAGCAGTCCAAAGTTCCTGATAACATGGGCTGGATATCAATATACTCCTCAGTGACGCCTGATATCACCATATTACATGGTTATACATGAGGCCAGTAATAGGAGGATCTGATCTGTCAGGGAGGATTTACTAAAGTTGATTAGCTGAGCAATGGAAATGTAAAAATATACTGTACATTGATACCATTAAGGGTCATAGTACAGATATGTAAAGATTAACCGGTTAAGGACTAGGCTGTTTTACAGCTAAATGACCAGAGCAAATTTCACAATTTTGCTATGCGCTTCTTTAGATGACTATAACTCAGCAGGTGAATAAAGTTCATCTTTGAATTTTACACTCTTTTTAAAGGACAGATAGGGCTTTGTTTTAGTGGCATTTGTCAGTATATATCATTTTTATTTTTTTCTCTAAAGTGGGCAAAATTGGAAAAAAATGCAAGAATTTAGCAATTGCGCCAGTTTATGCTAGCATTTTTCACACACGGTATGGACCACGGACAAAATTCATCTCCTTTCACGTTCTTCCACTTCTCCCGTGCATGGGGATACCAAATATGTGTGCCTTATTCACTGTGCGGGCATGTGCCAGGGCTTGGCATAAAAGGAGGCTTTTCGGCCTTTTCGGTCCAGGAATTTTGCATTTGATTTTATAGCCGCATACTGTTTTCTGGGGGGCGTAATGCTGCTGAAACATTAGAATTACCCCATAAATGACTTCATTCGCACAAGTAGACCCCACAAGGTTTCCTTCAAGGGGTTTATCGTCTTTTTAGACAGTCCAGTTTTCTTCTGAAAGTTTCTTGAATAAGATGGATCAAAATAAAATTAGCAATTTTTTAGCAAATGCGTCAGTTTATACCAGCATTTTTCACACACGGCATAGACCACGGCCAAAATTCATCTCCTTTCACATTCTTCCACTTCTCCTGTGCATGGGGATACCAAATATGTGTGCTTTATTCACGGGCATTTGCCAGGGCTTGGCATAAAAGGAGGCTTTTTGGCCTTTTCGGTCCAGGAATTCTGCATTTGATTTTATAGCAGCATACTGTATTCTGGGGGGTGTAATGCTGCTGAAACATTAGAAACACCCCATAAACGACTTCATTCACACAAGTAGATCCCACAAGGTTTTCTTCAAGGGGTTTATCATATTTTTAGACAGTCCAGTTTTCTTCTGAAAGTTTCTTGAATAAGATGGATCAAAATAAAATTAGCAATTTTTTAGCAAATGCGTCAGTTTATACCAGCATTTTTCACACACGGCATAGACCACGGCCAAAATTCATCTCCTTTCACATTCTTCCACTTCTCCTGAGCATGGGGATACCAAATATGTGTGTCTTATTTATCACATAGAGAAGTAGGAGGGCGGACGATACAAGAAGCTTATTTCACAAATCGCTTTTTTTCAAAGCTGGTTTTACAAAACTCAGAGTTTCTATAACACTTCCAAAATATCTGCTCTTGAAGCAGAAATCCCAAAATATTCATCTAGGGGTATAATGGGAATTTATTTTTTGGGGTTTTCTAAAATAAGAAATTGCAGGTTTATGCAAATGGAGCTATTCAGATGAACTTTAGAGAATATGCAAACATGACATCCACCCCCCACCCATTCCCTCCCTCACCCTTGGAGTAAAATCAGGGGAAAAATAAAAAAGTAATGTAGGGCAAATATATTTTCAACGAATTAACTAAAATCTAATAATTCAGAACAGTGTGGTATTTTTTAAAACATGGCTCAATGCACAGGCCTGGTTGTGAGGGACATGAGGGACAGAAATATCGGGAATCTTTGCGGTGCCCGTCTTTTCTGCAGACGCGGCACTTTTTCTGCGGGTTGCTTCTGGTTGGTGTTGGGGGAATCCGACTGATGAAGTGTCTTTCAGTCAGTCGCGTGACATCCTCAGACTGGGGGCATTCTCGGGTGTCCTGAATATCAAAAATGAGGCCTTCAATAATTTTTTCCTGGAAATCCAGGTATGTGTCTCTGCCTCTGTTTTTTTGTAGAGCACAAATGAGTTGTGGATTGCCACCTGTAACAAATAAATGGCCACTTTTTTGTACCAGGTTTTAGTTTTGCGTTTTACTAAATAGGGCTGTAAAACCTGGTCGCTTAAATCCACCCCCCCCCCATGTACTTGTTATATTCGGACACGCTCACTGGTTTGTGCTTGTCCGATGATGCCCCCCTTTCCCTCACTGCCACTGTTCCTGCGGTATGAATCGTGCTTAGCACATACACGTCTTTGCGATCCCTGAACTTGACCGCCAGCAATTCTTCAGATGCATAAGCACAGGAGTCCCCCTTTACCATGCGCTTCCCCACTAATTGCTGTGGAAAACCAATTCGGTTTTTGCGCATGGTACCACATGCCCCAGTCCTTGCAGCATGCAAATGCCTAAACAGGGGCACACTGGAATAAAAATTATCACAGTACAGGTGGTACCCCTTGTGAAGCAGAGGCTGCATGATCTCCCACACGATCTTACTGCTGGTGGAAAGATCAGGGGGGCATCCAGGAACATTTATTGAGCGGTCCCGCCCTTCATAAATCCTGAAGGCGGTGGTATATCCTGACCCGCTTTCACACAATTTGTAGAGCTTAACGCCATATCTTGCCCTTTTGGAAGGTAGATATTGGCGAAAGCTAAGTCTGCCATGAAAGTTGAGGAGGGATTCGTCCACACTTACATTCTGCTTTAGGGGTGTAGAGTTGCAGAAATAAATTATTCAGGGAATTTATTAGCGGTCTTATTTTGAACAACCGATCCCGGTTTGCATCGGTACTTGGGGGGGCCTGTGCGTTGTCATTGAAGTGGAGGAACCTCATTATTGTCTCATAACGAGACCTGGGCATTACTGCAGAATATACTGGGGTGGCTTGGGCGGGTCTTGTTGACCAGTAAGACCTAATGGAGGGCTTTTTGACAATACCCATATTTAGGGTGAGCCCCAAAAATTTTTTTAATTCCAGCAAATTGGTGGGCGTCCAATCTCTGGCATGGGTGGATGAAGGTTTCTGCCTTATATATTGAGTGGCATATAAATTTGTTTCGTGGACAATCTGATTTAGGATGTCGTCCGTTATAAATAAATGGAAGTAATCCATTTGGACAAAATTTGTATTGTCCACGGTTATGCCAGGAGTGGCAGTAAATCCGTGGATTCTAGGCCCAAAAGATGGGGCAGGTGCCCATACAAGAGCCTGGACTGGAGGGACCAGGCTGTCCCGTGCTACAGCGCTACTTGGCCCTGCGCTTTCAAGTTCTGCAGTTTCAACTGCATCAGGGACAACGTCCCCTGAAGATGAACCTGAAGTGACGCTGTCATCGTCACTACCTAAAACAGGTTCCATCTCGGACGCCATCTCTAATGCGGTCTCCGACTCAGACCACAGCATGGCGTATGCCTCCTCGGCGCTAAACAACTTCCTCGCCATAACCTAACTAACACTAACACTAACTAAACAAATTTTTTTTGTTTTTTTTGTTTTTTTTTATATAAAACACACAAACTAACTGCTATATATATATCTACACTACCGCTAACAAAAAATAAACCGCTATTGCTATATATATTATATATATGTGGATATATATATAATTATATACTCCCTACCTGCCTATTCTAATAGAATAAAAGAAAGAAAGGTAGATAGATAGAAAAAAAGATAGATGGATAGATAGATTGTATAGGTAGATAGAAATCTATCTATACAGAGAATGTTTTAGAGTGTAACTATATTTTTTGTGTAACTGTAATCTTCTGGCAGCAATTCTCCCGAGTCTCTTCTTCTCCTCAAACTGAAACAATGTTTGAGGAGAAGAAAAGAGGCAGGAGATTTACTGCCAGAAAAGTCCAAATAAAACAAATGTGGTCGCTGTGATAGGTTTTCACAGCGACCACATGTTCAGGGACCATCAGATTGTTCCCTGATACTCTGCCCAGTGCCCAGAGCTGTTGGTAACAGCGTGGGCACAGGGCTGTGTGCACGCGATCGCGTGCACACTGTTTTCTATGCAGAAATGCATGTGATCGCTGTGATTGGTTGTCACAGCGATCACATGTTCAGGGGCCAAAAGATTGACCCCTGACATTCTGCCCAGTGCCCATGGCTGTTAGCAACAGCCAGGGCACAGAGCTGTGTGCACGCGATCGCGCGTGCACAGTCTCTGAAGTGCCGCCGTAAATAGTCTATACGGCGGACTTTAGAGACCCTGACCGCTGGCCGTATATTTACGGCCAGCGGCCGGGAACCTGTTAACAGGTGTGGAGTTCAGGAGAAACTTAATGACCTACAATAATGCAATAGGCAGAACCTCTCTGAGTAAATGTAGCGGGAGCTTCATGTCAATCATTATCTCATTGATTGACATGAATCAGTTCCTATAGCCGACCATTTGCCCATTAACCACCTTTCTCGACCCAATAATAGCAATGATTGCTCGGATCGGCTGAGTGTGTATGTATACTGCCATAGAAAGGGGGAAATTCCCCTGCCAAACATCTTTTGTACCGCTTAGGCCCCATTTACATCGCGTTTGTGCTATCCGCCGAGCTTATACGTTTTTAAACACTAAAAAAGTATTGAAACATATAGCTCGGCGTATACATAGACTATAATGGGTCAAACGTAGACCAAAATAGCATCCGTTTGGTCCATGTTTGTCATGGTTTACGTTGGGATACTGTTTTTTGAAAGTACTGAAAAGCGTAGTCTGCTACTCTATTCTGTAAACATATACGCGATGTAACTTTTTTTAGCATTGATCTCAATGGACGACATATACAAACGTAATGCTATACGTTTGTATCCGTTTACATACAGTAAATCTATCTGTTTTTTTTTTTCTATCAGTGTTCACTGTAAAAGAAAAACTTATATTTTTCTTAGGTTAAAAAACGGAGATAAGAGTATACCGGCTTAGGAGTATACGCTAAACGTACACGCTATAAACAACAGACGTAAACAGAAAATGGTACATGTTTGTATACATTTTCAATCATCCACGTTTTTATAAAAAATGTATACGCCCTGCGAATAGCACAAACGCGATGTGAATGAGGCCTTATCTCCCAGATGAACAAAGGATCGTCCACTGGAAACTTTTAGGATCCACTACACAACAGATGTCATAACCATCATGGCTCCAATAATAATGGAAGTCATGACGCTAGTGTGAATAGATACTGTTGGCTGATCCACTAACGTTTATCACATGTGTATGGCCAGCTCACAGGATATGTGTGGGCTGGGCTTAATACGGGAGAATCGGGAGGAGAGGGAGACATGGAGACTAGGCCCTGTGCCATCAGTAAGGCAAAGTGATCTCTTCTGCTGCCATGTTCAGAGTGGCCGTCCTGGCTGTTTCTATATTCAGGTTTATTTAATGCCTCCAAATATGTCCATGAGATTCTCCACTGACACATTACATTTTATAAAACGGAATAGAACCATAATATATACCCACATGGTAGACATTACTCGTCATTTTGATAAAATCAATACCGTAGTCGACTGCGCTACTGATTCAGTCAAAACGACGGTTTCCTTGCACAACGGAGACAAACGGAAACCATTGGCATGGATCCGTCACCATTGAAATGTTTGTGTCTGTCAGGGCTGCGTTTCGACGGAAAGCTGAGATGGAATGTCGGAACGGAGCCCTAGTGCCGATGTGAATGAAACCTTACTCAGGCATCACAGTGGTGTCTTGAACTAGAATATTTTAAAGAATACCAGAATATCTTCTGATATGGACTCCACTGTTTCAGTAATGGGTTGCCTCAGGTTGTTCAGATCGTGCGGTCGGGGGGGGTGGGGGGAGGGGGGCAGATACACTGAGTCCTTGATGTCGCCCAACAGAAAGAAGTCGCAGGGTGTTAAATCTGGTGATCCTGGTGTCCAGGCACTGCTACTGGACAGTTCTGGGAGCCTTTATTAAGCCCCAGGGGCCCAGGCTGCCACTGATCAAAATGCCATGGTTGACAGGGATGTGATAGAGGTACCCCCCCTCCCTCTGTCAGCGGTGTGATCAGCATTGATCGCAGTGCAAGAAGGAGAAAATTCTGATCCCGACTGTAAGTGTTGGAGGATGGCTGTCAATCACAGCTGTCCTCTAGCAGGTGATTACACGGGCACAGCTTCAGTGCCTTATGCGATCACCAGTGCAGGTACATGGGAATGTGGGAAGGGGACTATGTAAAACATGATTTTGTGGCATGGGGCTAATGGTGCTTAAAGGGTTATCCGGGATTTTAAATTTGATGGCCTATCTGAAGGTTAGGTCATCAGTATTAGATCGGTGCGGATTTAACTCCCGCCCCCCTCCACCAATCTAATATTGATGGCCTATCCTAAGGATAGGCCATCAATTTTAAAATCCTGGATAACCCCTTTAAACGCAAATATTTTTGGACAGTTGGGTTTAAGAATATTTTGTGCTAACTTTCCAATTAGAAACTTTTTCAACTGCAATATATCAGCTAAAACATAATATTGATGAGCACTCCATAATAAGAGTGAAGAATTCACCAGGAGTTCCCAAGGGCCTAAGGTCTCTTGCACACGACCGTTGGGCAGTTTTTGACGGCATCGAGTGGCACCCGATAGTCTTCACGGACCCATTCACTTTAGCAGGTGAATCAGGTCCGTGACAAATGGTCCAAGTCTCCGATCCGAGGAAAGGTAGAACATGTTCCATCTTTCCTTGGATCACTGACAGGACTCGGACGGCACACACGGTCGTGTGCATGAGGCTTAATACCTTACAAAAAATATCCTACATTACCACAGAGATTGCTTTGTAATATCTGGCCCACAGGCTGGTACTGTAGATGGCAGTAAAAAGCAGCAGAAATATTCATTTGTCAACAGTCTCAGCAGGAATAAGAATTTGTAATAAATTATGACAACCTACACTAAAAGAATGGGAAAAAACGGCACAGGGAAATCGGAGAAGAGTTGATAATTTTTGTTCCCTGCAGTGACATCACCAGTGAAATTAAAAGTTACCCAGAGGAGTGATGACATAGGGGCCAGTTACCCCATAGACCCCTCTTGTCTGTATAGATGAGGACTGACAGATTGTCAAGAGCTATTTCAGTGCTGCAAACAATGGCTAAATTCCTTATAACCCGTGGTTAGATTCTCCTTACTGAGCCCCCACTTATCTGCTTAGAAATAGGGCTCTATTCACATAAAAAGTCATGCTGATAGGTGGAGGAGAGACCTGGGAAATGTCCTGCTGATTTAAATTGATCCTGCATATTGTTCTCCTGTTATACAACTTATCATTGTTTGATATAATGCCTCCGTTTGTATAGATACTGGACTCATGTAACGCTGTAACTGGACTATGTTGATTAGTGACGTATTCTCTAAAATGTCAACATATGTTCTACCCTTGATATTGACTATTAGTTTTTTTGGTACGAGGATATACTGTTTCTCTTTTTAGATTGCATATTTTTGTTTTGAGAATGCTTTATCTGTGTGAATGTAATAATTGTTAATAGATCTTATCTCTTTGAGTGGGGGAGGGGTAGGAAGGAGAATTTGGTTAAGGGCTTATTCAGACAAACGTAAATATAATCCGTGTTACGGGCATTTTTTTTAACGGCCGTTACAAGGCTGCATGTATTTCTATGGGGCTGTTCACATAGCCGTTGTTTTAACGGGCCGTGTGAAGGGCCCGTGAAAAAAATAGGACATGTCCTATTTTTGTCTGTTTTCACGGATCCGTCAATAGACTCAAGTCTATAAAGGATCCATGAAAACGGGTCCCGCACAAGTGCGACTCGGACGTGAAAAACGAGCGAGTCTTTATCATGATACCATTGGTAATACAGTGATGGCAGCAGGGAACGGTGTTTGTCCCTGCTGCCTGCAATGTATCAGGGACATAACTGCAGAGCTGCCAGCATAAGGCCTAGTTCACATGGTGTATTTTGCAGACAGAAAAAATCTGCGTCAAAATTCCTCCAGGAATCTGCCTGCACTTTTTTGCCCCGATTTTCATAGCAAAAAGTGTTTTTTTCTGCCTCCCGGAAGGACGTGCCACGTTTTTCCCCGCGAACGGCTAAAAGTTGCCCGAGAAGAAAACCGCCTCTGCCTCCCAGGGAAATCAATGGAAGGCAATTTCGACTGTATTTTGGCACTGAATCCAACACGGTTTCCGTATCAAAATTAGCTCTAAAGAACCTTGTGTGAACTTGGTCTAAATATTACCGGGTAGCCTAATTCTATACAAGGAGGGGGGATTTATTAAACACTCGAGAAAACTTGGTTTTTGTGCAAAAAAAATAGATTTTTAGGCTATGTTCACACGGGGTATTTTGCCGAGTTTTTTGACGCGGAAACCGCGTCGCAAAACTCGGCAAAAACGGCCCGAGAACGCCTCCCATTGAAATCAAAACTGCCTCGCGGGAAAAAGAAGCGACATGCCCTATCTTCGGGCGCTTCCGCCTCTGACCTCCCATTGACTTCAATGGGAGGCAGGAGAAAGCGTATTTCTCGCTGTTTTATGCCCGCGGCGCTCAATGGCCGCGGGCGAAAAACGGCGCGATAATCGCCGCGAAAATCGGCGTGCAGGGAGAGGAATATCTGCCTCAAAGTTCCAAACGGAATTTTGAGGCAGATATTCCTCCCCCAAAATACTCCGTGTGAACATAGCCTTAGATTGCCTCTGCCACTTTTAAAAAAGTGCATGGAGCTCAGAGGGAGGGGTAGGCCACCCGCAGACTGACAAATTTTCTTAATTTACAGCAGTATTTGTCGTAACATATAACGCATATCTTATAATGGGTCCGTCGAGTTCTGCCAAGGTATCCGTGGATGCAGCAATATTTTTCCTGTCAAAAACAATTGAATCTGTGACGGAGGCTTCAACACTTTATAAGTCAAATGGGTCTGTCAGGCACCTTTCGGATCCGTCTTACGACAGATCTGGTTGTGGCTCCTAATATGACTAAAAGCCACAACGCATATATGAACAGGGCCTAATAAGGTACGTATATTGGGTAATATGTTTTTTTTTAATATTAAACCCACACAAGCCTATCTGCATAACCCAGAACCAAGGATATGTTAAGAAAATATAGGAATTAGGAGGTTGAAATGTTGGATCTTTTGGAACCAACATTGAAAATTGCATAAGGAAACTGTTTAAATAAAAAATTCCTAACATAACGTCCCTATCAGATCACTGCTTTAAGAAGTACGAAACTTCTAATAAACTTCTAATAAACTTCTAATAAACTTCTAATAAAAAGGGCAGCACTGGATCTCCATAAGGAGTCCAGGCTGTCATAAAACAGCATGTGTTACCTGCTGAATTTGCAGGGCAATGACAATGAATATGAAATAGGATTATTATTGGCAGCAACCTGCAGAATTAGTGCAGATTTAGTGGAGCAGTTCACGTGTCCAGATTTTGGATTATGCATACCGAGAAACATATTGCAGGTAGCCGCTTTACAAGTCACCTGCAGCGTCCTGCTGGAGCCTGTTCAGGAATCCATTGTTAGTAGGTAAATGAGTGGCTCCGGACCACAGGCGGTGTCGCAGCCCCTGTTCTGAATATACAATGAAGCGGAGCGTTACTTTTTAAATACAATTCTCTCTTGGCTCCCTGGCTTTTATTCAGTAAACTCAGCTGGCTCTGTCACTGCTCAACACAGATCTGTAACATGAAGCGACTCAAACAGTGTAAAAGGAATGTGAAATTGAGCAAAGTCACAGGCAATCGCTGTGCAGATTAATTTGTAGAAATAAATGATTCTGTTGAATGGAGATATAATGGAAACGTACCCTATTTATAACATTATACATAGCATTACTTTTGAGGATGTTCCGAGGGCTGGGTCGCAGGGGTTGGCGGAGTAGGCGGCCGCCTAGCGAACCATTGGAAGAGTGGCTTTGTACTGCAGGTCAACCATGCTGAGTCCTATTCACTTGAATAGGCTGAGCCGCAGCACCAGTCACAGCCTCATACAGACTTTGCTGTGCCCGGTACTGCGGTGGTGGGGCCCCCTCCTTCTGCTGATCCCTTGGGCGGCCATCAATGTTATATCCTGGAAAAACCAATCAAGAGCTATTCCAGGAGCCTACCATAGATGCAGCATTGCTTACTAATGATAAAAAGTTCATCCTTATCTTCCTGGTTCATAAATAGAATGCCAGAACTATAGTTATGACTGACACGCAGACAGGACATTAGAAGAATATCGCATAGGTTTAAAGTTTTTTTTTCCATCTTATAAACTAATGGCATTTCGCTGAAATATGTCATCACTTTATGATCGGTGATGATCTGACCTCTTGGACCACCACGATCCTGTAAATGAAAAGGCCACATCGCTGATTTAGCTGCGTCCCCATTTGCTGTTTTTTCCTGCACAGAGGTGAATGGCGCCGGCTGCTCACGTAGAGTGGCAGCGAGCACCGCTGTGCAGGGAAAACTTAGAAAGGGATACAGCGCTAAATCATTCTCAGGCTCGGTAAGGGTCCCAGAGGTCAGACCAGTACAAATCACATAGTGATGACATATTCCAGCGATACACCATCACTTTATTAGACAGGAATAACCCTTTAACACCACTGGTTTGATCTTAGGCCCCTCTCTCACTACATTTAAAGTTCATGCCAAAAGGATTTTTTGATTAGGAAAAACAAATCTGAGAGGTAAACATATGGATATTTTTGTTGTTGCTGTAGTAGAGAATAATGCTACTCTTTCCAACGCTACGGTATTCGATTTTAAGTGGAATCCAATGGCAGATGGTATGCAACTTTATGTCATACCGCTGCATATATTATCGTTTTCAATCTTTTTGCTGCGTTTTTTAAATACTGTGATCCCTAGCTATTCATATATTGTGCAATGGTCTTATTAGGGGAAGACTCCATGCTACAAGTACGATACACCACTTACTGTATGACTATTTTCCAAATTCTGTGATAATCTATTCACTCCTGATAATACTGATAATAAAATTATATTAGGAAATTGCTTTTTGAGTAATCCATCAATGTATTCTGCATTGTAACTCAAAATGGAGATCTGAACATAAATTTGCGATATTCCACAAAAAAAATCTCAATTAAATCATGAGTAACTTTGTAAATACGTTTTTCTTCTCTTGTACTGATTTTGAGTTACGTGATGTTTTCTTCTCCATTCACGGATAAAGCTGAACTCAGAATTCTGCTGGTTTCCTGTTACCAGGGAGCAGTGCATTGTGGGAGTTCAGATGACACTGATACAGTTAGAGATCAACTAATAGGTTACATGCCTGACATGTCTGGAGATACACTGCTGTCTGTTTCCAAGAGCAACCAGCGGTATTCTATCAAGATACATTCATTTACGGCATATCCAAAGGACATGTTATAAATGTCTAAAAGGTGGAGATTCCAAGACTGAGAACCCCACTAATTGTAAGAACGAGGATACCCTGTCCTCCATTGTGCTTCAAAATCCGTCCATAACTATGGTTACTATAATCTATAGTCAGAATACCCCTTTAGGGCTATAAGCACAACATATTTGTTGTACCTTCCCTGTTTACAACTGGAAATCTCAGAACATTTATATGCCAAATGTGTACATAGCTTATAATGGCATATTCTAAAAGAGTGTCCTGGTATAGAAAAGCATAGTCAACCACTCTTTTCAATACAAGGGGATCCCGCAAAAAGACATACCGCACAGAATATGTTTTTGGTCAATGGGCGACATATGTAACTCTATGGCATACAGTTGCATGTTTCGGGGGCAAATCTTTGATAACATAACATTCATTTACAGAACAGCAGTTAAAAAATAGCAAAAAAATAAATCAAACTGTAAAACGTAATTTCATCTTACCTAACAGCCAGTCTTCTCTGACTTGGGGTCAGTGATTCTTCTTTACAAAAGATTCCTTAAAAAGACAGAACGGAAAATTAAAAACTTGAGGGGGATTGTCGGTGGGCAATCGACTCAAAACCTGAATTCCCCCCACAACCAACCCTCACACCCATCAACCTTAGAAATGGATTGAAGAACAGCATTCGGTATCCTCTGGATCTCCAGCTGCTGTAAGACTACACCTCCCAGCATCCTCTGCAGCTGGTGATCCACAGGTTGCACAGGTTAATCTCATGTTAGAATCTGGAGTATACTATGGAGCCGTTGCTCATTAATCATGCCAGTGTGTAATTAGTAAGTACCCATAGAAAGCATTCTAAATGACAGGGAAATAACGACACATTTACATGTATAATTACATTTGCAAGAGCTGAATAAAGAGCAGGGTTTCTAAATTCTGCGAGCGTTCAATAAAAGATGCAGAAAGCTGTTTATTTTCATCATAAAATTCTATCACTCCAAACATATGAGCTTATGTAAGAGTATGTGTCTGTATACCCTCTCCACCAATAACCCACTGCAGGAAGCTGAGCCATAGAAATAATAGTAATAAAAGTAGTATAAAGAGTAATATAAAGCAATATACATCACTAGTAAATTAAAAAAATGCTGCACTATTCTCGTTTAAAGAGGACCTGTCACTAGGTCATATAAGGTTGAACTGGTTTACTCACCTGAATAGTTATGTCTTCCTGATACCAGCGCTGGTTTTTTTTTTTCTGGACCCCCCTGTTCCAGAGATATGCCCCACTGTTATGTTGGCTCCCTTTATGCTAATTTGCTGCAGTTAGCCAACAGGGTGGAGCTAACTTTCCTGCCTCTGATGCTGACCAATCAGCGCGAGGAAGCCTGAGGGTAGTTCATCCCCTGTTCGCTAACTACAGCAAATTAAAGAGAGCCAACATAACAGTGGGCCATATTTCTAGAACATAGGGTCTAGGAAAAAAAGAAAAACAGCGCTGGAATTAGGGAAACAGGGCAGTAAACCAGTTCAACTTATATGACCTAGTGACAGGTCCTCTTTAATGCTACATGATACTAAAGATGAACTGGATGGACTGACCTACTTCGTGCAACAGTATCAGAAGTTACTAGGAACTTTCTATATGCTGATATGGCAAGATCATAGAATAACAATTGTGGATGCTACTTATTGGGGGACATTATAGCTGACACTAATAGGGGCACTGTGCTTAACATTGATGGGGCAATGGGGCTGTTATTTCTGGGGGCATTGTAGTTGGCAGAATCTGTAATAAAAAAAAATAGTCTGTGATTTAGCTGGGGGTAGTTGTGCAGGTTATATCGGTATTCTGAGCTATAGACTCATACTACTTATCATTAATTTTTGGCTGCCCCTGGTGGCTTGTATTCATAAGGGCAACATCAATGGGGACATTGTAGCTTTGGCTAATACCGGTAGTATGGGGGACTGTTATGAGTGAGGGGGCTATCGGCATGTTTGCCTTGGGCATCAAAAGAGCTTACTGTAGCTCATCCCTGGGAGAGCTGAAGCAGGTTCAAAGGTTGAACAACTAGATGAATAGATGGGATTTTTAAATGATAGTCTGGAAAAATTGGGCTAGTTCTTGGGAAAAATCGCCTTATATACTATCTTGTTAACATAACGATGTTTAATTGACTTAGGGAAATTTTCCACCTGCCATGTGGGGTCAAGAAGGAATTACTTTTCACCAATACGGTAAAATTGGCTACATTTTCCATGTGGATTTTGTTTTCCGTCTCTCTCCTGATCAAACAGTCGGTTCTCTATGCCCTGGTGTGTTACGAAGCCGATGGCACTATATGTGACGCCTTATTGATGTCAATGAGAGGTCAAATACGGAAACGCATGAAGAAAGGGTATGACGCTTCTTTTTCCCGCAAGCATTTCTGCTCACAGGGAAAAAAACGCCTCCGCCTTCCCATTAAAATCAATGGGAGGCGTTTTTGCAGCTTTTTGTGTAGTTTCCGACGCAGTCAAAAACAGCTCCGAAAAACTTTGTGTGAACATACTCTAACTGTGTCCCACACTGCACTGCTCTCTGGCAACAAGAAACCAGAACAATTCTGAATTTCGCTTTAGACATAAATGGAGAAGGAAGAATCATGTAACTCAAGATAAGCAAAATCTTTATATAGTTACTCAACATTTTGTGAAGATGGGGAACGTTGTAAGTTGAGAATGGTGCGTGTGGTTTTGGGCATGGATCTATGTTTCATGAATGCCGGGTATATAATAATTATTTATTCAGTATTATGCACAGGAGTTTTCTACCAGTCAACAAAATCCTGTGAGTGTTGTCCATTAACCCACCGGTGCTCTTGTTAATAACAGGCACTAGACTCATTGTTGCCATGCATCTGTGTGCATTCAATTTCATGGCTGTTCTTCAGTTCATGCTCAACCTGACTTGTGTTAACAAGAAGCCCCCTGTGAGTTGGAGGTATTTTGGGGGCCGCTTTGTTAAGCTGATGAATGAATGCCGAGCTGTTGTCACGTCACCTATATTGGATTGTGATTTCTCTCTAGAAATATCACATTTGATAAATATGTTTATGAGAAGTTCAAGGACGTGTTATCAACGTCGCTCTCCTTCCAGCAGTAATATGAATGTAGAAGAGAAAGCAAATACGTGGCTGGAGGTGGTTAGATTACGGAAATGCTTCTATCTAAACTCTCTCTCTCTCTTGTTTGAAAAAAGATTATTACAGCAAATTTCTGGGCAAAAACTCCTATTTAAATTTACAGCATTAGAGCTTTTTTTTTATCATGTTCACAATCAAATTTTGCCAATTCAAATGTTTGTGTTGGGGATGGGAAGTGATGACACAAAATAGAGGCCAGGATGGTTTGATCCTTATTTAGCCGCTACCTTGACCAGTATTTGCTCTTGCGAAGTGAACCGTGCAGTGCCAATACTAATTCCCAGTGGCAAATAGATTCTAGGGCCCCAACAGCAGGCTTACAGAACAGACAGCCCTAGGACCTTTCTAGGTCCCAGGGCTGACTGCAGAGGGTTCCCCCAGTCTCCAAACGCGTCACCTAGTTTACGATCGAAGAGGGGAGTCCCCTTTGATCATGCTGTGATCACGGACCACAGCGATCAAAAGGTTAAACCGTTCAAGTAGACGTTTCTCCAATCCCAGTTGTATTCAGGAGACTGCTCCAAGTACCCAAGCTGTTAGTAACAGCTCCTGCTTAAAGAATAAGCGCTCACTGTCCTTTTCTACAGTGACGGCAAAAGACGTAGATTCTGGACCTGTGGGCGGTCGTTAAGGGGTTAAGAGGAAATGGGTGAAAGTTGGCAAATCAACAAACTCGTGTACAGCTCATCTCTAACAGACACTATGGGCAGTCATTTAACATAAGCTTTACATAAAGCTTCTGCTTCCGGGCTCTATCGTTTTTCCCCACTGTATCAACTGACATGCAAACTATATACTCAGCATGTGATGATCAGCGTACATAGTATCAATACAATGGGATGACTAAATTACAATTATGTCACTCGCCAACTATCGCAAAAGCATTTGTATACATGATAGAGGTTGAAATAAAATAACCTATTACCAGAGGAAAGCCAAAATTACCATTTCATTTGTATCTTTAACGTTTCAAGAATGTTTCTGTTTTTGCCTCCATGGGATTCCACCCAAAATAACCATTTTATTATTATGACTAAATTGCTATTTGAGGCCTTTTTTTTGTGGGATAACTCGCAGATTTTCAGCAATGTTTATGGGATTCATATAAATTGGCGTTTAATAGGAAACAGTTTTAATGGCCACAAAACTGCTCACAGAGCGATATACCAGAGGGGAAGGGCATCGTAAACATACCTCTTGTCTGAAATAGATGTTTAATGACGGCTCTTGAAACCAATCAGGAGACTGCTAGAGCCATGACTCAGGGGGGCGGGGCTGTCAGCGCTGCAGTGAGGAGAAGCCAGGAGCGCTTCCACATTAAAGGGCTCTGTCACCAGATTTTGCAACCCCTATCTCCTATTGCAGCAGATCGGCGCTGCAATGTAGATAAGAGTAAAGTTTTTGTTTTTTTAAAACGAGCATTTTTGGCCAAGTTATGACCATTTTTATATTTATGCAAATGAGGCTTTCTAAAGTACAACTGGGCGTGTATTGTGTATGTAAATCTGGGCGTTTTTACTTCTTTTACTAGCTGGGCGTTGTGAATGGAAGTGTATGATGCTGACGAATCAGCATCATCCACTTCTCTTCGTTACCACCCAGCTTCTGGCAGTGCACAGACACACAGCGTGTTCTCCAGAGATCACGCTGTGACGTCACTTCCTGCCCCAGGTCCTGCATCGTGTCGGACGAGGAGAGGACACATCGGCACCAGAGACTACAGTTGATTCTGCAGCAGCATCGGCGTTTGCAGGTAAGTCGATGTAGCTACTTACCTGCAAACGCTGATGCTGCTGCAGAATCAACTGTAGCCTCTGGTGCTGATGTGTCCTCGCTCGTCCGACACGATGCAGGACCTGGGGCAGGAAGTGAGTGACGTCACAGCGTGATCTCTCGAGAACACGCTGTGTGTCTGTGCACTGCCAGAAGCTGGGCGTTGTGAAGAGAAGTGGATGATGCTGATTCGTCAGCATCATACACTCCCATTCACAACGCCCAGCTAGTAAAAGAAGTAAAAACGCCCCGATGTACGCACATAATACACGCCCACTTGTACATAACTTTAAACACGCCCAGTTGTACTTTAGAAAGCCTCATTTGCATAAATATAAAAATGGTCATAACTTGCTTGTTTAAAAAAAAAACAAAAACGTTACTGTAATCTACATTGCAGCGCCGATCTGCTGCAATAGGAGATAGGGGTTGCAAAATCTGGTGACAGAGCCTCTTTAAGTGTCTGCTTCAGTGGCACTTGCGACCGCAGCATCGGGGGAATTAAACATAGATTTCTGGGTCAAGCAACTTGCATGACCGATACAAAGGGTGTGTTCACAATGCCCTTCTCTATATCGCTCTGTCAGCAGTTTTGAGGCATTAAAACTGCTGACAGATTTCCTTCAATATATATGAATTTGTTTAAAAAATAAAATAAAAATGAATGCATAATAAAAGCAATTCGCTTCGATTTTGTATTTAAAAATGTTTAATTGCTACCAATTAAACAGTGTTAAAAAAGTTAAACGCCCGGGATCTGAGTTATCTCCCATCCTGGCAGTCACCGTGGCAGAGTCGTTGTTGATCACAGCCACTGTTCTGCGGCTAGGCTCGTGGTTGGAGGTCTTGTGCCTGTGAGCCCACTATCACATACATGCATACATGTGCCTGATATTGCAGGAATTGATTAAATCTCAATATCATGTATATCAGTATACCCCAACCTGTGGCTCTCGAGAACTCTGCATGTGGCACCCCAACGGGTGGCAGCAATAAATACTATTGTGCCATAGCGGCACCACCAATCTCATAGTATTACTAAAATTTAACACTACGGTCGAAAAATATAATTGTTAATAATCACTAGGTTAAGCGCTAGATGACTTGGTCAAACTTTTTCCCTCTTACCCAGTGTGGCTCAATACCGCCTCTCATATTATAAAATATATGCTTCATAGAAATCAACACAATCACATAAAAGGGACATGACATTACCATTAATCTACTTTAAGTCATTCATTCTAGTACAACATAACATGTCATCTCACCATCTCGGACTTCAAAAGCCAAGCTTGTTATTTTCTGTGTCATAATCATCATTGGCCTTTAGATAAAGAAAACAAATAAACATTTTTACAATAATAAAAATATTAATTATAAAAATTAAAAAGCCAAACAAAATTAAGGCTTGATTCTGCCAGCTGCATATGTGACCATGAAACAAAACCACCTTTTGCGCCAGCACGTGGCCGCTCCAGCCAGTGAGTGAGATTCACTTTATTGCTTTAGCAAAGTAAACACAGACCGTTGGGGTATTTAACACTGGCGTATGAGCTTTTTTCCTTATGATATTGCATACTTAGCTGGCAGGAGTTTATTTTAAGTTTTTTTCTTCTGAGGCCTGGAAAACCCCATTAAAGGACGAGTGTCACGAAAAAAAATTTTTGGATATCAATTTGCATAAAATCTTTTATTTATGTGTGTGTTTGTGTTTTACTTTTTTCTAACTTTTACTTCACTATGGGGGCTGCCATTTTGTTTTTCATCTCTGTATGTGTCGATTAACGACACATACAGAGATGGAATACGGCAGCTACAGTGCATAGGAGTCAATGAACGGGAGCCGTTCCATTGACTTTGCTCTCTGGCTCTGTACTGCGCAGACGCAGGTCAGAGTCACACAGAGCAGAGCAGCTGTTTGCAGGGAGAGAGCAGGCACCATCTTGAAGACCAGCTGCACTGCAGGTAAGATGTGTGTCTCTGCATGTCCCACGCTCTACCTCACAGACCCCCGCTCTCGTGACCCCCGACGGGCCCCCCCCCACCCGCGGCCCCCCCCCCGACGGCCCCCCTCCCTCTTGTATGAAGGACACATGATGAAGCTGTACTGGGAAAGCCCTGAACGATAAATCCCTAGTTGTGCTGAGACTGTTTGGGGATGTGACTAATGAACCTCTCAGTCTCAGCACAATTAGAGAGATTTATCGTTCAGGGGTCTGGGAAAGCTGGGTGACCACCATTACCCCTCCTACTGGAGTATGAGAGGTTCATTAGTCACATCCCCGAACACACTCCAGTAGGAGTATTGGTGGTCACCCAGCTTTCCCAGACCCCTGAACGATAAATCTCTCTAGTTGTGCTGAGACTGAGAGGTTCTTTAGTCACATTCACAAACAGTCTCAGCACAACTAGAGAGATTTACCGTTCAGGGGTCTGGGAAAGCTGAGAGGTTCATTAGTCACATCCCTAAACACTCCAGTATGAGGGGTAATGGTGGTCACCCAGCTTTCCCAGACGCAGATATAACCAGAAAAGGGCTGGATGGACGGGCTGAGGGTGCACAGGGTTTTTGGTGATCCCCCTCTGTCATGTGATCGGACCTAGGTTACCGATTCATCAGACGGGGTTCATGTGACTATAAATCTGTCCATAACAAGAGACAGTGCACTCAGGACAAGCCCTGCCCTCATGCCGTAGTTGTGTGGTTCTGTCTACAGTGATGGCGGTGGGTGGCTCTGACACCCGCCTCCCCCGTCGGGTCATCTCAGGACAGAAGGGGTGTCCGGATTGGAGACACAGCGCCGCACCTGTCCTCAGGTTGTGTCTGGTGTTGCAGTTCACCTCCATTGAAGTGAATAGGACAGAGCTGTAATACCACACACGACCTGAGGAAAGGTGCGGCGCCATGTTTTCCTGGACGACCCCTTTAAGACTTTTCCCGTGTGTGTGTGTGTGGCAGAGCGGAGTGTGCACGGGCGCCGCTGATACTTCATAGACGCTTATCAGCTGTTTTGAAGAATCAGCGGCGAGCACCCCCCCACCCCCACACACACACAAATCCCCCAAACACGCAAAATCAAGTGTAATCAAGCGTTTTTTATGTGGTTTTGTGCACGTAAAATGTGCAAAAAAAAAAAACATGTCAAATACACGGCGTGTGAACCGGTCAACTGAAAAGTCATTCACTTCACTTTCATCATTCTAAGGCTGGGTTCACACGACCTATTTTCAGGCGTAAACGAGGCGTTTTACGCCTCGATTTACGCCTGAAAAAACGGCTCCAATACGTCGGCAAACATCTGCCCATTCATTTGAATGGGTTTGCCGACGTACTGTGCCGACGACCTGTAATTTTACGCGTCGCTGTCAAAAGACGGCGCGTAAAATAACAGCCTCGGCAAAGAAGTGCAGGACACTTCTTGGGACGTAATTTGAGCCGTTTTTCATTGAATTCAATGAAGAACAGCTCCAAATTACGGCCGTAATTGACGCCTCGCAAAACGCGAGTACGAGCAATTACGTCTGAAATGACGGAGCTGTTTTCTCCTGAAAACAGCTCCGTCATTTCAGACGTAAATGCAGTTAGCGTGTGCACATACCCTAGGGGTATGTTCACACACAATGTTTTCAGCTGAAAAATCGGAAGCAGAACGCCTACAAGCATCTGCCCATTGGTTTCAATGGGAAATACGGCGTTCTGTTACGACAGGGCGTTTTTTACGTGGTCGTTTTCAAAAAACGGCACGTAAAAAGACGCCCGACCAAAATGAAGTGCACATCACTTCTTGGGACGTTTTTGGAGCCATTTTTCATTGACTTTATAGAAAAACAGCTCCAAAAACGGCCGTTAAAAATCAGGAGCTGTTTTCCCTTTGTTTAGTAAGCGTGTGAACATACACTTAGCCTTTTGGTGTGTCCTATAACTTCTTCCAGCTGCAGAATCACACCCAATATGGCTGCCGGACACTGCTTAGCAATTTGAAGACACCTTTTCCTGGCTTGTGAGAGGGGGGGTGAGGTTCCTTCCCACATTTACAGCAGCTGTGAGTCAGGTTGCTTTGCCTTATTCACCTTGCTGTAATTCTGGGAAGTGCTCCCCCTGGTGGCCAACATTGGAAAACATGTCAAATTATTATTACATTTTTAATACTTTCCACCATACGGAAAAAAAAAAAAATACAGCAAAAAACGTAAAAAATATAATAGAAATAAGTAACGACACTTAAAAAAAAAGGTTTAATTTGCGACACATTCCCTTTAAGGAAGCAATGCAGGCCAAATGGAACCAATACAAATTACTGTGTGATTATATAAATTTATAGACACTGTTTGCTGGTTCTGCAAATCACATCTGTCATGGACAATAAATATTCTTTTTTATCTTTCAAAGGTTATTTAGCATGCCTGTTTACCCAATTCTATGTTCACTACGTCCTAAACTTCAAATGGCCCAGGGCAACAAGTCACAGAATATACAAAAGATTCCAGTCACAGGATCCTCCACCCAGAGTCACAGGTCATACATAAGATCCTCTACCCAGGGTCACAGGTCATACATAAGATCCTTTACCCAGAGTCACAGGTCATACAGAAGATCCTCTACCCAGAGTCACAGGTCATACATAAGATCCTCCACCCAGAGTCACAGGTCATACATAAGATCCTCTACCCAGAGTCACAGGTCATAGGGAAGATCCTCTACCCAGAGTCACAGGTCATAAATAAGATCCTCTACCCAGAGACACAGGTCATACAGAAGATCCTCTACCCAGAGTCACAGGTCATACATAAGATCCTCTACCCAGAGTCACAGGTCATACCTAAGATCCTCTACCCAGAGTCACAGGTCATACAGAAGATCCTCTACCCAGAGTCACAGGTCATACATAAGATCCTCTACCCAGAGTCACAGGTCATACATAAGATCCTCTTCCCAGAGTCACAAGTCATACAGAAGATCCTCTCCCCAGAGTCACAGGTCATACATAAGATCCTCTCCCCAGTGTAACAGGTCATAGGGAAGATCTTCTCCCCAGAGTCACAGGTTATACGGAAAATCCTCTTTCCAGAGTCCCAGGTTATATAGAAGATACTCTCCCCAGAGTCACAGGTCATAGGGAAGATCCACTTCCCAAAATCACGGGTTATACAGAAGATTTTCACCCCAGAGTCACAGGTCATACAGAAGATCTTCTCCCCAGAGTCAAAGGGAAGATCCTTTCCAAAAAATCACAGGTAAAGCAGACGATCCTCTCCCCAGAGCCGCAGGTTATATAGAAGATCCTCTTCCCCAAGTCATACAGAAGATCCTCTACCCAGAGTCACAAGTCCTACATAAGATCCTCTACCCAGAGTCACAGGTCATACATAAGATCCTCTACCCAGAGTCACAGGTCATAGGGAAGATCTTCTCCCCAGAGTCACAGGTTATACGAAAAATCCTCTTTCCAGAGTCCCAGGTCATATGGAAGATCCTCTCCCCAGAGTCACAGGTTATATAGAAGATCCACTTCCCAAAATCACAGGTTATACAGAAGATTGTCTCCTCAGAGTCGCAGGTTATAGAGAAGATTTTCACCCCAGAGTCACAGGTCATACAGAAGATCCTCTACCCAGAGTCACAAGTCATACAGAAGATTGTCTCCTCAGAATCAAAGGGAAGATCCTTTCCCCAAAATCACAGGTTATGCAGAAGATCCTCTCCCCAGAGCCGCAGGTTATACAGAAGATCCTCTTCCCCAAGTCACAAGTCATACAGAAGATCCTCTACCCAGAGTCACAAGTCATACATAAGATCCTCTTCCCAGAGTCACAAGTCATACAGAAGATCCTCTACCCAGAGTCACAAGTCATACATAAGATCCTCTTCCCAGAGTCACAAGTCATACATAAGATCCTCTCCCCAGTGTCACAGGTCATACGGAAGATCTTCTCCCCAGAGTCACAGGTTATACGGAAAATCCTCTTTCCAGAGTCCCAGGTTATATAGAAGATACTCTCCCCAGAGTCACAGGTCATAGGGAAGATCCACTTCCCAAAATCACGGGTTATACAGAAGATTTTCACCCCAGAGTCACAGGTCATACAGAAGATCTTCTCCCCAGAGTCAAAGGGAAGATCCTTTCCCCAAAATCACAGGTTAAGCAGACGATCCTCTCCCCAGAGCCGCAGGTTATACAGAAGATCCTCTTCCCCAAGTCACAAGTCATACAGAAGATCCTCTACCCAGAGTCACAAGTCATACATAAGATCCTCTTCCCAGAGTCACAAGTCATACAGAAGATCCTCTACCCAGAGTCACAAGTCATACATAAGATCCTCTTCCAAGAGTCACAGGTCATACAGAAGATCCTCTACCCAGAGTTACAAGTCATACATAAGATCCTTTTCCCAGAGTCACAAGTCATACATAAGATCCTCTACCCAGAGTCACAGATCATACAGAAGCTCTTCTTCCCAGAGTCACAAGTCATACAGAAGATCCTCTACCCAGAGTCACAAGTCATACATAAGATCCTTTTCCCAGAGTCACAAGTCATACAGAGGATCCTCTACCCAGAGTCACAGGTCATACAGAAGATACTCTACCCAGAGTCACAGGTCATACAGAAGATCCTCTTCCCAGGGTCACAGGTCATACATAAGATCCTCTTCCGAGAGTCAAGGTAACATTAATGAATGGACTTTACAATAAATCTATGTATAATAAAACTTTTTATTAACTTCATTGATAAATAACAACAATAAAAGATTATATTATAACTATCGCATTTTTATGAACTTGTTTTTAAGGTCAATATGGGAATTAATCCGTAGATGAAGACTAGAGTAGAAGAGAAATAAAAACAAAATATAAAGAGTATTGTACTTACCCAGAAAAATCTGTAGAATACTGTCCATAGTCAAAAATATAGACTCTCGCTATTTGGCACAAGGTGAGGTATCCCAAAGCAAAAACAAAGCAGAATCTGGAAAATTAATAAAACATGCAATTAAAGCTCGCACTCCCATATTCTGGTGTAAGATTGCTCGTGAATATATTAAAATACTTATCAACGTTAGCATTTTGCATAATAAAAGTCATGCTTATGATGTACAAGTTAAATATTATATGTATTTATTCGATTCCTAAATGATGTGTGAAATACTGAATTTTTCAGCTAAATTACTTTGTGTGCAATCGCTTCTCTAAACACGTAACGCAGTTGTTGCAGATTTTCTGTCCGGATTTACGGGCGGAAAATCCACAGCAGAAGACTGTTCCAAACATGTGGATGAAATGTAAAAAATCTCATCCACACGCTGCTAAACATTTTCAGAATAAAATCACAGCATGCTCATTCTGTTCTGGATGCTCACTGCAGATTTCTCTCTTTTCAATGTAGAAGCGGTGAAATCTGCAGCAAAGTCCGCATGTAAGATATGCAGATTTTGCTGCGGACACGCTGTGAATAGGATGCAGGAAATCTGCAACAAATTCGCTACATGTGTAGGGGGCCTAAAGAGAACTTGTCAATAGACCCCTTTAATAAAGAGTATCTATAAGATGCTTACAGTATTGTGCTTCAGAAGTACGGCATCCCGAATTCTTGTTTGTGGCGCAGCTCACCATATGCTAATTATGGCGTGTGGCTGTGTTCTTTGACACTTTTGCATGCGCCGATGATTGGGCGAACGAGCGCTTGTACATGCGCTCATTCCCGGCAGCAATTAGCCAACGCTCGTTTATCGGCTTATCGAATCTTTTCTGCGGCCAAAAAAATGGCCGTATAACCAAGGGATATGCTGCCGACAATATGCAACGTTTATGGGGACCAATGATCAGATTAATGATCATTCGTCCCCGTATAGCCACGATCATTGCTCCATGTCGATGGAGAAAACAATCGCCAATCAACATGTTATTATAGTTGATTGGAGCTCGTTACTGGGCCACCGTTAGGCCAATATAAAATACTACGGCCTCATGCACAAGTGTCCTGTACAGAGGAAAACATAGTATCTGTACTACAGAGTCATTGGCATTCCATGTCCTGCCATACGGTGCCTCTGTGCAGCCTCATATTACGCAGATTAAGCCCTGTAATACAGTGTCCGATCGAACATGGTATCATTCATTTTCTGTCAGATTCATACGGAATCCATCACAAAAAAAACACCTCTGCATGCCCACAATATGGCCCCAGAAAAGCGTATGAGCTCCATATTAGCGCTTCATACAACTTAGAGGGTGTACAGAGCCGAAATACGGTAGTGTGCATGAACCCTAAAAGACAAAGAACAAGAAGAAATCTAAAGACATTATACAAGCTGAGGCTAGGATATGCCACCAATGTTCGATCAGCAGGAGTCATATTGGTCAGAACCCCGCTGATCATATCCTAGTGATATGCCACCAAAGTCTTTGCTGAAACAACCCCTTTATCTTGCACATTTTATAAACATCACCATCCCTCCATAACATATTGAACGATCAAATAATTTACATGATGACGATGGAGAGGTAGTAAAGGATTATTATAAAGTGATGGCATAGCTGCCAGATCATAAAATGCAGGAAATTCCTAGTGATATTCTCTCACTTTATAAAATGGAAATAACCCTTTAATGATTTTTTTAATTTCTAATTTGCTAGAGGCCAATAAGTAAGACAAATTTATGAATGAAAACGGCAATATACAACCGTTACATAATATGACAGCTCCTGTTTAAAGCGATCGTGTCACCTACATAAAATCTAGTCGTCATTGATCTGATTCTAGACCTGTACAATGTAAAGTTGTAAATTAAATGCAAATACCAGTCCAGGTGTGTTAACCGTGACAACCCAATACATTTGAATACAATTTCAAAACATTGTGGCAACAAGGATCATAAGACATGAAAAAATCCTTAAAGGAACAGTGTCATCACAAATTTATTTTTCATATGTTAAAGATGTTAGTGCTTTATTAAAAACGTTTATATTTATTTGTGTGTTTGTGTTTTACTTTTTCTTATTTTTACACTTTTTCTTCCCTATGGGGGCTGCCATTTTTTGTTCCATTTCTGTATGTGTCGATTAACGACACATACAGACATGGAATACGGCAGCCACAGTCCCATAGGGACTGCGAACGGCTCCCGTCCCATCCACTTCTGTGTACGCAGTCTGTGTGGGAACTGCGCATGCGCCGCTCCCACACAGTCCAATTTTAAATTGGCGCCGTCCGGCGCCATTTTCCTGTGGACCGGAAGTCGCGGCCGGACAGTAAGATTACTACTTCCGGTCACGGCTTCCGGACTTGTGCACTTGGACCAGCGGCAGCAGGCGGAGCGGACGTGCCGGAGGGAGCCGCGGCGGCAGGAGCAGGTAAGAGATTTCAATGTATGTTCGTGTTTGTGTACGTTTACTATTGTATGTTAACCTTCTACACTGTGTGTTAGCTCAAAAAATGGCGACACACAGTGTAGGAGGTTAGACCGTTCAAACCCCTCGTTTATCCCGGCACTAGTCAGGATAAAGGAGGGGGGGATGCTGAGAGCTCACTAGAGCGAGGGCTTTTTACCCAATTTTGCAATGCTGCAATTTTGGGAATAGCTCCATCTAGTGACCAGCAATGGGAAATATTATAAATTAGAATCTAATTTATAATATTTCCTGACTCGTGAAAAAAATAAAAAAAATTTGAACAATGTTTAATCACCTACACACTAAATGTTTAATTAAAAAAAAAAAAACATGTTTTTCTGGCAACACATTCCCTTTAAAGTGAATATTTATCTTTTAAAGCCATGTTTTTTTAGTTCCAACATTCTGTGCAGATTCATTTCTAAATTTATTGTTTAAGCAGATGGAGCTAATTTTCCTAATAGAGAGCATCAAATCCGTCTATAAAAATGGAGTTAAGAAATTAAATTCTGCCGACCTTCAGCCACCACTAGAGGGAGCTTAGGAACATACTGCATTATTATTGAGTAAAATGTATAAACAGTATGCAGTGAGCTCCTCCTAGTGGTGGCTAAAGGCAGCCAAAATGTTATAATTTCACGCTATGTCTAAGAAGGGGATTTAGAGCTTTGCATGAGAAAAAAAAAATGTAGCTCTAACCACTATAAGATATTAATAAGCACCTATCTAGATAAAAAAATAAACATATGATGGACATTCACTTTAACTAGTTAGTAAGTATTGTGAGGGTTTAGCATCAGGAGAGGTTGGTACAGCGGTTTCTTAGTAGCCAGAGACAGGGACACCGTGCATTAAAGTTCATAACAGGGCTTTGCCTGTGTTTTATTCTTGTCAAAGAAACAGCCTCTTGTACAACAAAAACACCGAAAAAGGCCATACTTACAAAATGATCACTAATACCTCAGGTATTTTTCATTATTACTTATATTCGCTTCTTTTGGACACAGCCAGGTCATGTTTTTGCATAAATGTCCTTGTTTTTATCTGTTTTGTCTGTACATCAGGAGCTTTTCGCTCCAGTTAGGGACTCGCAAGTCTGGGGATCCTTGTCGTGGATTGCGAGCTTGCGTCCTTTTGGCCAAAATGATCACTAATACCCCAGGTATTTTTCATTATTACTTATATTCGCTTCTTTTGGACACAGCCAGGTCTTTGATGCTGGGAGAGCATGGTGTGTTGTTGTTTGGCCTAGCAAGCAGGGTAGCCCGCTCTATGAATTATCAAGGCGTCACAAATAGGCTTCTACCTGGCTAGTCACGTTGCGCCTCATGACCTACACACTATCCCTCCATGTTTCACACACTTGCATCCCATTATTCATTTATTTTTTAGGCACTTTACTCATTACTGCCCCCTATATTTCACTTACATTATTACACTTGCACATACACTATTCATTTATTATTTCTTACTACACATCCCATGCACCACATACCACTCCCCTCAAGACTAGTGGGAGTGTCTATTATTATTTAAAGCACCTGCTCACTCGCCTTCATCAGCGTTTCTGACCTGGCTGTGTCCATTTGTAAGTATGGCCTTTTTCGGTGTTTTTGCATAAATGTCCTTGTTTTTATCTGTTTTTTCTTGTACAACAAGGCAAAATAAAAAATAAATCCTGCTTGTCTGAGCACTAACTAAACAAGATATTATCTAACTATACCAAGTGCCTTCCTACCAGGCACTGGACACAAAGTAACACAGGTCTTTACTCATATAGAATACAGGCTACTCCAGACTTAGTAGTCTCTGGTCTGAGTCAGGGGTGAGACTTTCACACACTGTGTCTGCACCTTTTTATACACAGGCTGCAGGTGCAGCTAATTGAGCAGCAGCCTTGTCCTACAAGCAGAGATGGACTAGGGATTGGGGAACCCAGCCTGCTCTTCCCCAATCCAACTCCAGGCTCTTTTTCCGGCTTTTCCTTAAGCCGAGATTGGAAAGCTAGAGCTTTCTATTGCAAAAAATACTCATTCCCTGGAGCCTAGGATACATATGACAGGATTCTAGGGGAAATGTACCTTCCCTCAATGACTTTACCTGTCACTGTCTCACAGTATATATGGCAGTGCATCTTAGTAAAAAAAATAAAAAAAATAAAGAATAACATTTAATAACCCCTTTGGGATTTAATAAAAAAAAAACATAAAAACAAGTTTAAAACAAAAATTATATTTTTCAACAAAAATTTGTATTAACCTTTCGAGGACAGAGAATATCTAAAAAAATATATATGCATATTTGGTATACCTACAAATGTAACAACCAGTATAATATGTTTATCAAATCAATTATAGATGATTGGTGTACGGAATAATAAACAAAAAATTATGAAAACTATTGGATTTGATTATTTTCTACATTTTTCCCAAATAAAAATAAATATCAATGAAACGTTGTACAATATGGTGTGTACGTACAAAAAGCACCTAAAAAAATTACCACTTGTCCTGCTTAAAACCTCATACAGCTACGTCGACCTAAATATAAAATAGTTATGGGTGCGGGAATACAAAGAGAAAAAATACGAAAAACTCTGCATGTCCTCAAGGCCAAAATCGGCCTGGTCCTTAAAGGGATTTTCCCAACTTAGACATTTATGGCATATTCACAGGATATGCCATAAATGTCTGATTTAAAGGTGCGGGACCCAGCTCTGGGCCCTACACCTATATCAAGAACGGGGGTCACCCAACCTCCATTTCGCCTGGTGCGACAGCAGCTGGCTACAGAATCCAGGCGTGGTCTCCGCGCGACCCTTTCAAAATTCTGTTGTATGGAAGTTACGAAAACAGCCGATCAGCGATTGTTCGGCTGTTTCCATATATCCAATTAAACAGATGAGAGAGAGCTGTGCGCATGCGCAGCTCCCTCACCACTTGTCCCCATCTGGAATCTGCAGCCTGCAGCTGCCGCACCAGGTGAAAAGGGGGTCGGCAATCCCTGTTTTCGATATAGGTGCAGGTCACAGAGCCGCATCTATCAAACATTTATGGTATATCCTGTGAATGTGCCATAAATGTCTAAGCTGGAATATAAATAAATATATCAGCATGATACAATCCAGTTACGAATCCCTTTTTGCTGTTTTTGCAGTGAGCTATAACACCATTATTGCTGTAACATTGCTCACTTTGTAATATACTTGTCAAAGCTTAAAGGCTATAAAAACCTTTGACGCCTTTTTTTATGTAATGTATGTATTTTTGCATACTAATAATGTTTCTAACATAGTTTTATTAAAAATGTTGTTAAATTTAAAAGCTACATAAAGCTACTGTAAGCCGAATCCGTCAGTCAGCTGGACTGACATCTCGACTGACAGCAGCTCCTGTGTGCCTCTGAAAAATCTAAGTTCATCTAGGCACACAGGAGACGCTGTCAGCCGAGCCGTCAGTCCAGCTGACTGACGGATTTGGCTTACAGCGGCATTATGCAGCTTCTATTTCTAGTGAATACGTAGAAGCTGCAGCGCTAAAATGAAACAACATTTTTAATAAAACTATATTTGAAAAATGACTAGGATGCCAAAACACGCATTATATTAAAATAAACGTCATTAAAGGTTTTCATAGCCTTTAATGTGGTATTTACAGGACTACCGAGGAGAGCATGAGACTCCTTCATTGTATATAATATTGAATCACTCCCACTGTTAACTGAAGTGATTCCAAAAATAACACAAACAATTACTTAATGTATTGTGATATGTAAGTTCAAACGGAATATACACACTGGGACTTGGTCCATTACAGGGAGTGGTCCTTGGAAGAAATCATTTACTATAAATCTGATGATATTTCTAATCCACATATAACATAACATAATGAACATAATATAGAAATTATATTAACCCCTTAGTGACCAACAGTACGCCTTTTTACGTTCCTCACTAATGGGCTTTAGGCTAATGCGACGCCTTTTAACATGATCGCATTAGCCTAAAGTAGCGCCGAAATTAAAGATCGGAGCTCCGTTCTCTCAGCTACCGGAGGTAGCTGAGAGTTCGGGGCAACGACCAGAGACCATAACGAGTGGTCTCTGGTCACGTGATCGCCGTGAATCGCTATTTCACGGCGTTCACGCTAAAGCGGCAGATAATCGCCATTTCTCTCTCCTCTCATGGAATAACTCCTTAGAGAGGAGAGAGAACGGGTAATTAGTGCGCCCCCCCCTCCCACGTCCGATCCCCCCCCGATTCCCCTTCATGTCCGATTCCCCCCCCCCGGTCCGATCCCCCCCCCCCACGGTCCGATTCCCTTCCCCCCAAAATGGCGCCCGAGTGCGCTTTGCATATCTTACCTGTGTCGTCATCTGGCACAGCAACAATCAGGGACCGTTGTGACTGGTCCCTGATCAGGTGATCTCTGTGATAAAACCTATCACAGAGCTCACTGACAGTTATTTTCATAACACAGCCAGGACATGGGCTGTGTTTCTCTCTCCTCCCATTGTAGTTGTTCTGAGAGGAGAGAGAAATCAGTCTAAGTCCTGTGCTGTGAAGAAAGAAAAAGTGAAAAAAAATCATCGTTCTTATACACACATATATATATATATATATATATATATATATATATATATATATATATAATATATAAAATCTATATTAGCGTCAGCGCTAGATTAGCGTCAGCGCTAGTTTAGCGTCAGCGCTAGTTTAGCGTTAGTGCTAGTTTAGCGTTAGTGCTAGTTTAGCGTTAGTGCTAGTTTAGCGTTAGTTCTAGTTTAGCGTTAGTGCTAGTTTAGCGTTAGTTTAGGTTTAGTGCTAGTTTAGCGTTACGTTAGGGTTAGGGCTAGTTTAGCGTTCGTGTTTAGGGCCGTTTAGAATTAATTTTACGTCTGTTATATAAAAATTAAAAAAAATATAAAAAAAAATATATATATAAAAAAATAAAATAATAATTTGTGTCGTTTTTAGGATTTTAGGTTTACTTTAGGGTTAGGACTTATAGGGCATATATATATATATATATATATATATATATATATATATATATATATATACATACACATATCTATAAAATATGTCTCAGCGAATGTACAGCGCAGAGCAAGCCTACGCCTTGCTATGTTCCGACACTTCTGAAAGCGAAACAGACACCGCTTCAGAATTTGTTCCAGACAGTGACAGTGACGATTCTAATTCCACCGCTGAACCCCATAGTCCTATGGTGGTGGATACGTCAGTCGCTGTAGAGGTGTCAAGTGCAGGGCCGAGTGTTGCAGTCCCTCCCGTGATGTGGGATCCTGCACTATCATTTTCCCCCCAAGTACCCCAATTTGAAGCGACCCCAGGAATTAGTGTCGACGTCCAAAATTTTACCCCCTATTTTTTTATTTATTTATTTATATGTGATACGGTCCTAGACTTGATAGTCCAGCAGACTAATCTGTATGCTAGGCAGTTTGTTCTACAAAAGCCTGCGTCTATGTACTCCAGAATGTGGAGCCCCACAAGTGTCCCAGAAATAAAAAAAATTTTAGGCATTACCCTCAATATGGGTTTGGTTAAAAAACCCTCTGTCCGGTCCTACTGGACTTGTAGTGCTGTCCAAGCTACCCCTGTATTTGCAGCAGTGATGTCCAGAAACCGCTATGAGGCCCTAATGCGATTCATGCATTTTACTGACAATTCCCAAGTCCCCCCAAGAAGTGACCCAGCCTATGATCGGCTTAATAAATTAAGGCCATTAATCACCCTTCTAAATGATTTATTTTTAAAGTTGTACACCCCTGACAAAAATTTGTCTGTAGATGAATCGCTCATGAGCTTCAAAGGGCGTCTTTCCTTTCGTCAATTCATCCCTTCCAAACGAGCCAGATATGGGGTGAAATTGTACAAAGTGTGCGAGAGCACAACGGGTTACACCTGCGGTTTCAAAATCTATGAAGGCAGGGACTGCCAAATTCATACCCCAGCCTGCCCAGAAACTATTGGCACCTCTGGCAAAATTGTGTGGAACCTAATGGAGCCATTTCTGCACAAGGGGTACCACGTCTATACAGACAATTTTTATACCAGCGTTGCCCTTTATAAAGCCCTCCATGCTGCAAATACAGGGGCCTGTGGGACAGTACGGAAGAACAGAGTGGGACTCCCACAACAGTTGGTGTCCAGGCGTTTGGGAAAAGGAACATCCATGGCCCTTGCAAGTCAGGAATTGCTTGCAGTGAAGTGGGCCGACAAGAAGGATGTCTACATGCTGTCCACCGTACACACAGACACCACTGTGGCAATTACGGAGAGGGGGGCTACCACTGCAAAGCAGAAACCTGTCTGTGTAACAGACTACAACAAATTTATGGGGGGTGTAGACCTTTCCGACCAGGTAGCAATCTACCTCATCCAGGTTGCTACCTATAACAGTTTTGTTATTTTCAAAAAAGCCCAAGGAACGCTCACTTTCCTTCAATTTCAGGAGAAGGTCATTGAGCATCTCCTTTTTGAGTCCACTATACCGACACAATCCTGCGAGTCTGAGGATGTGCGCAGGCTTTCAGAGCGCCACTTTTTACACCCTATTCCCTCCACTGAGACCCAAAAATATCCCCAAAAAAGGTGTCGGGTATGTAGCAAGCATGGCAGGAGGAGGGATACCCGCTTTTATTGCCCCATGTGTCCATCAAAACCAGCCCTTTGTAACTACCCCTGTTTCGAAACCTTTCACACGGTTGCAAATTACTAGAATTTAACAAAAAAAAAAAAAAATGGGTTGGGGGCCTTTTTAGGGAGTCAATTTCTTTATATTTTCTTTTTAGTTCGTGGGCTTTCCAAGTAGGGATTATTTCTTGTGGGAGAGGTTGTAGAGCACATTTTTTTCAGACCGTGAAACTAATTTTACCCCTTATGATTTTTTTTATTTATTTGTGGGTGATCAAGTGCTGGAATTAATTGTCCAGTACAAAATCCCACATCCACAATTTTTTTATTTTGACTGTTCTTATGACTATGTCCTGCCACATACAGCTGTTACATTCCTAATTCTGTACCGTGATACGGGCATGATCTTTTTTTTTATTTGGAGGATCTCTAATAATTGAGCTGTTCCTTATCAATACACCATGGGCTTTGTTACGGTTCTTCTGGAAATACTGACATCATTTTGGGGATTAGTGATCCTTTACTGTTCCTATAGATGGTTTTGGACACTGTCCCTTTATATATTCTGTAGGTGATTGGTTGTTTTGTGCACATAGCGGTTGCTACCTTGCCGGGCAGGGGACTGTTATGGTGTACCGCGACACTTGGCACATTCGTCCCTCATAAGGATTGATGGAGCTAAAGAGACGTTGTACAACCAGTCACTGAAAAAAAAAACCTTGTCTTGACAGCCCTGCAGGTGTTCTTCTATCTAGTGAACAGACTCGAGTTTGCAACATAGTTGGATACATTTTCCTCCATTTGTTTGAAGATATTGCCCGTCACTCCAGTACAGATTATTTTTTCCTCTCTGACTGATTTTATATTAGGACAGAATTCTGTCCACAATGACATCATAATGGCACCAACTGCTTCTTCAGCAAGACATAGTCATAAGTACAGGCAAATACGTCTATAGCGACATGTATCCGTTATGAATACACGGCTTCACTTCTCTTCTGTGCCGCACAAATTTATTAATGTGGCATATTTCTAACAAAATAACCTTCTACCACGTCTCCTCTATTTCATGTGGAAACGTAATAAGAGTTTGAAGAAAACATTATATACCCATAGTGTCTGAAATGATACCCATTATTTCCTCCTTTAAAAATGTTTGGTCCGCATGCCCACTACACCACTAGATGAATACCTTTAGGGGTTTAGTTTTTAAAATGGGGTCATTTCTGCGTGGTTTTTTTTTTGTTCAGGCAGCTCAATGCCTCTAAATGCATGATATGGGGCCTAGAATTTATTCAATTGTGCCCTGAAATCCAAAGGGTGCTCCCTCTCTTTTTGGCCCAGCCACACGTCTAATAAGCAGATTGGGGCAACAATGGGAGTATTTTTGAAAACAGGAGAAACCGGGTGATAGATTTTGGGGTGTGTTTCTTCATTCTCATGGTCGCTTTACAAAGAAATCGGTCTTCAAAGTGATACTTTTATATAAAAAGTGATTTTTTTTTTATTTCACCAGCTATGCATTCAATTTAGCAAAAAACTGTGGGGTCAAAATACTCACTACACCCCTAGATAAATACCTTAAGGGGTCTAGTTTTCTAAATGGGGTCGTTTATGGGGAGTTTCTATCGTTCTGGTAGTTCAAAACCTCTCCAAATGTACAGTGGGGCCTAAAACATTTTCAAGCAAAATATGAGTCCTGAAAGCCTCCGGGTGCTCCCTCCCTTTCGGGCCCTGCCGTGTGTCCAGGCAACGCATTAGGGTCACAATGGGGGAATTTTTGAAAACAGGAGAAACCGGGTGATAGATTTTGGGGTGTGTTTCTTTATTCTCATGGTCGCTTTACAAAGAAATCGGTCTTCAAAGTGATACTTTTATATAAAAAGTGATTTTTTTTTTAAATTTCACCAGCTATGCATTAAATTTAGCAAAAAACTGTGGGGTCAAAATACTCACTACACCCCTAGATAAATACCTTAAGGGGTCTAGTTTTCTAAATGGGGTCGTTTATGGGGAGTTTCTATCGTTCTGGTAGTTCAAAACCTCTCCAAATGTACAGTGGGGCCTAAAACATTTTCAAGCAAAATATGAGTCCTGAAAGCCTCCGGGTGCTCCCTCCCTTTCGGGCCTTGCCGTGTGTCCAGGCAACGCATTAGGGTCACAATGGGGGCATTTTTGAAAACAGGAGAAACAGGGTGATAGATTTTGGGGTGTGTTTCTTCATTCTCATGGTCGCTTTACAAAGAAATCGGTCTTCAAAGTGATACTTTTATATAAAAAGTGATTTTTTTTAAAATTTCACCAGCTATGCATTAAATTTAGCAAAAAACTGTGGGGTCAAAATACTCACTACACCCCTAGATAAATACCTTAAGGGGTCTAGTTTTCTAAATGGGGTCGTTTATGGGGAGTTTCTATCGTTCTGGTAGTTCAAAACCTCTCCAAATGTACAGTGGGGCCTAAAACATTTTCAAGCAAAATATGAGTCCTGAAAGCCTCCGGGTGCTCCCTCCCTTTCGGGCCCTGTCGTGTGTCCAGGCAACGCATTAGGGTCAAAATGGGGGCATTTTTGAAAACAGGAGAAACCGGGTGATAGATTTTGGGGTGTGTTTCTTCATTCTCATGGTCGCTTTACAAAGAAATCGGTCTTCAAAGTGATACTTTTATATAAAAAGTGTTTTTATTTTTATTTCACCAGCTATGCATTAAATTTAGCAAAAAACTGTGGGGTCAAAATACTCACTACACCCCTAGATAAATACCTTAAGGGGTCTAGTTTTCTAAATGGGGTCGTTTATGGGGAGTTTCTATCGTTCTGGTAGTTCAAAACCTCTCCAAATGTACAGTGGGGCCTAAAACATTTTCAAGCAAAATATGAGTCCTGAAAGCCTCCGGGTGCTCCCTCCCTTTTCGGGCCCTGCCGTGTGTCCAGGCAACGCATTAGGGTCACAATGGGGGCATTTTTGAAAACAGGAGAAACAGGGTGATAGATTTTGTGTTTCTTCATTCTCATGGTCGCTTTACAAAGAAATCGGTCTTCAAAGTGATACTTTTATGAAAAAAGTTACATTATATTTTTTTATGCCTGCTTTGCATGAATTCTTACAAAAAAACTGTGGGGTCAAAATACTTACAACACCCCTTAATAAATACCTTAAGGGGTCTAGTTTTCAAAATGGGGTCACTTGTGGGGGTTTCCACCATTCTGACACCTATGAGCCTCTGAAAACCTGGCTTGGTGCAGGAAAACAAAATGTACTACAAAATTTATAAAATTATTACTTAACTTGTAAGTCTTCTAAATTGCTCAAAAATTATTTATTTTTTTCAAAAGTGCTGCCAAAATAGAGTAAAGAGATGGAAATATATATTTAATAAAAAAAATTGTACAGTATGTGTGTACATATGTGACATATTGCAGTTAAAAATAGGGAAAAATGATAATTTTTACAAAATTTCTTCAATTTTTCTATTTTTTAAGTTATTTCCGCAAATCGTATCAGTCTACTTTTACCACTAAAATAAAGTACAACATGTGACGAAAAAACAATGTCAGAATTACTTGGATATTCAAAACTTTCACAGAGTTATTCTCTGATAAAGTCACACATACCAGATTTGACAAATTTGGCTTGGTCATTAAAGGGAATGTGTTACCAGCAAAACATGTTTTTTTTTTTTTTTAGTTAAACAATTAGTGTATAGGTGATTAAACATTGTTCTAATTTTTTATTTTTTTTCACGAGTCAGGAAATATTATAAATTGGATTCAATTGGATTCTAATTTATAATATTTCCCATTGCTGGTCACTAGATGGAGCCATTCCCAAAATTGCAGCATTGCATGTGGTAAAGCAACCACATTGCTTTATGCTGCAAAATTGGGTAAAAATCCCTCGCTCTAGTGAGCTCTCAGCATCCCCCCCTCCTTTATCCTGGCTAGTGCCGGGAGAAACGAGGGGTTTGAACGGTCTAACCTCCTACACTGTGTGTCGGCATTTTTTGAGCTAACACACAGTGTAGAAGGTTTACATACAGTAGTAAACACACACTGAAACACAAACATACATAGAAATCCCTTACCTGCTCCAGTCGCCGCCGCTCCCTCCGGTCCATCCGCTCCGTCTGCTGCCGCTGCTCCATGTGCACAAGTCCGGAAGCCGCGACCGGAAGTAGTAATCTTACTGTCCGGCCGCGACTTCCGGTCCACAGGAAAATGGCGCCGGACGGCGCGCATTTCAAATTGAACTGTGTGGGAGCGGCGCATGCGCCGTTCCCACACAGCGGCGTACATGTTAGTGGATGGAACGGGCCCCGTTCGCAGTCCCTATGGGACTGGAGCTGCCGTATTCCATGTCTGTATGTGTCGTTAATCGACACATACAGAAATGGAAAAAAAAATGGCAGCCCCCATAGGGAAGAAAAAGTGTAAAAATAAGAAAAAATAACACACAAACACACAAATTAATCCAAACGTTTTTAATAAAGCACTAACATCTTTAACATATTAAAAAAAAAATTGTGGTGACACTGTTCCTTTAAGGTCCAAACAAGCTTGGTCACTAAGGGGTTACTATCAGATAGTCTTTGGTTTTATGCTTGAGCCTTTGTTTCTTTTTTTTCTCTCCTTACAACTTGATAATACTCACAAACATGCATATCCGCACTAAGATAATTCATGAGTGCACAGGTCACTGCCTCCTCCAAGATCAGCATAATCCTCTCCTGCTGCTATCATCGTTCCCATCATCTAATTAGTTACAGGAGGTTATACCCTGCGTGCTTAAATAGTAGGAATATTGTAGTTTAGAAGGACAAAAAAAATAAAAATAGAGCGATACAAAACAAAAGGGAAGTGAGTTAGCGTATTGGTATTTGCTACCCTATGACACGTGTCTCCATAGATTAATAGACCTCCTTGTTTGCATTGTAATATGCCAAATTTTAAGCATATAAAAAAAATTAATTCTACTGTAAGCGGCTTTTAACCTTGAGTGGGATTATATACAGTATGTTGATAAAGCTGTACTCCCCATGAAATACACGTGTAGAAGGAAATGGATCAGCATCCAAATAGAGGAGGAATCAGAGCGCTACTTCACACCCCAGTCCTCGCTATATACAATTCAAGGGTGAGGCGATGTCAGGGCAATGTCAGATCCCTGCTGAGCTCCATGTTTTGTGATGTCATCCTTCTGGATTTCCTGTGAAAATAATCTGCCATATTCTAGTAACAACCTCTTATTAACATGAAATTCCAGATAAGCCACAAACAGGACAGGATTCAAATAACCCCATCATTGACATGACAGCTGCCCTGGCGCCAAGGTTTAACCCTTTAATGACCGGGCCATTTATTTTCACTTCAGTTTCAAAAGCCTTAACTTTTTTATTTTTCCATTGACATAGCCGTATGAGGATTTTTTTTGTTGCAGGACGATTTGTAGTTTTTAATGGCACCATTTAACCCCTTAAGGACGCAGCCTAGTTTGGGCCTTTTTCTTATTTTTACACTTTTTCTTCCCTATGGGGGCTGCCATTTTTTGTTCCATTTCTGTATGTGTCGATTAACGACACATACAGACATGGAATACGGCAGCCACAGTCCCATAGGGACTGCGAACGGGTCCCGTCCCATCCACTTCTGTGTACGCCGTCTGTGTGGGAACTGCGCATGCGCCGCTCCCACACAGTCCAATTTGAAATTGGCGCCGTCCGGCGCCATTTTCCTGTGGACCGGAAGTCGCGGCCGGACAGTAAGATTACTACTTCCGGTCGCGGCTTCCGGACTTGTGCACTTGGACCAGCGGCAGCAGACGGAGCGGACGGGCCGGAGGGAGCCGCGGCGGCAGGAGCAGGTAAGAGATTTCAATGTATGTTCGTGTTTGTGTACGTTTACTACTGTATGTAAACCTACTACACTGTGTGTTAGCTCAAAAAATGGCGACACACAGTGTAGGAGGTTAGACCGTTCAAACCCCTCGTTTATCCCGGCACTAGCCAGGATAAAGGAGGGGGGGGGATGCTGAGAGCTCACTAGAGCGAGGGCTTTTTACCCAATTTTGCAATGATGCAATTTTGGGAATAGCTCCATCTAGTGACCAGCAATGGGAAATATTATAAATTAGAATCTAATTTATAATATTTCCTGACTCGTGAAAAAAATAAAAAAAATTTGAACAATGTTTAATCACCTACACACTAAATGTTTAATTAAAAAATAAAAAACATTTTTTTCTGGCAACACATTCCCTTTAAGGCTCAGAGCCCATTTTTCAAATCTGACATATTTCACTTTATGTGGTAATAACGTCGGAATGCTTAAACCTACCCAAGCGATTCTGAGATTTTCTCGTGACACATTGGGCTTCATGTTCGTGGTAAAATTTGGTCGATATATTCAGTGTTTATTGGTGAAAAATTGCAAAATGTAGAGAAAATTTTGAAAAAATTGCATTTTTCAGAATTGAAATGCATCTGCTTGTAAAACAGACGGTTATACCACCCAAAATAGTTACTAGTTCACATTTCCCATATGTCTACTTTAGATTGGCATCGTTTTTTGAACATTCTTTTATTTTTCTTGGACGTTACAAGGCTTAGAACATAAACAGCAATTTCTCATATTTGTAAGAACATTTCAAAAGCCTTTTTTTTAAGGTACCTCTTGAGTTCTGAAGTGGCTTTGTGGGGCCTATGTATTAGAAACCCTGATAAAACACCCCATTTTAAAAACTAGACCCCTCAAAGTATTCAAAACAGCATTTAGAAAGTTTTTTAACCCTTCAGGCATTTCACAGGAATTAAAGCAAAGTGGAGGTGAAATTTGCAAATTTCATTTTTCTTGCTGAATTTCAATTGTATTCATTTTTTTTCTGTAACAAAGAAGGTTTTACCAGAGAAACACTACTAAATATGTATTGTCCAGATTCTGCAGTTTTTAGAAATGTCCCACATGTGGCCCTACCGCGCTCGTGCACTAAAACACAAGCCCTAGAAGCAAAGAAGCACCTAGTGCATTTTGAGTCCTCTTTTTTTATTAGAATATATTTTAGGCAGCATGCCAGGTTTGAAGAGGTGTTGAGGTGCCAAAACAGTAGGAATCCCCCAATAGTGACCCCATTTTGGAAACTACACCCCTCAAGGAATTCATTTATGGTTGTTGCTACCATTTTGACCGCACAGTTTTTTCACAGCACGTATTTGAATTGGGCTGTGAAATGAAAAAAATTTCATTTTTTCCAATAAAATGTCATTTGTGATCAAAATTTCTTATTTTCACAGGGAACAAAATACCCCATTTTGTTGCCCAATTTGTCCTTAGTGTGGCAATACCCCATTTGTGGTGATAAACTGCCGTTTGGGCCCATGGGAGGGCTCAGAAGGAAAGGAGCGCTATATGGTTGTTGGAGTCCAGATTTTGCTGGATTGGTTTTCGGGTGCCATGTCGCATTTGCAGAGCCTCAGAGGTATCAAAGCAATGGAAACCCACCAAAAGTGAACCCATTTTTGAAACTACACCCCTCAAGGAATTCATTTATGGTTGTTGTTAGCATTTTGACCACACAGTTTTTTCACAGCACCTATTTCAATTGGGCTGTGACATTAAAAAAAATGAAATTTTTTCCAATAAGATGTCATTTTTTATCAAAATTTCTTATTTTCACAGGGAACAAAATACTCAATTTTGTTGCCCAATTTCTCCTGAGTGCAGCAATACCCCATTTGTGGAAATAAACTGCCGTTTGGGCCCATGGGAGGCCTCAGAAGGGAAGGAGCGCTGTGTGTTCTTTGGATTGCAGATTTTGCAGGTTTGGTTTTCGGGTGCCATGTCGCATTTGCAGAGCCCCAGAGGTATCAAAGCAATGGAAACCCACCAGAAGTGACCCCATTTTGGAAACTACACCCCTCAAGGAATTCATTTATGGGTAATGTGACCATTTAGACCCCAAAGTTTCTTCACAGAACTTATTTGAATTGGGCTGGGAATTAAAAAAATATATATTTTTTCCAATAATATGTCATTTTAGCTCAAAAATTCTTATTTTCACAAGAAATAAAATACTCCATTTTGTTGCCCAATTTGTCCTGAGTGCGGCAATACCCCATTTGTGGTGATAAACTGCCGTTTGGGCCCATGGGAGGGCTCAGAAGGAAAGGAGCGCTGTGTGTTCTTTGGAGTCCAGATTTTGCTGGATTGGTTTTCGGGTGCCATGTCGCATTTGCAGAGCCCCAGAGGTATCAAAGCAATAGAAACCAACCACAAATGACCCCATTTTGGAAACTACACCCCTCAAGGAATTCATTTATGGGTGTTGTGACCATTTTTACCCCATAGTTTTTTCACAGAACTTATTTGAATTGGGCTGGGAATGAAAACAAAATAATTTTTTTCAAATAATATGTAGTTTTGGCTGAAAATTTCTTATTTTCACAAGAAACAAAATACCCCATTCTGTTGCGCAATTTGTTCTGAGTGCAGCAATACCCCATTTGTTGTGATAAACTGCCGTTTGGGCCCCATGGGAGGGCTCAGAAGGAAAGGACCACCATTTGGCCTACTGGGGATTTTCTAGTGCGAAGTCATGTATGCAGAAGCACCTGAGGTACCAGTACAGTTGAAACTCGAAAGAAGTGACCCCGTTTTAATAACTACACCCTTAAAGAGGCTCTGTCACCAGATTTTGCAACCCCTATCTGCTATTGCAGCAGATAGGCGCTGCAATGTAGATTACAGTAACGTTTTTATTTTTAAAAAACGAGCATTTTTGGCCAAGTTATGACCATTTTCGTATTTATGCAAATGAGGCTTGAAAAAGTACAACTGGGCGTGTTGAAAAGTAAAAGTACAACTGGGCGTGTATTATGTGTGTACATCGGGGCGTGTTTACTACTTTTACTAGCTGGGCGTTCTGATGAGAAGTATCATCCACTTCTCTTCAGAACGCCCAGCTTCTGGCAGTGCAGATCTGTGACGTCACTCACAGGTCCTGCATCGTGTCGGCACCAGAGGCTACAGTTGATTCTGCAGCAGCATCAGCGTTTGCAGGTAAGTAGCTACATCGACTTACCTACAAACGCCGATGCTGCTGCAGAATCATCTGTAGCCTCTGGTGCCGACACGATGCAGGACCTGTGAGTGACGTCACAGATCTGCACTGCCAGAAGCTGGGCGTTCTGAAGAGAAGTGGATGATACTTCTCGTCAGAACGCCCAGCTAGTAAAAGTAGTAAACACGCCCCGATATACGCACATAATACACGCCCAGTTGTACTTTTACTTTTCAACACGCCCAGTTGTACTTTTGCAAGCCTCATTTGCATAAATACGAAAATGGTCATAACTCGGCCAAAAATGCTCGTTTTTTAAAAATAAAAACGTTACTGTAATCTCCATTGCAGCGCCGATCTGCTGCAATAGCAGATAGGGGTTGCAAAATCTGGTGACAGAGCCTCTTTAAGGCATTCATCTAGAGGTGTAGTGAGCATTTTGACCAGAGACCTACACCCCATAAACTGTAATGTGGGTTCTCCCGGGTATGGCAATACCCTACATGTGGCTGTTATCAGCTGCCTGGACACACAGCAGGGCTCAGAGGGGAAAGACGAGGGGGGATAAGCTGTGCGGAGTGCATCAGGGTAAGTAAAATTGGGGTAAATTATAAACCAAGGGATGTATGATAAATTTTAAAACAGACTTTCATACAGAGCTCTGGTTATTCGGGACACGTGTCACATTGATATATTGTGTCATCCCTTATCGCCCTCTTATAGCAGACTTTGCACCTCTTTTGACTTTTTCCCTTCTTGCCAGTTTGGGGAACTTCTCCTGGAAAGTGTTGCCGCCCTGGTATGATGCGTGTGGCCCCCCTTCCAGAAGTACTGGGTGCCCCCCCTTCTTGGTCCCTAAAGATTAGGTTCTTGATAATCACCTCTTGAAATTCCAGGAAAGTTCCCGTCTGGCGTGCACATCGACGTAGCACGTACGCATTGTACAATGCCATCTGTATGATGTGCCCGGACAGCTTCTTATACCACACCGCATGGCGCTGTAGGGCTTCAGGATTTAATCTTACAAGTCCATCCCTCCCATGTACCTATTGTAGTCCAGGATGCAGTCTGGTTTGGGGGTGGCCTTTCCTTCATATAGCCTAAACCTGTAGGTATACCCTGATGCACTCTCGCAGCTTATACATCTTCACGCCATACCTTGCCCTCTTACCCGGCAGGTACTCGCGGAATTGAACCCTCCCTTTAAAATGTACCAGGGACTCATCAATAGAAATACACTTCTCGGGGGTGAATGCTGGGAAAACCGGGCACTGGAACGGTCTAATAGGGGTCTCCTGTTATACAAACGGTCAAAACTGGGGTCATCTCGGGGTGGGCACGGCTCATTATCAGTATAATGGAAGAAGCGAAGTATTGCCTCATTTATTTATTTTTTTAGGTTCCAGTTCAGTTCTGAAGTTGCTTTGAGGGGCCCATATATTAGAAACCCCTATCAAATACGCCATTTTAGAAACTAGACCCCTCAAAGTATTCACAACAGCATTTAGAACGTTTATGAACCCTTTAGGTGTTTCACAGAAATTTAGAGCAAAGTAGAGGTGAAATGTACATTTTTTTTTTGTCAGAAAATCCTCTTTATACAATTTTTTTTATAACACAAAAGGATTTATTAGAGAAACGCAACTTAATACTTATTGCCCAGATTCTGCAGTTTTGATAAATATCCCACATGTGGCCCTAGTGCGGTAATGACTGAAGAACCGGCCTCCAAAGCAAAGGAGCACCTAGTGGATTTTGAAGCCTCTTTTTTATTAGGCACCATGTCCGGTTTGAAGAGGTCTTGTGGTGCCAAAACATTGGGAACCCCCCAAAAGTGACCCCAATTTGGAAACTAGACCCCTTGAGGAATGCATTGTAGTTTTCTTGGGGTGCATGCGGCTTTTTGATCAGTTTTTATTTTATTTTTAGGTGGCGTGGTGACTAATAAACAGCAATTCTACTATTGTTTTTTTATTCTATTTTTTTTACAGCGTTCACCGTGCGCTATAAATGACATATTCACTTTATTCTGCGGGGCGATACGATTACGGCGATACCAGATGTTTATAGTTTTTTTTTATGTCTTATGGCGTTTGCACAATAAAATACGTTTTATAAACAATCATTCACTTTTTGTGTTACCTTATTCTAAGAGCCAGAACGTTTTTATTTTTCCATCAAGAAAGCCGTGCGAGGACTTATTTTTTGCGTAACGAACTGTAGTTTCGATCATCACCATTTTTCGGTACATGCGACCTTTTGATCTCTTTTTATTCCATTTTTTGGGAGGTGAAGTGACCAAACAATTGTGATTGTGGTTCGGTTTATTATTATTTTCTTTTATGGCGTTCACCGTGCGGGATAAATAACGAAATAATTTTGTAGTTCAGGCCGTTACGGACGCGACGATACCAATTATGTATAGTTTATTTGTTTGTTTATATATTTTTATTAATAATAAATGACTGATAAGGGAAAAGGGGGGATTTTTACTTTTAATACTTTTAAAACATTTATTTTCTTATTTTTACACATCTTTTTTTAACTTTTCTTTTACTTTATTACTTTGTCCCACTAGGGGACTTGAGGGCAGGAGGCCCTGATCGCAATTCTAATACACTGCACTACATGCGTAGTGCAGTGTATTAGAAATGTCAGCTACTCACTGACAGCAAGCATAGTGGGTCCTGACCTAGTCAGGACCCACTAGGCTTCCGTCTATGGCATAGCCGGACGCCATTGTTTGGTGTCCGGTTGCCATAGTCACCATCGCCGGCCGCTATCGCGTAGCAGGCCGGCGATGGCAGCTTAACCCCTAAAAAGCCGCGATCTCTATAGAACGCGGCTTTTAAGGGGTTAATCAGCGGGGACACAGCGATCGGTCCCCGCTGTAGGAGCTGTGACAGCTGCTGAACAAGACAGCAGCTGTCACAGCTCCTGTATGTGTCGGGAGGACGGCTGAAACGGCCGTTACTCCCGTGATGTACTATTAGGTCATGGAGCGCGAACGATACAGCTGCCATGACCTAATAGTACGTCCAGGAGCGGGAAGGGGTTAATGTACCCTATAATTTACTGGGTAAACTGGAAAAATTAATTTATGGGGTGAAATGGAAAAAAAAACCCAGACATTTTCCCATTGTTGTTTGGTTTTAAATACAATTACTGCAATGCTAAATTTATATAGTTATTTTTATGCTTGACTCCTTTTACAAAATGAAAATATTTTGTTAAAAAAATCATTTGTTTTGTGTCATCTTGTTCTGAGACGCACAACTTTTTTTTTCCAAAATGTTTTTTATTAACATTTTTCAATAAGGGATACAAAAAGTAAAGAGGGCATGGGGTATGAGTAACATAAAAGATAATAATAAAGATAAAATAAAAGAATAAGAAGCACCCACAACTTTTTTTATTTTTCCGTCGATGGAGTAGTGTAAAGGCTTGTTTTTTTTGTGGGGAGAGTTGTGGTTTATATTAATACCATTTTGATGACCTTTAATTCCATTTTTTTGTGGAAAACAAGATGACCAAAAATCAGCAATGTTGGCATTATTTTATTTTTTCGCTATTTTTGGTCACTATTAGTGGTCAAACAGCTGGGATCGGCGTTATCTTCCAGAAGTTGTACAGATGACACTCGCAGTGTATGGAGCAGGCTCAGACTGTGACCCCTTCATCCAACCACTCCTCCCCCTACGATGTACAAACAATGTGGATGGTCGTAAAGGGATTAAAGAATGTGACCATGTTGTATCAATTACTGAAAGTGAAAGAACAATGTGCAAACCTGCGACAAGCTGCAGTGTGGTTGTCAGGGGGCAGCCATTTATAAAGTATGAAATTAAAGAATACAACATTGTGTTATTTATTATTTTATTTAAGAGGAAATAGGCCTCATGTACACGACCATGTTACGGATCTGTATTGTATTGATCCGTAATATGCTGCTGGGACCATACTGTCTAAAAACAGGGGTACAATCACCACTGTGAAAAGTCCCACCGTGTGTATTTAAAAACGTATTAAACAAACACTCCCAGTCCTAATTCATTTGTGAACTCACTATGACTGGGTGTACTTTAAAGATACCGATATGGAATCAGCGTTTAAACATTGGTGTAACAGTGGATAAGACCCTAAAGCACACTGGAGCCTGCAGTTACCTAATGCTAAGGTACACATAAATACCACTGTCCCCTACGCAAAAATTCCTCACTTAACCTGACCCGGGTCAGCCCCATATAAACCCTGGAAATAGGGCATGTATCTGTTTGAAAAACTTTTTGAACACTGGTGTCGCTGCATGTTCGAGGATATAGAGACATTTAGGAAGAATTACAATTTTTATTAGATTTATTCTACCCGTTACTGCTAGGGGAAGAGTGCTCCAAATCCGAAATTTAGCCTTTATATATTCTAACAATGGCAAGACATTACTGGCATGATCATTCCTATGCTCTTGATTTATAACAATTCCTAAGTATTTAAATGAGGAGACCACCCTTAATCCGTGCAACACTTCCGGCCCTCCCGCCCCCTGTAATGGCATAAAAAAGGACTTGGTCCAATTGACGTAGAGGCCAGAAAACCCCCCAAAGATTTCCAAAGTGGTGATTGCCAAGGGCAGTGTCACCATTGGTTGGGACATAAAAAGAACCATGTCATCTGCATATAGGCCAATCCTATCTTCCCTACCCCCCAAACTAATCCCCTTATATCCATTATGTTGGCGTATGTGTAAGGCTAAGGGTTCTATAGAAAGTGCGAACAGCAATGGGGAGAGGGGGCAACCCTGCCGAGTACCCCTCTGTAACCGGAAATATGGGGACAGTATGCCCTTCACCAGGATTTGTGCCCTCGGTGCTTTATATAGAATCGAAATCCATCTAAGGAACTGTGGTCCAAACCCAAACCTCTCCAAAGTTTCCAACAAATATACCCATTCGATGGAGTCAAAAGCTTTCGCGGCGTCTAAAGACGCCATCGCCCAGTCAGCCTTCATCTCTTTCCCTATCTGAGCTATAATCTGTACCCTCCGGATGTTATCGGAGGTAGATTTCCCAGGCATAAAGCCTGTCTGGACCTCATGGATTACTTGGGAAATAACTTTGTTCAGCCTATTTGCCAATATTTTAGTAAGCAATTTGTAATCATTGTTTAGTAATGATATCGGGCGGTAGGAGCCACATTCCCCGGGGTCTTTATCTGGTTTCAGCAGAACAATAATAGTGGCGTCATACATACTTTCGGGTAACTGCCCTCTCTCAAGTGCATACGAAAACATAGCTGCTAGTGAGGGAATGAGATGCTCTGAATATTTATGGTATACCTCAATAGGGATCCCATCAGGACCCGGTGTGTTTAATACGTTTTTAAATACACACGGTGGGGCTTTTCACAGTGGTGATTGTACCCCTGTTTTTAGAGAGTTATGAAATAAAAGTTATACGTTTTACTCATAAATCATTTCAGTGAATTTACCAAGTTTCATATTTTGTGGGAGCACAAATCAATATGTATCGTTTAATACAGTGAATTATTGGGACCATACTGTACCTCAATGGGCCTCCAAGTTACATAGTTACATAGTTTGAACGGTTGAAAAAAGACACATGTCCATCAAGTTCAAACAAGGGATGGGAAAGGGGAAGTAAAAAATTTCTACACATAGGAGCTAATATTTTTTTGTTCTAGGAAATTATCTAAGCCTTTTTTAAAGCCATCTACTGTCCCTGCTGTGACGGCTCCTGCGGTGACTATTCCATAGATTCACAGTTCTCACGGTAAAGAAGTCTTGTCGCCTCTGCAGGTTGAACCTTTATTTTTCCAGACGAAGGGAGTGCCCCCTTGTTTTTTGAGGGGGTTTTACATGGAACAGGATTTCACCATATTTTTTGTATGTGCCATTCATATATTTATATAAGTTAATCATGTCCCCCCTTAGTCGTCTTTTCTCCAGGCTAAATAGGTTTAGTTCTTTTAATCTTTCCTCATAACTTAGATGCTCCATGCCCCTAATTAGCTTCGTTGCTCTTCTTTGTATTTTTTCCAACTCCAGGGCATCCTTTCTATGAACTGGAGCCCAGAACTGAACTGCATATTCTAGATGAGGCCTCACTAATGCTTTGTAAAGTGGTAATATTACATCCCTGTCCCGCGAGTCCATGCCTCTTTTGATACACGACAATATTTTGCCGGCCTTAGAAGCAGCTGATTGACATTGCATGCTGTTATTTAGTTTATGATTTACAAGTACACCCAGATCCTTCTCAACAAGTGACTCCCCCAGTGTAGCTCCCCCTAGGACATATGATGCATGCAGGTTGTTCGTACCCAGGTGCATAACTTTACATTTATCTACATTAAACTTCATTTGCCAAGTGGACGCCCAAACACTTAGTTTGTTTAAATCTGCTTGCAATTCACAAACATCTTCCATAGTCTGAACTATATTACATAGCTTGGTGTCATCTGCAAAAATAGAAATAGTGCTATTAATCCCATCCTCTATATCATTAATAAATAAGTTGAATAATAGTGGGCCCAGCACTGAACCCTGGGGTACACCACTTATAACTGGGGACCATTCAGAGTAGGAATCATTGACCACAACTCTCTGGATACGGTCCTTGAGCCAATTCTCAATCCAATTACAAACTATACTTTCTAAACCTATAGTCCTTAATTTACCCATTAGATGTCTATGAGGGACAGTGTCAAATGCCTTTGCAAAGTCCAAAAACACTAAATCCACAGCGGCCCCTCTGTCTAGGCTTCTGCTTACCTCTTCATAAAAACAAATCAGGTTGGTTTGACAGCTTCTGTCCTTTGTAAAACCGTGCTGGCTGTCACTTATAATACTATTTATTGTCACATAATTCTGTATATAGTCCCTCAATAGCCCCTCAAACATTTTCCCCACAATGGATGTTAAGCTTACTGGTCTATAATTACCCGGGGAAGACCTAGAGCCCTTTTTGAAAATAGGCACCACATTTGCCCTGCGCCAGTCCCTTGGCACTATACCAGTCATGAGAGACTCTCTAAATATTATGAAGAGGGGGACAGATATAACTGAACTAAGCTCCTTAAGAACTCTAGGGTGTAACCCATCTGGTCCTGGGGCCTTGTGTACATTTATTTTATTTAATTTAGCTTGCACCATATCTACATTCATCCAATTCAGTATATCAACTGATATATTAACAGCACTGGCACCGGCTACATCAGCTGCTCCTTCTTCTATTGTATATACAGAGCGGAAGAATCCATTTAGTAACTCTGCCTTCTCTTGATCCCCTGTGACCAACTCCCCATTACCACTATCTAAGGGTCCTACATGTTCATAAAGAAGCACCTGAAGCTTTTTTTCTTACAGATCGCAAGTCTTTCCTAAAATATCTCTCCATAGACCTCCTGGACAGAGAGAGGATAGAATGTATCCAATATATCTTGTCTATAGAGACCACACATATAGAAGAGCAGGGTGTAAATAAACGTCCTCTGAAATAAGACATCCAACTGAATTTCAAAGGGTTTTTCCTTGTTTTATTCCAAAAAAAGCTTAATCACTGCATAAATGAAAAGTACAACTTTCTAACATACTTTTTATTTTAATTCCTCACCATTTTCAAGATCTCTGTTTGCTGTCAGTGGATGAGAAAATTATTGTTTACATTCACAGGCCGCACACCTCTACATAGCTAGTCATCAGATGACAAGTGGATACAATTGTATTCAGTCTAGGCAACGCTCTGCAAACTAAATACATTAGAAAAAGCACAAATCTGACAGCTAGTTTGAAAAAAATGTATCAGTCTGGAGCAGGGGCGAATATACTATATGTGCAACCTGTGCAGCTGCACAGGGGCCCATTAGACAAGGGGCCCACTTAAAAAAAATCATAATAATACTGATACTACAAATGAATCACATCTTAGGGACTATGCTACTGTAATTCCCATCCACGTCTCACCATTACGGTTGTAGTTATGAACACCAGTGAACTATGAATCTCTATAGATGGCTCCTAGTCGTTACCAAATCAAGGGGCTCATATACTATTTTTGCACAGGGGCTCTCCGGTGTTGGCCCCTGGTCTGGAGGCCATGCTACTTAGCTCACAGAGCATTGCCTAGACTGGATACAATGGTATCCACATCCAAGAACAGGACTAGAGGGGTTTGCAGCCTGTGAATGTATACACGAATGTTCTCATTCACTGACAGCAAATAACTACCTGGAAAATGGTGAGGACTTGAAACCTAAAAGTATATTTGAAGATTTTATAAGCTTCATAAACATAACTTGAATATTTTAATAGTATTTTCCATAGATGGGATACATTAAAAGGGTTTTCCAATGATATCGTAGATCAATCCAACACGTCGAAAGCCTACATTGTAAGAGATCTAAAGCTGGAACCCCCACCGAAAACTAGGGTCATAATACCACTTCTCAGCAAAAATAGACTTGTCTTTTTATAGTCAAGACACCATTGAACCCAAGATGAAAACTGCTTTATATATTTCAAGAAATATTAAGAAACACAGACTTTTCTTCAGCTCGCCATGCTTCCTATCAGCAAACCTATTCAACACAGCAGCAGGGATCCTTTCATAGCCGCAGACTCGTAGCAGAGGACAAATGCTTGTACTTAACTTTCAACTGGACATGAAACGTCTTTACATCTGTCACAATAAGGCAATCGCTACACCTACAGACACATACATATATATATAGTATATACCCTATATGAGAAACCTTTCCAAGTTTACTCTGAGCAGAAATGGTTAATTCAAAAAGAAGAAAAAAATGGAGCCAAAGCTTTAATCTACCCAAGACACTAACTAGACAAAGCTCCTTTTGTGAATGAATAATGAATTCCGCTGCTATTGTATGAATGTCTGTATTATACGGACAGCCGTTAGTAATGTTGTAACTCAGCAGCGTACTGCAGCTGCACATTATATCCCGGCCTGATGAACTTCTCACAAGAACAGCCGCCATTCCACAGGACGCTTGTATTTACATTCCTAATAGATACACACAAACCGCATTTTGATTCTCTACGGAGTTAAATATCGTCACTGCATAGCATTGTATCCTATATCAAAAGAGTAATAGCAAAGGTGGTGAAGGATAAAACCCAAAAATCTAATGATAACTCTTCCGGTAGTCCTCCAGGTAGACTGGTTCCAAGACCAGGAACCTAACAACTATGGAAGAGATTAGAGGACGTCCTGCTCTACCATCCCCCACCTCTGTCCTTTGTGCCATAATACAAACACCCAGATGTTTAGCTAACTAGGCCAATCACAAGGATTATCTGCCTTTTATATATAGGGTCAAAAACCAGACAACTAGACTTGGTACAACGTCTTTATATATTATAATAAAATTCAGGAACAGGAAGCTATGTGCAACAGCCTACTTCCTGTGCAGTGCAGGAGCAAATAGGAAGCAAGTTATAGCTGGGGTTCTCATAAATATATAGACTCTTTCTGGGGATCTAATAACTATATGGACTCTTGCTGGCTCTCTGAGTACTATACGGCACTTGCTAGGGCTCCGAACGATGTGCAAGTCTGATATAACTGACCTCTCCTTGGTCATCAGTCCTCTTCTGGTCTTGGCACCACCGCACCGGGTACTAACGCCGTCTAGCTAACAATATCCTAACACTGGCAGGTTTCAGGACCTTGTCAATATGGCAGCTGGAGATCCCTGGCCATCATTGCCCATTGAGCAGTAAGTGGTAAGCCTTCACTGTGTGGAGGATGCTGTCATGTCCATGGCTGTGGGCAGTCAGGTTCACTTTCCTCCTGACGGCCGCAGCCATGGGTCGGCGAGCGCTGGCCCCAGTCTCCTCCTCAGGAGATGCCAGCGCTTGCTTCCACTCACCTCGGCCGGGTCCGGTAGGGTGCGCTCGTGACCGCTCTTAACGGGTTAGCGCGCGCACCGGACATTAGCCCGTGAGCACCCTGGACTATAAGAAGGGCCCAGCTCCTTCCTGCAGTGCCTGAGCGTTGTTTGTCGTATCCTAGTTTGTCTAAGCAAATGGTCTCCCAGTGTTTTCCAGTTCCCAGTGTTTCCTGTATCCTGTTTCCCGTGCTATCCTGGTCTAGTGACGTGCTGTGCTGTAGTCGTGCTGTGCTGTATTCCACGCCTGTCCTGCTACTCCACGCCTGACGTCTATCCGCTGCCTAGTCCCAGCCGAGCCTGCCTTGCTACTGTCCGAACTGCCACAGGTACCCTATGCGAACTATAGACTTGACCTGCGCACTGTTGGCTAGCTGCCATACCGCCAAGGTGGTACGGCCCAGTGGGTTCACGAACCCTACGTGACAGATGCTTAGGCACCAGCTGCTCGCGGCCAGACTGTGAGGGCACAGGACAGCTGCAACTCCTGCCTGGTGACAGGGTCTGAAGGTTGGGTAGCGGCTATGTTGTCACTGGAAGTGTTATTGTTGTGGCTGTGCAATGCTGTCGGCTATTATTTTAGCTGGAGGCCGGTTACATATTTGCCTACTCGCTGCTGTGGCAGCATGTACCATGCCACTGAACTGCGATTCTCATCTGAAACTTTATTTTCCACTCCATAGATGCCAGTGGAAATGTGTGACTGATCCCCATTTACTTCTATGTCATGTGATTGTCAAAGATACTATTTGTACCTATCCAATAGATGCTAAATGCTAGATAGGTGAGGGTGTGATCGCTGGGACTCCCATCAATCGCCAGAACGGGGAACCGGTTCCCCGAACCCCCAGCTGCATGTCTTAGGAGAAGTTTGAATGGAGTGACGGTTGAGCATGCGCCCTGTCACTAATTCCGGGCCTATGGACCTAAACCGAAACAGTCAGGAAATGCCATAGACGTTGGATGGAGTGGCAGGGCGCATGCTTGACCTCCGCTCCATTCAAACTCCTCCGAGCCACAAACTTGCAGCGGGGGGGACGATGGAATTACCCACTCTGGATATCGGTGGGGGTCCCAGCGGTCAGACCCCCACCTATCTAGCATTTGTCACCTATCCAGGTGAAAAATGCTTCAAACCAGAATACCCCTTTCATTTTGGGGTTTGGTCGTTGCGGGTCTGGTTAGACATAGAAAGAATTAATCATGGAGGTCTGGGCTGGATGGAGGAAAAAAAGAAAATCAAAGTCTACAATCAGAGAAGATGTCACCTGTGAGTCACTGGATGTAATTGTTATTTATTCTGCATATGATCAGTACTGGATGCTCTTGTATAGTCTGCAGCCTGATAATACTCTGCAGACCACCAGTGTAGACCTGGTATCTGACCACTATATGGTCACTGTATGGCGGTATTATTAGTTATATTGGTGTTTGTGTATTGGTAGAATACACTTGTCTTTGACTGAGAAAACGAGTGTAGACCAGTCCCTGGCCGCGCGATTAGTCTTTAAGTAAGCTAGTTTTGAATAGATTCAAGGTGGTGGTTATTGTGGGGGGAGGGACGGGGGCGCAATATGTATAATCTGCCTTGGGCACCAAAATACCCTGTCCCTGCCCTGCCTGTTACTATGACATATAAATAACAAACAATAATGGACAGGTTCTCATTCTGGATTCTTTTTAAGAAAAAAATTACATTTTATTGAAACAAAGTGAAGATAAATTTAATGTAAACGTGTCACCGTCTGAGTTAGGGATGCCATGGTAACCGGCCTCATGAGCGCTGAGGAATTTACGCAATAAAACCCAGCAAGACAAATTCAACACATGGCAGCATTGTTGGCTGGTACGACATTTGTTTTATTTTTACTTCAGCATTCATAATCTTTTATGTGCGAATGAAGCGAGCCCTGTAAGGGGGATGTATTAAAGAAATGGCCAGCTAGACACATGCTGAGATATCGGCGCATGTACGTACATTTACACATGTATACCCCTGTTATATCAGCAACAGTATTATAACACTAAGATGATGTTAGTATATATATATATATATATATATATATATATATATATATATATATATATATATATACACATGTGGGTTGTATACATATAAGTAAAAAAGTAATAATATATATATATATGTATTTATTTTTTATTTATTTTTTTCTACTTTTATGTTCTGCTATTTTATTAAGCCATTTTTGTTAGTGATACTGAGCTACTGTCAGAAAGTACCTAGAGATGTTCCTTCGTCTCCACTTCCCTATAATTCTCTCCAACAATGCATTTTACCCTAAATAAATGAAACTAGAAGAATTGTATAGTAAAGCTCGTGGGAACATTGAGCCTACAGACAAAAATTCTCATAATCGAGAACATACAGAACTAGCATCTGCTATGGGGCCCAATACAGGTTGGCGCTGACCTCTATCTTTGTCAGTGATATGAACCTGTAAAGGATTTCATTCTTACGAGGTGCTGCAAAGAAGAGAGGGTTATAGTCCAAGAAATAAGGCTGGGACAATGAGTAGGCAAAGCAGGCAGTGGCCTAGGACCTCGTTGGGGGAGGGGAACAATTTAAATGATATAGGACTATATATATAACAGAAGGGACACCACCGTATACAGATATACGGACATTACACATGCAAATCATACACTGAGGGTATGTTCACACGACCAATTTTCAGGCGTAATGGAGGCGTTTTACGCCTCGAATTACGCCTGAAAAGATGGCTCCAATACGTCGGCAAACATCTGCCCATTGCTTGTAATGGGTCTTACGATGTTCTGTGCAGACGAGCTGTCATTTTACGCGTCGCTGTCAAAATACGGCGCGTAAAATGACGGCTCGTCTAAAGAAGTGCAGGACACTTCTTGGGACGTTTTTGGAGCCGTTTTCTCATAGGCTCTATTAAAAACAGCTCCAAAAACGGCCGTAAAAAACGGAGCGAAAAACGTGAGTTGCTCAAAAAACTTCTGAAAATCAGGAGCTGTTTTCCCTTGAAAACAGCTCCGTATTTTCAGACGTATTTTGTTAATCGTGTGAACATACCCTTATAGACATAACATGCATGTTCCGCAGAGTTAAGCATGTATATTACTGAGTAAATCTGAACTCATAGCTGTCGGATGGACTGTCTATCTAAGAGCGGTCACGCTGAACTTTTGGGACCGATGGGGGGGGACTGTTACCTCTGGAAACCCTGCCTTGGGCACCTAGAGAGTTTGTCACACCCCTGCCCGAAGGTGTCTCAGAATGGGGGGATTAAGGGGGCAAGAGCCGTTTGTTCCACCTGCAGGGCAGACAGCTGTTCTACTTAGTTTGCATCCAGAGCACATTTCCTCAGCAATCATTATAATACTGCTCAGCATTTTACTGTATAACAGCCTTGCTTTTTGGCAGCTTTCACTTTTTCTGCCCAGTAACAGAAGAAAACGGTGTAAGCTTTGATAGTTCATAGCTCCAGGCTTTTCCCTGTTCAACAAATAATACGTTTTATATAAGTGGTTTCAATAGTTTTCAAAAGTGTTTTCAGTGGCGAAGATGAACTAATCCCGTAATGGTGCTGTTAAAAAATAATACTGCAGCAGCGGATTAAATCCAGAAGTTTTGCAAACATGATATTATGAAAGAAACCAATATAAACCGACACCGGGAAATTAAGGGGTATCAGGTAGATCTGAAAGCTAAATGTATGTTAACACTTAGCAATATATACTGTATGTATATTTAAAATACTATAAATGGAGAAGAGTTGGGAACAAGCACAGGATTCACTCATAAGACCCTATGTGCAAGGTCCTGAATATAGAGCCAATGTCAGTGAATCATGCACACAGTCGTATATTTTACAACCATATTTCAAATACACACCATGGGGGGAATTTATTAAGACTAGTGTTTCATACTTCAGTCTTAATATAAAGAAAAATGAATTAACATTTGCACACCTCCTAATAATATAGGCGCACCTCTGGCCGCCCTTGCGCCAGAAAGTGGAATCTACGTTAGCCATGAGCTGAAGCAGACTTTCTCCATAATTTACTAGTTTTTTTTAATGCAAATTATGGTAAATTTGACGTGCCGCGGGTGGCCCCTTCCCCTTTCCGAATCCCACTTTTAAGTGGCGTTAGTGGCATAAATTGCACAAAAATGGCACATTGTGACGATTGTGCCATTTTCAAATTTTGTTAAGCCAGAAAACTGGTGCAGAAAGCTTAATAAGTTCACCCCATGTATAAAATGAGATGTTCAGAAATTTTTAATGTTTCAATTCCTCACCATCTTCAGGATCTATGCTATCTGTCAGTAAATGAGAACATTTTTGGTTACATTTAGAGGATATGTCACTTGATGATGTCCACATGACATAGCTACATGGTTTGTTACAAGAGAGCTACAGTACACGTAATGGACCATGCACTGTGAGCATCACATGGTCAGCTTCTAGATGTAAACAACAATACAGTATATCCATTCACTAACAGCAAGCAGAGATTTAGAAATTGATGTAGCATTACCGGGGCACAGTGACCCCATAACCATTTATTATAAAGTCAGTGTCCAGACAGTATTGTGGCGGGATTAGACTAGGATACTACACTAAAATAAAAAGTTTGTGTGAATTAGGTCTAAAACTGAGTGAGGTCCTCTCCTTCTCGACTATGTTACTAAACTTCTTGCTGACCTTCAAGTCACTTAAAATTAGGATTACCAGGGTTCTTTCCTCTATTGCGTTACTTCCCTGTTGCACTCCTCTTTATTCTCTATTTTACAGCTGCTGTAACCTAGGCCCACTGCAGTCGGCAGCTCAGAGATGTCTCATTTATTATACCATGTGTGGTATAAGAAAAGAAGAAGTCAGCTCTGAGAATATGATATATTATAGGAACATGTTTGGGTTTTTCATTTTAACTACATAATGCCTAATGTGTATAATGCATTCAATGTAGTGTATCCAACTATTAAACACGACCGGGTGTTGGGGGACAAATGCCCCGTAGGTGTCCCTGAAGCCCACCAATAAACCATATACTGCTGTATATTGGTGTTTAGTTTAGTTTACCGGGTACACAACTGCTGCCATCAGGACACTACAAGTGTTACTACCATCAGAATGCCAGCCAAAATTGAACAAAAAGGGCCCGTTGCTACCATAAGGCCGGTTATTTTCTTATGTGAAAGTAACGGGAAATACCTTCCTAATTCATCATGCGTGCACCATGGAATCCATGAGAAAAATACCTCCGTGTGCCTCTGTGTAAATTCAAAAGCCCACAGAGCGTAGGTACAGTGTAACAGCTGCGGAGCGCCGGCTTCTCTCACCATCTGGCAACCGCAGAACTTTGAGCGCCGACCGGCGTCTCCTTTCCCAGAGACGCCAGCACACATGACCGTACTGCTCCACAGTGTTTTCTAAGGTGCGCACGCTTGTCCCCGGCCTTAAAGGGCCAGCACGCACACCTGTAAAATGTTCCCTAACCAATCCCCAGATCACCCTGGACTATAAAAAGGGCTCTGCCTTTCCACTCCTTGCCTGAGCATTGTTGTTGTCTTCCCATGTTAGTTAAGCAAATGGTCCCTTAATTTCATCCTGTTCCCAGTGTTCCCTTATCCTGCTTCCAGTATCCTGTATCCAGTAACTGTGTTTTTTCCTGAGCTTAAGTTTAGTGTTGGAGTCTTCTGCCATGTCTAGTGTCATCTGTCACGTCTTGTCTAATCTGCCATGCCAAGCATCAGCTGCCACGCCAAGCACCATCGGTGCCACGAATCATCTTTGCCAAGGCATCTGCTACACTTTGTGTCTGCCTGGATTTTCATACAGATATTCTTGTAGACTTTCCATTGACTGTTGTTTGGTCAGCTGCCACTCCGCTATAGACCCTGGAATCGCAACATATAGTACGGGTCCAAAATACAACCATGTGCATTACTCTTTAGGCCATGTTCAAATGTGGCCGATATGTTTTGTATTTTCTGTCCAAATTCCACCCCAAATTTCAGTATAATGCAAGTAACTGGGGTTTAGAAATAAATATAATGCAAAGGGGAGGCCTTGTGAACTGTATATAGTGTCACAACCAATGCTATCACCTAAGCTGTTTTCTCAAAAATTTAGGTGAAAAATGTTATGTGCAAAAGTATAGTCCTTCCCTGACCAAAAATAATATCACACATGATTGTTAAACAAAATTGGACCTCTCAATTATATACTTTGGATTGCATGTGCTACCGAAAACTGGAAAAAATACAGACATCTAAGAGATGGGACTGAGTGTACCTAATTGCCTGATGTATCATCCAGTAATGGAGGCTTAGAATCAGTGAGACCAATACATTCAGTCCATTAGTGGAGGAGAATGGTCGAGTTGATTGGTGCAGTGGATTGCCTTGAAAGAACACATGCGTAAATGGGTCCTATTAGATTGTATTCACAATTAAACCAATATAAAGTCTTTACCTGTACGCAGAGCAATATATCAGCACTATACATTAAAAGGGTATTCAAATGAGAGACATATATGCCATAAATATCTTATACAGTAAGTCGTGGTTCCACCTCTGGGTACACAGCTATCCGGAGAAAGGGGGTCCCGTGACCCCTGTACAGCTATAGATGACCGGTGGTGTAACTACCGCTGTAGCAGCCATAGCGGCTGCTACGAGGTCCGCGGCATGAGATGCCCCCATGCCCGATGCAGCGCTAGCAGCCGCTAAGGCTGCAAGAGCAGTAGCGACGCCACATTCAATAGTATCTGTGTCCTTAGGACGCAGATACTGTTGAACACTATGGCAGAGCAGGGAGGTATCTCCCTGCTCTGCCAGTTACTAGGCTACAGGCTGTTCCGCCTGCAGCCTATCAGGCTCAGGGACAGGATGACAGGATCCCGTCGGCATTGTGGAGCAGCTCCGTTCTTTGTGGGAATGGGGCCTAGGTGAGTAAAACATTTTTTGTATTTGTTTGGGGGGACTGTCTACAAGGGGGGGGCTGTATGGCATTGTCTACAATGGGGAGGTGGGGGGCACTGTATACAAGGGAGAGGTGGGGGGCACGGTCTATAAAGAGGAGGTGGGGGACTGTATGACACTATCTACAAGGGGGAGGTGGGGGGCTGTATGACACTATCTCCAAGGGGGAGGTGGGGGGCTGTGTGACACTATCTCCAAGGGGGAGGTGGGGGGCTGTATGGCACTGTCTACAAGGGGTAGGTGGGGGGCTGTATGAAATTATCTACAAGGGGGAAGTGGGGGGCTGTATGGCACTGTCTACAAGGGGGAGGTGGGGGCTGTATGGTACTATCTTCAAGGAGGAGGTAGGGGGCTGTATGGCACTATCTACAAGGAGGCGGGGGGGCACTATCTACAGGGGGCCGTGTGGCACTATCTACAGGGGGCCGTGTGGCACTATCTACAGGGGGGGCGTGACACTATCTACAGGGGGCTGTACGGCACAATGTACAGGGGGCTGTATGCCACTATCTATAGGGGGCAGTAAGGCACTATCTATAGGGGGAGCTGTATGGCACTATCTACAGGGGGCTGTATAACACCATCTACAGGGGCTGTATAGTACTATCTACGTAGAGGGCTGGATGGCACTGTCTATGGGGGGGGCTGTATGGCACTGTCTACAGGGGGCTGTATGGCAGAATCTTCAGGGGGTGCTGTATCGCACAATCTACAGGGGGGCTATATGGAACTATCTACAAGGGGGGGCTGTGCATGGCACGGTGGGGAGGGTTGGCCCAGTCAAAAGTTTGCTATGGGGCTGTTTTTCCTAGTTACACCCCTGTAGATGACGGATGCCGCAAAGATGACAATAGGAAGAGAAGAGCTGCCCACACATATGCACAGCTCTATCCAATATAAACTATGAGAGTTACAGAAATGTCTCTTATCGTAACACCGCTTTAAATGTATATGCATTTTTATCCATGTATCTTACACTTTCACGCACCCTTGTTCACAACAGTGAGGAAACGGCCTGTAGCTCTGTAGCAATTACAGTAGCAGGGACTACATGTAAACTTTACAAAGCCCTGAGCTCTGCAGTTACAGGCATAGATTCAGTAAGGCATATCTCTGCACAAGAGAGGGAAGTGAGGGCATGGGTCGGCTCATAGTGATTGGTTGCCAGAGTGAGAGACAGAGGGGTTGGCAGAAAGCTTATTAACAGATTTGGAGGCTCTTTGCTTAGCTGGCTGACAGGTATCAGGTCCATGACAACTAATATGGCCGACAGGATGTAACGTCTGCTTGTGTCAGAAACTATACAGAAGAGGCTTTTGGAGTATAAATGGCTAATTTTACAAAAGAAAGACTGCACTGGGTTCAAGAGCACAGTCAAGTTTTCATTTTTGGCTGTAGCAGGGAAACTGAAATATTTTGTCAGAGAGTGTGCCCAAATTTGTATTAATTTTTAATACGAAATTCTTTTCAGTGCCAAGATACTAATAAAACTGAAACAACATGGTGACAGCCTCAAACAGACAGCCTACACATGAACACAATATAGTAACATGAAGCAACTTCTACATTACAGTGACAGACATAGGAACACCATAACAGAGACAGCCATAGGACCAACAAAATAGTGACAGCCACAGGACCACCATAACACAAACAGCATTAGGACAGCAGAAACAGCGGCAGGACCACCACAACAGTGGCAGCCACAGGACCACCATAAAAGAGACAGGCACAGGACCACCATAACAGAGCAAGCCACAGGACCACTATAACAGACAGCTGCAGGACCACCATAACAGAGACAGCGGCAAGACCACTATAACAGTGACAGCCACAGGACCACTATAACAGAGCCAGCCACAGGACCACAATAACAGGGACAGGCACAGGACCACCATAACAGAGCCAGCCACAGGACCACCATAACAGTGACAGTCACAGGACCACCATAACAGTGATAGCCACAGGACCACCATAACAGTGACAGCCACACACTACCATAACAGTGACAGCCACAGGACCACCATAACAGTGACAGCCACAGGACCATTATAAAAGTGAGAGCCACAGAACCACCATAACAGAGACAGCCGCAGGACCCCCATAACAGTGACAGCCACGGGACCAACAAAACAGTGACAGCCACAGGACCAACATAACAGTGACAGCAGCAGGACCACCATAACAGTGACAGCCACAGGACCAACAAAACAGTGACAGCCACAGGACCATGATAATAGCCACAGCAAGAAGACCCCCAAATACAGTGCCAGCCACAGGACCCTCGTAATGCTGACTACCACAGGACCCCCATAACGGTGATAATGAAAGACTACATTAAAGGGGTGCTATTCCTGGGTGGAAGAATGTAATTACTGAAGTTGCAGTCATCTGATGTTGGCATGTGCCACTTCCAGCATGCGTGTATTGAATTTGGTAAGCGTTTGCTACCAATACGCTGGAGCACCCTTAAAAGAGTTCACATTTCACTTGTATTAACATTTCATGTATATAAGATCAGTGCCTAAATATTGTAGCAATTATTTAATACAATGTTGTTTTTGTGTTTGCAGACAGATTTGCCCGGAAAATAGCAGCCTACAGGCTACAGCCCTTTATGACTATTATTGGAATACCCCTGATATATATATATATATATATATATATATATATACACTACAGTATAGACTTTCATAATTTTTTTAAGCGTAATATATGCTGTGGATAGAATTGTTTGCAGTTTTTGCTTTTCCTTTCTTGATTTTTAATGCTGGGACTATTTTGCGGTTAGAAAAATAATAAGCAATAATAATAATGGAAGTGGAAATTCATATACTTCTGTCTACACGATTAGTATCCGCTATGGGAGTAAAATAGAACAATGTTCACATCTTTTTTTCAGGGTCAGATAAATAACAGCTAGACATGGAGGTTTTTTTGTAACAGAATCGAACAAGTACTGTACGTTAAGAAAAAAAAGCTTCATTTCAAAGAAAGAGGGAATAGAATGTGACATATGACAAATGACATTGTTACCACAAAGAGGCTCAGCGGACTCAGTGTCGATATTTTATTTGACAGGATCAAAACAAGAAATAAATGACTTAAAGATCAAAGTATGCTCACAAGAAAAGGCAAAGTACAGATGAGAAGTGGCATTGACTAGTCTGTACAATCGGCTTTCCATAATTAAACGGTCTGCTAGAGTGGCTGGAAATATAGAGAACGTTTTCAGGCACCTTAAATGGGTTCTCTGGAAATAATTTCCTTACATGCTGTCTATTAAATACAGTCTCTGAGTACTAATCGCCAGAACCGTGGCAGCAGGGGGTGAGGGTGTACCATCCGTTAGCCACATGTAAAACCTGGAATGCTGTGCCAGGGGGAAGGGTATTGTAAGGCTTTGCGCAAACTAATCTGTAAGGTCATAGCCTGCCTATGCTACGTCTTGTAGCAAAACAGGTACAAAAGACAACAAAAACAGCACCCTAGGTCAGCAGGATAGACTAGTATACCTAATGCCATATCATAGTACCAGTCATAACGTTCCCATCATTAGTAACCACATGACAGTGCCAGTCTGATTGCCCCATAACAGTGGCAACTTCAGTGCTCCATAATAGTGGCAGCCACAGTACCCCATATGTGCCAACCGTAGTGCCTACATAACAATGTCAGCCTCAGTTCTCCCATAACAATGCTAGTCTCAGTGCTCCCATTACAGAGCCAGCCTCAGTAATCCCATATTCTATCCGGCAGAAGATATGTGAGAGGGGTGTTCAGTAATGACTGCTCCTTCTGTTTCCAACTGCACAGGTTGGGCAACATAATGCAGCTCACCTCACCTCAGAGATGGTGATACCCTAAATCTACAGCATGTACAGGGTTTTTTTTTAATAACATTTTATAAAAGTATTCACTTCTAGCACCTCTGAAGTAGCTACATAAAGTATTTGCAGTGTTTGTTTCTGTACTTGCAGGTGACTTTTAGTGTATTCTACACAAGTGTGATATCAGGTTGCTTAGCAACCACTTCTTTTGATGTTGCGTGACCACCACTTGAGTACATGTAGCTGCTGCATATGTGCAGTAGTGATGGGAAGGTCAAGCTGCTGCACTGCCACCCACTTAGGATACAGAAATGTTGGTAGTGCACATTAAGAACATGTCACCAGCATTTCTGCACACAAGATTTTTGCTGGCAAGAAAAATGCCTGTGGCCTGCGAAGGATATAGGAATAGATGATTAATAGCACAAAGTACAGGAATTTTTACCTGTCATAAATATAATTCTCTGGAAGATTCAGTGCCACATTCATGAGCACTTAAACTGAAAGAAAGGACACTGGTAGGGGAAAATGTAAAAAATGGAGTAGTATATCTGCGGATTGCAATGAATAGATAATGGATAATAAAGTGACAGGAGGAAGACATAAACTAGCTCTGAGCGTTTCCCAATTCTTCAGCAAAATAAAAAAAAATAAAAAAAAATGTAAATGGATAAAAACAGATTATTGCAAAATACTGTGCAGACAGCAAACACTGCCGATCTCACTCTGCCAAGTATTAAAGAATGGGGGGGAAAAATGACAAAAAGCCTTTTTAATGAAGTGAACGCTACACTGTAACATATAGTGTGCACATGGCAGGTAGAAAGTCATCAGGTTTCTATTCAGATCAACATAATGAAGGAGTTTCAATTTTTGAAAGTACACACAAAACTAATAGTGACCAGAATCTTTATGTATAATCTGAATTTAAAGCTGCCCAGAGACATTGAAATTTTGTTGGCATGGTCAACATCGACAATTGAATATCTGTAGGACTGAGTCTATGTCTATGGGTGATGGTACATGTCGCCATCCTTGTAACAGGATAGACTGGGGCTTGTTGATCCACCTACTGATCCCTTGAGGAACAAAAGGAACCTGTGGTCCTTTGGCTGAGTTCCCCTTCCCTTATTTGCTAATGTGGAGGTTCCATTGGAGAGGGAGTCTTGTCCACGTTCACACTACTCATGGAGAAAAAGTATGGGTAACCTGATTTGGGTGCCTATCCTTCATGGAGCCCATAGAAGCTATCTTATCTGCCTCTAAGATATAAACACCCTTCATCCCAACCATATGTCTGCTTGTGGGGGATAATGTAGATTAGACAAGTTGAATTTTTCCTGTCTGATCCTTTTTTTCCCCCTACAAGATAAGCAGCTCCTAAACTGTTTAGCAGCCGCTCTTCTTCCACTTTTCGCTCTTTATAATAATGATAATGTCGAAATAAATTATTTTAATTGTCAGTTGAAAAAAGTTCACCCCTCAAATATTTTATGTCAATGGTCAATTTTGGATATGCAAGTAGCTGTATGACCATTTTTTTGGGAAGCAGATTTAAAACTTAACGGTAGACCTCAGATGAAGGGAAGGATGACAAAAGAGGCTCTAAATCAGTCAGAAGAATTCAAAATCAATGAGAAGATGAGAACCCAGAGCTGCAAAGGAAGTCAACCAAGATATGGGCAGACAAAATCGACTGACACTGTGACATGTGAGTTGGGCTTGAAGAAATGAAGAACTAAGGCTCTGTTCACACTTGCAGTTAAAGGGGTTGTCCACTTTGGACAATCCCGACATGTTGGAAGGTTCCTTGGCATTAAGTTGATCAGTGTCCCCCTGCTAGGACCCCCAGTGATCAGCTGTAATCTGTAGGGCAACCTGGCAGTAAGCGTTCCATTTTCCTGCAGCGCCACCCCAAGGGAAACTAAGCATTACACAGTTCTTATTCAAATCAATGTGTTGTCTGTGTAATGCAGGACAGGACAAGTCCTCCAGCATGAGAGATGCTCTTTGTAACCACTCCCCTCTCTTGCTCAAAGATGAGTTCCCGAAAAGATCATCCCACCTCTAATAACTCAAAAATCACTACTAGGTTCTATGAAAATGGGTTTTCTAAACTGGTTAAAGCTTCCACTCATACCAGAGTCACCTCAGCTATAATGTACTGTACATGTTTTCAAATGGATCTCAACAAATCCTGAGGGACCCATTTGACCTACAATGGTGTTTGTCAGGATTCCATCGGGGCTCCAGTATGAGAGCAAGAATAGCGCTGCGGACTACGCTATGCTTGCTGCCAAGAATAAAGTCATACATGATAAAAATGAAGACAACAGTGGACTAGACAAATAATATTTAGACAAGGGATAAACTGCCAAGCTTGCGATAAGGACACAGAGAGCAACTGATGCTGGACAAGGACATCATCAGATAAATAAGTCAGGATAAAAACAAATGCCAAAATGAGACGGAAGCAAAGGAACACAGGCGGAGGATACAGGGCAGGTCAGTGAGGACAAGAACAATAAACAAGCATGTGATAATTTGGCACAACTGAATGCTGAAACTCAGGGTGAAAATCAAAAAGATCCAGATGGTTATGGAGTGAGAAAAATATCCCATATGGCCAGAATAGGCATGTTGGTTCAGTGTGGATCTGACTGCTGGGACCTCCACCTATTACTAGAATGGTTGACCCCCGACACCCATCCCTCTGCACCAGGATGGCTGTGGCGGAGAGGAGTTATATGAATCGGTGGCCAAGCATGCGTGCTACTCGTCCATACAACGCCAACTCTCTGATCTTCCACCTGGATAGGTGATATATTTTAATGGTGGGAATACCCCTTTAAATTCATTTGACTCCCACAACATCTCCTAGAAGATCATTTAAAGTGATTTTCCCTCAAAGAGTAAGTCAGTAGAGGTACTAGTCTGGCACTCTGCAAAACTCAGTTTGTCTATGTATTCCATAGTCATCAGTTCACTTGCCGCATGATTGCAGCTAGTTGCCAGGGTGGCTTCATTTCGAGAAATGGTTGTGCAGTTGGGACAACTGCTTTGGAGGAGTACTCCAATTAAATATATTTTTAGCTCATACCTAGGCCATCTGTCTCCATGTCAGATCATCTGTAAAAAAAATAAAAAAATAACATTGCAACAAATCTCTAGAAGAATCAGTGAATGGGACAAAGTCTCATCAGTCTGGCTAAAGGGATCCTGTCACGTTTACAGAGATATATTTTATTATATTAGCACAGTAGCTTAGTTGGCAGTGGATGATTTTTTATAGTTACCTGTACTTGACATAAGCCAAAAACAAAAAAGTAACATAAAGAAAAGTTCTGTCAATAAATAACATCTTTTCCCTAATATATCCCTGATATCACTAATATAAAGATATAATAAAATGTAAAGTTGATTGGAGATAATAACGTCGAGATACTATAATAAATGACAACCGCATCCTTGAGGATTAGACTAGTACATTAAATGTTATTATAACTGACAATGATGAAGGCTGTAGCCAACCACAGATGCCATGCAGGAAAGACACTAAAATGTGTTCCCTGCTGTGTCACCTATGAAAAGGAAGAGGAGAGACAATGAAATGTAAGATTCATAAAAATGCTAACAGTACAATCCGGCATTCACTGGGAGAACAATACTGTATTCTGATGGCCGAGGACAATGGATAGGATTTATCTAACACACTGCACCTCTTCCTATATGACTACATACATATCTTAGATTCCTTTAAATATCGTTTCACAATCACCAGTAAGTGCCGAAGGGTATATAACTAGGGTATTAAACAGGATATGTATTTTATTTCAGAGCCCTGTTCTCCAGAGCATTGGATGTTGCCAATGGCTTCAGTCAATAGAAAGGGTCCTGAGGGAAGGGCCAGTCTAAATTGACTCAATATGTGCTGAGAGTATTGAAGAAGGATGTCATGTACAGCAGAAGGGAGTGATGAGCAAATTATTGCTACACTTCTCCACCCTTCCAACATCAGCAGAATCTCCAAACACTTCTCAACATATCCTATTGAATAAAATTTGTCATTTCCTGGACCAACAAAACCCAAGAGGTAAAAATGTTAAAGGGGATGTATGGGCATCTCCATGGGACCCTCATGTGTGAGACCGAACGAAAGAGAGCCGCTCTGGCGGACCTGGCCCGTCCATGTGTTACATGGTCGGTCACTTATTTCAATGGCCACTAGCAATACGACTAATTTCTGGCACAGCTTCCTTGGTGATAAGAGGCGTTTATCAGGCCAGCTCATATATATATATATATATATATATATATATATATATATATATATATATACATACAGTACTGTGCAAAAGTTTTAGGCAGTTGTGGAAAAAAGTAAGTATGCTTTCAAATATAGAAGTGTTAATAGTTTTTTTTATGAATTAACAAAATGCAAAGTGAATGAACAGAAGAGAAATCTAAATTAAATCAATATTTGGCGTGACCACCCTTTGCCTTCAAAACAGCATAAATTCTTCTACGTACACTTGCACACAGTTTTTGAAGGAACTCGGCACGGAGGCTGTTCCAGACATTTTCGAGAAATAACCACAGATCTTCTGTAGATGTACGTGCAACGTCCGCTGTCGCAGACCGCAAACTCCTATCTTCCTGCAGACGTTGTCCTCCCCGGAGATGCCAGCACATGCGTCCTTCCTGTCCTAGGATGCGCGCTCGAGCTCATTCCCGGCCTCAATGAGCCAGAGCACACACGTTTCAGTTTTGAGCTGATTGCTCCCAGATCACCCTGGACTATAAGACGGGCCCTGCCCCTTCCTGCATTGCTTGAGAGTTGTTTGTACCTACCCGTGTCTGTCTCTGCAAATGGTCCCTTGAGTGTTTTCTAGTTCCAGTGTTCCCGTTCCTGCTACCTGTACGCTGCATCCCGTGCTATCTTTTTCCAGTGCCGTGTAGAGTTGGAGTCGAAGTTGTGCTGTATACAACGCCTGTCTTGTAACATCACGCCTGGTGTCTGCCTGCTGCCAGGGTCCCATCCGAGCCTATCCTGCTACTGTCTGAAGTTACCACAGGTACACCTATACGAACTATAGACATTGACTTGTATCCTGTTGGCCAGCTGCCATACCGTCAAGGCGGTACGGCCCAGTGGGTCCACAACACCCACAGATCGTGACAGTACGCTTCCTCAAATCCTTCTGTCTACTCATGTAATCGCAAACAGACTCGATGATTTGAGATCAGGGCTCTGTGGGGCCATATAATCACTTCCAGGGCATGTTCTTTATGCTGAAGATAGTTCTTAATGACAATGGCTTTATTTTTTGGGTCGTTGTTCTGTTCAGAAAAAATTTGGTGCCAATCAGTCACCTCCCTGATGGTATTGCATGATGGATAATTTTCTGCCTGTATTTCTCAGCATTAGGGCTCATTCAGACGAGCGTGGTTCTCGTCTGTGTGCTGTGCGTTGAAACAACGCACAGCACTCGGACCCATTGATTTCACACATGCATTTTTTTTACGCAGTGTATGTCCATTGCGTGAAACTCACAGCATGTCCTATATTGGTGTGTTTTTATGCACCTAGTCGCCCTTTGATGTCAATGGGTGCGTGAAAACCAGAGTCAGCATACAGATGCACATCAATTACATTGAAAAAAAAGTGCTTGCGAGTGCGTGAAAAACACATGCCACTCGCAAAGCACACTAATGCATAACACAACGCACACGGACAGATGTAATGCGCGATTTTTACGTGCGTAAATCTGTAACGCTCATGTGTATGTAGCCTTAGCCTAGATTCACACAAACGTGTCCGTTTTGCGCGTATAAAAAATGCAGCGTTTTTCTTGCATTGCAGTTCCGCGTGGCATCCGTGTATGGTGCGCGTCTGTCATCCATATGTCATGTGTTTTTTACGTCAGCAAAAAAAACAAAAACTGAAGGAGGTGTTTTTTTCCCCTCATCATTTCTATAGCAACTGGTGCATGAAAAACACGGACAGCACACAGATGTTTTTTTCACGCACCCATTGACTTTAATGGTCTGCGTAGTGCGCAAAACATACCAACATATGACATGCAGTGAGTTTCACGCAACGGACACATGCTGCGTGTAAAACATGAATGTCAGAATAGCCCCATTGAATTTCATAGGTCCGTCTGGTGTCCATGAAAAAGACAGTACACGGACGTGAAATACGCTCGTCTGAATCAGGCCTTAAGAACACCATTAATCCTGACCAAATCCCTAACTCCATTTGCTGAAATGCAGCCTCCAACTTGCAAGGAACCTCCACCATGTATCACTGTTGCCTGCAGACACTATTATTGTACTGCTCTTCAGTCCTTCGGCGAACCAACTTCCTACTGTTATAGCCAAATATTTCACATTTTGACTGATCAGTCCAGAACACCTGCTGCCATATTTCTGCACCCCAGTTCCTATATTTTCATGCATAGTTGAGTCTTTTGGCCTTGTTTCCTCGTTGCAGGTATGGCTTTGTGGCCACAATTCTTCCATGAAGACAACTTCTGGCAAAACTTCTCCGAAAAGTAGATGGGTGTACCTGGGTCCCACTGGCTTCTGCCAGTTTTGAACTAATGGCATTGCTGGAAATCTTCCAGTTTCGAAGGGAATTAAGCATGATGTGTCTTTGATCTGCTGCAGTAAGTTTCCTTGGCCGACCATTGTGTCTACGGTCCCTAATGTACCTCATTTCTTTGTGGTTCTTCTAAAGAGCTTGAACAACACATCTTGAAACCCCAGTCTGCTTTGAAATCTTTGCCTGGGAGAGTCCTTGCGGATCCAGTATAACTAACTTGTGTCTTGTTGCTGTGCACAGTCTTGCCATGTTGGACCTGTGACATGAAACTGTCTTCCTCAACCTCAACTTTGTAGCAGAGTTTGGCTGTTCCTCACCCAGTTTTAAGCCTTTTACACAAATGTTTCTGTTACAGTTAATGACTGCTTCAACCTACATATGAAAATGATGATCACATGTTTGGTATAATTTGTTAATCATACACTTGACTATAATTGTAAAGGATCTGCCAGGCACAGCTTCTGTGTCAACGCCCATAGGTAATCAGTCTGCACCTGCTTCTATGTCTGTGAGACTGACTCCATCTTCCACCACTCAGGATGGCAGGTTTGTGATTATGTAATGATGGGGGTAGGGAAACAGACAAGTGAGCCCTAATCTACACGCCACTCAGTCCCTGCCTACTTGCAACGACCCGCCCTAGGCGACGGGGTACAACTGGGCGACAGTCCCTACGCTCAATAAGTGCAAGACAGACAAACAGACAAGGGTACACAGAAGCTAAGGGAAATGGGGCAGTTACCCACGGCAACACCGTGAGCAACAAGAGTGGTGAGCGAGCCGAGTAAAACCAGGAGTGTACGAGGTACCAAACGCAGAGCAGGAGAGTAGTGAACAAGCCGAGTCAAACCAGGAGTGTACGAGGTACCAAACGCAGAGCAGGAGAGTAGTCAGTAAGCAAGGGTCAGTATGAAGCAGGGACAAATAGTTCAAGAAGCTGCAGCAGGGCCAGGAAACCAAACGAGAAGAATCACAAGCAAGGAGGAACAGGAAAGGCAGGTATAAATAGACAGAGGGCGGGAGCTAGCTCCGTCTGGCCAGGCTGTGATAGGCTCTCCCACGCCTAAGCCTGCCATCCTGAGTGGTGGAAGATGGAGTCAGTCTCACAGACATAGAAGCAGGTGCAGACTGATTACCTATGGGTGTTGACACAGAAGCTGTGCCTGGCAGATCCTTTACAATAATGCCACAAAATCTATGACTGTGCAAGTGTGTACCTAAAAGAATTGATGCTGATTTGAAAGCAAAGGGTGGTCACACCAAATATTGATTTGATTTAGATTTCTCCTCAGTTCATTCACTTTGCATTTTGTTAATTGATAAAAAAAACTATTAACACATAGCCTTTAAACAAAGGCATCAAAAACGGCATTAAAACTTCCCTGGCCTTACAGAATGTAATACATAAGATTAGATTAAAAAGGAATATGTTATTAAGGTCACTATGGCATGTACATTGTTTCAATTTATAAATAAATGAAAAAAGTTTTCTCTATGTATGTGCTGTATAATGTACAGTATCTATCTATCTATCTATCTATCTATCTATCTATCTATCTATCTATCTATCTATCTATCTATCTATCTAATATCTATCTATCTGTGTTCTTTTGGTATCCTCAACAGCCCTACTTCTGCTTAACAATCAGTCTTGAAAGGCCATAAAGAACGTCAACTACAAATGTGAGATACAGGAAAGATGGTCACTTCTGAGAAGCGCTCTGAATTAAGAGATAGATCGAGCAATATAGATATATTACACCTGACTTACTCCAACCGTATGACCTTGGCAAAATAACCTTATAGAGCCCTACTGTAGCTGACTATTGTCCATGTGCTTTTGCATTTCAAGAGCTGGTCATATACAGTACAGGTTCACCCCACAAATGCAAAGCATATATTAAGTTTGTAAATACACTATGCACATTTAAATAAAACAGATTTTCCTGCAGGTGGATAGGTGTATAAGTCCTATATATGTGATGATTGCCATGGGCACAAGCAAGGGCATACATACCATAGAGGCAGACCATGGAGCTTCTTGGTGGTCAGTGTCTGTACAGGACTCCCCTCTTTAGAAGAACTTCACTGTTAGCAAACAAAGGGATGGGAAATTGTCCCAAGAGCAATGGAAATGTGCGGGGGGGGGGGGGGGGGTGGAATGTGGACCAGACACGAGTACTTTCTATCCTAGGTGGCAAATCTAGGCACTTTAAAGAGACTCTGTCACCAGATTTTGCAACCCCTATCTGCTATTGCAGCAGATAGGCGCTGCAATGTAGATTACAGTAACGTTTTTATTTTTAAAAAACGAGCATTTTTGGCCAAGTTATGACCATTTTTGTAGTTATGCAAATGAGGCTTGCAAAAGTCCAAGTGGGTGTGTTTAAAAGTAAAAGTCCAAGTGGGCGTGTATTAGGTGCGTACATCGGGGCGTTTTTAATACTTTTACTAAGTCGATCTTACCTGCAAACGCTGATGCTGCTGCAGAATCAACTGTAGCCTCTGCTGCCGATGTGGCCGTCACGATGCAGGACCTGTGAGTGACGTCACAGATCTGCACTGTCACAAGCTGGGCGTTCTGAAGAGAAGAGGATGTTACTTCTCTTCACAGCGCCCAGCTAGTAAAAGTATTAAAAACGCCCCGATGTACGCACCTAATACACGCCCACTTGGACTTTTACTTTTAAACACACCCACTTGGACTTTTGCAAGCCTCATTTGCATAAATACGAAAATGGTCATAACTTGGCCAAAAATGCTCGTTTTTTAAAAATAAAAACGTTACTGTAATCTACATTGCAGCGCCGATCTGCTGCAATAGCAGATAGGGGTTGCAAAATCTGGTGACAGAGCCTCTTTAATGAAAGGCCCATTTTGACCTCTGTTCTATGATGCCACTGGGCACAGGTTATTGTCATCTATGCCCTTATTATTATATTGACTGATCTCTATTACATACAGTATGTTCTTCCAGAGTTCATCAACTGCTTCCTAAAGCTGGCCATAGATCTACCAAAACAAGAGAAACAAAGGATCTAACCTGTTGGCTCCTAGAAACCGCTAAGGCTATGTTCACACAACCTATTTTCAGCCGTGTTTCGGGCCGTAAACTCCCTGAAAAACAGCTAATAATGCGGGGGATGAACGCCTCCAAACATCTGTCCATTGATTTCAATGGGAAAAACGGCATTCCGTTCCCACGGGGCGTTTTTTACGCGGCCGTTTTTAAAAACGCCTGCGTAAAAAAAGCCTCGTAAAAAGAAGTGTGCGCCACTTCTTCAGCCCTTTTTGGAGCTGTTTTTCATTGACTCAATAGAAAAACAGCCGTAAAAAAGGCGCAAAAAACGCAAGTTGCTTAAAAAACGCCTTGAAAACAGCTCCGTATTTTCAGCTGTTTTCTGTTAAGTGTGTGAACATACCCTTACAGGAAACTTTGAGGGTATGCTTACACACTGTGTTTTCAGGCGTATTTCTGGGAGTAAACGCCTCAAAATACGCCTGAAAGAACGGTAGCTGAACGCCTACAAACATCTGTCCATTGAAGTCAATGGGAAAAATGGCATTATGTTCAGACGGGGCGTTTTTTTTTCACCGCTGTTGTAAAAAAAACACCCCGACAGGGTATGTTGACACGGCTTATTCAGAAGCAGAACGCCTCCAAACATCTGCCCATTGATTTCAATGGGAAAAACGGTGTTCTGTTCCGACAGGGCGTTTTTCTATGTGCCCGTTTTTAAAAACGGCTGCCTAAAAAAACGCCCGCAAAAAAGAAGTGCATGTCACTTCTTGAGCCGTTTTTGGAGCCGTTTTTGATTGACTCTAGAAAAATAGCTCCAAAAATGGGCGTAAAAAACGCTGCGAAATTGAGCTGTTTTTGGAGCAGTTTTCATTGTGTCAATAGAAAAACAGCTCTCTGAAAACAGCTCTGTAATTTTTAGCCATTTTTGACTCAGTGTGTGAACATAGCCTGAGCGATAGTCTGCCAGGATCCATAGACATTAACTTGTTGGCTTGTTGCAGGCGAAAACATTGGGACCTGCTGTCTAAAATCTAATGTTTTTGGCCAGCTCAAAGGGATATTGCTATGACTGACATTGCCAAGGTATTTATTGGTGACCATTCTGAGAATATCATAGAACCTGAGATCATCCAGTGTAATAATTAGGCTATGTTCACACGGCAAATCAGAAACGGACGTAAAATATGGAGCTGTTTTCAAGCAAAAACAGCCTCTGATTTTCAGCCGTTTTTTAAACAACCTGTGTTTTTTACGGCCGTTTTTGGAGCTGTTTTTCTAGTGAGACAATGAAAAACGGCTCCAGAAACGGCTCAAGAAGTGACATGCACTTCTTTTTTAGAGGGCGCTTTTTTCCGCTACGTTTTTAAAAGTGGTCATGTAAAAACCGCCCACGTGGGAATGGAATGCCGTTTTCCCATTGAAATCAATGGGCAGATGTTTGGGGCGTTCAGCCTCCGTATTTCAGAAGTTTTTCGGGGCGTTTACGGCCCGATAAACGGCTGAAAATAAGCTGTGTGAACATACCCTCAGGTTCCTAGATACGAACAAAAGGTGATGGACATAGGCCGAATGTTATTAGTGGTGGAGTGAAATATTTTATGGTAAACGCTAGACAAAACTGTGGTCCTTTCTTATGTTTTTATATTACTACTTGATACAAGTATACAGACTTGGACTGGCCCACCAGAGAACCAGAGGATCCTCCGGTGGCCCCAGGCTCTAACAAAACTGAGCAGTTCACTGTTTGCCTATTGGCTGTTGGAGAGCACGGGGGCACATAGAGTTCTGCACAGGACCCTCGCTGTGTCTGGCTTAGATACAAGACTATCTTAATCTGCTCCTCTTTGAAAATGTTATGCTGAACACGGTGTTCGGATTGTCGACATGCAAATTCCAATTTATTTATTTTTTAACCAAACCAGTTAACTCCAATATGAAATTTAAGCCTAATTGATGGCTTAATGAAGGTAATAAAGAGACACTATAACGTTATGGCACTCTGCCTCCTGGCTTGGCGTGCTGTCAGGTAGCACTCCAGAAGCAGTCTGTGCCAGCAGGTCCTGTGCCAATAAAATGACAGTGCAAGATCCTTTGATACCCGTATCATAGTGTCATACTTTTGCCCTATTTGGCAGTACAAGGGGCTCTCAAGCCCAGTCTGATCGGTATTTATTACTTCTAGTGCTTGTGTTTTAATGTGTATATATAGACGCATAGGGACAAGCCTAAAATAATACAAGAGGAAAGAAATTAAATGATGACATGTCTTGAATCAATAGCAACATACAGACTGATTTATAAGCTGAATAGTTCATGAATACAACGCAGCGGACATAAAGAAGTCTCTTGTCTTAGACATAACTCCTACTGTCTTTATACTTGGATCCACTCTAATGTTGAGTAAACATGTGACCACAAACTTCCCCTGAAGGAGAACTCAAGACAGCAAAGTGCTATGTGTGTCCGTGAGGGATTAGTAGGAGACAGACGCACATTTTGACTCAAGAGGAATGGCATCATAAAGGACAGTTGATTGGACTAAGAAGAATGTAGGCAACAGTACCGGATTGAGAATAGTCCTTATGTATAAGAGACGGCCATAGGGAAGCTAATGTGCCATAGGAACGGCTTACCTTGCCGTTCCTAGAAGTCCCATAGGAATGGAGCGCTAGTGAGCATGCTGGGCCACTTATATGTGGCTGCCGCAGACAGCGCTCGGCAGCACCACAGAAATGAAGGGAGCGGTGGTCGAGCTTGCGAACTACCGTTCTGTTCCTATGGGGGCTCCAAGGAAGGGAAAGGTAAGCCCGTTCTCGTGATAGGTGATAAATAATGATTATTGGAATACCCCTTTAAAGGTACAGGTCCCAAATGCAAAATCTGTACCACCAACTATGACATGTTAGAGACGGCTCTGGTGTTCTCTTATGTGGCAGAGGGGCAATTGGGATCCCTCAGGCACCAAGACCCAGTTGCAACCGCAACTTCCACATCACCTATAATAACGCCCCTGGCTAAGATGTTTGTTACTATCTCATTTGCTTTCCCTTTATTTTAAAGATCGGTGTTGTCCGTGTAAATGAGATAAAATTGGTCATTTTGCAATAGTTCCCCATATGTGACTACACTACAAGTAATTCAAAAAGCTAAAATTACTCACACTTTGTCATGTGCTCAGGGAGTAGAGGGGAGAACATGTGCTGGGGCACCACACGTCATTACACTGTCTTTGCATATTCAGCTCTAATCTGCACTCGGTTAGTGATTTTGAAATAAGATTTTGTCTTCTGCTCGCATCTGGAACGACTGACTGTGATTCATCTTTGCTGCTACTAATGCTGATTGGACAAAAATAAAAAGTCTTATTCATTTTACTGTTAAATTCAGGAAACTGCTTCTGAACGAGGGATTAAAGGAGATAAAATGTATCAGTTCTAACTTCTTATATAACGTTATTAACAAAACTTTTGAAAAGTTTACTAGATTCCAGACCCTCATTTATATCTATAAAGAGCATCTCCCGTTCTGGAGGACCCAACATATTTGTGCACAGTCTATGGGTTTCAATGGGCACGATGCAATACTTAATTTCTCCTGTGGTGGTGCTCCTGGGGAATTGAACACTTGTTGCCAGACTTCCTTAAAATTAGAGCTGATCACTGGGACCCGGTGATCAGTTCATTGCCGAGGAACCGTTCGAACAAAAAAGGATTGTCAAAAGCAGATATCCCCTTTAAACGGGTACTGGAGTTCCAAACATTGATAGCATATCACTAGGATATGCCAACAGTGTGTGATTGGTGGGGGTCCTGGTGATTGGATCATAAGAAGAAAGGGGCCACAGCTCTCAGTGGGGTGCTACGGTCGCTTTAAGATTTACCAGATGGAGTTGCTCTCATCTGGTATTATTTGTTGGGTATAACAGCTGAGTCCCATTTAAGTCAGCGGGACTGAGCTACAATAGCAGACACAGTACAGGGTCCAAGCAGTCACACATTGATGGCATATCTTAGCTATATACTATCCATTTCTTGTATAAGCTATTGGCATTATGAGCGATTCCCTAATATACAGTATTGTAGCACAACAGGATCAATCTGAATCCAAACAAGAAGAGCCACAAGGAAATCTACCGTGTATGGTTGACGTTAGATCCAGTCAGCTAACTTTAGATTGGTGTAATCCATATTCTGCCTATGGGAAGCAAGCTATAGAGGAGACTGTTGTAAACCTATATAGCTGGTGGATAGAACGCTGGAACCATTCACTCTAAGGGTATGATCACACGCAAACGTAAAATACGTCTGAAATTACGGAGCTGTTTTCAGGCGAAAACAGCACCTGAATTTGAGACGTTTCTGCAAGTGCAGGTGTTTTTTGTGGATTCCATTACGGACGTAATTGGAGCTGTTTTTCAATGGAGTCAATGAAAAACGGCTCCAATTACGTCCCAAGAAGTGACATGCACTTCTTTGAGGCGGCCGTCTTTTTACGCGCCGTCTTTTGACAGCGGCGCGTAAAAAAAAGCCAGTCTGCACAGAACACCGTAAGACCCATTGAATTCAATGGGCAGATGTTTGCCGACGGTTTAGAACCGTTTTTTCGGCTGTAATTCCAGGCGAAAAATGCCTGAATTACGTCCGTAAATAGGGCGTGTGAACATACCCTAAGGCTGGATTCACACGAGAATGTTACGTCCGTAAAGGACGGATCGTATTTCGGCCGCAAGTCCCGGAATGAACACAGTGCAGGGAGCCGGGCTCCTAGCATCATAGTTATGTACGACGCTAGGAGTCCCTGCCTCGCTGCCGGACAACTGTCCTGTACTGTAATCATGTTTTCAGTACGGGACAGTAGTTCCATGGAGAGGCAGGGACTCCTAGCGTCGTACATAACTATGATGCTAGGAGCCCGGCTCCCTGCACTGTGTTCGGTCCGGGACTTGCGGCCGAAATACGTTTCGTCCTTTACGGACGTAACATGCTCGTGTGAACCCAGCCGAAGTTATTAACAATACATTAGGTAAGTGCTCATCGTGCAATAACATTTAACCTAAATCCTCAGAACCATAGAAGTATTGAGATAACGTTGCCAATTGGCTGAGTATGAGATAGATAGTGACATCACTGACATAATGATATCACTGTGGCAGCACGCGATTGGATGTCTAACTGTACATGGGATTAAGTCGCCCAGTAAACGGAAATTAAGATAGGTGAATTGTTAGAGGGTATTTGCATATTTAGCTATTTTTAATAAAGTGATTCAGAAGTTCCTCTTTAGCTTAAGTTTTCAATTATATAAAAGTAGCAGAGTTGGATTTGTCATTCAACTATTTAAAGTTGCCAAATTTGAGTATAATCTGTAAGATTAACAGGATAAGATTACACATGAAGCTTACCCTATATAATATATAACGATATCGCCATGCACTGTGCCAAATTAATTTTATCCTTGCTCTATCTGACAACCTCAGCTCTGCTGCACCTGCATACAAAAATCACTACTCTACTCTAGATACATTTATTTCTGCTAGTCCTGTCAACTGTTTAATAGAAGCATATGATCTGCAGACATAACATCTCTACTGTACAAATCAGAGTATTCGGAGCAGCTCTCTTACTGATTTGTTTTAGGTTTATCTTCACAGTCAGAAAACAGCACTTAAATAAAATCCTGCTGTAACCAACTCCCTGGTGGCGTCTGAAGCATCAGAAATGTGGATTTAATTCTATTTCCATTGAAGATAGCTTTGTTAAACGCGTAATTCACCAAAAACAACAGTTTCGTTTATTTTTGATAGAGGAGTATACTGAGCCCCCGGGGATTTTATCATTTAGATTGTGTCCCATAAACCTCTAAGCTCACCAGTAGTCTATCACAGCATGGCCAGAAGTAACCTTCTCTAAATACATGGCTGACTGTAGGCGTACATCTACACGTTCCTGAGATAGTGACGCTTCTATCACCCACTACTTTTATAGCACTGGCACATTCACAGCATTGTGCAGAGAATACGCTCACTATCTAACTAACTAGTTTCCCCATCTTAAAGGGGTTGTCTGGTTTGGACAACCCCTGTGCAATTGAAAGGGTCTCCCAATAGTAAACCAGTCAGAGGTGGTCGCGAGCAACTGGCTAGTGTTCAATTATGGCATCGATGATACGGGAGAAATAAAGTATACAGAACTCAATGAAGTTAATGAGTTGTCCATGCATTGTATGTATGAGCTATGTTCTCCCAAGGGATAGCTACTTTTTGTAGGACTCTCCGCAGATAGAAGAAGACCCCCTCTATTATATACATATGTCCTAATAAGGCATATGGAAAGGGGGTGTCTAAATCAGACAACCGCTTTAAACAAGTTCACACACTCATTGGAAACCAACTAACCCATCCAAATGTTTTTGGAGAGTAGGAGAAAATCAAAGTACCAAGAGGAAATATACACAAACACAAGGACAACATTGGCTCCATGCAGCTATTATGCTGGTTTTATATGAAATTCACGACTAGAGATGAGCGAACTGATTCGGCACAAATCAAATTTGGTCAGATTTTCCAAAAGTTTTGGATTCGCCAAATTCCAAAACTTTTTAAGTTCGTGGCGAAAGAAGAGGTGATTAAAACAAACATTACCATACTCACCACCTCCTCTGGTCTTCAGTAGCCACACGCCCCTGCCGGATTCCCAAAATGACGTTGTTTTGTCACACGGGAAAAAACGACGTAATCTCAGAAGGTAGGCAGGTGAGATGATGTTGTTTGGTACCATGTGACTGCTGCATCCAATCACAGGCTGCAGGGATAACATGGAAAAAAACAACATCACTCCTATATATCACCTAAATACTACTATTATATCCCAACATGCTTGGGGATAGGAAAGTGGTGCCGCCCCTAAAACAAATAGAAGTGCTATCTGCATTGGGAATTGAGATGTACTATGGATTCTTGATATCGGTATGACTTTTAGTGGATGATGTGGTATCCTGTAATTATGATTAAACGGCCGGTGAATTTAATTGATTTTTCTCTCTGCAAGACTTTATTTTATTCTTATTTCATTTTAAAGAATAGTACAAAGTACATAACTGCCTACAAATGTGTTAGATTATACTTTTTGGTCACACATTCTAATCTTGTTGTAGCTTCTATTCAGGCCAAGAGCTGTATACAGCTTTATATAAATAGGCCCCCTAGTGGTGGCAACAGGCAGCCAAAATTTTTACAAATATGTATATGGAGAAACAGAGGATTGGTACTCTGTACTAAAGAAACAAAGCAACGCCTTAGCAGGTACTGTGGGAAAGCATTACATTTAGGGCATGGCCAGACGTGGCGTATTTCTGCAGACACTGTCCGCATCAATGCCGCACATAATCTGCGTTGCAGATTCTGTTGCTGCACTGCCTAAAATGTGCAGTAAATTTATGCGGATTAGTCCTTGCGGATTCAGGTGAAGAGTACTTCCTGCTGTCTTTTAAAACATTTCATCTCACTCTGGCTATAGACCTGGAAACACATAGGTCCAGTCAGAATGAAGAAATATCCTGTTTGTAAAACCAATACGCAACGCAACACACATAACATCTGCGGATTTCATTGCGGAATTTTGAAACTCCATTGACGTCAATTGAGAAATTCCGCAATAAGTCAGCAACAAGTCCGCTACACGTCCCCAACAGCCAGTGTATGCTGCGGAAACCAAATTCCGCACTGCAACCTATGGTCCGCAGCTGAGTTTTTCGCCATGTGTGCACGAACCTAACTAAAAAGTTGTGGAAACCAATGGAGAAAATGTCCGCAGCGAAATTCCAGAGCAATTGTGCCACGTCTGGCCATGCCCTTAGGCCTCCTGCACATGGCAGAGTGGTATGCAGGAGGCTGTAAGGTAGCGCACCGTACTCCAGAGCTGTAGACACTCAGCATGCTGCTCTATGGTGCTTTGTACAACATCATGTATTAGCGGTTTATTCTCCTGCTACTATGGGAGGATATCCAAATTTATATAGAATCCAAAAGAAAAAAACGAAGCAAGCATGCCTCTAATTGAAATCGGACGTGTGAAACACAGAGGTTGTAAAGAATCCTCATAAGGCAATGTGAAATTTCTTATGATGCTGGTTTCTTGAAAAACAAAAAATGGAAAGTGGAATAGACAAGGTCTGAAATCCTGTCTACATGATTTCTTTAAATACGGTTTATGACTTGCAAAATAATAAGTTACATTTTAAGGCAGAATTTTTTTTCGGATGCTCTTTGAAGCTTGACGAATAGAAGAGAACATGCTCCGGATGCCAGTTGGGTTCAATGCACTTGATGATTTCCTGGTTTCCATAAAACACTGAACATGTAGATCATTTGTAAACTGTTTTTAAAAATATGTCTTCTATCTAGGCCTAAGCAAATCTAATGGTAAAAGCTCATTTCTACTTTATTTAACATTGATGGGGTAAGACAACCAGAAGTAAGGGATGTCAAAGCAATTAAAGAGTTGGGGAATGTATAAATATGGCAGACAAAGAGCAACAGACATGTTCCAACTTTTTGAAATACATGAAGACAACCCCTTTTTGAATGGAAGCCGCATCAATCTTAACCCCCAGCGATCAGTGGTTATTGACAGCCACTTCTGGCCAGACCGTTCCCCTGTAGCGACCACTACAGGGGAGCTGTTGCATTACATGTGGTTATTCAAGTGAATTGTTTATCTCTCCTCAGTCTTCTTGCCTTACGACATTGCACTTTATATTGCAGTCATGTGCTGGAAACAAGTAACGGATTATCAAAATGTCGGATTAAAGGAGTTTCACCGTACAAGTGATTTTTTTTTTATTTCACCGAGTAAACCAAAATTAAACCACCCTTCCTTATAATGTAAATCAATGAATTTCAGTACAATTATGATGGTAAAAATAACATATTGTTAACTTTAGATATCATAATGTTACCTGGGTGACTGCTACTCAGTGTCTGCAATTGTGTCTTTGAAACTAATTGTGAGTAGAAGCTATAATTCAATACCATTGTATAAGAGATGTCCCCTTCCCGTACAGCAGTCTCATTACACCCCCCTCCTCACTGACTCTGTCACACTACTTCCCTACACGGCAATTCATCTTTTACGTAATGATAATCATCATGCAATAAAATACAGAAGAATTGCAGCAATTGCCAATTTAAATTTTCATGGCACAGTTAACTGAAAATAATACCATCTACACATGAACCAAGAAGAAAATCAATTGTAACAGAATTACATTATCAGAAGAGGAAAATAAACTACAAAATGTTGCGTATATCAGAAAAAAAATAGCTATTTGCACACACACACACACACACACACACACACACACACGCATTAAAAGGTTTATGTGCTTGTAAACATTTGTTATTCACTGTATACACATTTGACACGTGAACAAAGTATGTCAACCCACCCCCTTCTAATTAATGGGTTTGGCAGTTCCAGTCATACCCGTTGCTAATGGGTGCATAAAATCAAGCATAGTCACGCAATCTTCATAGACAAATATGACTACAATTGGTCACATTGAAGACCTTAGTGACTTTCATAAGGTCGAGGGCGTATGTACCGTAGAAACAGACCATGTGGCTGCTATAGGGTCCTGGAGAGTGAGGCCTAGTCCTAGTTAGTCCATTTCCTTTAACTACTGGGTGTTGAGAACCTATGTAAGACTCCGCTCGGGGGCCTCCAAGAGTTCACAAATAATTGAGTGGAGGTATTAATATAAACATAGGGGGAATTAAATTAATAGTTATTAATACCCATGACTTGGAAAAGAGATGTTCCACAAGGGAATACGTCCACATATTTTTGGCCATGTGTACATTTTGATAATTTCTAGATAGATGGTGCAGTGTATGTGTGTGATACAGACTTGAATCTGCCCAAAAAACAGCATTAAAATAATCTGTGATAAACAACTTTCTTGGTACTTCTGTAATATTTTGGAAGTTGCCCCCTTTGCCCGCCGATCAGCTGTTTGAAGGGACCGCGGCGCTCGTAAGCCTCTTCATTGTTGACATGGTTCTCCTCTCCGTTCATACTTGCATGCGCTGTTACATTTGTAGCAGTCATGCAAAGTATTGAAGCATTGTCCCATTCACTTGTGTGGGACAGTGGTGCAATACCTTGCACAGCCGCTACAAATGTAACGGCGCTTACATACGAACCAGGAGAAGAACCATGTAAACAATGAAGAGGCGGAAGCGCCCTTATGAGTACCGCGGCCCCTTCAAACAGTTGATCGGCCGAGTTGCTAAAAGTCGGACCTCTAACGATCTTATATTACATTTTAATAACCCGGTGTAATGGCAGGGGAGTAGGGAAACAGACAGTGAGCCCTAATCTACCCACCACTCAGTCCCTGCCTACTTGCAACGACCCGCCCTAGGCGACGGGGTACAACTGGGCGACGGTCCCTACGCTCAGTAGGTGCACGACAGACAAACAGACAAGGGGACACAAGCGAAGGGAAATGGGGCAGTTGCCCACGGCAACACCGTGAGCAACAAGAGTGGTGAACGAGCCGAGTCAAACCAGGAATGTACGAGGTACCAAACTCAGAGCAGGAGAGTAGTCAGTAAGCCGGGGTCAGTATGAAACAAGGTCAAATAGCTAGGAGCTGCAGCAAGGCCAGGAAACCACACGAGAAGAATCACAAGCAAAGGAGGAACAGGAAAGGCAGGTATAAATAGACAGAGGGCGGGAGCTAGCGCTGGCTGGCCAGGCTGCGATAGGCTCTCCCACTCCTAAGCCTGCCATCCTGAGTGGTGGAAGATGGAGTCAGTCTCAGAGACATAGAACCAGGTGCAGACTGATTACCCATGGGCGTATACACAGAAGTTGTGCCTGGCAGATCCTTTACAGTACCCCCCCCCACCTTTTATGAGGGGCCACCGGACCCTTTCTAAGTGGACCTGGTTTATTGGGGAAACGAAGGTGGAACTTGCTGACCAATACCCCAGCGTGAACATCCCGGGCGGGTACCCAAGTCTTCACCTCAAGCCCGTATCCTCTCCAATGGACCAGGTACTGGAGGGAGCCTTGGACCATCTTGCTGTCCACAATCTTGGCCACCTCGAATTCCACCCCCTCAGGGGTGAGAACGGGAACAGGAGGTTTCCTCGAGGGAGCCCAGGACGGGGAGCAGCGTTTGAGGAGGGAGGCATGAAACACGTCGTGTATACGAAAAGATGGGGGCAACTCCAGTCGGAAGGAGACAGGATTGAGGACTTCAATGACCTTATACGGCCCTATAAACCGGGGAGCAAACTTCTTGGACGGGACCTTAAGGCGCAAGTTCTTAGACGATAACCACACCAGATCTCCGACCATAAACAAGGGGTTAGCAGAACGTCTTCTATCAGCCTGAGTTTTTTGTATACTCTGGGACGCCTCTAGGTTCTTCTGAATCTGGGCCCAGACTGTGCACAGTTCCCGATGAACGACCTCTACCTCGGGATTGTTGGAACTACCAGGTGAAACGGAGGAGAACCGTGGATTAAACCCAAAATTACAGAAAAAGGGGGAGACCCCTGACGTGTTACGGACCCGGTTATTAAGGGAAAATTCGGCGAGGGGAATGAATGAGACCCAACAGTCAGAGATAAAACACCTTAAATATTGTTCCAGAGACTGATTAGTCCTCTCAGTTTGGCCATTAGTTTCAGGATGGAAGGCAGAGGAGGACAGATCAATCTCCAACTTTTTACAGAAGGCTCTCCAAAACAATGAAACAAATTGTACCCCTCTGTCCAAAACAATATTGACAGGGACCCCATGGAGACGCAGGATGTGTTTGACAAACAAGGTAGCTAACGTCTTAGCATTGGGTAGTTTTTTGAGGGGCACAAAGTGGCACATCTTACTGAAGCGGTCTACTACCACCCACACCACCGACTTGCCTTGAGATGGAGGCAAATCGGTGATAAAATCCATGGAGATATGGGTCCAAGTTCACTGGGGAATGGGCAAAGAACGTAGTAAGCCCGCTGGTCGGGACCTGGGAGTCTTGGACCTAGCACAAACTTCACAAGCGGCGACGTAGGCCTTAACGTCTTTAGGCAACCCAGGCCACCAATAGTTTCTGGCAATGAGGTGTTTGGTACCTAGGATGCCTGGATGACCAGATAGTGCGGAGTCATGATTTTCCCTAAGTACCCTTAGTCGGAGTTGCAGGTGAACAAACAGCTTGTTCTCAGGAAGGTTCCCGGGAGCTGAACCTTGATCAGCCGCAATAACAGAGAATAAATCAGAATCAATAGAAGAAACGACTATACCAGGAGGCAAAATACAAGCAGGATCTTCCTCCGAAGGAGGGCAGGCCATGAAGCTACGCGACAGCGCATCGGCCTTAATATTTTTAGACCCAGCCCTATAGGTAACCAAAAAGTTGAATCTGGTAAAAAATAGCGCCCATCGAGCTTGTCTCGGGTTTAACCTCCGGGCAGATTCTAGGAAAACCAGATTTTTGTGGTCGGTAAGGACCGTTACCTGGTGCCTAGGCCCCTCCAGGAAGTGACGCCACTCTTCAAATGCCCATTTAATGGCTAAGAGTTTGCGGTTGCCAATATCATAGTTACTCTCAGTGGGTGAGAACTTCCTGGAGAAGTAGGCACAGGGACGGAGATGGGTGAGGGACCTGGTACCCTGGGACAAGACAGCCCCCACTCCCACCTCGGATGCGTCAACCTCCACGATAAATGGCTCCATTTGGTTGGGCTGGACCAGCACCGGAGCCGAGATAAAGCACTTCTTAAGGACCTCAAAAGCCTGGACAGCCTCAGGAGGCCAGTGGAGGAGATCAGCACCTTTGCGAGTGAGGTCCGTAAGAGGCTTAGCGATGACCGAGAAGTTAGCAATAAATCTCCTGTAATAATTAGCGAACCCCAAGAAACACTGTAACGCCTTCAGGGAGGCAGGTTTGACCCATTCCGCCACAGCCTGGACCTTGGCGGGGTCCATGCGGAATTCATGAGGAGTGAGGATTTGACCCAAAAATGGTATCTCTTGCACCCCAAACACACATTTTTCGGTCTTAGCAAACAGTTTGTTTTCCCGAAGGACCTGGAGCACTTTCCTGACATGCTCAATGTGGGAGGACAAGTCCTTGGAAAACACGAGTATGTCATCAAGGTACACTACAAGAAATACCCCCAGGTAATCCCTTAAAATCTCATTTATGAAATTCTGGAAGACCGCGGGGGCATTACACAACCCAAAGGGCATGACGAGGTATTCGAAATCACCTTCGGGCGTGTTAAACGCAGTCTTCCACTCATCCCCCTCTTTGATGCGGATAAGGTTATACGCCCCCCGTAGATCAAACTTAGAGAACCATTGGGCCCCCTGGACTTGATTAAAGAGATCAGGAATCAAAGGGATGGGATACTGGTTCCTTACAGTGACCTTATTCAAGTTACGGTAGTCAATGCATGGCCTAAGACCACCATCCTTCTTCCCTAGGAAGAAGAAGCCAGCACCTACCGGAGAAGTAGAGGGGCGAATGTAACCCTTGGCCAGGCATTCCTGGATATACTCTCTCATGGCTTCACGTTCAGGACAAGAAAGGTTAAATATCCTACCCTTAGGGAGCTTAGCTCCTGGTACCAAATCGATAGCGCAATCGTATTCTCTATGAGGAGGTAACACTTCGGAGGCCTCCTTAGAGAAAACATCGGCGAAGTCCTGAACAAACTCAGGTAGCGTGTTCACCTCCTCAGGGGGAGAAATAGAATTAACAGAAAAACATGACGTCAAGCATTCATTACCCCATTTGGTAAGCTCCCAAGTATTCCAGTCAAACGTGGGATTATGCAACTGCAACCAGGGAAGGCCTAAAACCAAATCGGACGATAATCCCTGCATCAACAGTACAGAACACTGCTCCAAATGCATGGAGCCAACAAGGAGTTCAAAAACAGGGGTATGCTGAGTAAAATAACCATTAGCAAGAGGAGTGGAGTCGATTCCCACTACCGGGACAGGTTTAAGCAAATCAATCAAAGGCATAGCTAGAGACATAGCAAATTCCACAGACATGATATTAGCAGAAGACCCTGAATCCACGAAGGCACTGCCGGTAGCAGACCTACCACTAAAAGAGACCTGAAAGGGAAGCAAGATCTTATTAAGTTTCATATTTACGGGAAATACCTGTGCGCCCAAGTGACCTCCCCGATGACAGGTGTTCACTTGATGTTTGTCATCCCCACAATAGAAGCAGAGACCATTCTTCCTGCGGAACTCTCTACGTTGTCGGGGGGACACGGAGGCCCCGAGTTGCATAGGTACCTCCGAGTCTTCCGTGGAATAGCGAAGCAACGGGACCTCGGGAGGCATCATGGGGGAGTCAGAGGGGAAAACACAAAACCGTTCAAGTTGTCGTTCCCTGAGACGTCGGTCAAGTCGTACCGCTAAAACCATAACCTGGTCTAAGGAGTCAGAACAGGGATAGCTAACTAGCAGGTCTTTCAGGGCGTTTGACAGACCCAACCTAAACTGGCACCTTAAGGCAGGGTCATTCCACCGAGAAGCTACGCACCACTTCCTAAAGTCAGAGCAATACTCCTCCACAGGTCTCTTACCCTGACGTAAGGTCACCAGCTGACTCTCGGCAAAGGCAGTCCTGTCAGTCTCGTCATAAATGAGTCCGAGAGCAGAAAAGAAACGGTCAACGGAGGAAAGTTCAGGGGCGTCAGGAGCCAGGGAGAAGGCCCATTCTTGGGGCCCTTCCTGGAGCCGGGACATAATTATACCCACCCGCTGGCTCTCAGAACCTGAGGAGTGGGGCTTTAAGCCAAAGTAGAGCTTACAACTCTCCAGGAAGGAGAGAAAAGTCCTCCGGTCCCCTGAGAACCGGTCAGGCAACTTGAGGTGGGGCTCAAGAGGTGAGGTGAGGGGTACTACCATGGCAGCGTCAGGCTGGTTGACCCTCTGAGCCAGGGCCTGGACCTGTAGGGAGAGACCCTGCATTTGCTGAGCCAGGGTCTCAAGGGGGTCCATAATAGAGTGAGGGACCAGGGTAGCCTAGGTATAGGGCTTGTGATTATGTAATGGCAGGGGAGTAGGGAAACAGACAGTGAGCCCTAATCTACCCACCACTCAGTCCCTAATAGACAGAGAGCGGGAGCTAGCTCCGTCTGGCCAGGCTGCGATAGGCTCTCCCACTCCTAAGCCTGCCATCCTGAGTGGTGGAAGATGGAGTCAGTCTAAGAGACATAGAACCAGGTGCAGACTGATTACCCATGGGCGTATACACAGAAGTTGTGCCTGGCAGATCCTTTACACCCGGATAAACCCCTTAAGAAATTCTGAAATAACAGAAAGGGGTCCCATTTCGGGAAAATCATCTATAAGGCCCCATGCACACGACCGTAAAAAATCTCTGTAATTGTGGACCGTAATTATGGACCCGCCTCGTCCTATTGGCGGCAGACACCTTTCCGTATCGCTACGGGTAGGTGTCCGTGCCGGGAATTATGGAGCATGTCCTACTTTATTTTGTATGGGAGACCGGTCCGAAAATGCGGACCGAGGCTGTCGGCGGCAGGCCGTGCCTACAATCATGCCGTGTGCATGAGGCCTTAGAAAGAGCGTAGAGCGGCTACAAAGAATGTATTTTGCTCTAAAGGACTCGGTTAGCCTATTAATTTCAATGTGGGCTGTGTAATGCCTAATTTCCCCTAAAGTGGCGCTGCAAAGAAATGAAACACTTGATGCCGGGTTAAACCATCGATCATAGGGGTTCCCAGCAACAGGCTACTCGGTGCCTAGCTTATTTTCAGGGTACTCTTGTAACAAAAGCGGACAACTCCTTTAAGTCTTGAAAATTTACCATCCATTTAAATTTCTTTATGAACAAAAATGACGAAACAATAATTTTTTATATTTGAATCAAATTATAGATGTTTTATAATAATTTAAAACAGGAAAAAAAAAAAAAGAAAGTCCACGAATGGTTGGCAAACGATATATTTGGCAGCGATATTATCGTACATTGAAGTGGAATAATGACTTTTTTCTTCTGTAACGTCCGTAACAAACAGGTTAAAAGTTCACTGGGCTGCAGGTAATGAGGTGAAATAAAGAACCGTACAGATCTTTAATGGCCTTGTCATACTGTTTAATGAAGTGTAGGAATAGGGGCATACAAGTTGGCAGAATTGCCAGTCATGGGTAGTTGCAGCTGACAGCGAGCAGTGAATAATCCTTAGCGCTGGACCTGTTGACAATGCGCACAGTGTTATATGCAGATCACATTACTACGAGGATATCTATCTTATGTATAAATCAGTTTATCATGTTTATTTTACTTATGACAATGAGTCTATGTTCTCACGGCTTATTTTCAGCTGTGTTTTGGGCCATAAACGCCCAAAAACAGCTGAAAAAACAGAAGCTGAACGACTCCAAAAATCTGCCAATTGATTTCATTCCGATGGGTTTGAAAAAACGGCGCGTAAAAAACGCCCCGTAAAAAGAAGTGCATGCTTCTTGAGACGTTTGTGGAGCCGTTTTTCATTGTGTCAATAGAAAAACAGCTTAACAAACGGCCACAAAAAAACGCAGCAAAAAAAAAGTTTGATGTTTAACCCCTTAATGACCAGCCTATTTTAGACCTTAATGACCAAGCAATTTTTTACGTTTCTCCATCGTCTCATTCAAAGAGCTATAACTTTTTTATTTTTGCGTTGACATAGCTGTATACGGTCTCGTTTTTTGCGGGACAAGTTGTAATTTTTAATAGCACCATTTTGGGGTGCGTAGAATTTATTGATTAACTTTTTTTTAAATTTTTTTGGGGGGGAATAGAAAAAAACTGCAATTTTGACACACTTTTACGTCCTAAATTTACGCTGTTTACCGTGTGGCATAAATAATACAATAACTTTATTCAGCGGGTTGTTGCGATTGCAACGATACCAAATTGATATAGATTTTGTATGTTTTACTACTTTTACACAGTAAAAACGCTTTTTTTTTCAAAACTATTTGTTTTTGTGTCTTCAAATTTGAAGAGCCATAACTTTTTTATTTTTTCGCTGATGCAGCTGTTTGAGGGCTTTTTTTTGCAGGACGACTTGTAGTTTTTATTGGTACCATTTTGGAGTAAGGCCTCGTTTAGACGAGCGTGATATACGTGCGTGCGACGTGCATGCTTTTCACGCGTGTCGTACGCACCTATATTAGGCTATGGGGCAGTGCAGACAGTCCGTGAGTTTTGCTCAGCGTGAGTGCGCTGAAAAAAACTCACGACGTGTCCTATCTTTGTGCACTGTTCGCGCATCACGCACCCATTGAAGTCAATGGGTGCGTGAAAACCACGCATGCCGCACGGAAGCACTTCCGAGCGAACTGCGTGATTCGCGCAACAGCTGTCAAACTCTGAATGTAAACAGAAAAGTACCATGTGCTTTTCTGTTTACAAACATCCAAACGGAGTGTCATAATGATGGCGGCTGCGCGAAAATCACGCAGCCGGGCATCATACAGGGCTGACACACGGAGCTGGTAAGTGCCTTTTGCGCACGCAAAACGCCGCGTTTTTTGCGTGCGCAAAACGCACACGCTCGTGTAAATGAGGCCTAATTGCGACTTTTTTATCACTTTTTATCAAAAAATTTTTAAGGCTGGATTCAAAGAAAACAGCAATTTTTGCATTGTTTTTTATTAAAATTTTTTACAACATTCACCGTGTGGGTTAAATGATATAATAACTTTTTTTTCCACTTTTAATTAAACTTTTTTTAAACTTTTTTACTAGTCCCACTAAGAGACTTCACTATGCGATCCTCCGTTCGCATTTATAATACACTGCAATACTTTTGTATTGCAGTGTATTACTGCCTGTCGGTGTAAAACGGACAGGCATCTGCTAGGCCATGCCTCTGGCATGGCCTAGCAGGCATATGCTACAGGCAGACCTGGGGGCCTTTATTAGGCCCCCCCCGGCTGCCATAGAAGACATCGGCACTCTGCGATCTTATTGCCGGGTGCCGGTGCGAGAGAAAGGGAGCTCCCTCCCTCTCTCCAAAACCACTCAGATGCGGCGCTCGCTATTAAGCGCCGCATCTGAAGGGTTAAATGGGTGAGATCGATACTGCTATCGATCTCACCCGTTAGAGCAGCGATGCCCCCAGCCCTCAGCTACCTCTGGTATCTGAGAGAAGGGAGATTTAACGGCTCCCTGCTCTGTTTATTTATTCTGATGAAGCGCCGTAAAAAGGCCATTGCATCGGAATAAAGTCCGTTAGTGGCCGTTGTAAAAACACCATGGGGCGGTCACTAACGGGTTAAAGAACAGCTAAAAACAGAGGCTGTTTTCCCTTGAAAACAGCTCTGCATTTTCCAGCTGTTTTTACTTTAGCGTGTGAACATAGCCTTACTGGTTTGTTCAGATGAGCATGTAGAGACAACCAGCAGGCGCCATCCTGCAAGAGCCAACTCACCTGTGTAACTTCCTCCATATAATGTGCTTGAATCTGATCATTGGTCCCAAATATAAAACCACAGTGCAAATGAAAGCAATGGTGTACTGTTGACATGATTGTTTTTTGTCGCCAACACGTTCCCTGTGCAATAAATCTTACCGCTAAATTACCTTGAAATATGCACCATCTCCATTTTTTTCCTCAACCTATGTTCCCACAGGGCGGATACGCTGCGTAAAAGTACACAGCGTATCTGCCCTGATCGCCGCAGGAAATTCCAACCGAAAAACTGCACCAAATTGTGGTTCAGTTTTTTGGGCCAAATCTCAGCTGCGGAAATCAGCAGATAACATAAAAGCCTTTACTGACCCGCAGTCATGGCGAACCATCCATCTGACAGCCCGTCCTCCTGGGATGACGTTTCATCCCACTTGACCACTGCAGCCTGTAATTGGCTGCAGCAATCACAAGGGATGAAATGTCATCCTGGAGGCCGGGCTGGATGCAGAAGCATGGGTAAGTATAATCTTTTTTATTTTTCTGAGTTGCGATTTTTGCGGCGGAATCACCGCTTTTCCACCGCAAAAATCACAAAATCTGCTATTTGTTGCGGGTTTTACCTTCCCAATGAATTTAATGGGGAAAAACTGCAACAAAAAAGCAGCGATTCTGCAGTGTAAATTTACATGCTGCGGATTAAAAAAAAACGCAATGCAGATCAATTTATGAACGTTTTTTTCGGTGTAGTTGATACGCAGCGTGTGGATGAGATTTGTTCAAATCTCATCCATTCTGCTGCTACTGTGCTACTCTGCAGATTTTCTGCAATTAAATACGTTGCGGAAAATATTTACGCTACGTTCGGACATACCCTAATTTTTTCTATAGAAAAACCAAGGAATTACACAATTTCAATGTTCCTCTATGAGGGGAAAAAGTTGCAGGTGACCTGCAATGAGTTAAAAAATTCCGACCATGTAGGAGTTTTTGCAATTGTCACATTCAGGTCAAGAGCGAGTTGTGATAATGCCGCGATTTTACTGCAATACGAAACCTTCCCTGCTGTAAAATGTACAAGTTATAACTTACACGTCCTGGTGGGGAACACGTCTGGTCATTTTAAGGGTATGTTCACACGATAGCAGGCATTTACGGCTGAAATGACAGACTGTTTTCAGAAGAAAACAGCTGCGTCGTTTCAGCCGTAAATGCTCCTCCTCGTAATATACGAGGCGTCTGTGACGCTCGTATATCTTGAGCTGCTCTTCATTGAGTTCAATGAAAAACGGCTCAAATTACGTTGCAAAGAAGTGCCCTGACCTTCTTTTGACGAGGCAGTCAATTTACGCGTCGTCGTTTGACAGCATAATACGCCTCGTTTATGTCTGAAAATAGGTCGTGTGAACCCAGCCTAACACTCACAGTCATATTTTAGTACAACTCTGCGAAAAGTATTATCACTGGCTGCCGATGGATTTTGAGTCTACTATATATTTGCTGCAGTATAAAAGCAACTGTCTGTTAATATCAACTGAATTATTTCTACCAGATTTGACCCTTTAGTTGGTAATGAAAAAGATGATGGGAGTTGCTTGAAATAAAACAAGGCCCAATGGTGGGGTCCATGGAAACTGTCATTTTAAGATTGGTAAATGCGACCATGCTTTATATTCGTTGCCATAGGCAGCATTACTGTTTGTTTGCTTTTTATACATAATCAACCAAAAAAGTCTAAAGTCTACTTTCCGGGTCTACTGATAATAATAGGAAGGTAGCAATAGATTAGCGTTGTCTGGGGAGGGAGGAAAAGATAATTGCTGGAAATCAGAAGTATAATCTAAAAGCTATATGTCTGGTACAGAATGTTTCTTTGCAAAGCAGCAAGCAAGCTAATGCCAGTACATGGGCTGTTCATGCTATTGATAATATATAAGGGGACCTGTAAGGAGATCCCCTATGCTGTTTTCTCTATTTTCGTAGAATATATGCCTAAAGGGGTTATGTGGGGACCAAAAATTATTAGCAGTGTAGTCCCTGCAGTATGTGAGATCACTCGCTAATATACATTCCAGTCCCCGTCGCGCTGATTCTGAGACTCTCATAGATTTTTATAGCGCTGCCGGGGGACCGGAAGTCCAGTTGCACAGCCTTCATTGATGGCGATACGACTCTTCGTCACATGACCAACCCTGCTGTACTCCATGTACCCGATGTACTACTGCTGCTACAGCGTGGCCGGTCACATGATGAAGTGTCGTATCATCGTCAAAGGATGTGCAACTAGACTTCCGGTCCCCCGGCAGCGCTATAAAAATCTATGAAAATCTAAAAATCATCGCGACGGGGGACCGAAATGTATATTAGCGGGTGTAGTCACATACTGCAGAGAGTACACAGATAATATTTTTTGGTCCCTACATAACCCCTTTAATATTGGGCAGCCCAGCACAAAACAAATAGCTTCATGCCATTTTCGGCAGCCCACAGGGACCCTACAGTTTATATTACAGACCTATAGGTACTACATGTCATGCCATATTTTGTGATGCACTGCAGAAGAACTGCTATTATGGATCCAAACGATACAAATCCATAATATACCAGTTTGCATGAGTCCTTAATGCCCTTTATACAAAGCAAATCAAACTGGGTAGGGTCTATTCACACTGCATTCGCAGTGTACGTCGGAACTATTCCACGGGAGGATCTCCCGACATAGACCTCTGACGTGAGCCACCGATGTATGCTATGATATAGGCATACAATAGCATAAGTCGCCCATAGGCTTCCATTGCGAAGAAAAATTGTATATAGTGCAGTATGCATTTTTCATACGGGATGAGTCTGTATGGAATAGCGCTGTTCACTACGTTATTCCATAGAGTTGAAAAAAAAGGTATACCGACATATAACTCGCCACGCATACCGAAAGGAGACTCTTTTAACATCCGTCAGGTGAATGGGGACCTATGGATACATTTGACTTATGCGGAACGGTTTGACATAAACCGAACGGACACTACAAAGGCAGTTTGAATAGATCCTTAGAGAACCTGCTGACAGATCCCTTTGATAGTTTACTATAACACATGTGTACTTGTAAGGGGGGGGGGGGGAGTGTGCAGATCTAAATTAAAAATTGTACAATATGAAGTGAACAGCCTATGTACTGGCAGCAGCAAGTTCTCTTTGTTCCTGACAACCATCACATGCCATAGATGATCCAGAACTTAAATGTAAATAGTAAGTAAACATGTAAATATCTTACTTGTGCATATGTTCCACGCCTACCACGATCATGATGAAATAGGAGATACCGCTTTGCACAATAAAATGTAAGGCATACCTAAAAAGATGAAAGACATTAGGTTATTATCAATGAACAGCCCATTTGTATTATATAAACAGGTTTCCTTATATAATATATTTTCAAACTAAATATGGCCATACACTTCAGATAGCGGTCGATTGAATGATCGTTCGTCTGACAGCTATTCCTAGCGACTCCCCGGCATGGCCGAGCTTGCATGTGTTTTTAATAGGGAGAACAGAAAAAGCTGCTGAAAGACCCCCTTTGGCAGCGGCTTATCTACCAACAAACAAAAAGTGAACTTTAACAGCCCGATCCTTATCTCCCCCAACATCTGCCGTCGGGAGAAAAACGGGATGCTGACATACACATTAGATGGTTGGCTGGTCCCGCTAAATACGGCCAATTCGAGGCGTGGCTTGCTGAGCATGTAGAGAGTCGCACGTTCGTGAGCTCCTGCAAGAACTCCTTAAACTTATCCGATTACTCTGTCTGAGGTGATCTATATTCATTGGCAGTTACCTGAATCCCTGTACTAACGTGGATCCTTACCTGCTGCGGTGATTACGAATCGATGAGCCAAAATATGACCAGAAGCAAGGCGCGATTCTCTCAGAGACCCGCGGACCGGGACTCACAAGATAGCGATGGGGAGGAGAGGCAGGCTGAACAGCATGTGGAGCCGGTGGTCACAATTGCAGGCAGGCTGGAGCGATTTGCCCGTACTGCCGACGAGCCCAGGGAAAGGAGCAACGGGGAACGGTATACTCCCGATCCTGCTACGGTCGATGAGACAACAGTGAGTACTATGTGCTCCTGGCTATTAACTACTGCAAGTCCTCACTGTCTACCTTGAATATGAAGGTGGGTGCCATGAAGGAAGATATTGCTATTATTAGGCACGATATGCAAAAAGTTAATGAGCGCCTAGGTGTAGTGGAGGGACGGGTCACTGACCTGGAAGATAATATGTTTAACACCATGAAAGATTCCAAGAAGTCGACACAAGATATTGTGGCCTTATTTAACAAAACCACCGACCTAGAAAACAGGTTACGTCGTAATAATGTCAGGCTGATTGGCATACCGGAAAAATCTGAAGGTTTGAATTGCACGGAATATATGGAAAAATGGCTGCGCACTTCTTTTGGGGAAAACGCCTTCACACCACTATTTGCTATTGAGCGGGCTCATCGTGTACCGACGCGTCCATTACCACCTGGGCACACACCGAGGCCTATACTGGCTAAGTTATTACACTACAAAGATCGGGATATTATTCTACGAAAAGCGAGGGAATGTCCGGATTTGGCTGTGAATGGCGGGAAAGTCTCCATATTCCCGGATTACTCAGCGGAAGTACAGCGTAAACGAGCAAGATTCCAAGATGTCAAGAAGAGGCTGAGAAGTTTGCAGGTGGCGTATTCTATGCTATACCCAGCGAAGTTACGTGTCGCAGCTTTGGGAGGAACTCATTTCTTTGAAAATCCACATGTGGCCATGCAATGGCTGGATGGACACGAGAGGCAACTACGTGTCAAGACGCCCTGAAATAGGACTCATATATGTTATCTCGCAGGTCATGTATCTTGATTAATGTTATGTAAAATAATGAATATGTGATCGGATTTGCTGCTAATTGTTGGTACCTCAGGCAGAACTGATGGGCTTTATGCCTATCAGGTTTGTTATGTTGAAATGCAGGATAAGTGCTTAGATAGAATGGTCGTACGGTTTACTCCATTTTATTGCGGTCTTTTACATTGCACTAGTAGGAATTTTAACGCCCACTCTCTGGGAGAGAGAGGATTTCTATGTTTATATGTGGGGTCTGTTGGGGGGGGTTCTAGGGATAAAGTTGGCACTTAATTGGAGTGTATATGAGTGTAAAATCGAAATACACCCTTGTTCACAGATGAGACATGTATGGTTAAACATTGAGCTACACTTTGACTATGGCTAACTCTGTCAGATTTATTGGTTGGAACATCAGGGCAGGGTATGGCGGATGCTACAAAGCGCCAGGCCATTTTTTAATTTATCGGTGAGCAACAGCCGTCGATTGTATGTCTGCAGCAAGAGACACATATGATAACTGATAGATTACAGCGGTTACAGAGGAGGTGGGTGGGATTCAGTGGTCACTCCACGTACTCAGTATACTCTAGGGGAGTTAGTCTCTTAGTGCACAAACAGATTCCATTTAATTGTCTGGATATGGAGGTGGACGCAGAAGGGCGATATATCTGTATGCTTTGCACCATTTACTCAATGATGTTTATAATAATATCTATATATATACCTCCGCCCTTTTCTAATAAAGTATTATTGAAGGCCATGACCTACGTGGCGGATAAACCAGGGATCCCGCTGCTCCTACTTGGGGATTTTAATAATATTATTGATTCCAACTGGGATAAATGTAGAGAGGGGGACAGGAGGGAAGGAGAGGCCCGGACTCCGTTCGGTACACTGGTGCAAGAAATGGGATTGTTGGATATATGGAGACTACAACATCCTGGTGAAAGGAATTTCTCCTGCTGTTCATCTACTTATTCTTCTCTATCCCGTATAGATATAGCCTTGGGGAACGAGAGTATGCTACCCTTAGTTAGCCAGGTGGAGTATCTACCTAGAACATTATCAGATCATTCTCCCCTCAGGGTCACGGTGGATATTAATAATCAGGGTCCCCATTGCCCGAGAATTTGGAAACTGAATCCTTTTTGGCTGACTCTGGTGGATGGGCAAGGTTACATTGCCCAAAAACTGGAGGATTATTTTCAGATTAACTGTGGCTCTGCTTCCATTCCTTATGTATGGGATGCAATGAAGACATATTTGAGAGGCATACTTATGCAGGCTATTAGTAGGCACAAAACCGCTTCTAGGAAAGAGGATGCGAGATTGCATGAAGAAATGAGTAAGGCAGAGACGGCATTCATTTTAACTCCAACCGCGGTACAACAGACATTTGCGTAGAGCACAAGAGGCATTAAATTTACATTTATTAGCAATGGCGAATAGAAAACGGCAGTTTTATGCGCAAAATGCTTTTGAAGAAGGAGAAAAGGTTGGTCATATGCTGGCAGTGGTAGCAAAAGCACAACAGGGGGTAGCGCATGTCACAGCTCTGAGAACGGCGGAGGAGCGTTTGGTTACTGAGAACTTCGAAGTTTTAGAGGTCTTGAGAGACTTTTATTCCGATCTCTATACCTCCAAGGTGCACCCATCCACAACTGATATATGCACATTCCTAGCTAAAGACAGCTACCTAAATTGTCAAGAGAGGACAAAGCACTTTTGGACTCTCCACTCACGTTGGAGGAATTGGAGGAAGCGGTCAAACAGATGGCTAATGATAAGGCACCGGGGTCAGATGGGCTGCCAGTTGAAATTTATAAAAAATACTCTGCGGTGCTGCTACCAAAATTATTAGAGGTGTTTAATTATTCACTAGAACGTGGCTCTTTGCCGGCGTCCATGCAAGAAGCCATTATTGTGGTCTTGCCGAAACCCGGGAAAGATCCTCAATTAGCTGATTCTTACCGACCGATTTCACTATTAACATCGGATGTTGAGATTCTGGCAAAAGCCTTAGCACTGCGATTGAATGGTGTTATCTCTACCATTATACATCCGGATCAAACCGGTTTTATGCCTGCGAGGTCGACAGCCATGAATTTGAGACGTTTATTTTTGAATCTTCAGCTCAAGGCAGACAACGAAGGTGAAAGAGCCATTCTCTCACTGGACGCTGCTAAAGCGTTTGACAGTGTGGAATGGCAATATCTCTGGTGCACCTTGGAGACTATGGGTTTTGGTCAGTCTTTTATAGCATGGATTAAGGTCTTGTATTCTTGTCCTTCGGCCCGAATACGGGCAAACGGGGGATTATCTCCACGATTTGCTTTGGAAAGAGGGACCAGACAGGGATGCCCGTTATCGCCCCTCCTGTTTGCGGTGGCAGTAGAGCCCTTGGCAGCGCGCATACATCTGTCTGATGATATCAAAGGATTCTTCTATGGATCTGTGCAGGAAAAAGTAGCTCTTTACGCAGACGATATGCTTTTATATTTGGGAGACGCGGGTGATTCCCTGGCAGAAACAATATCCCTAATCGAGAACTTTGGGGCACTATCTGGGTTTAAAATAAACTGGGATAAATCCCCAAGCAGCCCATGAAGCCGAGGTTACTGTGATCTGCTACAGGGGACCCCATTTCTTAAAGTGCATTACACACTGAGGATATAGACCGCTGAGCTTTACTTATATAAGAAAATACAGAGCTCAGATTCCTTATCTAACACTCTGCAATTCAAGGTTATAAAAATGATTGCAAGAGAAACGGAATAATAATTGTAAAAAGATGTCAGACTGAGAGTCATGACTTTCAATATATTACACCTTCAAAATGAGACAAGTAACAGATTCCACAGATTTGCATTCTGGAATTGTAATTTTAACACCAGGCGCGAAACAGAAATCTGGTTTAGGAGAAACTGACCCCCTTTATTATGTGACATATGTGCCAACCCTCCTAGATTGTCCGTAAGCCCCAGTTCACATTTCGTTTTTAAATGTATGTCTCACATGAATGTTTTGGCATGAGAAAAAAACATGAAAACGCCTGTCAAAAAAATCGACATTGTTTGCTATGGAAACAGATGCTCCGGTCACGGAATAGCGGCCGAGTTGCAGTACGGCGGCTCTGCTCGTATTCAAATGAATAGGAGCAGAGTTGCTGTTCTGCAGCATGGCCGCTATGCAGTAGTCGGTGTCATCTGCTTCCGCCTCCGAATGATACATACCCTGCATAACATCCGGCGCCCGGAGCATCTGATCGGTGCAGGGTCTGGGTTCCGGACCCCCACCGATTATATATTGATGACCTATCCTGTGGATAGGTTATCAGTTGTCCGTGTTTGGACCATTTCTTTAACTCTGGCAAATTGATTTCAGCCTGCTTATAGAGATCGGCATGAGGGCAAGTAATAGAATCATCGAGCCTATTCCAGAACAAAGTGGCAGAGTCTTCTGTATTCTAAAATGATCAATTGTCTGCTTACAACCTCTTTGTAGTGGATCTGTCACAGGAAAACATGAAGACAGAACAATAGCGGCTTCATTGCTTTATAATGCCGATCCAGTGATATGAAGTCTAGTATATGAGGCGCCTGCAATTTAAATAAATTAACTACATAAACACATAACGCTGACATACGGACACAGTTCAATTACATAGAAGGCACCAATTGTTCCAGCTCCATCTATTGTTATGGCTGGCCAGGCTTTCATTATAACACGATCCACTTCTCTCTAACAGAATTGCTAGAAGCAATTTCCTCTATGCTGGCGTTACATTCTTGTGATAGATGGTGGGAAGAAGAACAAAAGACCCACCAGGTGAATCACCACAGTTATGATCAGGCTATATATATGATATTCTAACTTTCCGTATGCGAGTTACAGTGTAGGCTATATCAATATGCTCCTTATATCATGGAAAGGTCTACAAAATGGCTAATAAACTTTATGAACGTACCATTGATAAAAGTGAGGTTATAGATCTGAAGTTCACCTATGTAAATACATAGCTTTACTCTACTGATGCTGAGTTGCAACCTGAGTAGTCCAGAGCTGTATTCACAATTCTGCTGATTCTTGCTTTATATGGGCAGATTTTCACCCGGTAAAAGAGTGCCAATCAAAAATACAGCATGCTGATTGCCACTCATTTGTCCCAATTAAATGGAGCAATAATCAGAATGTATGGGGACGAACGATCGGTAATATGATTGTTCATCCGCATACATTTTGTATCTTTTTGGCAGCACACACCGTGTTTACATGGAAGGATGTGCTGCCAAAAAGCGATCATTCTTTTCTCCGCATAGGTGATCTGCAAACAGTCGTTTGTCGGCTGATTGATGCCCTGTTTGCATCGTGAAATGATCAGAAACATGCGGTCGCCTGATCACTGGCCCGTGTTTAAGGGTCTTTATAAGGCATTCTGGGAGTTTTCTTATTTTTAACAAATTGTATCCAGTGTGAAAAATACAACAAAAACTCCATGTGTGAACTGGGTTTAGAATGCACGCCTGCTGTTGGGATAAAAAAAAAGGTATTCAGGAACTGCGCCAAAACGGCAAAATGAGTCTAATACATACTCAAAAGCCCAGAGTACACACAGAACAATAGGTGCAATATTGATGTGGTTGAGAACCATATCACCACTACACAAAAAAATATTTACAAAAATGGCCTGTGCACTGCAGTTGCAGGGGTGTTTTGTTTTAGTATTGTACAAAAATCTGTGGTACCACATGTAAAAATGTAATTACATGCTGTTTATATTGTGGTCAAAGTAAAAAAATATATCAAAAAATATATAAATTCTTCCATGGGAAAGAACAGCAGCAGTAAAAATTTGTGAGTATGGCCTAAGACCTAATGCACAGGACCGTGGTTTTTTTCCTGTGTACTAGCCGCAATTTAGGGGATAGTACACGGACCCATTCATTTATATGCCCTCATGCACACGACCGTGATGTTTATGAATCCATGTGGGGCATGTCATTTTACTGTCCGTATTTGCCGAACAATCTGGTGACATTAAAGAGGCTCTGTCAACACATTATAAGTGCCCTGTCTCCTACATAAGGAGATGGGCGCTGTAATGTAGGTGACAGTAATGCTTTTTATTTAAAAAAACGATCTTTTTTCACAAAGTTAGGAGCGATTTAAGTTTATGCTAATGAGCTTTCTTAATGCCCAAGTGGGCGTACTTTTACTTTCGACCAAGTGGGCGTTGTACAGAGGAGTGTATGACGCTGACCAATCAGCATCATGCACTCCTCTCCATTCATTTACACTGCACTAGCGATATAGTTATATCACTATGTGCAGCTACATACACAAGCCCTAACATTACTAGTGTCCTGATAATGAATACACATGACCATCCAGCCTGGACGTCATGTGTACTCAGAATCCTGACACTTCTGACTCTTTTTTTGTGAGATTCCGGCAAGTGAAACCAAATCTCGTTTAGCTCAGTGATCTCGCGAGATTTCGTATCCGTTGCTGTAAATCTCACAGAAAAGAGTCAGAAGTGTCAGGATTCTGAGTACACATGACGTCCAGGCTGGATGGTCATGTGTATTCATTATCAGGACACTGTAGTAATGTTAGGGCTTGTGTATGAGGCTGCACATAGCGATATATCTATATCGCTAGTGCAGTGTAAATGAATGGAGAGGAGTGCATGATGCCGATTGGTCAGCGTCATGCACTCCTCTGTACAACACCCACTTGGTCGAAAGTAAAAGTACGCCCACTTGGGCATTAAGAAAGCTCATTAGCATAAACCAAAATCGCTCCTAACGTTGTGAAAAAAGATCGTTTTTTTAAATAAAAAGCATTACTGTCACCTACATTACAGCGCCGATATCCTTATATAGGAGACAGGGCACTTATAATGTGGTGACAGAGCCTCTTTAATTCCAAATTCCAATTAATTCCTAATTATAATTTTTTTTTTGCGGATCCGTGAATACTGATGACATATGGATCCCACTATGGAAGGTTTTTTGTGGCAAATAGACCGCAAATACAGACAACAGATCCATGATTTTGTGGACCGCAAAATCACCACGGTCGTGTGCATTAGGTCTAAGAAAACTAAAGTTTTTGTAGAGTTGCTCAACAGACCGACTGTAGGTAAATAAAAATAACGCATGGCTCATTGATTTCAATAAACACTTGCCATCCACTTCCCCCGGCAATTACAGCTGCTGGCAGGGGGTCCTAGTTGCCTGGCATCACTGTGTCGATGGAAAACTCATATGAACAGGCAACACCTTTAAAGGGGCACCCCCCCCCCCACAATAAGTAATGGCATATGACTAGGCGTGGTGGAATTTGTGGTTAATGTAGCTGAGCTGACACACCGGCACAGCAACTAGTCAAGAGTAGTGCTGCATATGGAAAGAATCCAAAGGGGTGCTGTATAGCTTTAAAACCCTGCAATCCCTTTGTTCTAGTGATCATGGGGGGTTCATACGCCCATCAATCCGAGCCATATACCATAACTAAAAAACGACATTAGAACAATATAACCCCAATATTACTGAACCACTGAGTTGAACGCTGCTTGGTTTGCATATCCATATATTCAGATACACATGAAAATACAAATGAAATCCACTTACCATCCAAAGCAAAAAAGTGCAAGGTACAGGCCCAGAAGGGTCGCAACTACATGCCTGATTAAAGAGCTAGTTTTGCTTGAATGAAGGTAGGTACGAAACCAGATAGCAGCAAGCAAGGCAAATAGTTGGCACGCTACAAAGTTCACCTGCGGATAGAAAAGAAAATCATGACGAGTCCGTTAATAGGAGCATTATACCTCCAAACTGCTAAAGGGTTATGTCCAGTTATTCACATGTATTCAGATGAGACAAAATAACTCTCAGTTTTTCATGCCAATTTTAATGTGATATTTTACTATATGAGGTACTTTTGGAAAATACATCTGACGTGTTTTGTAAAAAAAAACAAAACAAAAAAACCCCCACAAGACTATACATTTTGATGCTAAAAACTTTTGTGAGGGCCATATTGGGGGCATATACATCCTTCCAATATTGTCAGTATAGACAGTGCAGCAGGGTGTGCTTTATGGCAGCTGCAATAAATGAGAATTAAAGGGGTTTTCCAGGCAATAAAAATTGGCCTATCCTCAGGATAGGTGATCAATAGCTGGTGGGTCTTGGTCCGACTGCCGGAACCCCTGCCGATCAGCAGTTTTGTAGGGGCCGCAGGCCTCATACGAGCGCTGCTTCCTATTCATTTCTTCATGCTCACTGTGAATCGTTGACACGCATTTAGCTGTGATTCACAGGTATTGTAGCCTTTTCTCCCATTGAAGTGTACAAGCGCTGCGTCCCCTTCCGGGAGTCGTACCCCGACCCATCAGCTATTGATGGCCTATCTTGAGGATAGGCCATCAATTTTTACTGCCTGGAAAACCCATTTAATGGTCAAAAAAGTGTTCATAGACTAATACAGTCCCTAGAAAAAGATAAAGTAAAGCCCCTTTCCTAGAGACCAGGTAGTGGCAGGGGAGCCGCATGTAGTGTCTTAGCCAGGCATGCAGCAGTATAAGGAGATGTTATCTGACATGAAATCCTCTGCCCTCTAATGATAATAACACAACTTTGCTTACGCTAACCCAGTCTACACAGTAAGGCCTTATTTACATGAAAGTGTGCGTTTTGCACGCGTAAAAAATGCTGCATTTTGCGCGCGTTGCAGTTCCGCGGGTTATCAGTGTTTGGCGCGTGTCTGCGTTATTTTTGCGCACATGGCATCCTTATGTCAAGTGTTTTGACGTATGCCAAATGAAATAAAGGAGGTGTTTCTCTTTTTCTCATCATTTTTTAAGCAACTGTTGCGTGAATCACACACAGCACAAAGGGCGTCCGTGTGATGTCCGTGATTTTCACGCACCCATTGACTGCGATGCGCAAAAAACGCCCAAGTATAGGACATGCAGTGAGTTTCACGCAGTGGACACACGCCACGTGAAAAACACAGAATGTCTGAATGGCCCCATTGACTCACATAGGTCCGTGCGTCGTGCGTGATTTTCACGCGCGTATCACGGACGTGAAATACGCTCGTGTAAATAAGGCCTAAAGCTGAAAGTGAGAAGCAGAAAACAGACAAAGATAACCTATTGTGTGTGATCTAGTGTCCAGTGTAAAAACTTGAGTATTTCACGATTTTTCAATATATGGAAAGTCCCATAAGAAAAAAAACCGTTCAGAATAAAAACCTGATTTAAATAATATGTAATTTTCTGATAATACATTTCTGTTAAAAGGCACACATGCATGCATTCTATAGGCAATGTTCACCCCTATGTCAGAGTGAAATATATATATATTTATACATATAGAAAGCAGCAGCACTCAATAGCAAATTCAATAGCAATCCGGAAAATAAGTATACTATTTGCATACAGCTGTATAAAGTTCTCATTCTATTGAGGGATCCTTTTTTTTTTTTTTTAGAGAAGCGCTGGTATTTTTCCCCTTTTTGTCTTCAGATGGACCCAATTGTTTACTATGCAAAAATATATCCACAATGTCTAAGCTGTTTGTCTTTGACTTCTATTATAAAGAAAATGTATGTATTTTTGCGGTTCTGAAAAGCGTGGTCACCTACACTTTTTATTACCTGACTAAAAAGGTATCCAGACGTAAACCTGTCAAACTTAGGCTGGGTTCACACGAGCGTGTGCTTTTTGCGCACGCAAAAAACGCAGCGTTTTGCCTGCACAAAAGGCACTTAACAGCTCCGTGTCATCACCATATGATGCGTGGCTGCGTGATTTTCTCGCAGCCGCCATCATTATGACACTCCGTTTGGATGTTTGTAAACAGAAAAGCACGTGGTGCTTTTCTGTTTTCATTCATACTTTTGACAGCTTTTGCGCGAATCACGCTGGTCGCACGGAAGTGCTTCCGTTTGGCATGCGTGATTTTCACGCACCCATTGACTTCAATGGGTGCGTGATGCACAAAAAACGCTCAAAGAACGGACATGTCGTGACTTTTACGCAGCGGACTAACGCTGCGTAAAAATCACGCACATGTCTGCACGGCCCCATATACTAATATAGGTCCGTGCGAAGCGCGTGAAAATCACGCGCGTTGCACGGACGTATATCCCGTTCGTCTGAATAAGCCCTTATGTCAAAAGGACACACTCTGGCATAAGGCTGGAGAACAAGAGCCTTACAGATGTAGGCCAAAAACAGGATGCAACTGTAATTTTCGCCATTTACCCCATTTTTTTTTCTCTCTCTCTTTTTTCCTCTAGAAAAGAAAATATCAATGTATATGAATTCATTGTGTAACGTTGGGAATAAATCCAAAATGTATAATTATCGAAAAGGAGGGAAAGTCCATGAAGAAAATGCCACAAAACAGAACACTAAAAACATAAGCAACAGACCGAACAAATAATACAAGCCACAGAATTGTGACAGAAAAACGTACTGTGTGAATTTGACAAATTCCCTTTTAATGAAATTGTTGCTGCACATCTAGAAAAATGCCAACAAAACAACCCCGACAAATGGGCTCCTGCACACGGGAGGAATATGGCTCCACACATATGGCGTTCTACAGAATCATAATACGGAACCCATAGAGGTCTATAGGGCCATACTGTAACTCTGTATGTTTCCAATTGAATAAAAAAATGGTGTCATGTTCTATCGGATACCGTATTACGGAGGTGTTCTCCACCAGAGGTCACAGGGAGAGCCACGTGCAGCCTCCGTAGTGTGCATGAGGCCTGCACAGCGCAGATAATGTTTTTGTAGATGTTTAGATAACAATCAGAGCGCAGGATTTACAGAACTGAACTCTTTTGACATTTCAGGAAACAATGTGACTGTACAGTGACCCACACCCATCACATATCATAATTGCAGAAATATGCAAGTACAAATGATATGTGACAACACGTATGTACTGCGATGACTAAGCTCTGATCACAAGTCAGCAAATATAGTGTACATGTCATCTAATCCTTGAAATAGTTATTCAAAACCACAAAAACAAACATTTCTTAGGGCCAGTTCACACAGTTTTTTGACACGTTTTTTGATGCGGAAAAGGCTTCAATGGGAGGCAAAGACGTTTTTTTCCCACGAGTGGAAAAACCAGCTCGCGGGAAAAAGAAGGGACATGCCCTATGTTTGGGCGTTTACACCTCTGACCTCCTATTGACATCAATGGGAGGCAGAAAAAACTTATTTCGCTGCGTTTTATGCCCACGGCGCTCAATGGCCGCGGGCGAAAAACGCTGCAAAAATCGGCACGCAGGCAGAGGAAAATCTGCCTCAAAATTCCAAATGGAATTTTGAGGCAGATTTTCCTCTTGCAAAAAAATCTGTGTGAACCCAGTCTAAGGTCGGATTCACACGAGCGTGTGGGTTTTGCACGCGCAAAAAACGCTGCGTTTTGCGCGCGCAAAAGGTCCACAAAAGCTCAGTGTGTCATGAGCATATGATGCGTGGCTGCGTGATTTTCGCGCAGCCGCCATCATTATGACACTCTGTTTTTATGTTTGTAAGTGGTGCTTTTCTGTTTTCATTCATAGTTTTGACTACTGTAACGCAAATCCCGCGCGTCACACGGAAGTGCGTCCGTGTGCCATGCGCGGTTTTCACGCCCCCATTGACTTAAATGGGTACGTGATGCGCGAAAAACAGGCAAATATAGGACATGTTGTGTGTTTCACGCAGCGGACATACGCTGCGTGAAAATCACTGACAGTCTGAACGGCCATATTGACTAACATAGGTCCGTGCGAGGCGCGTGATTTTCATATTATACGTTCGTCTTAATAAGCCCTTAGAATGAAGTTTGACCTTTGGTGAACCTTCAAGAAAACATTAAAGAGGTTGTCCCATGAAGATAACCCCTGTCCATATGCCCTACTAGGGTACATGAACATCATATAAATGCTCGATCGCTCGCGACCCACTCTGTAAGCCAGAACGGAGAGTCGCTTTGACAGACCCGGCCCGTCCATGCATTACAGTTGACCATTAAAAGAAATATATGGCCAGACGCAGCTGATCACCAGGGATTAGAGAAGATGGACTCACGCTGATCAGCTGTCATCACCGGCCCTGCTTCTTTTTTAGAAGGGGTCATCCCTTTGAGAAAGTCTATGAATAATAAAGTCAGGTTTATTTCAAAACCAAATATACATAATGCTCCACATATAAGATAATATGTAAAGTGAAGCTCAACCTTTGAATCACACAGGCTTTATTCTGAGCCGTGTAGTGTTGCTACATGGAAACCATTAACAAGCAGGCTATCTATTGCTGACAGAGCTAAGGTGCTCTTCATTAGTTATTATCCATCAGGTCTTCATTGCAATTTGACGGCCAGAATAGTACAGCAAGCTGCACTATTCTATCCAGTTAGACCTGTCATATATGTCCTGTAAAAATAGAGGCCATAACACCACTATTCGAGTTAAGATGTTTCAGCCACACCCTTTGCAAACAGGTACATAAAATCAAGCACACAGACATGCAATCTTCAGACAGACTGTGCGTTGGGAGCTTCATGAAATGGGTTTCAATGGTTGAGCAGCTGCCTACAAGTCTAAGATGACCATGCAAAATGGCAAGCGCCGGATGGATCGGTGTAAAGCGCGTCGCCACTGGACTCTGGAGCCGTGGAAACGTGTTCTGTGGCGTGATGAATCCCGTTCCATTATCTGGCAGTTTGATGGACTAATCTAGATTTGGCGGATACCAGTAAAATACTAAATACCGGAATGCATAATGCCCACTGCAACATTTGGTTGGAGGACTGATAATGGTCTGGGGCTATTTTGTAGGGTTTGGCCCCTTAATTCCAGGTAAAGATAATGTTAATACTACATCATACAAAGACATGTTAGACAATTTTCTATTCCAGCACGACTGTGCCCCAGTGAACAAGGTCCATAAAATCATGATGTGAGGCGTTTGGTGTGGAAGACCTTGACTGGCTCAGACAGAGCCCCGACCTCAACCCCATCCAATACCTTTGGGATGAACTAGAACGGAGATTGGGAGTCAGGCCCCCTCATCTAACATCAGTGTCCGACCTCACAAATTCTCTTCTGGATAATTGGGCAAAAGTTCCAACAGACACCCTCCAAAATCTTGTAGAAACCCTGCCAAGAGTGGAGGAAGTTATAGCTGCAAAAGGGGGAACCAACTCCATATTAATACCCATGGTTTTGGAAAGAAATCTCCAACAAGCTAATATAGGTGTGATGGACGGGTGTTCACATACTTTTGGCCATATAGTATATTATGAGTAGGGATGTGGGTATATTAAAGGGCTTGTATCTCATTTTCAAGATGAAATCTTGGGGACCAGACCAATCCCTATGGTGTAATTTCTGCTGTATAACAAGCGGTCGTATCTTCTTGTACTAGTTATAAACCCTTCTATTGACATAACCCAATTAAAACATATGAGAAGCAATACTTCATATCCTCACAATGACTCCATCTACAAATTGCCAGTGTCAGACCTGGAAGTCTCTCAAGCTTGGATGAATTTAGAGCAAACATGCTGCTAATGACAGAGACAAGACTATGGATTATTCATACTACAACAATGCTTAGTCGGCTTTTCTGCCTTGTAAACAATAACCCTTACAGTGCCGTGCAGGATCTCGCTTCCATTCATTGTGGGCTGCGGGATCTGTCTCGAAATAAAAAACAGATGTGGACTAGCGGTTGCGAAACTACAAGTCCCATTCTCTTTACCACATGTATTATGATATATGATCAGGTTGTGCACTAGATTTTTATGTAGAAGACACTTACAGAGCGGACGTCACTGTCACCTAAGTCATTAGTTCAGACCAAAAAATGGCCAAATGCGTCTGTTAGTCTTTTATTACAATCGGACAAACTGACCTTTTCGACAAGCTGTCTAATAAACCACTGGCATGTCTACTATAGATACAGGTTAGACCTCTATGTTGGACATGTCGAGTCCAGACTTCAGATTTGGGGGTTCACAACAGGAGATTAGAGCCCTTTACGAGAGGGGTGTACTATTTTTACATAGGGTCCATTGAACACAGGACCCAGAGACTTTGGGAAACAAATTTCGGTATTGGTGTTTAAACCATAATATAGACCCTAAAATGTGGCCCTATTATGGCCATACTGGCCTCTCAGTTTTCCCCACAATGTTTAAAGGGGTTTTCCAGTGAGAAGAAATTCATGGACTATCCTCAGGTTAGGCCTTCAATATCTGATCGGTGGGGGTCCGACTTTAGCCAACCGTGCCGATCACCTGTTTTGAAGGGTCTACGGTGCTCATGCGACTGTTGCTTCCCCTTAATTCGCTTTACTGCTCCATACTGTGTAACACATACACACTTGTAGTGGCAGTTCACAGTATTACAGCCTGTTCCTACTCACTTGAATGGGAGAAGGCTGTAAAACGGTGAACTGCCGCTACAAGAGTGCTGGTATTTCACTGTACAGAGCAGTGACAGTAATGAAGGGGAAGCAACACTTGCATGAGCACCGCAGCCCCTTCAAAACAGCTGATCGGCGTGGTTGGCTAAAGTCGGACCCCCACCGATCAGATATTGATGGCCTATCCTGAGTATAGCCCATCAATTTCTTCTCATTGGAAAAGCCCTTGAAGTTCACACACACACAACTCATATGAATAGTGATTGTAGAAATCCATGCACATGCTGCAGAAACAATTATTCTGATTTATTAAATGGACTCAAAATTTCTGCTAATACTCTGCCACGTCTGGCTATACCCTAATAGGTAAATTTATTGATGCAAATGGAGGCATCATGAGACCAAGATGAAAACACAAGTAAAAACTATGATAGCAAACACACCACATATGAGTAAACTGACCCAAATATACATATATTGGGTCAGTTTATACAGCATTATAGCAGCATTATATTACAGTTTATACAGCATTTACTTTTTGCATTGCCTGAGACAAAGGCTAAATGTCAACTCAGTAACAATATAACAGGATTACTAAATCAGGTACGTGAGTATTTTGGAAAGTCTCCCATGTCCTAATCCGAGCATTTATTTGTCCAAATCCTAAATTGAACTCTGGAAACGTGATGTATTTCTGGTATGTAGACTCTGTGACTTCTATGATTTTTACTTCCAAATTTAGTAATTTGCCATCATCGTAAAGAGTTATAGCTAGGTATATTTACCTCTTAGTTGTCTTTTAATGATTCTATGACAAAGTCCACCATAAATCAAACTTTTAAGTGCAGTCACGAAATGGAAATTCTGCAACAATAAATGTGCCAAGACATATGTTTTACATCAATCTAACATGATGATAATATAATATATTTGCATCCAAAGCAAAGCCTCTTGCTGAGAGAAATTCGGATTGGCGACATGAATCAACATTCATGTTGCCAGTCATGACTGCCCACTGGGCCAGCGTTAGGGGGGGGCAAACTGGGCAATTGCCCAGGGTCCCCATCCTCTCAGTGCCCCCTGCCCACTATACAGGGCCGGCCTTAGGATGGATGGCGCCCCGTGCTAAATGATCTTTCGGCGCCCCACCACCATCATTAAAAAAAAAATGCCCCATAAAAAAAGTATAATGCCCCTTTAGTGCCCCCATACAGTATAACAATAATATTTAATAAAATAATATATTACAACCCCTTCTTCAAGGACACAGTATTTTGACCTCTAATGGTGCCCAAAATATTATGCACCCCTACACAGTATAATGTCCACTTTGTGGCCCCCACACAGTATGGTGCCCCCTGTAGATTTTGCCATACAGCCTCCCTGTAGACAGTGCCATAATCCCCCACCTCCTTCTTGTAGATCGTGCCATACAGCTCCCCACCTCTCCCTTGTAGACAGTGCCCCCAAAAAATTTTTTTTTACTCACCTAGGCCCTGTTCCCACGACAAACAGAGCTGCTCCACAACGGGATCCTTGTGTAGGCCGGCGTGATCCTGTAGCCTAGTACATGGTTTCCCAACCTTTTTGGACTCGAGGCAGCACTGGAAAAATAACATTTCCTCGGGGCACCCATACCAAAAATTGTTTTGAGAAAGACAGAAATGGCTAAAAACAAGAACTACACTCTTAGGGTATGTTCACACAGTGTTTTTTGTAAGCCAAAAAAATCTGCCTTAAAATTCCTTCAGGTATTGACAGCGTTGTCTGGCCTTTTTTTTTTTTTTTGCATTATGCAAAAGACGCAGCCAAAAAAGCTCCAAGCGGGCGACACAGGTATTTTCTGGCTCCCATTAATTTCAATTGGAGGTCAGAGGTGGAAACCACTTGAAGACCATCAGCCCCCCCACTCACAGCAAAATGACCATCAGCCCCACACTCACAGTAAAATAACCATCAGCCCGCCACTCACAGTAAAATGACCATCAGCCCGCCACTCACAGTAAAATGACCATCAGCCCACAACTCACAGATTCCCCCTGTAGATAGTGCCACGCAGCCCCTTGTAGATAGTGCCACACAGCCCCTTGTATGTAGTGCCACACAGCCCCTTGTAGGCAGTGCCACACAGCCCCTTGTAGGTAGTGCCACACAGCCCCTGGTGGGTAGTGCCACACAGCCCCTGGTGGGTAGTGCCACACAGCCCCCTTGTAGATAGCGCCACAAAGCCCTTGTAGATAGCGCCACAAAGCCCTTGTAGATAGCACCACACAGCCCCCTTGTAGATAGCGCCACACAGTCCTCTTGTAGATAGCGCCGCACAGCCTCCTTGTAGATAGCGCCACACAGCCCCCTTGTAGATAGCGCCACATAGCCCCCTTGTAGATAGCACCACACAGCCCCCTTGTAGATAGCGCCACACAGCCCCCTTGTAGATAGCGCCACACAGCCCCCCACTCACAGTAAAATAACCATCAGCCCGCCACTCACAGTAAAATGGACATCAGCCCAAAACTCACAGTAAAATGACCATCAGCCCGCCACTCACCGTAAAATGACCATCAGCCCACCAATCACAGATTACCCCTGTAGATAGTGCCACACAGCCCCTTGTAGATAGTGCCACACAGCCCCTTGTAGGTAGTGCCACACAGCCCCTTGTAGGTAGTGCCACACAGCCCCTTGTGGGTAGTGCCACACAGCCCCCTTGTAGATAGTGCCACAAAGCCCTTGTTGATAGCGCCACAAAGCCCTTGTAGATAGCGCCACACAGTCCACTTGTAGATAGCGCCATACAGCCCCCTTGTACATAGCGCCACACAGCCCTTGTAGATAGAGCACAACAGCCCCCTTGTAGACAGCGCCACACAGCTCCCTTGTAGACAGCGCCACACAGCCCCCTTGTAGACAGCGCCACACAGCCCCCTTGTAGATAGCGCCACACAGCCCCCTTGCAGATAGCGCCACACAGCCCCCTTGTAGATAGCGCCACACAGCCCCCTTGTAGATAGCGCCAAACAGCCACCTTGTAGATAGTGTCACACAGCCCCCTGTAGAGTGCCACACAGCCCCCTGTAGAGTGCCACAGCCCCCTGTAGAGTGCCACACAGCCCCCTCTAGAGAGTGCCACACAGCCCCCTCTAGAGTACCACACAGCCCCCTGTAGAGAGTGCCACACAGCCCCCTTTAGAGAGTGCCACACAGCCCCCGGTAGAGAGTGTCACACAGCCCTCGGTAGGGAGTGCCACGCAGCGTCTGGTAGGGAGTGTCACACAGCAACCGGGTAGGGAGTGCCACACAGCGTCCTGGTAGGTATTGACACACAGCCCCCTTGTAGGTAGTGCCACACAGCCCCCTTGTAGGTAGTGCCACACAGCCCACTTGTTGGTAGTGCCACAAAGTCCATAGCCCCCTTGTTGGTAGTGCCACACAGCCCACTTGTAGGTAGTACCACACAGCCCACAGCCCCCTTGTAGGTAGTGCCACACAGCCCACTTGTAGATAGCCCCCCCTTCCTGTAGATAGCGCCACTGTAGCTCCTTGAAGGAGCACTCCGCTTGATGTCTCTGTCCATATATGGACAGTGACATATGGGGAAACTCCTGAAGTGGAATTCCCGTCCACAGTGTTGCCGACGCTGTGACCGGGGATTCCACTCCAGGAGAAGATCCTGACGTCTGTGTTCATTTATGGACAGCGACGTCATTGGCTCCTCCTGGAGTGGAATCCCCGGTCACAGAGTTGGCAACGCTGTGGACGGGGATCCGCTTGAGGAGTTTCCCCAGATGTCACTGTCCATATATGGACAGAGACATCAAGCGGAGCGCTCCAGGAGCGGAATCCCCAGCCACACAGGGATTCCGCTCCTTCAGGGAGCCACAGTGGCGCTAGTAAATAGGAGAGCAGGGAGATAACTCCCTGCTCTGCTATAGTGTCGTCACTATCGCTATAGCAGCCGCAGCAGCTACTAGCGGCGCCACCGCCCTAATGCCCGTTGTCACCGCTAGCAGCCGCTATAGCTGCTACAGAGGTAGCGACGCCACTAAGTGAAGAAGCGCCCGGTCGGAAAGGCGACTGCTGAGTCGCCGGGCCCGGGCGCTTCTGAAACAAGCAGGGGAATGGAGCTAGCGCAGCAAAAGCACAGGTCGCACACCCCTAAGGCCGGCCCTGCCACTATAGCAGCCATAGTGGCTGTACAGGGCCCGAGGCATGAGGGGGCCCGCGCCATCCAGCACTTAACATTTATGGGCCGGGCGGGGCGAGCCCTCATGCCCGGTGGCATCGTGAGAGGCGGGGGGGGGGCGGTGCTAGCGACTGCCACATTCAATTGTATCTGCGTCCTCAGGACGTAGATTCAATTGAATACTATAGGCTGCAGGCCATGTCAGGCCTGCAGCCTATAAGGCCATGGGAAGAATCCCTGCACTGGCAGTGAAGCGCTTCATCCAATGTGGGAACGGGGCTAGGTAAGTACAAATTATTTGAAAACATTTCTGGGGCTGTGTGGCACTATATACAAGGGTGGGGCTGTCTGGCACTATATTCAAGGGGAGTTGTGTGGCACTATATATAAGGGGGAGACTGTGTGGCACTATATACAAGGGGGGCTGTGTGGCGCTATATACAAGCACTTTATACAAGGGGGGTTGTGTGGCACTATACAGGCAAAGGGCTGTGTGACACTATTTACAAGGGAAGGGCTGTGTGACACTATCTTCAAGGGGGGGGCTGTGTGACATTATCTACGAGAGGGCGCTGTGTAGGGCACTATCTACAAGGGGGGCTGTGTGTGGCGCTAACTATAGGGGACTGTGTGTTGCGCCATCTACATGGGATGCAGTAGCGCTATCTACAGGGGGCACAAAGGGGGTATTATTACTGTGTTTGAACAAAGGGGGCACAGTTACTGATGGGGTACTTTTATTGTGCTGAGCACAAAGGGATCATTATTACCATCTGGGGCACTGTGGATTACGAGTTTGTTTAGAGGATGGGGTATAGGTGGAGAGGATGCTGGAAAAGCAAGAAACCAACCACCATGTCTGTGTGTCAAATTCTGCAGAGATGAGTCATGGCTGGAATAAGTTGTCATACTGGTCTGGGCCAGGTTGAGAAAAAAACTGAAAGTGAACGATTCTAATCAGGGAAAACATCACCTGTGAGTCACTGGATATACACGTACTGTAATCACTTATATAGCCTGCAGAGCTCCTGTATATAACTGGCATCTACCACTACATGGTGGTAATATTGGTCTTTGTATAGTGGTTTTTATTCAGTTTCAGTATGGGGGTAGTGTTCACTAACAGTATGGGGTATTATTCAGTTACTGTGTGGTTATGGTGTGGAGATATTATTCAATAACTGTGTGGGGGTACTATTCAGTCACTATGTGGTTATGGTGTGACAGTATGGGGTTATTATTCAGTAACTGTATGGGGGTATTATTCAGTCACTATGTGGTTATGGTGTGACAGTATTATTCAGTAATAGTATGGGGGCATTTTTCAGTCACATTTTGGTTATAGTGTGGCGGTATTAGTCAGTAACAGTATGGTGGTATTATTCAGTCACTATGTGGTTATGATGTGGAGGTATTATTCAGTATCTGTATGGGAGTATTATTCAGTCACTATGTGGTTATGTTCGGGCGGTATTATTCCGTAAACAGTATGGGGGTATTATTCAGTCACTATGTTGTTATGGTATGGTGGTATTATTCAGTAACAGTATGGGGGTATTATTCTGTCACTATGTGGTTATGGTGTGCCGGTTTTATTAAGTAACAGTATGGGTGTATTATTCTGTCACTATGTGGTTATGATGAATCAGTATTATTCAGTAACCGTATGGGGGTATTATACAGTCACTATGTGGTTATGGTATGGAGGTATTATTCAGTAACAGTATGGGGTATTATTCAGTAACAGTATGGGAGTATTATTCAGTCACTATTTGGTTATAGTATGGCGTTATTATTCAGTAACAGTATGGGGGTATTATTCTGTCACTATGTGGTTATGGTGTGTCGGTTTTATTAAGTAACAGTATGGGAGTATTATTCAGTCACTATTTGGTTATAGTATGGCGTTATTATTCAGTAACAGTATGGTGGTATTATTCTGTCACTATGTGGTTATGATGAATCAGTATTATTCAGTAACCGTATGGGGGTATTATACAGTCACTATGTGTGGTTATGGTATGGAGGTATTATTCAGTAACAGTATGGGGTATTATTCAGTAACAGTATGGGAGTATTATTTAGTCACTATTTGGTTATAGTATGGCGGTATTATTCAGTAACAGTATGGGGGTATTATTCAATCACTATGTGGTTATGCTGTGGCGGTATTATTCAGTAACAGTATGGGGTTATTATTCAGTCACTATGTGGTTATGGTGTGGTGGTATTATTCAGTAACAGTATGGGGATATTATTCAGTCACTATGTGGTTATTGTGTGGTGGTATTATTCAGTAACAGTATGGGGTATTATTCAGTTACTGTGGTTATGGAGTGGCGGTATTATTCAGTATCAGCTAGAAATCAGCCATGCAGTACTTTGCACACCGCCTTCTGAATTGACTGCATTATTGATACAGTAAGGGCACGTTCAGACCTGGCGGAATTTTTCTGCTGCAAATGTTGGTGCCGATTTGGGGGCAACGTATCTGCACCAACATTTGCATATTTGACAGGTAATTCAGAAGTTGCAGATATCCCAGCGGACTTGCCACAGATTTCAGTTTTTGCATTGCAAAGGCTGAAATCTGCAGTGAAATTCTGCTTCTTCTCCGCAATGGAAAGAGCATGCTGCAGAGGGAAAAATCTGCACCGCAGCCTAATTTCCACACAGTTATTTTTTGCAATTTCTGAACTAACTTTCCTAAAAATGTATAGAAAGAAATGAAAAAAACGGCTGCTGAATTCCACTGCGGACTGTCCACAGCGGAATTCAACAGCAATTCCGCCACGTGTGACTGATTCAGCATTTGGAGCCACAGTTTGTCTAAAACCGTCCCTAACTGCCCAGCAGCTCGTGCCGGCAGCAAGTGTCTAATGGAAGTGCAGGTAAAGGCTGTCAGTATTACAGCTCTTAGCTAGAATTTTGTCCCAATTATAGCGCTCCATATAAGACTATAAACCGAACAGCATACCTGGATGCCGATTCCCAGCTATGGTAGTCGGTTCTTGGATGACGTCTGGAAAACGGTAAAGCAGAGTAGCACAGTGTAGCGGGATAGTGAAGAAGAGTAACACAGACTAACGGGAACAGATTTTAGTGGCACCATGCAGACTTGTCGGAGAAAGAGTTGCACACAGCTAGTGGCGGATTATCATATGGGTGATTTGGGTGGCTAAAAGGGCACATGATCTGCCAATGTGCTGTTTTTTCGGGCCACAACAGATAATGGTACATAATACCTTCCTCGCTCCGAGGCTCCACTTCTGGTGCAGTTTCCGCTGCACTGGATCCTGCGGCAGCGCCTCGACCTGAAGAGGAGTCCGGGAGCAAGGAGGGTATGTATATGAGTCTTATCTGAGGCCTGATTCTGAAAACTTTCTTGTTTGATCTTTGAAGTCCATCGGATGCCATGGAGGGTATAAACCTCTTTGAAGATGAGCACAGCTCTGTGACTTTATTCCCTGCATTTTTTATTCAGGCATGATGATGTATCTTATGTTTGCAGTCATGGGATGGAAATTAAAATAGGGCAGCACAACTGTTTGCTTTTCTACTCCGCATTTATAAAAATTCCTGTCAGTTGAATACACCGTGTTCCAAATTATTATGCACATTGGATTTAAGTGTCATAAACATTTAATTATTAGTTTTTAAATGAAACTCATGGATGGTATTGTGTCTTAGGGCTCTTTGGATCATTGTAATCAATCTTAGACACCTGTGATAATTAGTTTGCCAGGTGTGCCCAATCAAAGGAAAACTACTTAAGAAGGACGTTCCACATTATTAAGCAGGCCACAGGTTTCAAACAATATGGGAAAGAAAAAGGATCTCTCTGCTGCCGAAAAGAGTGAAATTGTAAAGGATCTGCCAGGCACAGCTTCGGGGTTAACTCCCATAATTAATCAGTCAGCACCTGAATCTACATCCCTGAGACTGACTCCAGCTTCCACCACTCAGGCTGGCAGGCTTAGGAGTGGGAGAGCCTATCGCAACCTGGCCAGACTCAGCTAGCTCCCGCCCTCGGTCTATTTAAGCCTGCCCTTCCTGTCCCTCGGTGCTTGTGATTCTTTTCGTGTGGTTTCCTGGCCCAGCTACAGCTCCTTCTATTTTGATCCTGCTCCATACAGACCCTGGCTTACTGACTACTCTTCTGCTCTTCGTTTGGTACCTCGCACACTCCTGGCTTGACTCGGCTCGTTCACCACTCTGGTTGCTCACGGTGTTGCCGTGGGCAACTGCCCCTTTCCCTTGCTTGTATTCCCTTGTATGTTTGTCGTGCACTTACTGAGCGCAGGGACCGCCGCCCAGTTGTACCCCGTCGCCTAGGGCGGGTCGTTGCAAGTAGGCAGGGACAGAGTGGCGGGTAGACTAGGGCTCACTTGTCCGTTTCCCTACCCCCCGTCGTTACATAATCACAAGCCCATACCTAGTCTACCCTGGTCTCTGACACCACTATGCACCCCCGTGAGACCCTGGCTCAGCAAATGCATTGTCTCTCCCTACAGGTCCAGGCCCTGGCTCAGAGGGTCAACCAGCCTGATGCTACCTTGGTAGTTCCCCTCACCTCACCTCTTGAACCCCACCTCAAGTTGCCCGACCGGTTCTCAGGGGACCGGAGGGGTTTTCTCTCCTTTCGGGAGAGTTGTAGGCTTTACTTTCGTTTAAAGCCTCATTCCTCAGGTTCTGAGAGCCAGCGGGTGGGTATAATTATGTCCCGGCTCCAGGAAGGGCCACAAGAGTGGGCCTTCTCCTTGGCTCCTGACGCCCCTGAACTTTCCTCCGTTGATTGTTTCTTTTCTGCTCTCGGACTTATTTATGACGAGACTGACAGGACTGCCTTTGCCGAGAGTCAACTGGTGACCTTACGTCAGGGTAAGAGACCTGTTGAGGAGTATTGTTCTGACTTTAGGAAGTGGTGCGTAGCTTCTCGGTGGAATGACCCTGCCTTAAGGTGCCAGTTTAGGTTGGGTCTGTCGAATGCCCTGAAAGACCTGCTAGTTAGCTATCCCTCTTCTGACTCCCTAGACCAGGTTATGGCTTTAGCGGTACGACTTGACCGACGTCTCAGGGAACGACAACGTGAACGTTTATGTGTTTTCTCCTCCGACTCCCCCATGATGCCTCCCGAAGTTCCGTTGCTTCGTTCCTCCCCAAAAGACTCAGAGATACCTATGCAACTCGGGGCCTCCGTGTCCCCCCAACAACGTAGAGAATTCCGCAGGAAGAATGGTCTCTGCTTCTACTGTGGGGATGACAAGCATCAAGTGAACAACTGTCCTAAGCGTAAGAATGCAGCCAGAGAACTTCCGCGCCTAAGTGATCATCGGGGAGGTCACTTGGGCGCACAGGTATTTCCCGTAAATAGGAAACGTACTAAGATCTTGCTTCCCTTTCAGGTCTCTTTTGGTGGTAGGTCTGCTACCGGCAGTGCCTTTGTGGATTCAGGGTCCTCTACTAATATCATGTCTGTGGAATTTGCTATGTCTCTTGCTATGCCTCTGATTGATTTGCCTAAACCTGTCCCGGTAGTGGGTATCGACTCCACTCCTCTTGCTAATGGTTATTTTACACAGCATACCCCTGTTTTTGAACTCCTTGTAGGCTCCATGCATTTGGAGCAGTGCTCTGTACTGTTGATGCAGGGATTATCATACGATTTGGTTCTAGGCCTTCCCTGGTTGCAGTTGCATAATCCCACGTTTGACTGGAATACTGGGGAGCTAACCAAATGGGGTAATGAATGTTTTACGTCATGTTTTTCTGTTAATTCTATTTCTCCCCCTGAGGAGGCGAACACGCTAACCGAGTTTGTTCAGGACTTCGCTGATGTTTTCTCTAAGGAGGCCTCCGAAGTGTTACCTCCTCATAGAGAATACGATTGCGCTATCGAATTGGTACCAGGAGCTAAGCTTCCTAAGGGTAGGATATTTAATCTTTCTTGTCCCGAACGTGAAGCCATGAGAGAGTATATCCAGGAATGCCTGGCCAAGGGTTACATTCGTCCCTCTACTTCTCCGGTAGGTGCTGGCTTCTTCTTCGTAGGGAAGAAGGATGGTGGTCTTAGGCCATGCATTGACTGTAAAGGATCTGCCAGGCACTACGTCTGGGTATACTCCCAGGATTAATCAGTCGACACCTGAGGCCAGACCTCTGAGACTGACACCTGCTCCCACCAATCAGGGTGGCAGGCTCAGGAGTGGGAGAGCCTATCGCGGCCTGGTCAGTCAGAGTTAGCTCCGCCCCCTGTCCATTTATACCTGCCGTTTTCTCTTCCTCCTTGCTTGTAACTCTTCTTGGATTCCTGGCCCCACTACTGCCTTGCTCCAGCCTGCTTCTGCCGTGCTTCTGCCTTGCTTCAGTTCCGTTTATCCTGCGTTGCTCTGCCCCTGGCTTGCTTCTGCTCCGTGCTCCCGTTTGTATACTCCACTACTTCCTGATCCTGACTGGCTCATTCACCGCTCCGTTTCCTCGCGGCGTTCCGTGGGCTACTGTATTCCCTTGCGTGTTCCCTGTTTGTACTCCCTTGCACTTAGACAGCGTAGGGACCGCCGCCAAGTTGTACCCAGTCGCCTAGGGCGGGTCGTTGCAAGTAGGCAGGGACAGGGCGGTGGGTAGATTAGGGCTCACTTGTTCCCTTCACCTTCTTCCTGCCATTACATTGACTACCGTAGCCTGAATAAGGTCACGGTAAGGAACCAGTATCCCCTTCATTTGATTCCTGATCTCTTCAATCAGGTTCAGGGGGCCCAATGGTTCTCTAAGTTGGATCTACGGGGGGCGTATAACCTTATCCGCATCAAAGAGGGGGATGAGTGGAAGACTGCGCTTAACACGCCCGAAGGCCATTTCGAATAACTCGTCATGCCCTTTGGGTTGTGTAATGCCCCTGCGGTCTTCCAGAATTTCATAAATGAGATTTTGAGAAATTACCTGGGGATATTTCTTGTAGTGTACCTTGATGACATACTGGTGTTTTCCAAGGACTGGTCCTCCCACATTGAGCATGTCAGGAAGGTGCTCCAGGTCCTTCGGGAAAACAAACTGTTTGCCAAAACCGAAAAATGTGTGTTTGGGGTACAGGAAATACCATTTTTGGGTCAAATCCTCACTCCTCATGAATTCCGCATGGACCCCGCCAAGGTTCAGGCTGTGGCGGAATGGGTCCAACCTGCCTCCCTGAAGGCGTTACAGTGTTTTTTGGGGTTCGCTAATTATTACAGGAGATTTATTGCTAACTTCTCGGTCATCGCTAAGCCTCTTACGGACCTCACTCGCAAAGGAGCTGATCTCCTCCACTGGCCTCCTGAGGCTGTCCAGGCTTTTGAGGTCCTTAAGAGGTGCTTTATCTCAGCCCCAGTGCTGGTTCAGCCCAACCAAATGGAGCCATTTATCGTGGAAGTTGACGCATCTGAGGTGGGAGTGGGGGCTGTCTTGTCCCAGGGTACCAGGTCCCTCACCCATCTCCGCCCCTGTGCCTACTTCTCCAGGAAGTTTTCGCCAACTGAGAGTAACTATGATATTGGCAACCGCGAACTCTTAGCCATTAAATGGGCATTTGAAGAGTGGCGCCACTTCCTGGAGGGGGCTAGGCACCAGGTAACGGTCCTTACCGACCACAAGAATCTGTTTTTCCTAGAATCTGCCCGGAGGCTAAACCCGAGACAAGCTCGATGGGCGTTATTTTTTACCAGATTCAATTTTTTGGTTACCTATAGGGCTTGGTCTAAAAATATTAAGGCTTATGCACTGTCGCGTAGCTTCATGGCCAGCCCTCCTTCGGAGGAAGATCCTGCTTGTATTTTGCCTCCAGGTATAATCATTTCCTCGATCGATTCTGATTTAGTCTCTGAAATTGCTGCTGATCAAGGTTCAGCTCTCGGGAACCTTCCTGAGAACAAGCTGTTTGTTCCCCTGCAATTCCGGCTAAGGGTACTTAGGGAAAATCATGACTCCGCACTATCTGGTCATCCAGGCATCCTGGGTACCAAACACCTCATTACTAGAAACTATTGGTGGCCTGGGTTGCCTAAAGACGTTAAGGCCTACGTCGCCGCTTGTGAGGTTTGTGCTAGGTCCAAGACTCCCAGGTCCCGACCAGTGGGCTTACTGCGTTCGTTGCCCATTCCCCAGAGACCTTGGACACATATCTCCATGGATTTTATCACCGATTTGCCTCCATCCCAAGGCAAGTCGGTGGTGTGGGTGGTAGTAGACCGCTTCAGTAAGATGTGCCACTTTGTGCCCCTCAAGAAACTACCCAACACCAAGACGTTGGCTACCTTGTTTGTCAAACACATCCTGCGTCTCCATGGGGTCCCTGTCAATATTGTTTCGGACAGAGGGGTACAATTTGTTTCATTGTTTTGGAGAGCCTTCTGTATGAAGTTGGAGATTGATCTGTCCTTCACCTCTGCCTTCCATCCTGAAACCAATGGCCAAACTGAGAGGACTAATCAATCTCTAGAACAATATTTAAGGTGTTTTGTCTCTGACTGTCAATATGATTGGGTCTCATTCATTCCCCTCGCCGAATTTTCCCTTAATAACAGGGTCAGTAACTCGTCAGGGGTCTCCCCCTTTTTCTGTAATGTTGGGTTTAATCCACGGTTCTCCTCCGTTTCACCTGGTAGTTCCAACAATCCCGAGGTAGAGGTCGTTCATCGGGAACTGTGCACAGTCTGGGCCCAGGTTCAGAAGAACCTAGAGGCGTCCCAGAGCGTACAAAAAACTCAGGCTGATAGAAAACGTTCTGCTAACCCCGTTTATGGTCGGGGATCTGGTGTGGTTGTCGTCTAGGAACTTGCGTCTCAAGGTTCCGTCCAAGAAGTTTGCTCCCCGGTTTATTGGGCCGTATAAGGTCATTGAGGTCCTCAATCCTGTCTCCTTCCGGCTGGAGTTACCCCCGTCTTTTCGTATACACGACGTGTTTCATGCCTCCCTCCTTAAACGCTGCTCCCCGTCCTTGGCTCCCTCGAGGAGACCTCCTGTTCCCGTCCTCACCCCTGAGGGGGTGGAATTCGAGGTGGCCAAGATTGTGGACAGCAAGATGGTCCAAGGCTCCCTCCAGTACCTGGTCCATTGGAGAGGATACGGGCCCGAGGAGAGGACTTGGGTACCCGCCCGGGATGTTCACGCTGGGGTATTGGTCAGGAGGTTCCACCTGCGTTTCCCCAGTAAGCCAGGTCCACTTAGAAAGGGTCCGGTGGCCCCTCATAAAAGGGGGGGTACTGTAAAGGATCTGCCAGGCACAGCTTCGGGGTTAACTCCCATAATTAATCAGTCAGCACCTGAATCTACATCCCTGAGACTGACTCCAGCTTCCACCACTCAGGCTGGCAGGCTTAGGAGTGGGAGAGCCTATCGCAACCTGGCCAGACTCAGCTAGCTCCCGCCCTCGGTCTATTTAAGCCTGCCCTTCCTGTCCCTCGGTGCTTGTGATTCTTTTCGTGTGGTTTCCTGGCCCAGCTACAGCTCCTTCTATTTTGATCCTGCTCCATACAGACCCTGGCTTACTGACTACTCTTCTGCTCTTCGTTTGGTACCTCGCACACTCCTGGCTTGACTCGGCTCGTTCACCACTCTGGTTGCTCACGGTGTTGCCGTGGGCAACTGCCCCTTTCCCTTGCTTGTATTCCCTTGTATGTTTGTCGTGTTTGTCGTGCACTTACTGAGCGCAGGGACCGCCGCCCAGTTGTACCCCGTCGCCTAGGGCGGGTCGTTGCAAGTAGGCAGGGACAGAGTGGCGGGTAGACTAGGGCTCACTTGTCCGTTTCCCTACCCCCCGTCATTACAGAAATAGTGCAATACCTTGGACAAGGTATGAAAACATTGGATATTTCACGAAAACTTAGGCGTGATCATCGTACTGTGAAAAGATTTGTGGCTGATTCAGAGCACAGACGGGTTTGTTCAGATAAAGGCTGGGTTCACACTACCTATTTTCAGGCGTAAACGAGGCGTATTATGCCTCGTTTTACGCCTGAAAATAGGGCTACAATACGTCGGCAAACATCTGCCCATTTGAATGGGTTTGCCGACGTACTGTGAAGACGACCTGTAATTTACGCGTCGTCGTTTGACAGCTGTCAAACGACGACGCGTAAATTGACTGCCTAGGCAAAGAAGTGCAGGGCACTTCTTTGCCACGTAATTTGAGCTGTTCTTCATTGAACTCAATGAAGCACAGCTCAAGATTTACGAGCGTCTCAGACGCCTCGTAAAATACAAGGAGGAGCTTTTACGGCTGAAACGAGGCAGCTGTTTTCTTCTGAAAACAGGCTGTCATTTCAGCCGTAAAAGCAAGCTAGCGTGTGAACATACCCAAAGGCATAATGAGGAAGGTTTCTGCCAGACAAATTAATAGGATTAGGACAGCAGCTGCTAAAATGCCATTGCAATGCAGCAAACAGGTATTTGAAGCCGCTGGTGCCTCTGGAGTCCCGCGAACCTCAAGGTGTAGGATCCTCCAGAGGTTTGCAAGTGTACATAAAGCTATTATTCGGCCACCCCTAAACAATGCTCACAAGCAGAAACGGTTGCAGTGGGCTCAGAAATACATGAAGACTAATTTTCAAACCGTGTTGTTTACTGATGAGTGCCGTGCAACCCTGGATGGTCCAGATGGATGGAGTAGTGGATGGTTGGTGAATGGTACAAAAAGAAGAACCGTGCCTTCCGTAGCAAAATTATCTTCATGCACGACAATGCACCATCTCATGCTGCAAAGAATACCTCTGTGTCATTGGCTGCTATGGGCTTAAAAGGAGAGAAACTCATGGTGTGGCCCCCATGTTCCCCTGACCTCAACCCTATTGATAACCTTTGGAGCCTCCCCCAGCAAAATATCTATGAGGGTGGGAGGCAGTTCACATCAAAACAGAAGCTCTGGGAGGCTATTCTGACATCCTGCAAAGATATTTAAGCAGAAACTGTCCAAATACTCACAAATTCAATGGATGCAAGAATTGTGAAGGTGATATCAGAGAAAGGGTCCTATGTTAACATGTAACTTGGCCTGTTAAGTTTTTTTTAAATTAAAAGAGCTTTTGATTTCTGTAAATATGACCTCCTGATGCTGCAAATTCAACAAATTACCATTTTAGTTCTCTTTACAACCTTTAAAATGTTTTGATCTCTGTTGTGCATAATAATGTGAAACAGTGCATTTTGATTTTTTTACTTCTAAAAAAACATCTGTTATCATTAGGAGATTTGTTCAATAAAATTTGCATTATACTCCAACGGTTGATGGCTTGAAGATTATACTGACTGTCATTTGCATCGACTATTTAGGAAAATCAGCGAAAAATAACGTTTGCATAATAATTTGGAATGCGGTGTAGACTCTCAGTTCAGCGGCATCCTTGAAGAATGGCACAATGATAGTGTCTGGTAGATTCAAAGTGTATATACCTGCAACATTTCACAGTAAAAATGTTTGTGTAATATTTGTGATGCTATAGAGGCTGGGGGTGGCTGCAGACGTGAGAGGCCAAAGTTGTCTGGGCATCAAACTCTGCAGTGGTCAGGAGGAGTCATCATAGCGGTCTGGGCTGGATGGAGAATGGACGTCTACATTTAGAGAAGACGTCACTAGATTTATAGTGGAGCTGTTCCCTCTCCCAACATTTCTGTTTTAGTAAATACTTGTATTCTTCATGAGATAATTCCAGAGCATCTTTTCTTAGAACTCTGCATTGTACCGTTCCTCTGTTACTCCTCCTGATATAGACTGATAATGTCAGAGATGATTGGACAGTGTCAGACTGTTTAGGGACACTTCCCTTTTACAAGAGGAATGCTAATAGTTGTCAATTTACTCATGCAAGCAAAACAGGGGCTTAGTGTTTAACCCAAATTAAACCCGCTAGTACAGAAAAGTGGTGTTGACTATAGACATGGCGTGGTAGGGCGGCGTTGGGGAAGGGGATTGCCCAAGTTTGATCAATCGCCCAGGGCCTCTGGTCACACAGAGCAGGAGTACTTTGGCAACCAGCAATGAATGACGGGTTGGATACGTTGCATAAAAACTGTGCAGCGTATCCGGCCTGGAACCCGCAGCACCTGTCGTCCAAAAAACCGCACTACATTGTGGTGCATTTTTTTTTCAAACAGATTTTCCTCTGCAGAAAGCAGCACTCTTTGTGTAGTCCGGCCTCCCTGGATGACGTTGCAGACCATGTGATGCTGCAGCCAGTGATTGGCTGCTGCGGTCACATGCGATGAAACTTCATCCCAGGAGGTTGGACTGTAGGAAGAAGGAGAGAGTTCTGGGTAAGTATGATTCGTTTTTATTTTCGTGAGTTGCTATATTTGCGCCAAAATCGATGTGATTCCGCCGCAAAAATCACAACATTGACTTTCTGTTGCGGGTTTTGCATCCCCATTGAATTCCATGGGGAAAACCCACAACAGAGAATCAACGAAAACACAGCATAAATTGACATGCTACGGATTTAAATTCCGCACCGCAGGTCAATTTATTAACGTTTATGCTGCGGGGGGTTTTTCCGCAGCGTGGGTATGAGATTTTGCAAATGTCATCCACTTTGCTGCAACTGTAAATGCTGCGTAATTTCTGCACAGAATTCCGTTGCGGAAATTCCACAGCATTTGCGCTACGTGGGAACCCGGCTGTAGAGTGATTTTCTTCGTCTGAATGGAACTTGCAGAAATCCATACGCCTGCGGCAGAAACAGCCACATTCAGATGAATGGATCTGATTTTCAGTCTCATTGTGACTGCACCCTTATTGAGTTGGCACAGGGTAACCTGGGCTGTGGAGTCTAGGGAATCCCCCGTTCTTCGTCTTTAACCCCCACAAGGGCTCCATATTACAGAGCCAGCCTCTTCATACAAAAATAATGTAGAAACGAAGATCCCAATTCTCCAGACACTAATATACATTGGAGATAGCTTTGAAGTAGTCACATACGAGGCTTGGTTTCTGACCTTGTCAACTGCCTGTGCTTCTTATTTATAAAACCGATTTCTAACTAATATTAGGAAGATCTGTTCTCCTCTTCCAAACAGTTATTGCCCCCCCCCCCCCAAAATAGGAATGTATTTTAGAAGAGGAAGCAAAACAATCCCAAACTAACTTGGTGGCCATAAAATATTTTGGCTCGTAAATTTTTCAATTTAAGGCTATGTTCACACGGAGTATTTTGGGGGAGGAATATCTGCCTCAAAATTCCGTTTGGAACTTTGAGGCAGATTTTCCTCTCCCTGCACGCCGATTTTCGCTGTGATTTTCGCTCCGTTTTTCGCCCGCGGCCATTGAGCGCCGTGGGCATAAAACAGCGCGAAATACGCTTTCTCCTGCCTCCCATTGAAGTCAATGGGAGGTCAGAGGCGGAAGCGCCCGAAGATAGGGCATGTCGCTTCTTTTTCCCGCGAGGCAGTTTTACTGCTCGCGGGAAAAAGACGCCGACGCCTCCCATTGAAATCAATGGGAGGCGTTCTCGGGCCGTTTTTGCCGAGTTTTGCGACGCGGTTTCCGCGTCAAAAAACTCGGCAAAATACCCCGTGTGAACATAGCCTAAGAGTCAATATCGACCAGGCCATTTTTAAAAAAAAGTTTGATCATGTTTAGCATTGTTTTAATTAAGGGCTTTGGCAGGCTACCGTATTATGGTTTTGTACGGTTGAATATAGGGCCATACTGTACCTCTGTATGCCATATTACTGAGGGGTTCTTCCCTAGGAGAACATTTCCATAATACAATTCTATAGGAGGAACCTCTGTAGAGTCACGAGGAGTATATGTGCCTCCTTACAGGAGTGTGCATACGACCTAAAAGCAGCTAAATGAAATAATTCCAATTAGGAAATGACGATGTGAGATATTCCCTAATATATACCATTTAGTCCCTTTATAAGCAAGTACAACTGTCCTCATAGGGAAGGACAGACGCAGAGAAGTCAAATACGCCACAGCTGCTGCCTCTGTCAATAGAATACTTGTACCTTTTCGAATTTGATGATAGACTATTGGCAACATAAATGGTGCCAGGGAGAACAGTCATAGGGAGTTTGATTGTGTGCCATCACACTTGCTTTGAAAGGCAGCAATTTGGCTAATAAGTCTGTTTTAAGGAATTGCTGTAAATGCGAAGGTTCGATAAAGGTGAACGTCACTCGTATACATTATATATAGTTCAGCATTTATTATGTGGTTGTGTAGGTGAGTCATTTTGGAAGTTTCTTATGTATGAAAGTTTTTTGTGTTGATGCTTTCAAAGGCTTGAATTATCAATAATACGGTATGGAAATGTCACACGAGATCGCTGGGAGCTGTGGTAGAGTACATTGATAACCATGGCAACTAGCGCGTTAAAACAGAAATTCAATATGACAAACATCTCATCACAGCGTGAGCAGTGCACAAAACGTGTTCTAACAAAGTTTTTTTATTTTAACAACACAAAGCGGGACCTGACGAAAGGCATCGGTGACATTTTACTAAGCGAAGCTGTCCGCTGCACCAGCTGATGCCACACGCTCCATCTTAATCTTTCAATTCTATTTACGTATTTATCCATTTATATATTTATTTGCCGCTTCAGTTCTTTGTTAATCAAAAGATGGCAACAGGAGCGCATTAGGATATTCAAAGCAGCACAGAGGATTTCATGAAACAAGTGTGGGGAGTCTAGTTGTGCAGCTATGTCATTGAAGAACACTGAATGTGAGTCATTCTCATGAACAACGGCCGTACCCGCGCCACAGGCATAGGGGGAGGCCACATGACAGGGGAAATAGGCAGGGGCGGAGCCGAGGGACACAAGGCTGGGTTAGACGGCGGTGTGGTTTGAGCGCCGGTGAGCAGTTGTCCCATCCTCCCTCCCTGATTATTTGGGTGCTTGTTGTTTCTTTTGTGGATTGCTGTACCGGGGTTGTTCTTTATTTCGGGGGTTTGTTGAGTGCCTTGCTCGTAGTTTTGTATGGTGTCATGAAAGTGTTTGGCGGGTTTGGGGGTCCTTGGAGTTGGTTAAATTTGGTAGGGGAGGGATTCATAGTAGGGATGGTTCCTCCCAAATTATGATTATGGGGATCCGGCTCATTTGGGTTCTTGCTGGGTGGAGTTCCGAGGAGAAAATATACGTGAAGTTTAGAAATCTGCGGTTGGTCATGGTGCCACTGAGCCTATGTTTTGGTCGGCTGGGGGTAAAAATTGGAGTTATGGGCAGAGTGGATCCTTCTTCCTCCTCCCCAATTTTCCATAGGGGTGAATTGTTTCACGCGAATGATGTTAGAGTGGGTTAAAGGTTAAAATTTTAGTAAGTAAAGTAGCAAGTGGAAAAGTTAAGACAGAACCGAACTCTATTGTCCCTTGTCATGTTAGTAAAGGCAATGAAGAATGGTGGCCAGAAGTTTGGAAGTTGCAGTTGGGCTGCATTCACATTGTGCAATTTCTTCTCTGCTGGGGTATTTCTTCTACTGTCGGTTGAATTGCAAGTGATGGAAATGTATTAATTCCCACGTACTTACAAATTGCATTAGCTAAACAAGTGGTTGTTCCCAAACTGATGCATGTTCTACTTCAGACATTTCTGTGTTCTATTTCTCCATGGATTCAATTGAATATCTATTTGACGGGATGTCGGGGGAGCATTCGAGAATCTCTGCGCAGACCCTGAATGACGTATTTATGAGCATTGTATGAAGCTAAATGCCCCCCTCTGATCTTCAGCCTAGTCCAGTCATTCTGTGCATGAAACAGGGAGATCAGGATGAACAGAACTGTACATTCCTTCCGCATAGGAGTGTTGGAAACTGTGTTGTAGTGGATGGAATAATTGTTAGAAGATGATGTTAGAATAGTTTTACGCCTGATACTAAAATATATTTACTACAACATCGGATGCTGAAGACGCGTATTTCTATTCCTCCGTATTTCTCACAATCAGGAGACTGGTAACGCATAAAATATTCTGTCATAGCAGAATAATCTCCTCAGTGAAAGTAAAACGTGGAGCCTGACCTGCTCGCCTTCTCTCTAGGGTTTTATGGAGCTTCCAGGAATAGTAATGAGCTTTGAGGAATAACATTGTAATACACAGGGAGGCCACGAGTCAATTTTAATCTCAATTCACCCTTCAAATATTTTTTTTTTTTTAAATGCCGATTTTCATGCAAACTGCATTGTCCTAAAAAAAGAAGCGATTTGTTTCATGTTACATTGTGAATTAATATTAGTATTACAGATATAGCAGAGGCCAGCTTATTATTTGGCGCAATTTAGCAACTCGTCTAATATCTCTATGACTTGTCTGTGGTTTTACATAGGACTGCTGGTAAACGCACTGCATCATCTTAAAGATGTAGAACTATTAGGACTCATGTCAGACGGCATACGGATTCCCTATGGTTCTGCATTACAGATCTACAGTATATGCAGCTCACATAATGCCATATGATGCCCCCATGAGAATACAGATGTAGCCATCTTTATCTTGATTCTGATAACTTGCTGTAGCGTGATATCACATAACAAAAGCCATTGAAATGTCATTAAAAAAGTCAAGGTAAAGTTGCTTGACACTGTGTATTTAATGTGGTAAGAGTCAAGATAAAGATGGCTACATCTGTACAAGCATAATATAGCATTCAATGGAACATGCCACATTTTATATAGAATCCATTAGAAAAATCCTCTGTGTGTCTCTCTATAAAATTTGGGTCACACATGGGGGAACAGTAAAGGCCTATATAAGTCTATGGGCGCAGTATTACAGATACGAAAGCATAGATCCATAATACATAAATGTGTATGAACCGTCAGACTGGAGAGCCACATATATACAAGAGGTAATTGCTGTAATGGTAGTACTTTTTTATGTCGCAGCCTGATTGTATACCACTTGGAACCCAAATATCAGGTAGTCTGCCGGTACTATGACATAATTATCGGAGATCCTAGCGGGTTACACCTTTAACAAGTACAGTACAGTAAATGGCTCTCCATTCTAAGGGTATGTTCACACACAAAATAAAAAACGTCTCAAAATACGGAGCTGTTTTCAAGGGAAAACAGCTCCTGATTTTCAGAAGTTTTTTAATCAAAGTCACGTTTTTCAAAACGGCCGCGTAAAAAAACAGCCCATCAGAACAGAAACGCAGTTTTCCCATTGCAATCAATGGGCAGATGTTTGGAGACTTTCTGCTTCCGATTTTTCAGGGCCCGAAATACGACCGAAAATAAGTAGTGTGATCATACCCTAAGTCTTGACTGGAGAACCTCTTGAAGTCACAATGCACTAACAACGCAGCCTCAAAGAATTTAATAAAACATCCTTTATGCGCTATTTAAACAGTTGCAAAAATGCAAAGAAAATGTATTTTGGTTCATGTACTTTTACCTTAAATGATATTGATTGTTTAAATATGTATTACATGTTTAATATATGACTTAAAGGGGTATTCCCTTTGTGAAATGTTTTTACCAGTTTTCACCTATCCACTGGTGATAACTGGTAGTCCAACCACTGGGACCCCCACCAATCCAAGAACTGGAGTCCCGTGTCCCCCTAGCAGCGGGACTACTTCCTGGGAGGAGTTCAATTATTAATAGAGAAAAATGCATCTTTCTCCACTTATCAGGCTTCTTACCCCCCCCCCCCCCCCAAGGCTGGATTCACACGAGCACATTACGTCCGTAATGGACGGACGTATTTCGGCCGCAAGTCCCGGACCGAACACACAGCAGGGAGCCGGGCTCCTAGCATCATAGTTATGTACGACGCTAGGAGTCCCAGCCTCGCTGCGGGATAACTGTCCCGTACTGTAATCATGCTTTCAGTACGGGACAGTAGTTCCATGGAGAGGCAGGGACTCCTAGCATCATACATAACTATGATTCTAGGAGCCCGGCTGCCTGCAGTGTGTTCGGTTCGGGACTTGCGGCCCGTAATGTGCTCGTGTGAATCCAGCCTAACTCTTCACTCACTTTGAATTTACCGCTAAATCTGTCTCGAGGGGTAAAATAGATTCTTAGCTTACTGTGGTTTCAAGTTACATGTTGCCCGTAGAAGTCTATGGAGAGGGAAGGGGGAGGAGGGAGCAGAGAGGCAGAGAGAAAAAGAAAGTGATTGGAATGTATGTCTGCTATGAGGAGGTGTAGATTTGCGCTACAATTTGTGCCCTTTTCTGTCTTTAGAAATTCTAAATCTGACGTAAACTTGCTGGCCCTGCCCACTCCTGGTGAACCCATGCAGGCATATTTTTGTGCATATTTGGCATGCATCAAAATTATTTACACCAGAAAAGATGCATTAAGATATTAATAACCCCCCCCCCCCATGTCTTTAGAGGCTACTTACACTTAGCACTGGGAGGACGTACTTATGTAATGTATAAAAAAAAGCACTGATCACTGGAATACAGGACATATCAGTACTCTTCATACTCTATGTATGCTATAGGTCCACGTAAGGTGCTTCTAATACTGAAATCAGACTATACTCTGTCCTACAGTATTTACATGACCCGAATCATCCTATGTCCATATAGATCTGGGCCAAGCACAACCCACTCGCATAACCGGTAGCCTTCAAGCATGCGTATCTATAGCAAAACCAACTAACAAGCCACACATACCATCCCAGTCTGGTGATACTGAACACCACGGCCAGCTTCTGATAGTAATCATATAGAGGTCTAGTGTTTAATACATCAATTTTGCACCAACGCTCCTGAATTAACAATTAGGGGCTCCACGCCTGTCACACAGCAGGTACCTCTATGCCGCTTGATGTGACCCTTTCTCCTGCACACAATGAACACGATGAACAAAGACAATTTATGATCGAAAGTCATGTTGACTAGTGAACTGACAATCCAATAATAGTGCGAGCCTGAGATGGGGCACCGCCTATCAAGAGGCCCTTGGAAGCCGCATGTTGTACCTCTATGGTATATACAACTTTGTTAAAGAGTATTTGTTTAATTTCCAATAACACGAGATATGTGTTTTCTCACATAATAATCCGACAGGATCAATGTAATTACGGACAAGACGTCATCACATCCAAATAAAAACATATTGGAGCCTGGCGTCAGAGGGACCGAGGAGAATTTCACTGGTTAGTATATTAGAAAATGGATTACTGGAAATCATAAACAAGCTGCTGTTAACAGATCTTTTATTGAGTCTTAAATGCAGTTATCAGATAGTCACAAAGTAATCAAACTGTTTGTATGTTTTTGTTTTAATTAGGTGTGCTACCCTGAGTATTCAAAAAAAAAAAAGCCACAAATACATAATAAGATCTGTCAATAGCAGCTAGTCTGCTTGATGATGGTTTCCAGGTATAAACAGGAGATTTCTTCTACAAACTGAGATGCTAAAATTTATATTTACAGATTACATTACCAATGTTACTAAAAGACTTTAACGCCTAGTGTGCACATGACCGTGTGTGCTGTCCAAGTACCATCTGTGATCCATGGAAAGATAGGACATGTCTTATCTGTCCCAAGATCAGAAAGTCAGGTCCGTTTTCGCGGACCCGATTGACCCGCTAAAGTGAATGGGTCCGTGAAAACTATCGGGTGGCACTCGGATGCCGTGAAAAACGGACCAAGTAGCACTCAGTTGTTTGCAACTGGCTTTAGGGGTAATCACAGCTGATAAATAGCTGCTGATTCTTGATGGTAATAATTATGAAATCTTAAAAGGGGTAGTCCCAAGTGTATAACCCCTTCTCAAAAGCATGCTGCCGTTCTGGTTTCTGAAACACCCAATGGAAAATGCAGTATAAAAATGGTGCCCATTTAATTTATTAGAAGATCAGGATTATCTTAATAGGGTACATGGATAGGCGTTAAATACTATAATTACCTGGTCCCATAGATATGTAACTGCATTTTAAATTAACGGTGTCAGCTCATCAAGACCATCTCTTTTTAAATTAAAGCCGATCCAGCGATCATTGTGGGTCCAACTTTATAAATTGATCATAACTGATCAGCTGTAATCTTTGGAGAAGCTGCGGCTGGAGAAGTGTATATTACATGCTGGCCATTCATTTAATGTAATACATGGTTAAAGGGAGAGATGCACTGTTAGCAGCTTCCTTCTGTGATTAATAGAGGGTGGTCCTAAGCAGAAGACCCCCCTCTATGACATCTATATACCCTATGAGACAACCCCTTCAATTATTTAGGTCAGGAATTGGATAGACCTTTGAAGAAATTCTAGTAGCATATGACGATAGTTACATGACGGAGCTCTGGAATATTCTGGCACACGTCTGCTCCGCTGTATTCTCCATATTTTTTTTCTTTTCTCCACAGAGAAGGGAAATCACAGATAACAATCTTGTTTTGGTGATGATGAAATCGACAAAGCTGCCGTCAAACCCCAAGGCGGCTCTCTCCAGGGATTTGTAAGGCGGACAATTCCCTTAAGCCCATAGGCCACACACAACGACATTTACATGGAACAGTCTAAGAATTTTTTCACAGGAGTGCAGTGGGAATGATTAAAAGTTACACACTTTGATCTCATGATGCAAAATTGTATAAGGAAGCGGACACAGGGGTGAGGGGGCTGGTAAAGTCTTAGGGTCCATTCACACATTGCTGTTAAGGTGCGGTTAGAACTGCATTGAAAACACGCATATTTATGGTGCAGTTCTAAACGCATCTCAACCACAACATGTGAATGAACCCTTAGGCCCCATGCACTCGACCGTGCCCGTAATCACAGTCAGTGATTACGGGCACGGCCAGCCGCGTACAGCTGCAGACAGTTATCCGTATTTGCGGACCGTGCTCCCATTATAATGTGGGAGCATGGTCCGTAAAAAATAAAAAAATAGGACATGAACTATTTTTTACGGAAGGTTTCTACGGCATGGACACCTTTCCATAAATATACGAGAAGGTGTCCGTCGTCCATAGAAATGAATGGGCCCGTAATTACGGACGAAATCTACGCTCGTGTGCATGGGGCCTTATAGAGCGTTTGTTCAGCTGAAGTGTCTCATTGGCCTGACCAGTTTAGAAGGGGAGCGGTATGGAAGTCAGCATAGGGACAAGCAATAAGCAGCCATCACTCACCTGCAGCTAAGGCTTAGGAAGCGCTGCCGACCACGCTCCCTCTTGTGGTAGTTTTTGTTGTTTATTTCTTTTACCCTCTGCTGCGTTGTTTGTATGCCGTTTGTGTACAATTTTGCAGGTACTTTGTATTTATGGTTTGTTGTTATACTTTAGATGCCACGGCTTGGCGTTTTTTTGTGATCGTGCCCAAATAGTTCAGTGGAAGAATATTTCCAGGAACAGCGCAGTATAGAAGCACCATACCGTGGCGGACAGCATGTCTACGGTACAGAACCGTAGGGACTCTGTGTGCCGCCATACAGGCTCCATAATAATAATTCTAATAAAAAGAACATAGTATTACACTCCTATTTATGTTTTTTTTCATATTTTTGTGTCGCTACAGGACTTTGAGACAGAGTTGGACCAATTACTGTATACTTTAGGAGCCAGTTACACCATTCCAGGAGCTAGTTTGTCTTTGGCCCAGGAATAGGAATTTCCATAGACATAAAGGGTATGTCCACACAGGACGGATACGCTGCATAAAAGTACACAGCGTATCCATTCTAGGTCCTGCAGGGAATTCCAGACGAAAATCCTCACCAAATTGTGGTGCTTTCTTTGGCAGGAATCTCCACTGCAGAAAACAGTACTTGAAGGAGAAAAAAAAAAGCCAATACTTACCCACCGGGCGTTGTTATAGCGACGCGTCCCTCTGTTTTCTGTGCATCCCGGCCTCCTAGGATGACGCTACAGCCCATGTGACTGCTGCAGCTTGTGATTGGCTGCAGCAGTCACAAGGGATTAAAAGTCATCCTGGAAGGCCGGCTTGGACGGAGGACAGAGGAGAGCGTTGCTATGACCATGCCCAAGTGTAAGTACTACATTTTTATTATTTTAAACAAGAAAAATGTTTTTTTGTTTTTGTTTGTGGGAACCCAGCCTTAGCAAATTTGTAGGAGGATTGACTACCTAGCTCCTGGGACGTTCACACATATTGGGGCAAATTTACTAATAGTGTCTTAAATCCAGACAATTAAAATGAGAGAAGATGCTCCAAATTTATCACAGTGATAATTTTGGCGCATCTTTAAAAATTCTGTCTAACTTTATACCACCTCTTGGTTGGCTTACTGTGGTCCAAAAATGTTGGCACTATTTGGCGTATCTTAAGCCACATCCCCTTTCCAGCTAAACCACGCCCCTTGAAGGGCAAGTCTCAAACACCTGTTCTTCTTGGCACATTTCGTTGATAAATTTGTCTAAAATGTTTTGCCCAAAAAAAAAAAGGTGCAACTTAGGCCAAAATTCTGGCACAAAACCAATAGTAAATCTGCCCCGATGTGTTTAAAAATCCCAAATCTTGCACGAGTAGGGTCCAATTCATGCTGAATTAAAAGACTGTAACAGAAGATCGAAAGAACTAAAACAATTCTACTGCGGTGACTGAATACACATAGTGCAAGCATAGCTCCACACAAAAGTGGAGACTTCACATTGAGCCGTAATACGAGGTGTATTTTGTGTGAAGTCTTCTTTTCGTCAAGACCTCTGAATTTCTATTTACTCAAAGTGAATGGAAAAACTTTGTATCTCATGAAGCTGCAGTCTGGTCTCTTGGTCTCAATTCTCAAATTACAAGTCTGCCTGATCATATCAGCATGTTCTCTGGGTTCTCCTCGCCCCGTCATTCTCCCCCCTGTCCCTGGCAGCAGTGTGAGTATTGTAACATACCTTTCGAGACATGTACAGAACTGTCAGATATAGGCTCTGTTTATATGTGTATATCTATGTCATGGCTTCTGTTCACAATGGAATCAACAACGATGTGCCGGATCCTTTATATGACAGATCCTAACAGCTCCTGACAGATCCCATTGACTTGATGGAGTCTGTCGGGGTATCTGCCGTTTAGAACAGCGCTGCAGTCAAATGTGACGGAACTAGTAAAGGAGGCTCCAAATTGGGCATCCAATAACAGTGTGAGCATAGTCATAGAAAGAAAACCACAACCGACACCATGCAGGCGTGAGCACGTCATCACTCCATGGATTGCAGGGACTGTAGTTTTATGGTGAAGTCACTGAGAAGGAAGGTCCTCGCAGGGCAGTACCTAGATGTTTCCTGTTACAATGACTACAAAAATCAGTGTAGAATGGAACAAATTCCATTCTGGCCGCTAAGAAATCTAGAATGTTTAAAGCAAAAAAAAATCTGTCTACTCTTTATTTTACATTAAAGGGGTTTTCTGGAATCAATTTACGCAATCCTATTTAAAGAGGCTCTGTCACCAGATTATAAGTGCCCTATCTCCTACATAGTCTGATCGGTGATGTAATGTAGATAACAGCAGTGGTTTTTATTTTGAAAAACGATCATTTTTGAGCAAGTTATGAGCAATTTTAGATTTATGCTAATGAGTTTCTTAAAGACCAACTGGGCGTGTTTTTACTTTTGACCAAGTGGGTGTTGTAAAGAAGTGTATGAGGCTGACCAATCAGTGACCAATCAGTGACCAATCAGCCTCATACATTTCTCATTGTTCCAGCCCGGCTTCTTTCACTGCACAATCACACTGTAACAATGGGCTGGAACAATGAGAAGTCTATGAGGCTGATTGGTCACTGATTGGTCAGCGTCATACACTCCTCTGTACAACGCCCACTTGGTCAAAAGTAAAAACACGCCCAGTTGGTCTTTAAGAAACTCATTAGCATAAATCTAAACTAGCTCATAACTGGCTCAAAAATGATAGTTTTTAAAAATAAAAACCACTGTTGTTATCTACATTACAGCGCCGATCACATTATGTAGGAGATAGGGCATTTATAATCTGGTGACAGAGCCTCTTTAACTGAACATCTAACATTTGTAATGTATTTGCGTTTGCATTGTTGTTTCTAACACTCTATTCCAAAGCCGGTCACGTGATGCGGCTCCAACGCTAAAATCTGAACCTCTGGTGCTGCCCCGTACATGAACTATTAGCAATTATCCGGCCGGCTCAATGGATGGGTAGGTCATTCCTGACGTCACTATAGGGGAAGAGGTGGACCGGATCCTCTTTCTCAGCCATCTCTGAGCATGCGGGGCTGGTACACAAACAGTGTTCACCACGCATGCCCAATCCTCTGCCATAACAGCGCCTGCGCAGAATTTAGGCAATGAGCCTTACAGGAAACGGTCGACAAGAGGAAATATCAGAAGTAAACAAAGCGCAAATCGAGCGCAGTGCGCGTGCAGTAATTGAATTGAATGTTAGAAAAAGCTAGGCAGTGTTCTTACACCATACCTAACCGGAATCTCAAATTACATTTTTTTTAATTTTTATATCGGAAAACCCCTTTAAGACATAGTTCGAGACATATTGAGCTCCCCTTTAGACTCATGTGTCAATGATCCATTGGATTAGCACTGCCCTTTCAGAACCCAATGACACACTGAAAATTTATGATTATGCTGGATCCGAAACCCCCAGCTTTCCAGCAATTGCAAAACTACAACTCCCACCATCCAGGTAGAAGATCACTGTGCTAGATGGTCTACTGAAAACTACAGTTCCAGTCTGGTCGGTTCGTGCATTATATGTCAGCGTGCACAGACTATGTAGTTCCAGGAGAGATCAAGAAACTCTGAGACATGACGTGCGATGCTGCAGTTGCTATTGCAGGGCCTTTACAGTCATTTTATTGTATAATGTCAAATGTAGCTCCTCATCCAACTGGAAAACGTCACCATGGGAGAAGAAAGACAAGACACAGACGAGACAGACTCTCCTAATGTGAAATGCACTGAGTTTCTGTCTGTGTCTAATTCAATATCAGAACGTGTAACCAACAGCCACATGATGTTTATCCCATCAGACAGCCATAAATATAGATAATCTGCTGCTTCCTAATCTCAATGCCATTTAACTGTTTCAATATTGACGTTCTATAAGTACTAGATCCACTAGAATCCATAGCTAGGTTTTCCAAGCCTCTTCCCAGATGAGTGAAGCCTTCATACAAGAAATTATTAGGGGTTCATCATGATCATATAACCCCCAATGGTGTAATCTTCTGATATGCATTTCCCCTTATATGAACTAAAACATTTTCGGGTATTTGTCACAAGGTATACAACCCATTGAGTTTTTGGAAAATATGAGTCTCAATGCCCTGTATGTAGTAAATGATGTATGTCATCACTGAACTACATCGCCCATCATGCCCACAAGTCTCATGATGTATAGGCATTCCTGTTGGTATTTTGTATTTGCACACACTTTTTGCAGGGCAAAAGCAGATTTTTAAAGGAGGGCACCAAGTTATGGAAATTGACAACTTTTTCCATACATTTTACATAGGGCAGTTCAGGGGTTAGTAATAGTATTCCGGTCTCACTCCTGCTGGTTTAGTGGTTAATATCTAATATTTCTTATGGTCTAAGGTGCTGAAGAGGTTAATATTGATATACAGTACTTTATACATGATTGTCTAGGATGGCGATGAGTAATATCTAATATACCTGGAGGTCTAGGGTGGTTTATGGTTAACACTCTATACTATACAATAATAGAATTACAGTATATGGTTATTATTATTATTATTATTATTATTATTATTATTATTATTATTAGGATGGTGAAGGGTTAATGGTGGTGGTCTTGGGCAAGATAGTGTTAGGGATCTGCCAGGTACTACGTCTAGGTATACTCCTGGGATTAATCAATCCACACCTGAGGCCAGACCTGTTCGACTGACACCATCTCCCACCAACCAGGGTGGCAGGCTCAGGAGTGGGAGAGCCTATCGCGGCCTGGTCAGTCGGAGTTAGCTCCGCCCCCTGTCCTTTATTACCTGCTGTGTTCTCCTCCTCAGTGCTTGTAATTCTTCTGGATTCCTGGCCCCACTGCTGCTTGCTCCAGCCTTCTTCTGCCGTGCTTCTGCCTTCCTGCTGTTCTGCTTAACCCGCTTTGCTTTGCCTCCAGCTTGCTTCCTCCTCCGTGCTCACTTGGGTATACTCCACTTCATCCTGGTCCTGACAACTCTTCACCGCTCCGTTTCCTCGCGGCGTTCCGTGGGCTACTGCCCCTTCCCTTGCGTGTTCCCTGTTTGTTCTCCCGTGCACTTAGACAGCGTAGGGACCGCCGCCCAGTTGTACCCCGTCGCCTAGGGCGGGTCGTTGCAAGTAGGCAGGGACAGGGCGGTGGGTAGATTAGGGCTCACTTTCCCTTCACCTCCTTCCTGCCATTACATAATTACAAGCCCCTTACCTAGTCTACCATTTCCCCTACGCTGACGCTATCATGGACCCCCTTGAGACCCTGACCCAGCAGATGCAGGGCCTCTCCCTACAGGTCCAAGCCCTGGCCCAGAGGGTCAACCATGGTGACGCTGCCGTACTAGTTCCCCTCACCTCACCTCTAGAACCCGACCTCAAGTTACCTGACCGGTTCTCAGGGGACCGTAAGACGTTTCTCTCCTTCCGGGAGAGTTGCAGACTGTATTTCCGCCTTAAACCCCACTCCTCAGGTTCCGAGAACCAGCGGGTGGGTATCATCATATCCCGACTCCAGGAAGGGCCCCAAGAGTGGGCCTTCTCCTTGGCTCCTGACGCCCCTGAACTTTCCTCTGTTGATCGCTTTTTCTCTGCCCTCGGACTCATTTACGACGAGACTGACAGGACTGCTTTAGCCAAGAGTCAGCTGGTGACCTTACGTCAGGGTAGGAGACCGGTTGAGGAGTACTGTTCTAATTTTAGAAAGTGGTGCGTAGCTTCTCGGTGGAACGATCCGGCCCTAAGGTGCCAGTTTAGGTTAGGATTATCTGACGCCCTGAAGGATCTGCTGGTTAGTTACCCCTCTTCTGACTCCCTTGACCAGGTTATGGCACTAGCAGTACGACTTGACCGACGTCTCCGGGAACGTCAGCTTGAACGCTTCAATGTGCTCCCCTCTGACTTTTCTGCGATTCCCCCCGAGGCCCCGTCTCCTCGCCCCTCCACGGAGGACTCGGAGGTACCTATGCAACTCGGGGCCTCCATGTCCCCTCGACAACGTAGGGAGTTTCGCAGAATGAATGGTCTCTGCTTCTACTGTGGGGACGACAAGCATCTTCTGAACACCTGTCCCAGGCGCAAGAATAAAAAGCCGGAAAACTTCCGCGCCTAAGTGATCATCGGGGAGGTCACTTGGGCGCACAGGTATTTCCCGTTAATGTGAAACGCAATAAAATTTTGCTTCCCTTTCAGGTCTCGTTTGCTGGCCGGTCTGCCACTGGCAGTGCCTTCGTGGATTCTGGCTCATCTGCTAATATCATGTCTGTGGAATTTGCTATGTCTCTAAAAATGCCTTTTATTGATTTACCTTATCCTATCCCTGTAGTAGGTATCGACTCAACTCCCCTTGCTAATGGTTATTTTACTCAGCATACTCCTGTTTTTGAACTCCTGGTTGGCTCCATGCATTTGGAGCAGTGCTCTGTACTGGTGATGCAGGGATTATCGTCTGATCTGGTATTAGGTCTTCCCTGGTTGCAGTTGCATAATCCCACGTTTGATTGGAATTCTGGGGATCTCACCAAATGGGGTAGTGAATGTCTTATGTCATGTCTTTCTGTTAACTCTATTTCTTCCCGGGAGGAGGTAAACACGCTTCCTGAGTTTGTTCAGGACTTCGCCGATGTGTTTTCTCTAAGGAGGCCTCCGAAGTGTTACCTCCTCATAGAGAATATGATTGCGCAATCAATCTGGTACCAGGAGCTATGCTCCCTAAGGGTAGGATATTTAATCTCTCTTGTCCCGAACGTGAAGTCATGAGAGAGTATATCCAGGAATGCCTGGCCAAGGGTTACATTCGCCCCTCTACTTCTCCGGTAGGTGCTGCCTTCTTCTTAGTAGGGAAGAAGGATGGTGGTCTTAGGCCATGCATTGACTACCGAAGCTTGAATAAGGTCATCTCTTTAATCAGGTTCAGGGGGCCCAATGGTTCTCTAAGTTTGATCTACGGGGGGCGTATAACCTTATCCGCATCAAAGAGGGGGATGTGTGGAAGGCTGCGTTTAACACGCCCGAAGGTCATTTCGAATACCTCGTCATGCCCTTTGGGTTGTGTAATGCTCCCGCGGTCTTCCAGAATTTCATAAATTAGATTTTAAGAGACTGCCTGGGGGTATTTCTTGTAGTGTACCTTGATGAAATACTTGTGTTTTCCAAGGACTGGTCCTCCCACGTGGAGCATGTCAGGAAGGTGCTCCAGGTCCTTCGGGAGAATAATCTGTTTGCTAAGACTGAAAAATGTGTCTTTGGGGTACAGGAGATACCATTTTTAGGGCAAATCCTCACTCCTCATGAATTCCGCATGGACCCTGCCAAGGTTCAGGCTGTGGCGGAATGGGTCCAACCTGCCTCCCTTAAGGCGTTACAGTGTTTTTTAGGGTTCGCCAACTATTACAGGAGATTTATTGCCAACTTCTCGGTCGTCGCTAAGCCTCTTACGGACCTTACTCGCAAGGGTGCTGATGTCCTCCATTGGCCCCCTGAGGCCGTCCAGGCCTTTGAGACCCTCAAGAAGTGCTATATCTCGGCCCCCGTGCTGATTCAGCCCAACCAAGAGGAGCCATTTATTGTGGAGGTTGACGCATCCGAGGTGGGAGTGGGGGCCGTCTTGTCCCAGGGTACCAGCTCCCTCACCCATCTCCGCCCCTGTGCTTACTTCTCTAGGAAGTTTTCGCCCACGGAGAGTAACTATGATATTGGCAACCGCGAACTTCTAGCCATTAAATGGGCTTTTGAAGAGTGGCGGCACTTCCTGGAGGGGGCCAGACACCAGGTAACGGTCCTTACGGATCACAAGAATCTGGTTTTCCTAGAATCGGCCCGGAGGCTTAATCCTAGACAAGCTCGGTGGGCACTATTCTTTACCAGATTTAATTTCTTGGTTACCTATAGGGCTGGGTCCAAGAATATTAAGGCTGATGCCCTGTCACGTAGTTTCATGGCCAATCCTCCTTCCGAGAAGGATCCTGCTTGTATTTTACCCCCTGGTATAATCGTTTCTGCCACGGATTCTGATTTAGCTTCTGATATCACGGCTGATCAGGGTGCAGCTCCCGGGAACGTCCCTGGGGACAAACTGTTTGTTCCCCTGCAATACCGGCTAAGGGTACTCAGGGAAAACCATGACTCCGCTCTATCTGGTCATCCTGGCATCTTGGGCACCAAACACCTCATTACCAGAAACTATTGGTGGCCTGGGTTGCCTAAAGACGTTAGGGCTTACGTCGCCGCTTGTGAGGTTTGCGCTAGGTCCAAAACCCCTAGGTCCCGACCTGCGGGCCTACTACGTTCCTTGCCCATTCCCCAGAGACCTTGGACCCATATCTCCATGGATTTTATTACCGATTTGCCTCCATCTCAGGGCAAGTCTGTGGTGTGGGTGGTAGTAGACCGCTTCAGCAAGATGTGCCACTTTGTGCCCCTTAAGAAGCTACCTAACGCCAAGACGTTAGCTTCTTTGTTTGTGAAACACATCCTGCGTCTCCATGGGGCCCCAGTCAATATCGTTTCTGACAGAGGGGTACAATTTGTTTCCTTATTTTGGAGAGCCTTTTGTAAAAAGTTGGAGATTGATCTGTCCTTCTCCTCCGCCTTCCATCCCGAAACTAATGGCCAAACGGAGAGGACTAACCAGTCCCTGGAACAATATTTAAGGTGTTTCATCTCTGACTGTCAATTCGATTGGGTCTCATTCCTTCCCCTTGCTGAATTTTCCCTGAATAACCGGGTCAGTAACTCGTCAGGGGTCTCCCCGTTTTTCTGTAATTTCGGGTTTAACCCAAGGTTCTCCTCCGCTTCCCCTGGTTGTTCCAATAATCCTGAGGTAGAGGATGTTCATCGGGAACTGTGCACTGTCTGGGCCCAGGTTCAGAAGAACCTAGAGGCGTCCCAGAGCGCACAAAAGATTCAGGCGGATAGTAGACGTTCTGCTAACCCCCGGTTTGTCGTCGGGGATTTGGTCTGGTTGTCATCCAGGAACTTGCGCCTTAAGGTCCCGTCCAGGAAGTTTGCTCCCCGATTTATTGGGCCTTATAAGATCATTGAAGTCCTCAACCCTGTATCCTTCCGTCTGGAGCTGCCCCCATCCTTTCGCATACATGACGTCTTCCATGCCTCCCTCCTTAAACGCTGCTCCCCGTCCTGGTCCCCCTCGAGGAAACCTCCTGTTCCCGTTCTCACCCCTGAGGGGGTGGAATTCGAGGTGGCCAAGATTATGGACAGTAGGATGGTCCAGGGCTCCCTCCAGTACCTGGTCCATTGGAGAGGGTACGGGCCGGAGGAGAGGACTTGGGTACCTGCCCATGATGTTCACGCTGGGGTATTGATCAGGAGGTTCCACCTTCTCTTCCCTACTAAACCGGGTCCTCTTAGTAAGGGTCCGGTGGCCCCTCATAAAAGGGGTAGTACTGTTAGGGATCTGCCAGGTACTACGTCTAGGTATACTCCTGGGATTAATCAATCCACACCTGAGGCCAGATCTGTTCGACTGACACCATCTCCCACCAACCAGGGTGGCAGGCTCAGGAGTGGGAGAGCCTATCGCGGCCTGGTCAGCCGGAGTTAGCTCCGCCCCCTGTCCTTTATTACCTGCTGTGTTCTCCTCCTCAGTGCTTGTAATTCTTCTGGATTCCTGGCCCCACTGCTGCTTGCTCCAGCCTGCTTCTGCCGTGCTTCTGCCTTGCTGCTGTTCTGCTTAACCCGCTTTGCTTTGCCTCCAGCTTGCTTCCTCCTCCGTGCTCACTTGGGTATACTCCACTTCATCCTGGTCCTGACAACTCTTCACCGCTCCGTTTCCTCGCGGCGTTCCGTGGGCTACTGCCCCTTCCCTTGCGTGTTCCCTGTTTGTTCTCCCGTGCACTTAGACAGCGTAGGGACCGCCGCCCAGTTGTACCCCGTCGCCTAGGGCGGGTCGTTGCAAGTAGGCAGGGACAGGGCGGTGGGTAGATTAGGGCTCACTTTCCCTTCACCTCCTTCCTGCCATTACAGATAGTGTACCTATAATTTTATTTTATTCTAAACAAATACATAATTCGTTATATGGATTGGAAACTTGGTTTCCTGATACAGAGCTCTAAATCTCCTGTTTCTCTTTGTAACATGATAAAATTATGCCTGCCTGAGGCTACCACTAGAGGGAGCTCTATGCATAGGGATTTTTACAGCTCCCATTAAAGGGGTATTCCAGCCTTTAGCATTTCTCATCTATGCACTGGATAGGTAAAAAATGCTAGATCAGTGGGGGTCTGATTGCTGGGACCCACATCAATCATCAGAATGGTGGAACCTGATACCCCTAGGCTAGTAGGAGTTTGAATGGAGCGGAGACCAGGCATGCTCAGTCCTAATCCATTCAAAGTCTATCGGGCTGACAAAAGCAGTCGAGTACAGCGGTCAGACCCCCACCGATCTATCAATTTTCACCTATCCAGTGGATAGGTAAAAAATGCTAAAGGCTGGAATACCCCTTTAAACGTAATAATAAATTCATATGCAGTGAATTTGCCATAGTGGCAGCAGAAATAATTAAATAATTTAACACCCCGGATTCCGGGTACTATGTCTATGCACAGTGACAGGGACAGGAGTAAGAACGATTATCACACACAGATTGGTTGAAACAGTAAGCTGACAAGAGGGATGAGGGAGGAGATGATACAGACCTTTGACCAGGAGACCAACATATTAGTCCCATGGCAGATAATATGGCTGACAGGAAGTAGTTTCATGTGTCATAAACTAAAGGCAGGAAATTTGTGGACCAAAATTACTGAGCCTAGACAAGATAGACTGTACAGGGGTGTATAAGAATTTAAGAGATATAAAGTTCTAATTAATTTTTTTTTTGGAAGAATTATATTCACTGGTAGGAGAATACTACAATAAATTAAGGGTGGGCAGGACTCTACGGATTCAAAAAGACAAGTTGATCAGAATAAAAAGTAAAATTGTTAAGACAATGATCATCTTCTTGACATTGACTATTCATGAATAAAGTATTGGATGTGGATCAGGGCTCCTGCTGGATGGGTCAAGCAACCACATGAGTGTAATGCCAATATGCAGCAAGAAAATGGGCATTATTTTAATTCCCTATATATTGCCACCCCCACCCATTAAGTTGCATTATTAATAAGAAACCTTATATGATCTTAAAAATGACACTCAAAAATGTTATCAGACACCAAAACATCAACATGAAGAATCAAGTTTTGGCTGCTCACAATGTCAAACCTGTTAGACTTGTTAACTCCGAGGGTGGAGAGCTGGCACCACGCTTACTATAATTCATCAATTGTTTCTCCATAGGATACATTGTTAAAGGCACACAAAACCTAAAGTATGCAGTTTGCAAAAAATGTTACACATATAAATATCTACCATATGTAAATGTTTCTAAACGTTTGCAGCACCGGAGATATGGGAGATAATAGTGATCACGAGGCAGACATCTTCCTGGACCGCCCGCCAAAACGTCTGATGACATTGACAATGGAGATAAAACAGTTTAATGTCACTCAACCTCCCCCATACTGTTCAGCTGCAGGTTCTGGCACACTTTCACCAACATTGTGTGGACACTTTCATTCTGGGCACACATCCAGCCCAAAGCAGATACACAATTGATTTGCTACACAATATTTAAAGGGTGACTAAACTTTTAAAAAACTTTTGACATGTCATAGTGACATGTCAGAAGTTTTGATGTGTGGGGGTCTGAGCACTAAGACCCCCACCGATCGCTAAAACAAAGCGACAGAAGCGTTTGAGTGAGTGCTGTGCCGCTTCGTTTCTGATCAGCTTTTCTCTGATAGCCAAGCGAGTGGTGTGCGGGCTCAATAGAAAGTTTATGGGTCTCAGTGCTCGGACCCCCACCGATCAAAACTTCTGACATGCCAAAAGCTTTTTAAGAGTTTAGTTACCCTTTAAAGCGGATCGGTCACATATTTAAGCTGTCCTGTCAGAGGGCAGCATAAATAAATGACAGGCACTCTGATTTCAGCGGTCTGTCACTTGTTAGGAAAGTGGTCATAATTACGGAGAACTTACACTTTATACACCATGCAGGGCATGAGTCCAATGATATTCATATATGCGCGCCTTCCCCACGCTCTCCAGCCGCTAATTGACACTTTTGCTCACGATGCACAGTAATACGGAGAAGCGGTTGGATGGCGGCGGGAGCGTGAATATATAAATATCCCTGCATTGTGTCCGGCGCACCGCAACTATAAAGTGTAAGTACTCTTAAACTATGGCGATTTACCTAATAAGAACGTCGCATATAGGTAGGGAATAGATGGAACGTCTCTCTCCGTTCTGTTGATCACAATGGAGAGAATGCCCCCTCCATACATTCTCTGCCTGGATGCGGTGGCAGCGGGTGAGGCAGGGTGGGGGGCAACCCCATTCTACACATAGGTGCGCGTCCCAGATCTGTGGATATGCCATAATGGAGTAAGATGGGAATAACCCTTTAATTCTACATTTACACATTACAGTTAACCCTTTATGGTTACAGATATTTAACATTGTCTCAGAAGAAATCTGCCCATAATGAGGAATGTAAACAATTTACACTGTTCCCGTTGCTGCACGCTTAAATAATTCACATACATCTGTTATTATACACCCACACACGTGTGCTTTGTAAATCCGCAGCGCTGATGTCAGGGCGCTGGTTGTTAGACTCAGAGATCGACCTTTTCAGAACGGTCATGTAAGTCATTCAGTACAGCGATGTCTGTGTCGTAGTTATTATTTACGTCTCATGGCTTATGATCAGTGGTCTACATTTATTAAGCAGTGTACTATAAGTTTAGGCCTAAAATTTGCAACTTTCCTCATTGCTCGCCAAATTTGACAAGCGACTTGAAAAGTGGGCGTGGTCTCAAAAGGTAACGTACATTTTGGAGCTTATCTACACTTACTTATACCAGGCGTAGATTTAATTTCCTCACTGTCAGACTTGCACCTTTTAGTAAATTTGGCGCAAATCACTCCAACTGCCTCCTCCAGGCCTCATGCACACGTCAGTATTTTGCTTCAGTATTTGGAAGTCATAACCAGGAGCGGGTCCAAAACACAGAAGAGGTGTAAATCTTATAAATTATAGGCTTTCTCTGTTTATGTTCCACTACTGGTTTTAGCTTCCGAATACTGAAGCAAAATACTGACCAGAATACGGACGTGTGCACGAGGCGCTACTTAGACTGGCATAAAAACCCCAGTCTTAGTAAATGTGGGCCAATATTGTCAATTATACTGCAGACTGTTAAAGCACAGACACAGGCCCAGGGCGTTCATACCATAGAGGTTGTCCATGTGGCTGCTAGAGGCCCCTGGATTGAGGGGGCCCATTCCAAGTTGGCTTCCTCACTACTTTAATGGGAGGTGAGAACCTGTGGAGTGATGTGGCCGTCAATGTTTGAAAATTTACTAGCCATGAAAATGGGAAGTAGCTCCTAAAAAGGGGCTTCATTTTTAGCTTTGCTGTGAGGCCCATCACCCTTTATGTACGACACTGGCCACATCTGACCTTTTTTACTGTACATGTTCTCAACTTTAGTAAGACAAAATTCTGTCTTTAGACATCAATAACTAGCAAGCCAGGCTCCCACCACATCCATGCACCACCACGTTTGGAAGCCATGCATTTTCTTGGACGGAAGTGTGCATGAAGCCTTAAGTGTATGTGCGCATTTTTTATCTTTTGACATGACATAGAAGTGGAATTGACGTTGTGCGTCTTAGGCTGGGTTCCCACACCCTATTTATGGACGTAATTCGGACGTTTTAACCTCGAATTACGTTCGAAAATACGGCTCCAATGCGCCGGCAAACATCTGCCCATTCATTTGAATGGGCTTTACGATGTTCTATGCCGAAGGTCATTTTTTTTACGCGCCGCTGTCAAATGACGGCGCGTAAAAAAGACGCCCGCGTCAAAGAAGTGCCTATCACTTCTTGGAACGTAATTGGAGCCGTTTTCCATTGGCACCATAGAAAAACAGCTCCAATTACGTCCGTAATGGATGCAGTGAAAAACGCCGGCAACATGCCATTACGTCTGAAATTCCCGAGCTGTTTTCTCCTGAAAACAGCTCCGTGATTTCAGCCGTAATGGACGCTGCCGTGTGAACATACCCTAAGGGTATGTTCACACGCTCAAGTGAAAACAGCTGTAAAATACGGAGCTGTTTTCAAGGGAAAACAGACTCTTATTTTCAGCCGTTTTGAAACCATCAAACATTTTTTTTAGAACTTCTTTTTACGCCACGAAAAACGCGAGTGGCTTAAAAAACGGCTGAAAATCAGGAGATGTTTTCCCTTGAAAACAGCTCCGTATTTTCAGAAGTTTTTTAGTAAGCGTGTGAACATAGCCTTAGGGTATGTACACATGCAAATTCAAAAACGTCTGAAATTGCAGAGCTGTTTTCGAGGGATTTTCAACCATTTTTTAATCAAACTCGTGTTTTTCACGGCCGTTTTCTATAGAGTTAATGAAAAACGGCTCCAAAAACGGAGCACTTCTCTATCGCGGCTGTTTGTTTACGCGGACGTTTTAAAAAAAGGCCGCGTAAAAAATGCCTGGTCGGAACAGAACGCCGTATTACCCATTGAAATCAATAAGCAGGCGTTCTGGTTCCAATTTTTCAGCCGTTTTTCGTCCCATTTACGGCCCAAAATTGCCCGTGTGAACATACCCGTAGGCCTTATTCACACGAGCGTGTGCGTATTGCGTACGCAAAAAACGCTGCGTTTTGCGCGCGTAGCAGTTCCGTGTGGCATCAGTATTTGGTGCGTGGCTGCGTGATTTTCACACATATGGCATCATTATGACACTGTTTTTATGTTTAGAAACATAAAAGCAGGAGGTGCTTTTATGTTTTCATTCACTTATTTTACAACTGTAGAGCGAATCACGCGCGGCACACGGAAGTGCTTCCGTGTGCCATGCGCGATTTTCACGCACCCATTGACTTCAATGGGTGCGTGATGCGTGAAAAACGGCCAAGTATAGGACATGTTGTGAGTTTAAGGGCAAAGCCCCACGTGGCGGAATTGCTCTGGAATTCCGCTGCGGACACTCCGCAGCGTTAATCCGCAGCGGACCCGTTTCTCCATTGCCTTCCACTTCTTTTTAGTAGGCTTCGTTTAGACGAGGCGGAAAATTCTGCTGCGGAGCATAGGCTGCGGTGCGGAATTTGGTGTCCGCAGCATACAATGGATGTTGCGGACGTGTGGCGGACTGGTTGCGGACTCATTGCGGAAGTTCTCCATTGACTTCAATGGAGATTCTAAATTCCGCAATGAAGTCCGCAGATGTCATGTACATGTTATGTGTGCTACGGATGCGTATTGTTTTTTTAACATGACATTTCTTCATTCTGGCTGGACCTATGTATTTCTAGGTCTACAGCCAGACTGAGGAAGTCAATGGGGCTCCCGTAATTACGGGTGACTACGTGTGTGCACCCGTAATTACGGGAGCGTTGCTAGGCGACGTCAGTAAATAGTCACTGTCCAGGGTGCTGAAAGAGTTAAGCGATCGGCAGTAACTGTTTCAGCACCCTGGACAGTGACTTCCGATCACAATATACATCAACCTGTAAAAAAAAAATAGAAGTTCATACTTACCGAGAACTCCCTGCTTCTTTCTCCAGTCCGGCTTCCCAGGATGACGTTTCAGTCTAAGTGACGGCTGCAGCCAATCACAGGCTGCAGCGGTCACATGGACTGCCGCGTCATCCAGGGAGGTCGGGCTGGATGCCGAAAGAGGGACGCGTCACCAAGACAACGGCCGGTAAGTATGAAATTCTTTTACTTTCACTAGGGAAAGTGCTGTCCCTTCTCTCTATCCTGCACTGATAGAGAGAAGTGAAGCACTTTCACCTCAATACGCAACGGCCAGTCCGCATCAATTTACTGCACATTTTGGGCAGATCCGCCACAGAATCTGCAACGCAGATTCTGTGCGGCATTGAAGCGGACAGTTGCGGAAGAAAACCGCCACGTGGGGGCATGCCCTTACGCAGCGGACACACGCTGCGTGAAAATCACGGACTGTCTGAACGTCCCCATTGCCTAACATAGGTCCGTGCGACGTGCGTGATTTTCACGCGCTTATCACGGACGTAAAATACGTTTGTGTGAGTAAGGCCTTAGGCTTATTGCTATGCTATCAGGATCTCAATAGACTTCAATGAAGATGTCATTTAATTTTAGCAATCAGTCAAGAAGGGGTCCGGGACCCCAACGAATGCTTTGACGTGCCATGTTCTTTCTCTATGACATGTCAGAAGATAGAAAAAACATAACCCTTTAAATTGAAGAAATAAAGCATGCAAGCCCCGTACATTGTGCAGTTCCTAACCATTCTCACACCACTTCACACGGAAGTATTTACATCAGTATTTAGATCAGTATTTGGTTGCCAAAACCAATAGTGGAACCTACACAGACATAAAGAATATTGAAAAGACTTGTATGTCTTCCATGTTTTGGACCCACTCCTGGTTATGGCTTACAAAATACTGCCGTGTGAAAGTGGCTTTGATGTCCTTTTGGGCTTTTCATGCATTGCTTTTTTAAACGCACCAACAAAAACACAACACAAGAAACACGGAAATTAAGTTTTTTGATGCGGTTTTGTTATTAAAGCTGAATGCACACGGAGCGTATTACGTGCGGTTTTGGCGCGCGTATTTGTGCACGGCAAAACCGCAGTGTAATAAAGTACCAGCATAGAGAATGAGATTCCAGGTAATCTGATGTCCACGCTGTGATATTTTTCAGAACGGAAATTGACCCACTGTGCGTATTTTCGAAACGGTGACATGTCAATTTATCCCGCGATTCTGCTTGCTAGTTCTACAGAAATACGCCGCAAAACCCGCAGCATGAAAACGCCGCCATTTATGCAGCAAAACGTAAAAAAATCGCACTGAAAAACACATAAAAAAACGCACCTTCAGGTGCATTTTTTTCCTGCAAATTTCTTGCGGTTTTGCTGTGCAGCAAAATACGCAAAGTGTGCATGCAGCCTAATGACGTTTATGGATGGAGAATAAACACAAAAACGCCATACCGGGAACCGTAGTATATAGTGAAGGGTTGCCCATATTGCTTATAAGTCACCTCTTGGGTGCACAGACATGTATCGACGGTGTGTGGTTTTAATGAGAATTACTGTGGTTTTGTGATGCAGTTTTTGGCCGTGCACCCACCATCACTGCATGTACAGCAATCTTTACTGCAAACGACCAGATGCCCCAATTACAGCGGCTGCCTTGGTGGCAATTCCCTAATATAATTCATATGTCAGTGTTACTCACCTCCCAGCTGCAGAATATGCCGCACCTGCCTACCCCCTCCTCCAAATACCTGACCCAAAAAGTGCAAGGGCTGGCAGAAGAAAACTGCTGACTGCTATCCAGGTGGATAAATTGCGTTCCTGCTTACGCCAGCACCAGAGAATGGGGGCATGATCATTAACACAATACTGTCCTTTTCTCACTAGGCACCAATGACGTACTGGCACATGTAGCTCCATTCTACTAGGACTGAACTACAGCAATTCAAATTAGGGTTCAGTCTGCCTTGTATTTCCGCAGCGTAAAAAATACGCTCTGGAAAACGACAACGCATGCCTATAGGAAAAGTATTCAGCAACTCCACAGCTTTCTCTAGTTCTTGCGTTGCGTAATATTTTTCCCATAGTCGTATATTGTAACGTTTTCCACAGCGTATGTTTACGCTGTATAAATGCTAAGCAAGTACGCCACACGGGACGGCGCCCTAAACTTGGCGGTCAGTTTTAATTGCACTGTGCATCTCTTTCTCGATACTTCACATAGCTCATATATTATTGTGACGCTGTACACAACTAGAGGTACACTTTAATAAGGCACTAAGTAAGTCTTTGCACTTGCATGAGCCTTCGGTAAGGGTGTGTTCACACGCAGTGAGCAAAAACTTCTGAAAATACGGAGCTGATTTCAGGCGAAAACAGCTCCAGATTTTCAGACATTTTGCAAGTACTCGCGTTTTTCGTGGCGTATTTTATGGCCGTTATTGGAGCTGTTTTTCAATGGAGTCAATGAAAAACGGCTCCAAAAACGTTTTCGTGGGCGTCTTTTTACGCGCCGTATTTTGACAGCGACACGTAAAATTACACCTCGTGGGAACAGAACATCGTAAAACCCATTGAAAGCAATGGGCAGATGTTTGTAGGCGTATTAGGGGCGTTTTTCAGGCGTAATTCGAGGTGTAAAACGCCTGAATTACGTCTGAAAACACTGTGTGTGAACATACTCCAAGGGTATGTTCACATGCAGTGACCAGAAACATCTGAAAATACGGAGCTGTTTTCAAGCGAAAACAGCTCTTGATGTTCAGACTTTTTTAACAACTTGCGTTTTTCGTAAAACACCCGAATTACGTCTGAAACCACTGCGTGTGAACATACCATAAAGGATAATTTGTATTACAAGTGACAGCTCTGTATCTATTTGTACATGGCACCAGACATCTGCCACATTTCAGAATTTTCTGATCAGAGAAGCAGGTGAATGTTCAGTGAAAACAAGCAGAGTTAGATCTTTTCTGGGTCAGTTAACAGTCATTGCAGAACTGTCCTATTTTGTCCTAATATGTATCCAAATCTGATGACAGGTATGATTATAGACATTGAATTATTCATACAGGACTTTCTATCCTGCTATTTCTAATTCCACTTCTTCTTCTGCCAAATTCTAGTCCGGCTTTTTAGATAAAAATCGACTTTGGGAATATTTTTTACAAATACCAAATATTATATATTCCTAAAGGAAGAAAGCGAGCTACCCTGCAGCTAGGCACTTTGGGGTCAGTTCACACTGAGTTTCTAGGCGCTGATTTTGATGCAGAAACCACATTGAAATCAGCGCCAAAAAACAGCCGAAATCGCCCCCCACTGATTTCAACGGGAGGCAGAGGCAGTTTTTTTCACCGGGTGGCTTTTAGCCGCTCGCAGAGAAAAAAACGGTATGTCCTTTCCTGTTGCGATTTCCTCCTCTTGAAATCAATGGGAGGCAGAAATATCTGTGGAGCTAATTTGAGCGTTTTTTGCCTGCGGTTCTTGCATTACCTTCAATGTCTGCGAGCGAAAAAGGCAGTGAAAAAACGTGTAAAAATAAGTGCAGGCAGTTCAAAATCTGCCTCAAAATTTCTGAAGGAATTCTGAGGCAGATTTTTTTCTGCCAGCAAAATACTCAGTGTGAACTGTCATGAGAGACTGTATATTTTTCCTGCATCCAACTGAAGAGGACAATTGAAAGGAGCATTGTGAATAGAGGCCGGTCATCAGCTTCTCAGCCAATCAGCATCATTAGGGGTGTTTCGAGTACTGCTGATTGGCTGAGAGGAGCAGACAGTGAGCCTCTCCTCACAATGCTTAGAACTCATGTCCTTTTCAGTTGGATGCAGGGACAGTGTACATTCTGTAATCACATTCGTACTTAAAAAAAACAACAAAAAACAACGCCCCCTGAGGGACCCATAATCCGATGCAGGTAACTTCCAAGTCCGCACAATCCAGTGCTGGGTCACTGCATCCATCATCCTTTCCTTGGCTTCATCTCAATGCAGGTGACAACACTAGATCTACTTAAAGGGAACTTGTCACAAAATGTTTGGGCACTTCAGAAACAGCATGACTATGGGCTATGTTTGGTATTGCAGCCCATCCCATTCAAGTGAATGGGGCTGAGCTGCAATATCAGAAACAGCCTATAGACAAGAGTGGCGCTGCTTCAGGGGGAAAAAAAAGCAGACTCTTTTTTCTGATCCTGGACCCCTAATGCACAGTTTTTTTTTTTGTTAATTAAGGGGTGCGAAAAAACCTCTATGTTCAGTAATACAAATTATTTTATTTTTTTACTGGAGCTTTAACTTAAAGAGCCTCTGTCACCACATTATAAGTGCCCTATCTCCTACATAAAGAGATGGGCGCTATAATGTAGGTGACAGCAGTGCTTTTTATTTAAAAAAAACGATCTGTTTTCACCACTTTATTAGCGATTTTAGATTTATGCTAATGAGTTTCTCAATGGACAACTGGGCGTGTTTTACTATTGACCAACTGGGCGTTGTAGAGAGGAGTGTATGACGCTGACCAATCAGTGACCAATCAGCATCATACACTTCTCTCCATTCATTTAGGCAGCGCATAGGGATCCTTTTAGATCAGTATGTGCTGTCTTATACTAACACATTAACGATACTGAAGTGTTTAGACAGCGAATAGACATTCCACGGGATGTCTATTCACAATCTCTGCACTTCGTTACTGTTTCTGTGGTAGTTACAGTAGAGCACAGCGTAATCCCGCGAGATCACGCTGTAAATGACAGGTTACAACGACATTGCGCTTGCTATGCTGTAACTACCACAGAAACGTTAACGAAGTGCAGAGATTGTGAATAGACATCCTGTGGAATGTCTATTCACTGTCTAAACACTTCAGTATTGTTAATGTGTTAGTATAAGACAGCACTAAAAGGATCTAAAAGGATCCCTATGCGCTGAGTAAATGAATGGAGAGAAGTGTATGATGCTGATTGGTCACTGATTGGTCAGCGTCATACACTCCTCTGTACAACGCCCACTTGGTCAATAGTAAAACACGCCCAGTTGTCCATTGAGAAACTCATTAGCATAAATCTAAAATCGCTAATAAAGTGGTGAAAATAGATCGTTTTTTTTAAAAATAAAAAGCATTACTGTCACCTACATTATAGCGCCGATCTCCTTATGTAGGAGATAGGGCACTTATAATGTGGTGACAGAGTCTCTTTAAAGGTCCGAGCAATAAATCTGTGTCAGTAGGTTTACCTTACAATAGACTGTGGTATTTCACAAGCATAGGATCAAATCATTACAGATCCTTCTTGTAGAAGAACAAGACTACTGGATTATCACTATCATTCATGGTGGCAATGTGGTTACGCTGGCAGCTTTGCAGTATTATGGCCTTTGTTTGATGCCAACTATCAGGTAAGGGTGGCCGTGTTCTTCTGGCATTTGCTTGGGCATTCTATCACAGTTCAAAAGTGATTCATTGTTATCTTTTACAGGGGTTATCTCATGAAGACAACAACGAATGGCTGTTAATGTAATACATGAAAGGTCAGATGCACAAGAAAAAAATCAAAATTGCATTGTATATATATCTGGAGCTCCCGCCAGGTACTCAGTACATAGTATCCAGATCACAGAACAAGGTAAAATATAACCTTTAATGTAGTCGATAAAAAGTAATCAAACGACAAAAAAAAACACACGAAAACACAGACCGGCATTGTAGACAATAGACAGGGCCTAAAGGATCATGGGCCCTGTTGCACGAATTCAGCTCGGGCCCCCCTACCCTTCTCCAACACTACCAGACCCCTGCGCTCGCCTATGCCCAGCCACCTTGCCCAACAGCCCCCATGGATGCCCCCACAGTATAATGCCCCCATAGCTGCTTCCACAGTATAATGCCCCCACACAGTATAATGCTCCCCATAGCTGCCCCCACACAGTATAATGCCCCCTAAGCTCCCCTACACAGTATAATGCCCCCCATAGCTGCCCCACAGTATAATGCCCCTCATAGCTGCCCCCACAGTATAGTAACCCCCATAGCTGCCCAAACAGTATAATGCTTCCCAACATACAGCATAATGAACCCCATAACACTGCCCTCCACACAGCATAATGCTCCCCATAACTGCGCTCCACACAGTATAATACCCCCCACAGTAAAATGCCCCTATAACTGTCCAGTATAATGTCACTGATAGCTAATGCCCCCCATACAGTATAATACTCCCACACAGTATAATGCCCCCATAGCTGCCCCATACAGTATAATGCCCCCCATATAGTATAATGTTCCTATAGCTGCCACCATATCAGCCCCCTTCCATACCCAGTATAATGCCCCCATATGTGCCTAATAGAAAAATAAAAAATAATTACTTACCTATCCCCGTTCCCACATTAAGTGGAGGAGATCCTTCTTTAGCCTGTGCTATGAGTGACTCGGTGCAACACGGTGCGATGACGTTACAACATCGCGCCTGTCTGCGCCGAGCCTCTCATGGCTTACAGCACAGTGAATGCTGGAGCAATGAGCCGGCAGCTCCTTGCTCCAGCATTGAAGTCAACTGTATCTGCGTCCTGAGCACGCAGATACAGTTGGAACCGGGACCAGTGCGGTCAGTGCTGTGTGGCGCTCTGCGGAGCCCCCAGGCTTAGGGGCCCGGTCGCTACTGCAACCATTGTGACCCCTATCTTTACGCCATTCACAATAGATAATGTCTGAGTTTGCTTACTACCATATCTAAGGCCCTATTAATATCAGGTGTTTGCCCTATGTTTAGTGTATACATCAGGAAAGCTTCCGACGTACATGCTAAAAGTGTACATAGGGCTCCATTGTCAGACAGAGGCCAAAAGAGTGTCCTTGTGGCCTCCGTATTGCCGGTATATTGTAGTATACAGTAAAAAAAAAAAATCTGCTATTCCATCTTGCCAGATCACGCAATTTTTTTTATGCATGCACACCTCCCAACTTTCAAGCATCGCAAAGAGGGACAACTGATGCGGAGCGTGTATCGCGCCGTTGCATATTCTTTTCCTTTTAAGCCACGCCTCCAATCCCTCCCAATATCCATGCATACAGAATAATGCCCTCATACAGTATAATGCCCCCATAGCTGCTCCTATACAGTATAATGACCCATAGCTGCCCCCATACAGTATAATGCCTCATAGCTGCCCCCATACAGCATAATGCCCCCATAGCTGACCCATACAGTATAATGTCCCCATAGCTGCCTCATACAGTATAATGCCCCCCATAGCTGCCCCCAGACAGTATAATGCCTCTAGAACTGCCACCATACAATATAATGCCCCCTTAGCTGCCCCATACAGTATAATGCCCCATAGCTTCTCCATACAGTATAATGTCTTAGCTGCCTGCATACAGTATAAGGCCGCCTTAGCTGCCCCTAGTGCTAGTGCCCACATATAAGGTGCCAGTACCCATGAAGATAGTGCCAATGTAGATAATGCCACATACATTCCCATCTAGTTAGTGCCACAGTGTCCCGTGTAGATAGTGTCACAGTGCCCATGTAGATATCGCTACCCACCCTGTAGCCATTGGGACTCCCTCAAGGGGCGGAATCCCCAGCCTAAGCATCGGCCACCAGAATTGGATACAGGAGAGCAGAACTATAAGGCCTTACTTCATAAATTTCTTATGTTTAGGTTCCGTTCCTGGTTTTGGCTTAAAAAATACATGCAAAATCTGCATCAAATCTGCACTGTGTGAACCCATTTAAGCTTGTGTTATATACTGACAATTACGTCAGGAGTTCCATCTAGGAGAGGAACCCCCGGTGAGAGTATCGGCAACGCTCTGGAACAGTGTCGTCAAGGGCTTCCTCGGGCTCAGCGCTTAAAGTAGCGCTGCGCCTGGGAGTTAATGTTGAAGCAGGGAGCTGACGGTTCCCTGCTTCAGCATTGGGTTCAACTGTATCTGTGTCCTGAGGACACAGATACAGATGACACCGGGAGTCCGGGACATACCACTGGCCGCCTAGGAACAGCAGGACACCGCCCGAAATCCAGGACTGTCCCACTGAATCTGGCATGGTTGAGAGGTATGTACATGGTATCCTTTTTTTTAACATGGAAGCCTATGGGTGACATATGTTACTGTATGGCATATGTCACAGGGATCCTTTAAACAGATACATCATGGGCTTTTCAATATTTTTTCATGACTTATGCACTCAATGGATACTATTATAGACTTTGGGTCACTGATCCGGTAAACAGATGCCTAACAGAACAGTGGGAGACCCTCTAATTGTCAGGAACAAGAGACTGCTTGGGTCAGGATGAACCTGAATGGGCGCTGCTCTTACCGCCTCTTCGTTCTTACTCGCAGGGGGGGATACAGAGCGGGGAACTTCCCTCTATGACATCCATTTGGCCAAATAGGCTATATGGACTTACTATATATTTCTATGCATGTAGTAGACAGATTTGAGTATACCAGGTAACCTACTTGGTAATTGCATTACAAGCAATTCCCTAATACAAAGTGTTTTCATGAGCTGAATGCACAGAACAGCAGGGAAAACACATTCATTTCTACTGCCCTGCAGGGCGTCAGTAGGTTAGAGCATGTTCACACCTATTTGTCATCTGTTCTATCGAAGAATGGATGACAGTTTTCCATCTGTCCTATTTCATTGGATGGAAAAATGTTTTTTGTTTTTTTTTACATAAAAGTTAATAGTACAACGTAAGCAAAGGGATCAAAATGACAGATGGACCACAACTTTTGTGGAGAAAAATTACATCCCAATTAAATCAATGAGGGCCATTTTTGCTAAAGGAAAATACAAACTCTAAGGCTCAGTTCACACTGAGGTTTTTTTACGCTGATTTTTATGTGGGAACCGGGACGGAACCAGCACCGAAAAAATGTCCGAAACCACCTTCCATTGATTTCAATGGGAGGCGGAGGCTTTTAGCCGTTCACAGTAAAAAAAAAGCGGCATGCTCTATCTTGCCGCGGTACCGCCTCTGACCTCCCATTGAAATCAATGGGAGGCAAAGAAAAAGTTTTCCGTGGAGTTTTTAGCCTGCGGCGGTCAATGGCTGCAGGCGAAAAACGCTGCAAAAGACACGACAAAAAAGTGCTGGCAGGTCAAAATCTGCCAGAAAATTAGAGATTTTTCTGCCTGCAAAAAAAGTCTGTGTGAACAGGGCCTAAGGGCAGATTTTCTGCAGATTTTGCATACATTTTTTAAGCCTAAACCAGAATTGGATCCAGGAGAGCAGACCTATAAGGCCTTACTTTATATTTCTTCTATTTAGGTTCCGTTCCTGGTTTTGGCTTAAAAATACATATAAAAGCTGCATTAAATCTGCACTGTGTGAACCCAGCCTAACTCTAAGGGTATGTTCACACGGCAGTGTCCGTAACGGCTGAAATTACGGGGATGTTTTCAGGAGGAAACATCCCCGTAATTTCAGCCGTAAAGGCATGTGCAGGCGCTTGAACGCCGCGTCCATTACGGACGTAATTGGCGCTGCTTTTCATTGGAGTCAATGAATAACGGCTCCAATTACGCCCCAAGAAGTGACAGGTTACTTCTTTGACGCGGGCGTCTATTTACGCGCCGTCATTTGACAGCGGCGCGTAAATATACGCCTCGTGTGAACAGACAAACGTCAGCCCATTGCTTTCAATGGGCAGATGTTTGTCAACGCTTTCAAGCCGCATTTTTCGGACGTAATTCGGGACAAAAACGCCCGAATTACGTCCGTAATTAGTGTGTGTGAACATACCCTAACCTGCACTGCAAATAGTCATCTATAGTTTGCTGAACAGCTCCAGGGGTAACCATAGGCAATTCAATTTCTTAACATTTGCTACGTATTGTCCCTACTGTAGCAGGAGTGGTTCATCTAATGAAAGTATATTATAAAATAAAATATAATAATATGTGTATATAATATATGACCCAAGGAACTGACAAACTTAAATGTGATGATGATGATGATGATAATAATAACTCTCATACTTGAAAATTATAGTTCTTCCGTCCAAGCTGCTGCCTGCTCTGGATGTAATAGCAGACTGCATGGCAGGGGTGGATGAGACGGTGATCAGAATTGTACAGTATGAGTGGTCATGCACAGTCACAAGTAAGGCCCTGTTCACATCACGTTTTTGCCTATGTTTGATGTATGTCGGTGTTATGGTATAAATATATGTATAATGTATCTGGGGCCCCAAGGAGTGAAATGTTATAGAGGAGAACATGTGTTACAATAGAATGGGTATTTTAGAAAGGGTAAGAGAGGAAATAGTTTGCAGCTGCTCTGCTGTCTCTTGAAATTGCGAACAGATGGCGGTCAATCACTTGACCAACCCCCCTAAGCATAAAAGGGAATACCTTGTGTTCCACCAATGGGTTTTATTGAATATACAGATGACTCATATGTTATGGAATGTTTTTGTTGTGATGCTATAAAAGCGACCACTACGGTTAAATAAAGTCAGAAGTATTTTGCCTTGAGAAACGTCTCAGTGTATCTGTTACTTCTCCGAGCAGCTCGCCCCCCCCCCACCTGATTTGAACCTGCATGGAGATCAAGGCGTAACGTGACCTCAAATTGCGATCACAGAAATTGGCGCCCGAACAGGGACTTGACCAGAAGGACGGCACCCCACCTAGGGGATCTCCCGGGACTTGAATGGCGACCACCCGGACGAAGGAACGTGCAGACCACTGCTGCAGCAAGGTAAGAAGACTTAATTCTTACAAACTCTGCTCTGCACCTTCCTGTCTGGTAGGTCACCTTCCCGGTAGTACTCCTGAGGGATAGAGGGGCCACATGAGGGTATTTTTAGTGTAAAAATCTGGTCAAGTCTATATGTAATCCTACCCTCAGGATAAAGTGCCTGATCTCCATGACAGTATTTGTATGAATGTTGTAGAAACCCAGTTTTGTGTCACAAATGCATTTTAGAATAAGGAAATTGTTTTTGGGAAAAAACTTCCGATAATCCGGCAAATTACCAGAAACATGTGTACATGCTTCAGGTGACTACGGGGATTATGATAGGCTAAATTTTAGCCCGGAAATCGAAAATTTTGTGCAAATCTGATAATCCGGCAAAATACCGAAAATGTGTGTACAGCATTGAGGTACTTGCGGAGATTATCATGCACTGATTTTCAGCTCAAAATTCCAGAATTTTTTGCAATGTGATAATCTGGCATGTCAAAAGAACAGCTTGATTTTACGTTTGCCTTGTTATTTGGATTAGGAATATTCTTATGGTGCGGAGGGCACGTACTCGAGTGGTGTCTCAGACGAAGAAAGTAAGATAGTTATAAAAGGACTGTGAAAGGGAAAGATCCTCTGGCCAGAGTAGAAGAGTAAGTACGGAAACTAGAACTGTCTAAAATAGATGAGAAAGAAATTCATCTGTCAGTAGCTAAAATCTGTAACAAAATAAGAAGTATCAAGTGGATAAGTAACTGTCGAAAATAGGCAAGAAAGAAATTTGCCTATCAGGAAACTTACCCCTTGAATTACTTAGGGTGTGCCAAAAAAGGCCACCACTTACAGTCACAAGATGAGGAACTTGGTGTTCCTATTAAGAAGTTTCGAGGGGATAAGTAACTGTCTAAAATAGGTGAGAAAGAAATTCACCTATCAGGAAAATTACCCCCTACGTAACTTAGGGTCTGCCCATAGGCGACCACTTATAACTAGTGAACAATGGGGAACTTGGTGTCCCTATTACGAGATGAGCACCCACAAGGACTGACAGCCAAACAGGCAGTAGCAGAAAGAGAAGGTAAAAAGGCAACACAAGGAACGAATCAGTTAATGAAGGCATGTGGAATGGGAAAAGCGGGAAGATTAGATCGGGAAAAATATAGATGATATAATGAGCAGATCCTTTGTGGGATTATTGTTTAGTTGGTTGTAATTTGGCTCAGTTGGATAGTGAATTAGCAAGCACCTGTTAAAATGGTGTAAATTTATTAGGGGATTGTAAATCCAGAACCACACAGAGTCAAATGACAAAGCAGATTGGAGTAGATGGATTGTAGCATCTTTTAGAAAGCAACAAAGAGCCTACAAATGTATGTAATGTTAATACACTGAAGTAAAAGTGCAGGAGGTTGTCAGAGGAAATTCATATTTTATAAAGTAAAGTTTAAAGCAAAGGAAGTGATAGAAGTAGTAGCTGTTTTAAAGTTGCAAGTGACCTTATAGTAAATCCCCATATGGTATAATTTAGAATCAACTAGTGTGATAAGAGAAGGGGGAGGTGGAGAACAGCTGCTAGTGAGATAAGAAATGTAATCTTGTTCTTGAAATGAATGGACACAATATTAAATGCTGATATAGATATTTTGTATGACTTTGTGTCATATTGTATGTATTAGAAAACAGGACCAGCCGACGCCCGGTAATGGCGTCCGTACCTCATGTTGAGTGTGTCCTCATTGTTGGTGGGAAACCCCCTGCGCACTGTTTCCAATGGGAGAGGCTGCCCCCCCCTGCCCCTGATGTGGCCACGCCCGGCCCATCCAAATCAGTATGAAATAATCACCTTGTTAATTTTGTCATTTGTAGTGTCTTTTCTATTTACAGAAGTTCCAGTTTTAGTTCACTGATGAAACAACACGTCATCATAATATAGAGATGGTGGCCGACAGATTGTACGGTTAAACATTAATGTAGATAATTCCTATACAATGGTGTGATAAATGATTGCAGATACGTATGTTGTTTTGCCGGCATTGAAAGTGTTAAGATTGTGAGAAGTTGTGAGAAATGAGTTTGTGACCCCCCTCCCTCCCCTCTAAAGTGTGCTGTGTTTGGGAGGAGGAGGAGGGGGGCTGACTGGGTGCAGTCTGCAGGGCTGATGAGACAAAGGGATCTCAATATGCACTGCTGAGATATATATATATCAGTAATGTCTACAAACTGAAATACATTTCTTCTCTTTTGCGCAAGCGCTGTTGGTTATAAAAGTTACGATATTTATGTGTTATGATGTGATCAGATTTCATGTGTTTTGATAATTCAGATGTATTAAACTACAGATACTGTGAGACACGGGGGTTTTGAAAATGTATGTGCCCCCACCGTTATACTGTTTATTGGTTTGCAGTAATTAATGTTATCAGAGATAATATTTTCTGTTTTATTGAATAACTAACTACAATTGTTCTATTTTTGATTTCACATAGAAATTATGTCATTGTAAAGATCAAATGTTTGTCAGGAAAAAGTCATTTTTGTTTCAGGCTGTTGTACATTACAGGAGGTTAAATTAGTGTTATGTTGAGATGTAGTTTTGAACTCTGCTACATCACTCTCGCAGAGTCCACAAAGGGGGGAAGGGTGAAGGAACTGATCAGGTACAATTTTGGTTTATGTGTAAGAGACCATCCCCCTCCAGCAAAGTTACACAGGAGGCGATGTGACGTCACTCACACGAGTCTTTATGGATTTAGATGAGGGAGAAGGCAAAACAAAACTTGTATATTACTGCTATTCTAACTCAAGTACAACCTAAGCATTTGTCAACTGCAAGACATTTGAGATTAACCTGTGCACTCCTTCTCCCTGAGCAGGTCACACTCCATAGCTGTACTACATTGAACGCAGCTACCTTACTGCCTTTGGAGCAAGGGGGAGAAGACGTAGGTAAAGTATGGTCACAATTTTTGCCTGAAACTGATGAACATGATTGTATGGCCCTTATGGCCCAGGAAACAGTGGGGTTCGCACATGTAAGAGATACCCCACTCCAAAACCCAGACCTAATACTCTTTGTGGATGGTTCAAGGTATTGTGTAGAAGGATCTTTTCTTACAGGATATGCAGTAACCACCGAAGATGTAGTCCTAGAAGCAGCCTCCTTACCAGCGTCCCGCTCAGCACAAGAAGCGGAGCTTAAGGCCCTGGCAGCAGCATGCCAACATGCAGAAGGAAAGACAGCAAATATATACACTGACTCTCGATATGCTTTTGGGATTGCACACGATTATGGCCCCATATGGAGGGCAAGACAATTTTTGACCTCTGCAGGTACACCTGTAAAGAATGCAGACTTTGTAAAATACTTGATGGAGACCCTGATGTTACCCACAGAAGTAGCAGTAGTAAAAATTAAAGCTCACACTAAGGTGAGTTCACCAGAGACAAAAGGGGAAATGCCCTGGCAGACGAAGCAGCAAAGCAAGCAGCACAGAAGCTACCCGTGTTAGCAGCCGTATGTCAGATAAAAGATCCAGAGGAAACAAGACCAGCTGTAAGCCCGGAACTACTGCAAAAACTTCAAGGACAAGCAACAGAAGAAGAAAAAGACAAGTGGACGGCCCAAGGAGCAACGCTACGAAAAGATGGCCTCTGGCAATGCAAGAATAAACTGTGCCTGCCTAAGACAATGTTCCCAATGATGGCCCAAATAACACATGGAGCGACTCACCAATCAAAAACGGCAATGATGGACTTGGTAAACAAGGTGTGGTATGCTCCGGGGTTTAGTGTGATGGCCAGCAGTTTTACACAAGGATGCATGATCTGTGCAACACATAATATTGGAAGAACTGTAAAAGTACCACAGAAGCACACACCCAGACCTATAAATCCGTTCCAGAGACTGCAGATAGACTATATTCAATTACCAAAAGTCGGTACCTATGAGTATGTGCTTGTTTGTATTGATCTCTTTTCAGGATGGCCAGAAGCATTTCCAGTAACCAAAGCTACAGCCGTAGCCACAGCAAAGAAACTGATCAACGAGGTGGTGTGCAGATATGGAGTTCCAGAGGTGATCGAGAGCGACAGAGGAACTCATTTTACGGGTGAAATCATGAACCATGTGTTGTCAGCTCTAGGCATAAGTCAAGCCCTACATACACCATACCATCCACAAAGTAGTGGGAAGGTTGAGAGACTAAATGGGACTCTCAAATTGAAAATCCAAAAAGCAATGGTAGAAACCGGGAAACCATGGACCGAGTGTCTACCATTAGCCTTGTTCTCAGTAAGATACACGCCCACAAAAAGAACAGGTCTCAGCCCATATGAGATCTTATTTGGGTCGGCTCCCAGATTAGGATGTTATTTTCCACAGGTGCTCAAAATGCGGTATGGTAGACTAACAGATTATGTATAAACGCTGAACAAACAAGTGACTAAGGTGCATGCACAAGTCTTTGCTTCCATTCCAGGTCCTGATTCAGTTGACGTATAAGCTAGAACCAGCAGATTGGGTCGTTGTTAAAAGACACGTGAGGAAAAGTCTAGACCCAAGATTTGATGGTCCTTTTCAAGTCCTACTCGTTACAAGCACCTCAGTGAAGCTCGAAGGAAAGGCAAGCTGGATTCACGCCAGTCATTGTAAAAAGGTTCTTCAGCCAGAAGAATGAAGATCTTTGCGGTTGTTGCGGCGGTTGTTGCGTGTGCTCTTATACAAAAAGGCAGAACTGCTACTCCTGTACACGTAATCAGTACAGAATCACTGGAACAGTTCAGGACAGGGTGGGCGAATGCCACAGTGGATAGAAAGCAGGGTAACTACACCTGTAAGGCCAATGCCCCGTGTTATACTACAAATGTGACTACAACCGAAGGGACTTGGAGAAAAGGACCACATGGAGGGACTGTGTACCTTCACATAGACAAAACAGCCAGCATTAGCATACAAGAAGAGACGCCGGGGCTGTTGTTTTGTTGTTATGAACCAGATGTACAGTATCTATAGAAATATACAACCAGTAAAAATAGAAATGAAATGATAAATAAGACTTATGAAAGATGCAACAAGGAGAGGCTCAACTCTACGATTGTAATAAAAGAAACTAATGGGATGATATTATGTATGAATAATAGCCAAATAAGAAATAGAAGATATTTTGTATTCTTGATAACAATTTTAAGAGATAGTTTTAAGCCACATATAACAGTACAAAGTCTGGAAAGAATCCCACACACTTGTAAGAGCGCTGTAACCCAACAGCAGAAAAATAATGTACACTTCAATATTTCCTTCCCTGAATCCCCCAGCTGTCATAGACAAAAAAGAGAATGGTATGACCCGCTATTAGGAGGGGTAGGTACGGGATTAGGAGTATTGAATGGTATACAGTTAGAAACAGTTATGAACAAATTAAACTCAGTGGGAGACGACACATCTACTGCATTAAGGATAGGTGCCTCATGGTTACCTACTACCTTTGCCATACAACAGAAAGGGTTAGCTATAGATGAACTGTTTTTAAATGTTTTTAATGAAAGTATGCTAACCGGATATAGAACATTACAGAATGTATCAACTTTAGTAAATTGGACAGTATGTACGCTTAAAACGATGTGGCAACAAGAACAGATGAATAATTTTAAGAATAAATTGTTTAGTAGTCATGTTAGGCAATGGACAGACATTCTGCCCATAGGAGAGAGAAATGATACGTGGTTATTGTTACAGCCTGAGTATACTGAGTGTACACCTAAATGGTGCGCAGGAAGACTAATAGCATTTCATGTGAAAAATCCTACTCTATTATGCAAATTTATTGTTATGCCAATGGTAATGATTGATCCGGTGACATTATTAGGACAATATTGGATGCCAGAAATGAAAGGAACACACATAGATTCTCAAAATAAGACAAGGAATATAGATTTGTGCCAGTTAACAGAGCAAGGATATGTATGTAATCAACAGTCAGGGATATATGAACCCTGTCTAATGCAGCACCAGGATAATGTATGCGCACTCACTATAATCCCACAAGCTAACCTACAGGTCTATATTGAAGTAGGTCCACAGCATGTATGTTTAATAACTAACAACAAGCAGACCCTTAGCCAGTTTAATCTCATAGGACCATTTTCAGGATGTCTATGCAATGTGACGCATTTGACTTGGGGGAACCAAACTATAGTGTTCCTGCCTACTTTAGAAGAAATAATGTCCACTGTATGGGTACCTGAACCTTTGCCCTATGGAAATTTTAGTTTGCCACTGGAAGAGTTAAAACAAGTGTTACAAAAGTCTAAAGACGTAAAGAAATTGATAGCAGCCCATAATGTAACTCTAAGTAAAGTGAAAGTATTGGCTACAATAGCAGCTAGGGAAGTAATAAATTTATCGTCAGCAATAAAAGATGCCAGTGCCCATCACTGGTATGACATATTTACAGGATTTTCCCCCACTGCCACTAAGATACTGCATGTGTTATTCCAACCCTTGATATGTTTCATAATATTGTTTATATTGCTTACATGTTTCAATTGTTATGCATTTTGCAAAATAAGGGAAGCATTCAATCAGAGGCCTATACATTATGATGAAAGAGTGTTGTGAGATTACCCCACCTACATACCTGTGTGAATCAAGTGAAGAAATGGATCGAAGCCTTGCTATCAGGAGATAGAAGTAGCATTGGAATTTAGGTGTTGGTAAAATCACAAAAGGAGGGATTGTTATGGTATAAATATATGTATATATATATATCCCCCCAGCGGATGACTATGCACCTGCACCCTGGCTCCTAAACACAACTAGCTCCCATTTTTCCATGATAGAGTCCTGAATTATCGATAATCCACCCCCCCCTCCCCCTCCATATACAATGCACTGGAATCATGACGTTTATTTTAGAAGAATACTAAGGGGACAGGTCCATAAGTTTGGATCTGCATTGAAATAAAGGGACATGGCACTGTTTAGACATTCTGGACCACTTCCAATCTAATTGGAGATTAAAACCTCCGACACAACTTTCCACATAAAGAGTGACCTTTAAATAGTGCTGAAGACTTTTTGGAGATCCTTTAAGAAACCAGTGTGGGTCTCAGCTCAAAGATCACCACTGACTTTCGACATTCCAGAAGATGCCTTTGGGTAGATTTACCCTTTAATTATTATTGTGTTTATTTACATAGCACCAACACAATCCACAGTGCTTTACAATTCAGGAAACAGATAATCTGATACCCTAATTTTTGAATGGGCACATACTAGTGAGAATGGCATATCTATAAATGTCTATGATAAGAATGCCCTTTTAAAGGGGTTATCCCACCACAACAGCTTATCACCTATCCACCCAACCTCCACCGATCGAGAGAACGAAGGTCGCAAGTCTCTTGAATGTATGGACCGGCAGTCTCTGGCAATCCCATAGAGTATGAATGGAGCGGCAGCACGCATTCATGACCGCTGCTCCGTTTATTCAAGAGACTCTGGACCCCAATTCTCTTGATCGGTGGGAGTCCCAGCGATCAGACACTTGTTACCACCGATCCTGTGGATAGTTGTTGTGGTGGGATAACACCTTAATTGTACAGATCCTGCTGGAAGACCGCCTAGCGAAAGTGTATGATAACTAAAACACACATTTCCACTTCTCCTTTTGCAAGATTCTTGGAATACAATATTTGGATATCTTTAATTATTTATAATTATAATTTATATATATATATATATATATATATATATATATATATATATATATATAGCTACCATTTCCAAGCAATGTTTAGGCTGGAAATCCTATGCATGTGCTATTCACGTCCTATTCTACTGTTTTGGCATTTTATAGCAGTGGCTCAGGGGTGTAACTATCAGGGTATGTTCACACGGCTTATTTTCAGCCTTTTTCAGACTGTAAACACCTTGAAAATCGGCTAAAAATACAGAGGCTGAAAGCCTCCAAACATCTGCCCATTGATTCTATTTGGAAAAACGACGTTTCATTCCCACGGGGCGTTTTTTACGCGCCCGTTTTTAAAAACAGCTGCGTAAAAAAACGCCCTGTAAAAAGAAGTGTATGTCACTTCTTGAGCCGTTTTTGGAGCCGTTTTTCATTGGGTCAATAGAAAAACAGCTCCAAGAACGGCTGTAAAAAAAGCACCAAAAAACACCTGATGCATAAAAAACTGCTGAAAATCAGAGGCTGTTTTCCCTTGAAAACAGCTCCGTATTTTACAGCCATTTTTCCTTAGGCATGTAGAGGCTTCACCCGGCCCTGGGGTCTGAAGGGGCTGAATAGACCCCTCAGCCCCGTAAGAGAACAATGGTACTATTAATCACGTGTTTTGGTTGGGGTCCCTGCTACAGATTTGTATTATGGCCCAGTTGCTTGATGTTACCTCTGCAGGGGCCAGATGTTCAGTGACTATGAATTGCATTCTCTATCATTTTAGTGTGGTTTTTATGTTGTGTTTTATACAATAGAAAAACTCCTTTTTACTTTTTTCTTTAACACTTGAACAACAATAAAAAAAGACTGTTTAGTTCCATTGTATGTTTTTTCTTTCAGTACATAATAAATAAGGATAAAATGCACAAAATCAACCCACTGCACAATCTTTTATGGACTTTCAGTGCCAGACACCGAGCTGTTCTGTACCATGGGCTACAATAAAAACGAAATAACCTCAAGTCGATAAACAAATGTATGACATGGATAGTCGGCTACGCTGGCACTCCTAGCTATGTAAATCTTACAATCAACCATCTACCATGTCTGCTGTGTGCAATGAGAAATACACATATTAACCCTTTGAACAGTGTTAAAGGACATTCTGCAAAAGAATATACAGTTTGCCAGGAGTCTCATGTTCAAGAGATGGTACCATAGGAGAGATGACAGCTATAACTTTGAGACACCGGAAGAAATTGAGACATTGCGATGTTTGGAACAACTGCTGAACGAACAAGAAGAATTAACAGCAGGTAGGATTCCGATCTCTATACGTAAACGTTCTACCAGATTTCCATAATTTGCTACATGCCCTCCTATCGAGCTATTCGTTAAATTGGTGACACAGGATTTGGAAAAAATTCCTGTATCCATTAGACATGATAACCTCTCCATAGTTGAACGTAAGAGCCTCAAAAAATTGAGGAATTTACCGGATATCATATACAAACCGGCAGATAAAGGGGGTAATATAGTGGTCTGGCCAAGAAACATGTACGAGAAAGAGGCATATCGGCACTTGAAAAATTCTACCTGCTACAAAAAGCTGACATTCAACCCTCTCTCTTCTTTCAGTGCAGCTTTAATGGATATTCTAAGGGAAGCCTCAGATGATGGTATCATCTCCGCTGAATTGAAGGAATGTTTGACCATACAAGAACCTACAATAGCAAGCCTGTACTTGCTACCTAAGATTCACAAGAACCCTAAAGTACCACCTGGACGCCCCATTATTTCGGGAAGGGGAAATTTATGTGATAATCTTAGTAAGTACATAGATGCTATGCTAAAACCATCAGTTGAGACCCTCCCGTCCTATCTGAGGGACTCTGCGGATCTTATTCAAAAATTAGAGGGTATTCATCTTGACCCTGGGATGCTATTAGCCACCTGTGATGTCGAGTCGTTATATACTAACATCAGACACCAGGATGGTTTGTGTGCAGCGGCATACTTCTTGAGAATGACTGACACAGACCCTGCCAAGATCCAATTCATACTAACTATCTTGGAGTTTGTGTTGACCCACAACTTTTTCACCTTTGGAGGTTCCTTCTACCTACAGCTCCAGGGCACTGCAATGGGGGCAGCATGTGCACCATCATATGCCAACTTATTCCTGGGGCTGTGGGAGAGGGATCTCTTTTTGTCTGACCGGATGCCGTCGGTGAGCAAGGTCGTACTTTGGACCAGATTCATCGACGACATTTTCTTGATATGGCATGGCACAAGGGAGGAATTTTACTCTTTTGTGGCTGAATTGAATTGTAATGAGGTTAACATCAAGTTGACATGGAGAGTAGAAGATCAGGCAATAGATTTTCTGGATGTACTCATCAAACGTGACAATGATGGGTACATACAGACGGATGTCCATAGAAAAGAAACCGCTGTTAATTCATATTTGCACGCATCCTCGTCTCATCCTAGGCATATGATACGGGCTATTCCAACAGGACAATTCCTTCGAATGAAGAGGCTTTGTTCCACCGAAGAGGACTTTGAAAAACAGGCAGCTATTCTGAGACAGCGTTTTCTGGATAGAGGATACAATACAAAGAATATACGGAAGGCATATAATAGAGCTTGTAAAACAACTCGTTCTAAATTATTGCAGCCTGTAGCCAAGCGATCACCACCCTCACAAATTAGGTATGTGACAACTTACCATGACAGGTGGGGGGAAATGGTGCAATGTTTGTCTAAATACTGGCCCCTACTGAGGACAGATCCAGTCCTATCGGAATTGTTGCCCCTGAGACCTTCGGTGGCCTCTAGGCGAGCGATGAACCTTCGAGACACACTGGTTCACAGTCATTATGGCCCTCCTACAATAAAACCTATCTTTGGTGCAGGTAAACCACGTTGGGGCTGTCGCCCATGCGGACGTTGTATTGCCTGCCCAAACATCACTATGAGTGAGGAGTTCTGGGATTCAAGCAAGGAGACGAAGTATAGAATCACGTGGCCCATTACATGCAATACGAAAGGGGTGATCTACTATGCCCAGTGCCCGTGTCCCTTGATATACATTGGGCTGACTACAAGAGAACTAAAGGTAAGGATACGAGAACATGTGAATGGGATCGAGGCTGCCAGAGGAACGATGCCCGAAATGGTAGACTCATTAAAAACTTTGCCTAGGCACTTCTTTCTCCATCACAGTTGTGATTCTAAGGGCCTGCGTGCCATGGGCATAGACCATACGGAGGTGGGCCTTAGAGGTGGGTCTCTGATGAAGAAACTTCTTCGTTTAGAGACCCGCTGGATTTGGAAATTGAAAACCATGCATCCAACAGGCCTTAACGAGAATTTGGGTTTTGCGGCCTTTCTATGACTGGTGTCAGGATCTCTTGTGTGATGCTTTTAGGTGTCATACACCTTCCTCTATACCAGTTTGTGGATGGGCTAGGTATTTCTGCCCTATCCCTTATGTTTACAACCATCTACCATGATCTAGGACTGTGTATATTAATTGAAATTGACTCTTTAGTCCCCTTCCTTGTTATCCTTTGGAGTATAATACTCCTACATTTATACACTGTGATCTATACCTGTCTGGCTTCCAAATATTTCCACACTGTGGCAATCATCCTTGATTTTAATGTGTGATAAATATTTCATGTTTTATGTTTTGTATAAATAAAGATTATTATTTTTATTAGTCAAAGCTGTGTATTGACTCCATTTTTTAGGTTTTTGTTCTTGATATTTCAGGAGTCATAGCTACCTGTCATTTACAGTCATAGGCATTATTGTACGCCCCTCTTTTTCCTTGTCTATACGACATTACTTATGGATATAACTTAAGGGGAATTCAGGTTGTCCTCCATATTGGTTGTGTAAAAGAATATACAGTGTATATATAATATGTATATACATATATGGAGAGATAAAAGTATAGAGAACAGGTATGATGACGACTAAGGCCGAGTTCACAAGGAGTATTTTGAAGTCAGAAAACATCTGCCTCAAAATTCCACCAGGTATTTTAAGGCAGATTTTGACCTACCTGCGCTTTTTTGCCGCGGCTCTCTGTGTTTTTCGCCAGCGGCCATTGAGGACTGCAGGTGAAAACCACTGTGAAATACGCTTTGTCTGCCTCCCCTTGATTTCAATGGGAGGTCAGAGGCGGAACCGCGGCAAGAAAGGACATATCGCTTTTTTTCCCCACAAGAGGCTAGAAGCTGCCCGGGATACAAAAAACGCCTCTGCCTCCCAAAGAAATCAATGGGAGACGATATTGGCTGTTTTTTTGCTGCTGATTGCAACACGCCAAAAAAACTCTGTGTGAACTGGGCCTAAAAGTTACACAGTACGGTTGAAAAAAGACACATGTCCATCAAGTTCAACCAACTTCAAACAGTGGTGCACAAAGATACATGAACAGCAAATCAGGTCTGCAGTACAAAGCCATATTTCCCTCCGTGTGGTGCCCCTGTGCTCCTCCTTTTGCCACAGTATGGTGCCCAAAAAGCAATCCCTCTAGAGAAGAATATTGTCCATTGTAAGGCATGTGTTGCTGTGCAAGCAGTGAACATTGGAGAAACACAGTGCTATAGTGGAAACCTATAGAATATTAAGGGGAACATATTTTGGGTCTGTACAACATTGATCCTGAATGAACACATGTGTATGAGTCCTAAGGCCTCATGCACACGACCGTAGCCATGTGCACGGCCGTGATTTCCGGCCACGGAGTGACAGTTGCGAGCCGCCCGCAAATCGCGGGCTGTGCACATGGCCGTGGCCATTATTTTCAATGAGCCCAGACCGCAGAACACGGCCATAATAAAGAACTTCTGCGGTCCGGGCTCTGGGGCCATGCACGGACCGTGAAAACCATGGTCGTGTGCATGGCCCCATAGGAATGAATGGGGCCACAATTCTCCCGTGGATTTTCGGGGGGAATTGCGGCCGCAAAAGCACATTCGTGTGCATGGGGCCTAAAGCCTCATGCACACGGCCGTGCCCTTAATCACTGTCCGCGATTACGGCACGGCCGGCCGTGGAAAGCCACCCGCATTTTCGGCCCGTGCTCCCATACAAAAGTATGGGAGCACGATCCGTAAAAAGCAAAAGATAGGACATGTCCCATCTTTTGTGGAGGCTTTCTACGACCCAGAAACCTTCCCGCAAATATAAGGTGTCCGTAGTCAATAGAAATTAATTGGTCCGTAATTGCATTAGTTACAGAGTGTTTCCCAGAACGTTTAAAGAAACTGCTTAGAGGACAGTGGCGTTACATATGATGCCCTCACCGATGTCATGATGACTATTGCTTCCCTGCACTGGCAATATGGGGGAAGTGCTGTCTGTAATGCTCCCTATGCTGTGTTGATGTCTGTAATTAAACCATTAAAAAAATGCAGGGGAATGAAGCGGGATGGGAACAGCTGATACCGTCACCTGCCGAAGTGTGCCGGAAGCCAGAAGAGCAGCCACGTGGGACTGGTGGAGTATTTGTGTTATTTTTGCGCCCACTTATGGTTTATTTACCCCACAGGGGACCCAGAAAGATTCTCTAGTCCCCGGACTTGATATTTGCTTTAGATAATCACCTATTACTCTAATAATCAAAGTGTATTCCTAAGCAGGGGCCTATGGCAGAAAACCATTTGAGGTCTTCCTTCCCAGTTCAAATCTACAACGTCCCCACTATGGGAAAGCTAGGACGAAGAGCCCGCACATTCAAATCTTTGTAACAGTAATTGCAGAAAGTAATTGCAGGAAGGTTCCCCACTTCTCTCGTGTGCAAGCATTGTAGTCAGACTCTCAGGATACCTGGGGTACTTTGGGCCACTGAAACGACGTAGATACAATTGAATGTGGCGATTGCTGGCGTCAGGAGATCCAGGAGACTAGGCAAAAGACCTGGGGCACGTGCCCCTGGTGCCAAGTCCTGGCAAAGTCACTGATTGTTGTACCTGTGAAGAGGAGGGCACCTCTCACCCCCTTATATTCTAGAGAAATTCTAAATATAAATGATTATTTGTGACTTACAATAACCATCTCTTTATTAACTAGGAAACACTGATATCTAGGAAAACATCCCAATGCGAAGTCGGCGACAGCTCTCAGTCCCACAGGATAAGGGTTAAAAAAGCGTAGTCTAATCCAACACGTTGGATAAAACGACATACTGTATATTCACCATTATCCTTTGGGACTGTGTGCTGTTGTCGACCTTGTATTGACACTGTCTTAATGTGTGTGGATGAGTCGGACCGAATCAAGCAGGTGACGTGCCCCATACATTATTCAGATGCTGCTCATATTTTGTATTGTCCCATTTAGGAGGCCATGTCCAGGACATTCAGGGTGCTTTCTAATACAGCAGATCAATAGCCCAGCCTGCAGCCATGCTTCCCTGCTGTAAATGTCTGGTGCATGGGCATTCACCGTGCCCCACCGTGCCCCAGACATTTGCTTCTTGTAGATCAATGACCTCCTGGGCACGAGCTTTCCCTGTCTGATGGTTGTCTATATCAGGTCATATAATAGAACATAGCAGAGGCTGCAATCCAAACGTGGTGTGTACATCATATAATGCCACCAGTGGTTTTATAAGCGATGCGGGATTACAAGCCTCAAGTCACTATAGCAAAACAAAAATGTTATTTCACACAAGATAAGGTATTGGAGGTATCACAAACGTGTCTATTTGTACGGAGGTAAATATAGAGAGACTTTATGGTACAGTTATTAAACTTTTCATTTCTTAGACACAACAGTGTTATATCAGTAAAAGTTCAGCTAGTGCCCTACTCTTAAAGGGGATCCGGGAAATAAGGCGGTAGACAGCCTTGCAGCCATTACAAACAATCAGTGTCAGACCTTTTGTGATGGCCGCAAGGTCATCCGTGACCTTGTAATCCATAGGGAAACACTGAAGTCGTGTTGCGGTATCCTCACCACAACTCATGCATAACTACATGTGCCGAGTAGTCCCAGTAAGGTGTTTTGACACAATATGCAGTGCGTTGATGACGTATCAATAAGATATGTCATCAATGTTTCATCTACGATAGTCTGATCAATGGGACCCTCATTAATGTCTAGAATTAAAGGGCCATGGTGCTCCGGGAAGTGTAGCATCAGCTATTTTCCATGACAGCGCCATTTACAGCTCATCTCCAATCACTTGAAGGGGGTTGTGATGCGATTCGCAAAACAGCACTTGATTAGGATTGGTGCTGCTTTGGAAACAAACATAAAGGGGCCCCTTTTTTCTAGGTATCATGGAGGTCCCAGTGGTTGGACCCACATTGATCAGACATTGATGGCATATTGTGGGCAAATAGTTAGCAGATCTCTCCGGGCAAAAGTGATAAAACTGTGTTATGTGTAGTTCACGACCTGAGGGATTCTTTGATGTTCTTTATTATGCCCCCTCCATTAACATAGTGTATCAATTTTAACCGGAGTCTTCCTCTAATGCTTCGTTCACATCTACGTCAGGGTCCCGTTCTGAGCTTCCCACCAGACCCTGACTGAGACTAATGGAAACCATAGGTTTCCATTTGCATCCCCATTGATTTCAATGGTGACAGATCTGGTGGCAATGGTTTCCGTTTGTTTCAGTCAGGGCTCCGTTCTGTCGAAAAGCTCAGACGGAACATCAGAATGGAACCCTGACGCAGATGTGAACGAAGCCTTACAGAGATGTAATGATTTTTTATTTTTTTTTATACCTAATTCAAGTTATCCCATTGTAATTCTTAAAGTGCATATATGCAACAATATTTTCCTGTGATAGAAAAAATCTTTACATTTCTTTGACCCACGAGATATTCTGTCTCAGACAGTCCTTGAACTGATCATTGTACAAACAGTACATTTGCCGAAAAATGTAAAACAATTTCCAATGCACCTGAATGACCTGATTGTTCTGATCCGTCATGACGTCATTATTAGTTGTAACGGGTGGAACACTTCTTACATCTATGACCATCTTAATCCCGGACTGTCTGTCTACCCAGTCTGAGGAAGACATAGCTTTCCAGAGACAACCAACTAAACGGCAGAGGGTAAAGCTCATGATACTTTCATAATAAGACCTTACTGAAACCGGTTGACAGTTCGCATTGGCGTTAAGGGTCTTCATCGGGGGTTTTCGTCACTTTTGACGGCAAGAATAGAGAAGCATGCATCGGTAGTCTGGTCGTTAATATGATTGAAATCTGTATGGAACTTTGACGGACCCTGTTATAAGTCAATAGTCACCATTCTGATCCGTCATTGACTTCCGCCATAAATATAAGCTACGACGCTAGTGTGAACAAAGCGCTATACATTATTTAACCCCTTACGAGCCACCCATTGTGATTATGCCGGAAAGTTGGAACTTTAATCTGAGGTTTTGCTTTTTTTTTACGTTCGTGTGAATAAGGCCTAAGAGAATGAGGCGAAGATGAAAAAGTATACAGTTATCATTTTACCAAATGTCTATCCTGCCCTTATGCACTACAGAAAAGTAAAAAAAAAAAACAATACAAAAGTGCTTTCTGCTATTGGTGGAGATTTGTAGGGTAGATCTGTATCCTCTGTATAGTCTTGTGTCTCACAATACGGTAGAATATAGGATACGTCTCAATGCATCCATAATGCCACATCTATAAAAAGTTTACTCCAACTTTTGTGGGATTGACAAAGTTGCGTGAAAGTTGCACCCCGTAGAAACCATCACAAACTGACCCATTTGTATGTCAATAAAGCCGAGGACCCTATAACTGAATTCAAATGGTGCAAATCTTTTTTTCTTCTTGTGCATCACAATAGAAGTCAACGTAAAAGTGCCGCGCTACATATACAGTGACTTCTTATCAATGCGAAATGTCACCATTCTTTCTATTACTGCGGTCAACGCCTGTGTGTGACTTCGGATGGGGAATATCATACATGACTGAAGTCGCCATGTAGTTCGGACTGAGGAAAAGTAAGTTGTGTGGGACAAAAAAGTCGTATAATGTGACCCGAACCGCTCATCATAAGTCAGCGCGTACCGCCAGCCTGGTAGAGATGCCCGGGGCCGTACTGTATGTTGCGAGAGGTCACCAGTGTCACTGACAGACGCAGGAAGTAGCGAGAAACCTGTGCGTTCATGTGCAGCTGACCTCTGTGTCGCCCCCCGTCACTGGCTGTCAGTCATCCGCTTACCTGGTCTATAGGCAGCTGCACTGCATGGCTGAGGGGGAGCAGCACTGTGGAGCCTGTGGTACTTGTAGCCATGGCAATCCCTCCAATGAAAGATGAGGAAGATGATGCTGAAGATGTTCACCTTGTAATCCACAGACTCCCAAGAGAAGACAAGGGTCTTGTCTGCCGTGAATCCCAACCACAATGGATCCACAGATGTGCACAAACTAACACGGTCCTCCCGACTAGAGCCCCCCACAGTATTAAAAATGGGGGTCCAAGACTAAAAAAATAAAATATAAATATATAAAGTGCCGGCACTTCAGCTCACATTATGCGTAACAGCAAAAGACTCCAATGCAAACATCCAGCAGTCTCTCCAGGCACAGAAATGACAAAGCCCCAGCCTCCCGCACCTCCTCACACCGCTCAGTGCACTGAATGCAGAATTACAGGGGGAGGGAGGGAGGAACATGAGCGCTGGGCAGGGAGATTGCAAACCCTCATGTATGGAAGCCCGGACGGCACATTCTTACATATTGTCATTCTGTAAATCACCGCTTCTCCTCAGCCTTCCCGGCGTCATTACCGCCCGGCGTCATTACCGCTCAGCGTCATTACCGCGTCAGTGTCGCTGCTGCATGTGCTCGGTTGTCGCACTATTTGCTGTTTTTTCTATTTTTCAGAGTAGTAAAGGGTAGAAGATGAGGGTTGTGTGCAGATTACACAGACACTGGACACGGTTTCATGCGATTATTAAGTACAGGCTCATCCCTACACTTCTATATTAGGGAATTGTATATTTATTGCATTTATAGCACTTTTCTGATATGTTTTTATTATAGAATTGACTATTTTATAATAAAACATAAAATATTTGCCGTTATCCGTCAGCAGAATGCAGGATTTATTTATGGCTGGCTTTGTTCTATTTATAGCGCAGCAGGCACAGGCTGCCGTAAAACCGTTTATGGCTTCGTTCACACCTGCATTCAACGCAGATTCAATAAAAAAATGGTAGAAAGTGCAGCGTGCAGCACTATTTTATCCCATAAAATGACAGACGCCATGACGGATACCTGACAGGGCCTATTAAAGTCAGCGGGGGGAATTATATTATATATCAAGAGCCTTACTCATAGCTGCGATAAAATATGAGACCTTTTACTTTTCTCGCCACTTTAGGGCGTAGCTCACACCGGGCTTCTACCTTGCTCCCATCCCGATTTGTACCGCGGCTCATTCAAGATACTGACAACTGGCAGCCGCAATACCTATGTGACGCAGCACTCCGCATCATCAGTGCTGCGCCGTCGCATAGGTACGTGCGCTGTCTGGCATCAGTACCTTGATGAGCCACGGCATGAAGATGGAGCCACCGTGGACCCATTCAAGAGAAGAGGAGTGCTGAGATGAGGATGTATTTTTATGTATTTTATGTGATGGTAGCGCGGTGGTTACGCCCCAATTGTGGCACACGACCGGTGGAAAGATGCAACACATTTATTAAGAGGCGTTCGTTCGCTTCTTAATAAACATGTCGCGTCTTAGGCCAGCGAATTGGTTATTAGGACGGAATATAAAAGGCCAGTCTTAAAAAATCTGCCTCATTGGGTTCCACTAGGCGCCGTTGGTGTCTATCATGTGACTGATCCGGCACTACCGTTATTTCCGCTTTTCTGTTCCTATGACAGAACAAAAAAACGGAAATAAACAAGATGTAAACTCAGTCTTTAAGTCTGGTAATGTTCTGACAAGAAAACCTCAAGGAATTACATTTCCCGGCAGCTTTCCCGCTGTGTTACTGGATCAGAGAACAACGACAATAGTCCTTGCACATTAGGCGATCGCTTTATATAAGGTTTTTTAATATACGTAGTGGCGTACTTACCATAGAATCAGACCACACAACATCTATGGAGCTCGTGGAGCGAAGGAGCCCAGCAGTGAACTGCTTCTCCTGATTCCTGACCCACAGCCATGGTATTTGATTGCAACCACCACTAGGGGGAGCTCACTGCATAGCGATTTTTGAAGCTCCCATTGAGTGCAATAGTGTCTGTATAATTCCATATGCAGTGAGCTCCCCCTAGGGGTGGCTGCAGGTAGCCAGAGATCTATGATTGGATTTGGAGCTCAGACCCATATAGAGGTACGTAATGAAATTATGTTGGACAAGTAGTACATTTGTCAAAGCTCCCAGTGTGGGGGAGGGGGGAGCAATTTGAGTTTTTCTATGGAGCTCTATAGTTTTTCTGTACACGCTTCAATATACGTGTTTAATTTTTTTTAATTTTATATATATATATATATATATATATATATATATATATATATTGCTTACAGTGGGAAATAGATACACTGATAAGTCTGGAAAAGCATACTATATGGAGTATGCAAATAGGGTTATATTATTATGTTATTCCACGTACTAATACTTTTTTTCTATTTGGTCTTCTTCAATAGTTATATTGCTGGCGTGGGTGTGATACCTGCACAAATAGTAATTCCCTAGTCTCTCCTGTCCATGTGTATTATATGAAGACTTCCACCATGACTGTGATAGTAAGATGATAGGGGATTGCTACTTGAGTCACCCCCTTATGTATTTGTGTAGGTTCACATAAAGGTGAACTTACGCTTTAAATCAGCGTCACTCAGCATAGAAAACAAGCAAAAGCTAAATGTAGCCCTCTAATCTCTGATCAGGGAGAGCAGCGCAGGCCGTATTAATCTCTTCTGCCACCTCATCCAGTACAATAAAGTCATGCTTGTTGTGGTCAATTAAAAAAGCAAGAATCTGTGGCTATTTACGTGAATTACAACTCTCAGCAAATAATAAGAACAAATGATCATTGTGTATATATACTGTATTAACCTTTTGACGTCCATGTAAATTACAGTTATATACTAAAGCACTGTTCCTATTCCCCATCTTGGATGTATGTTTATTTTAATAGGAAGAAGGGGGGCAAACTGCTGTTCAACAGCTCTGGCAACGCTTATCTCCCAGGGGAACAAAAGATCAGTCGGTATGAAATCCACCATGTCCGATCCTTATTCGTCAGGAGACAGTGCCTGGTTTTTGATGGATCAGGGGTCTAGCTAGGCGGGGCTGGTGGGGTATGTACCTCAGATGCTGGGAGTTATTGGTCCAAGCCACTCTGCCTACATTTATGTGTGTGCCGAGCTTTCGGCAGAGTTGGACGCTCTGTTATATTCCTCCATCGCAGATCCGGCTGAAAATACCGTAAACAAAAGCGCTATTTTTTCTCGTAAAACCATGACAAAAAAACATTGGGCGCCAGTGGTGTCCATCGTAGAACGGAAGGGCACTTCCGGTATTTTCATTGTTCTGCTCCTCTGATGGGGTCTGTATTTATGTTACACAACCCATTAATGACATACCACGTACATGTATGCGGCTGCCGTTAAGGGGAAGTATGGAGCAGGCTCACGGGCTGAGCACGCTCTATACTTCGCAGGTGACGGTTGTGTAATACAGCTGACACCTCCCTGCAACGGGTGGAATAAAAGATCCCTTTGATTCCGCTTGTTTAACCCCTTAAATCGCAACATTTAAATCGTTAGAATCAGGGGGTGGCCCCTCCGACTTGCCATTGGCCCACCGCGACGCGATCACGGGTTGCCGATGGTCTTCATGGCAGCCTGGGGGCCTAATGAAGGCCTCCAGGTCTGCCATCTTTGTACTCCTTTGAAGCTCTGCTTCTGTCAACATAGCGATATACAGCAATACATTAGTATTGTAGTATATGATGCAAGCGATCCAAAAATCACTGGTTTAAGTCCCCTAGGGGGGCTAATAAAAAAGTAAAAAAACTAAAAAGTGTCAAAACTAAAAAAAATACCTTTCTACTTTTCCCTAAGCAATGTTTAAAAAAATAAAAGTTAACATAACTGGTATTGCCGCGGCGGTAAAAGTCTGAACTATTACAATATAGCGTTGCCTAACCCGCTCGGTAAACGCTGTAAAAAAAAAATATATATAAAACACCCAAATCGCTGTTTTTGCTCCACTTAGCTCTTCAAAAAAATGGTTAAAAAGTCGCATGTACCCCAAAACGGGTAATCAATAAAAACTACTGCTCGCCCCTCAAAAAATAAGCCCTCACATCGCTCAATAGACGGAAAAATAAAAAAGTTACGGTTATATATATGGCGACACAAAACATTTTTTTTAGCAAATAGTTTTTGTTTATAAAAGTGGTAAAACATAAAAAAAACATATAAATTTGGTATCACCATAATCGTATCAACCCGTAGAATAAGGTGAACATGTCGTTTTTACCACCGTAAAAACAAACCCCCCAAAAATCTGGTGTAATCGCTGTTTTTTGCTCATTTCACCTCACAAATAATTTTTTTATCAGTTTCACAGTACATTAAGCGGTACAATAAATGGTGCCAAGAAAAACTACAAAGTGTCCCGCAAAATACAAGCCCTCAGACGGCTATGTCGACAAAAAAAATAAAAATATTATGGAAGTTTTGGAATGCGGAGAGGGAAAAACTAAAATGAAAAATGAAGATTAGCCGTTTCCCTAAGGGGTTAAAGACCTTGCATGCTCAAGATACTTCTAGTGAATACACATAGGTAGCCCAGGCACATCTTTGGTGTGGTGCTCTTATTCCAGCAACAACATCTCTTTCAGATTCAATGCTGCTCGTCTATATGCAGTCTTTGTAGAATCCAGATGGGTAACCCAAAGTCAGACGTGCCATCCCGAAAAGAGCTAACCCTGCGCCCCCTGGCACTCCTAACTCTGAAGCTGTCCTCCGACGCATTTCGCTTATTGCTGAGCTAGTCAGGGCGACTGACAGCATGCAGTGCTCAAGGAAATTATGTAAACGGCGCATCTTACCACGTCACACATCGCTGCCTCTGTGATCGTAAATTCCGATACGGTAATTTCGGAAAGGACTAAGTTCCAAATACCAGGTTTATATGGGCATCTCTTTATTTAGTGCATCCACAAGGTTAACTTTCTGACTGGACAGACATCTCAACAATTGAGTGATCTGAATAAGTCTGGTCCATATCCGCACCGCTTCCTTTTTTCCTATATATTGCTACACAGTGGTATTCACCCATACCGCGCAGATTCACCAGTCCACCTTACTGTTGGCATAATGGGTGCTCAATGTCTCATAGAGCTGCTTACCTTTACTCAGGTCATAGCACAGGGTTACTCAATCTTTTTTTTACTAGGGCTTCTCCAACCAGAACATGTTGATTCCTGGGCCTCACCATAGGTTCCAACAAGTCCATGGCATTAAAAAAATATTGCTGAATTTATCATCCATGTGTCAGTATAACATTATAATATGCACAAAAGGAGTCAGGTATGTTGCTAAACCAGAGATTGCTGCAGTCAGAGAAATACCTGAGCAGCATATTATCACTTCTGTCAAAACTGCCTCCAATTTGTGAGCGACTAGCCTAGCGGACACTCTATGTCACTACTGCGGGCAGTAGCGTAGCTGGAGCAAGTGCTGCAAAGGGAGCTGGAGAAGGTGCTGGGTGTGCAGTATGTGTGTGGGACACCAGAAGCAAGAATTGGGCACTCCATATAGATATCACAGAAAGGGGGTACGACAGTTTGAGATCCCTGTCTAATAAAGCTCAGAGCCACTGTAAAGAGCATGGGGCATTACTTACTGGCAATATAGAATAGAGTACATATTGCTCGCAGTATTCATGGGCATTATAGCTGGCAGTGTTAATGGGCACTAGTGTGGCAGGGACTATTATGCTGTTGGGACTATTGTACAGACACAACTGCAGCTGGTGCCATTCTTTGGGCGCTTGCATGTGGTTAGCATTATTGTATGGGAACTGCACTGGCAGGAAAACTTTTGGGCACTTCTATGTGATTACAAATGTGTTGGCACATCTACATGATCATTGGTTTGTTTTGTGCGGCCCTTGATATACACAGGACAAGACTGACCCCTGCTGTCTCAGATAAATGGATAAACGTTGCTTCACATAAATGTACATTTGACATATAATCTCTGTATATCATACTGACATGCAGCCTTGTGCTTTTATATGGTCACAAAATTTGGCGACTGCTGATAATTACAGTAGGGGGGACATTATCCCATTTATTATTAACAATAAAAGTTATACTAAGTGGAGGACCACACTTGTGAAACTTTACAGCTATTCATAGTCGTTTATATGAGATTAAATTGTGCCCCCTGCTGGGCAGGTTCTAAGCAAATAATAATATTCTGACTGTACTAAAAAATACATGTTTGTTCGCAGTCATAATCTGCAAAGCCGAGACCTGTCCACACAGACTCCAGGTTATACCTGTGCAATGTGACCATTAAATAATGGCTTGCAGGGGGTCAATATTTATGAATTCAATTGTCTTGTAATGTATGTAGATCACATTGTAGAGAGATCTTTTTTTTTGTCACTGTAACATTAAAGAGGCTCTGTCACCACATTATAAGTGCCCTATCTTCTACATAATCTGATCGGCGCTATAATGTAGGTGACAGCAGTGCTTTTTATTTCGAAAAACAATCTATTTTTACCACGTTAGGAGCGATTTTAGCTTTATGCTAATTAGTTTCTTAATGCCCAACTGGCGTGTTTGTACTTTAGACCAAGTGGGCGTTGTACAGAGGAGTGTATGACGCTGACCAATCAGTGACCAATCAGCATCATGCACTTCTCCCCATTCATTTAGTCAGCGCATAGTGACACTGCGTTGTTCGCTATGTGCTGTCTTATACTGACACATTAACGTTTCTGAAGTGTTTAGACAGTGAATAGACATTCCTTCCAGCCAGGACGTCTATTCACAATCCCTGCACTTCATTAACGTTTCTGTGGTACTTACAGCAGAGCAAGCATAATCTCGCTGTAACCTGTCATTTACAGCGTGATCTCACGAGATTACGCTTGCTCTGCTGTAAGTACCACAGAAACGTTACCAAAGTGTCCTATATTAGCTTTATGCTAATGAGTTTCTCAATGGACAACTGGGCGTGTTTTACTTTTTGGCCAAGTGGGCATTGTACAGAGGAGTGTATGACGCTGACCAATCAGTGACCAATCAGCGTCATACACTTCTCTCCATTCATTTATACAGCACATAGCGATATAGCACACTATAACGTTACTGCAGTGTCCTGACAATGAATATACATTACCTCCAGCCAGGACGTCATGTGTATTCAGAATTCTGACACTTCGCTAACACAATCTCGACACTACAGCACAGGAAGCGTAATCTCGTTTGAAATGACAGTTTACAGGGTAATCTCGCGAGATTACGCTTGCTGTGCTGTAAGTGTCGGGATTGTATTAGCGAAGTGTCAGGATTCTGAATACACATCACGTCCTGACTATCTATCCACAGTGTAGGTCATCAGTATATGATCGGTGGGGGTCTGATCATATATGGATGTCACAGTATAGCGGCCGTGCTGCAGTATTGCAGCTCTGCTCTATTCACACTATATTAAGCCTGCTATATCTAGAAATGTTGAAAATGTTTCCAGTCGTAACAATTAATTTAAGATCTGGAGTGTGCTGCAGAGACGAGTTGGTCTTAAAGGGGCAGTAACTTGTGTAAAGACTTCAGATTGTATGGTCTCTAGTGCCAAGCGTCACACCCTTGGAATTAGTGTTGCGCACTAGGTGTGTCTACTGAAGGCTGAGAGGCTGCCACCCATAGGTGGAAGTGGGGACGGCATGAAAGATAGTTGCTAACGCCATTCTGACAAGGGTTGGTGGGTATAGCTTCCGCTATTGGGGATACTGCGACAGGTACTGGTTAGCTCCCACCGTGACCAGCGGAGGTGGCCCTGTTGACCTGCCGTGCCAGGTAGAGTGACAGTATAGCGCATCCAACATAGTCGACATTAGTGATGGGCAAGGTCTGACCGGTATGACCGGTATTTTTATAGGAGGCTGGTATTTTTCAGTTGCTGGCCCGGATCCAGCGAGACAATCCTGGATTCAGGGCGGTGTCCTGCGGTCCTGGGCGACCGAACACCAATTTCACCACTTTCCGAGAAAAGCCGCTCAGAAACAAAGTGGCTCAGCGTTCACCCGAGCCCTTCTGCAGCTTAGTTTTAGTGATCGTGGGGGTCTCAGTGCTGAGACCCCCACCATTCAAATCTTCTGACATGTCAATATGACATGTCAGAAGTTTTTTGAAAGTTTAGTTACCCTTTACGTTATATGCCTTTTAAAATAATAAGATATATTTCATATGTCTCATCATTTTTAATGTTTTAAAAGGACAATCACATAAGTTTATATAACAGATTCAGAGTTGTTGTATAACTAAACTTCCATCTGTTCAAATTACTGTCAACCTTACAAACTGGAATTATTGTCCAGCAGATAATCTATTTGGTGACAGACATTATAGTACCACATGTTAAATCAGAACACGTGAAAATATCTGCTGGAGTAAACAGAACTACAGTATAGTCTATAGAATGCAGTCCTGCAGAGGCTGATGGGGAATGTATCATGCGACTTGTGAACTATTGAACTAATATGCTAGGATATCGAATCATGACACTAGTTCAATCATCTGCACACGACTGAGCGAAGCAGTGCCACCTATGGTAGTTTAGAGGAACTGACCCACGATAAATGTGTATTAGAGCTAAAAAGCCATGCAGAAGCCAGTAGCATTATAGCACATGTGGGGGAGGGGTCCAGGATGCAGTGCCAGCAGCAAGACTTTGGACCTCTGGGCTAGCAGGACAGTGATTATATAACAAAAGAAGGATAAGTTGCATAAACACACGCTCACAGTCACACATGGACGATGTCTAGATAGTGGGAGCAGTGGCGGACACAAACGGCTGAGGGCCACTGTGCAAGAACAAGTATATGGGCCGATATGACTCTTCATCATGTGACCAACCCTGCTGTACTCTATGTACAAGCAGGAGCAGTAGTACAGCGATTACATGGAGTACAGCGGGGTCGGTGACGTGACGAAGAGTCATATTGTCATCAAAGAAGGCTGTGCAACTAGACTTCCGGTCTCCGGCAGCGCTATAAAAATCTATGAAAATCTCAGAATCAGCGCAACGGGGGACCGGAATGTATATTGCCGTGTGTACTCACATACAGAAGAGGCTGGACGCAGCTGCAGGCTTGAGGGAAGCCGACATGACCGTCCTGGTAGGGAAAGGGTTAATGTTAAGAGGTGAGGGAAAGGTGAAGGAGCTGAAGGAGGGACGGGGAGGAGCTAGGGGGGACGGGGGGGCCGTTACTGCGCTTCCCGCTGTTTCTCGGCATTGAGCCGGAAGCAGCGGGAGGAGTAATACACAAGAAGCAAAGCTCCCCGTTGCCCGGCTTTTTAGTATGGCAGAGGCCCTGATTTTAGAGCGGCTGCGTGCCGCTGCTGTGCACCACGGTCCCGGATGGCTGGAGGAGACCGTGGCTGCATTAACGCGGATCCCGGACGCCGTTTCGCCACGTCGGGCACGGCGTTCGGGGTCTGTTGTAAGGGACAGGCTCCCCTCCCCCGGCCCCCCTACGAGCATGGCTATGGCGGCGGGGGGGGAGTCGGCAACAACCGCTCCTGCGCTGGGCAGGCAGAGAGCGGTAGCAGGGGTGACGGCGATGCAGGCTGTGTCGACCCGTCCCTCTCGGCGGTCCCGACCTCCAGAGCGCCTGAGTCCGGAGGTAGTCCCGCGGACACGGCGTCGCAGAGGGAGCCCGATCCCGGACGCTGCAGGCCAGGCAGCTGGGAGGACCGCCCCTTCCCAGGCCCTGCGTCCTGGCAGGAATCCCAGGCCGCGACGGGGTCCGGCGGTAAGCAGGGAGTCGCAGGCCGGGCTCCCTGTCACCCCTCCCCCATCAGATGGAAGATGTCGAGAGCAAGGTACGGCCGCCCCGCATGGTGATGTTCCGGCCAGGGGGCAGGCTTCGTCAGGATCGTCTAGACGGACGACTAGATCTGCAGCGACGTCGAGGCAACAGGTCCGGTCGGAAGTCTGGGTCCCGGCGGTCGGGCGGCAGGTTGCCGGCCCATCGGTCAGCGCGTCCTCATCCCCTTTCCGAAGAGGTCGTTGGGAGGGACAGTCGTCGGCGAGAGAAGAACTGGAGGAAGGTGAACTGGACGTCTATCGTCGAGGTCAGGATGGTCCGGCTGACGGGAACACAGCGCCTGTGCAGCCCGGTGAGTGTATAACTCCATTATTGTCTTATCCAGCGATTTTTATGTCGGGTGTCGGCGGGGGGGCTGCTAGCATAGCATCGGGGGCCGGTAGTGGCGCGGGCGGACGCGACGGAGCGGGTTTGGCAGATTTAGTGGGTTGCTTACGGGAGCTGGTGGGGCGCCTGGATAAGGCCGCGGCGCCGGTAGTAACGGAAGTGTCCCCTGCGGTAGTTTGGGAAGGCCCCAGGGAAGTGGGATCGTTGCAGGCGCGTCCTGTGGTGGCGGTTAGAGAGGCGGTCGCGGTGTCGGTGCAGACTGAGGCACAGAAGGACGGCGATCGAGTGCGCATGGACGATCGTGCTCGGGGGGAGGTGTATGTTTGTTTTGAGGGTCCGTTGGGGGCGCATTTAAAGCAGGAGGTGCGTGATCGGATCTGGAAAGATGAATATGTTGAAATTTTTTCTCTCTTGCCGCTGGCTAAATTCAATTTGGATAAGAGCAAGCGGGATGAGAGTAAAAAGGACGAGGAGGAACGGCGGCGGTATAGGCTTATCCCGCAGACGTTCGTTAATTGGTCGCAGGCGTTCGCCATATTGGCTAGTGTGATAGGGGAAAAGGCGCCGGAAAATTGTTCGGCGTTATTTTGTTATTTTGATGCTATTGGGGAGGCTCATAGGGCGTATGGGGGTCAGGCGTGGCTGCGATATGATGAGCAATTCCGTCAGCGGAAGGCGGTTCGGCCGGCGATTCGGTGGGACCAGAAGGATATTGCTCTCTGGTTACGGGTTACGGCTCCGGTTAGGCAGCCCTTTCCCGGGAGCGGTGGCCAGGGAGGCCAGACTAGTCAGAGTGGACCAAGCGGCGGGGGAAAGGCGGGGTTTTGCTGGCAATTCAATGAAGGCCAGTGCAAGTTCGGGGCCACGTGCAAGTTCAAGCACGTGTGCTCCGAGTGTAATGGGGCATCACACGGGGCGGCAAAATGTCTGCGGAAAAAGAGGTCCGGGAACCAGCACGGGGCTGGTCAAGGGGGTGTCGCCGGTGAGGGTGGAAAGGATGGCCCCTTATCTAAATGAGTATCCGGATAGGGCGGCAGCTAAGTTGCTTTATGAAGGGTTTAGTGTTGGTTTTGTTATTCCTCCGCCTCCTTATGAGGTTCCGGTTACGCGGAGAAATTTAAAATCGGCTTACTTGCATGCGGAAGTCGTGTCGGAAAAGTTGTTAAAAGAAGTTTCGTTGGGGCGCATGTCGGGGCCATTTGTGGAGTCGCCGGTGAAAGATTTAGTTGTGTCCCCTTTGGGTATTGTCCCTAAACGCGAGCCCGGAAAGTTTCGTTTGATTCAACATTTATCGTATCCCAAAGGTTCGTCGGTAAATGACGGGATTGATCACGAGTTGTGTTCCGTAGTTTATACCTCATTCGATAAGGCGGTGGGGTTAGTGCGGGCTGCGGGTCCGGGGGCGCTGCTAGCAAAAACCGACATCGAGGCGGCGTTCAGGTTGTTGCCGGTGCATCCAGAAAGCCAACGGCTGTTGGGTTGTTTTTGGAATGGGGCCTTTTACGTGGATCGGTGCCTTCCGATGGGGTGTTCTCTTTCTTGTGCATACTTCGAGGCGTTTAGTAGCTTCGTGGAGTGGGTAACGAGGGGAGTATCCGGGGTCGATTCGTTGATCCATTACTTAGATGATTTTTTGTGCGTTGGCCCGGGGGGTTCGCCGGTTTGCGGTAACTTGCTTCATGCCCTGCAGAAGGTGGCGAGGGATTTTGGGATCCCTTTGGCGCCGGAAAAAACGGAGGGCCCGGTAGCGACGATTTGTTTCTTGGGAATCGAAATTGACTCGGTGGCAATGGAGTGTCGGCTCCCGGCGGATAAGCTGGGTGCTTTGAGGCTGGAGGTGCGACGGGCTTGTAGAAGGAAGAAAATGTCGCTGAGGGAGCTTCAGTCGCTGCTGGGGAAGTTGAATTTCGCCTGCCGGATTATGCCGATGGGGAGGGTGTTTGGTAGAAGGTTGGCGGCGGCAACGGCGGGAGTGCGGGCGCCGCATCATTTTGTGAGGCTCAAGGAGGAGCACCGAGCTGATCTTCAGGTTTGGGATGACTTCTTGGGCCAGTACAATGGTCGCTCGCTATGGATGGCCCCAGCGCAGGATACGAGTGATCTGAATATTTTCACGGATGCGGCTGGGGCGGGTGGCTTTGGAGCTTACGGGGGAGGTCCGTGGTGCGCAGGTCAATGGCCGGCTAGCTGGGTGTCCAGTGGATTGACGCGGAATCTGGCCCTGCTCGAGCTGTTTCCCATCGTGGTGGCGGCTACCATTTGGGGGGACAGGCTCAGGGATAAGAAGGTCCGTTTTTACTGCGACAACATGGGGGTGGTGCTTGCCATTAATAACATCACGGCGTCCTCTCCTCCGGTAGTTCAATTGTTGCGACATTTAGTGTTGGTGTGTTTGTCGCTGAACGCGTGGGTGGTGGCGGTGCATGTCCCGGGTGTACGGAATTGTGTTGCTGATGCTCTTTCTCGCTCGCAGTGGGACCGGTTTCGGCAATTGGCCCCGGGAGCGGAACGTCTCGGTTTGGCGTGTCCGGATCATCTATGGGATCTGGTATCGGTCCCGTAGAGCAGCTGTTACAAAGGTCTTTGGCGCGCACGACGTGGAGGGCTTATGCTGCTTGTTGGAGGCAGTGGGAGGAGTGGGTAAGAGAGTTGGGTGATGTTAATACGGATAGAGACAGGTTGGTGGCACTTTTGTATTGGTTAGGGGATGCCTGGGAGGGGGGGTTTTCAGTAGCGAAGGTGAACCGGTTTATATCCGCGGTGGCGTTTGGGCTTAAGTTGCGGGGCTTGCGGGATGTATCGAAGGAATTTCTGGTATCGCAGGCTTTGAAGGGGTTGCGCAGAGGTAGGGTGGAGGCGGATAGTAGAAGGCCGGTGTCGTTTGCTTTGCTGGGCTTGTTGGGCGGTTCATTGGCATCGGTATGTCGTTCTTCAGATGAAAGGGATTTGTTTCGGTTGGCTTTCTCGTTGGCGTTCTTCGGAGCATTTAGAATAGGTGAGTTGGTGTCGCCAAGTACTAAACAGGCAGGGGGGCTGAGATCTGGGGAGGTGAGCCTTTTTGCAGATCGGTTGGAGGTATGGTTGCGTAGATCAAAAACTGACCAATTAGGGAAGGGAAAACTGATAGTTTTGTTCGCTCTCCCGGGGTCGGTCATGTGCCCAGTAGAGTGCATGCGGGGTTTTACAAAAAACAGGGGGTCTCCAGATTTGCCTTTGTTACGTCATGTGGACGGGTCGTTCTTGTCCAGGTTTCAGTTTGGAGCTGTTTTTAAAAAATGTTTGACGGCGGTTGGGGTTGCGGCAGGCTCATATTCATCTCATTCCTTCCGGATTGGCGCAGCAACGGAAGCAGGGCGCTGGGGGTTGGATGATGAGGGGGTGAGGCGTATTGGTCGTTGGGAGTCAAAAAGGTTTAAGTCCTATGTCCGCCCCCATATGTTGTAATTTTGTTGTTTATGCTTGCAAATGTTATATGGTGGTGCCTAACTGTGTTTTCCGTTTCAGATTCGCCTCCTTGTCTGGTGTGGTTGATGGGTCATTCGTACGTGCACTGGGGGGCTTTGAGGGCGGACGTCCGCCCGGATGGTCGCCAGTTGCGCATTCCGCGACAGGATGCGGTTGTGCATTGGCTGGGGTTTAGAGGTATGTCGTGGAACAGGGTGTTGGCGGAATTCCAGACATATGTGCGGCTTGATAGGGTTCCGGAGGTTTTAGTGTTGCACGTGGGTGGGAATGACTTAGGAGTCCGCCCTTTTCGTGAGTTGGTGCGGGATATCAAACATGATTTGTTGTGTTTGTGGGTATCTTATCCCAAGTTGGTGGTAGTGTGGTCGGACATAGTCCCAAGGAAGCATTGGCGGTTAGCTAGATCGGTGGAGAGAGTCAATAAGGCTCGGATAAAAGTTAACCGGGCGGTGTCCCGTTTTGTGGCAAAGAACGGGGGCATTTGCGTGAGGCATAGGGATTTGGAGTCAGGATTGGGGAATTTCTGGAGGAGTGACGGGGTTCATCTGACCGAGGTTGGCATTGATATTTGGAGCTTGGCTATAGCAGAAGGCATAGAAAGGGCGGTGGTGGTGTGGAGGAACTCACAGGCTTAAGGTGGTCAAGGCCTGTTTCGCGGTGGCGGGGGGAGTCCTTGAGGCCAGTCAGTACAAAATGGTGGGGGGGTCGCATCGGGGGTATGCGTCCCCCAAAAAAGGTACATGGTTGAAGACTTCATCGGGTGTTATCCCTTTGAAGTGGTCTTCTGGTAGAAGGTATGTCACTTGAAGGCTTCATCGGGTGTTATCCCTTTGAAGTGGACTTCTAGTGGTCGGTATATCACTTGAGGGCTTCAACGGGTGTTATCCCCTTGAAGTGGACTTCTAGTGGTTGGAGCCATCTGCAGAGGTGAACGGTGCTTCCGAGCTGGTTTACGGCTGGAGGTAATTAGTGGTTTGCAGATGGCTAATTCGGTGTGTTCTTGAAAGGAACATCTGAAGGGGCTTCAAGGACTTCCTCTGCTTGGGTTAATGTTAACGTTTAATTGTTATTTATGATTCTGACCCATGTTGGGTCATGTGAATTATTAGGAGGAATTCTCTGGTGGATTCCTAACTAGTTATCCGAATGTTTCGGATTTAAATTGTTTTTATAAAACTGTGAAATTAATAAACGGCTGCTGTGGCCATTTCACATCCAACCTCGGTGTCATGTGTCGTTACTAAATGGGGGTGGGGGATAGTATGGTTTAAGGTTAACACACGACTCTACCTAGGCAGGTCAAGAAGAGGCTGGACGCAGCTGCAGGCTTGAGGGAAGCCGACATGACCGTCCTGGTAGGGAAAGGGTTAATGTTAAGAGGTGAGGGAAAGGTGAAGGAGCTGAAGGAGGGACGGGGAGGAGCTAGGGGGGACGGGGGGGCCGTTACTGCGCTTCCCGCTGTTTCTCGGCATTGAGCCGGAAGCAGCGGGAGGAGTAATACACAAGAAGCAAAGCTCCCACCCTCCCACCCTTGTTTTGTTACTCCTTAGGTCTTCTGTACGTCCGTATATGAGCGTTGTGTTTTATTTTGTGTGTTTATTTAACATGTTTTTCTTTTTTCCGGAGTAGGTTCTGTTGTCATGGCAGCTGGCGGGGGGAGTCCTTGAGGCCAGTCAGTACAAAATGGTGGGGGGGTCGCATCGGGGGTATGCGTCCCCCAAAAAAGGTACATGGTTGAAGACTTCATCGGGTGTTATCCCTTTGAAGTGGTCTTCTGGTAGAAGGTATGTCACTTGAAGGCTTCATCGGGTGTTATCCCTTTGAAGTGGACTTCTAGTGGTCGGTATATCACTTGAGGGCTTCAACGGGTGTTATCCCCTTGAAGTGGACTTCTAGTGGTTGGAGCCATCTGCAGAGGTGAACGGTGCTTCCGAGCTGGTTTACGGCTGGAGGTAATTAGTGGTTTGCAGATGGCTAATTCGGTGTGTTCTTGAAAGGAACATCTGAAGGGGCTTCAAGGACTTCCTCTGCTCGGGTTAATGTTAACGTTTAATTGTTATTTATGATTCTGACCCATGTTGGGTCATGTGAATTATTAGGAGGAATTCTCTGGTGGATTCCTAACTAGTTATCCGAATGTTTCGGATTTAAATTGTTTTTATAAAACTGTGAAATTAATAAACGGCTGCTGTGGCCATTTCACATCCAACCTCGGTGTCATGTGTCGTTACTAAATGGGGGTGGGGGATAGTATGGTTTAAGGTTAACACACGACTCTACCTAGGCAGGTCATGCAGTGTCTACACTGCTAATCATTTGTGGTCCACGCATAACCTCTTTAACTGGTTGCCGACACAGGATGAGAATACTCATCTTGAGCGGCGGGTACTTGGCACATTAGGACGAGTATTCTCATCCTGTGTGACAACCAGCGTCCGCGCGCCATAATGTGCGGGCCAACAGCTGTAATATGCAGCCGCAGCCCGCTCTAACCCCGGAGAGAAGAGAAACCTCTTCTCTCCGCTGTTAATTCCTTGAATGCCGCGATCAAAGCTGATCGTGGCATTCAAAGCAATACTGAGCAGGGGACTCCCCTTTGATCGCGTCATAGGAAATCCTTGTGACGCGATCGATGGCTATACCTGGTATGGGCAGACAACCCAGGGTCCTTCGAAGGACCCCAGGGCTGTCTCACCATACTCACTGATGTTAGAGTATACTGAGGTATGTGCTAACAACTGCCTGTGTACTATCAGTGTATAGATATATGCCAATACATTAAAGTTAAAAAATAAAAATGGAAAATCCCTTTATGGGATTACAAAAAAACAGTAAAGTTAATTTAAAAAAAAGTAATGTTAAATAAATAAAAAAATAGTTAAAAAAATACACAGAAATACACATTTTTTACAATAAATAAACATTTCAAAATATAAGTCCCAAAACATGAGATAATGTACGCATATTTGGTATCACCACATCCATAACAACCTGTACAATAAATGTATAACGTTATTTATGAGGATCGGTGTATGGTGTAAAAAAAAAAAAAATTTTCCATGGAACTGCTTTTTTTCGACATTTTTACCTAAATAAACATTTATATAAATTAAACGATAATGTAAATGTACCAAATAATGGTACCTACGTAAAGTGCAACTGGTCCCGCAAAAAACAAAGTCTCATACAGCTACACTAAAATGAAAAAGTTATAAGCGCCGGGATGCAAAGAGGGAAATATAAAGAAATTGTTCGGTCCTCAAGGCCAAAATTGGCCTGGTCCTTAAGGGGTTAAGGTGAGAGTGGGCCCCCTTACCTATTGGGCCCCTGCACAGGTTGCATCAATAGTATGTCCGCCCCTGAGTAGGAGTGAGACAGTTAATGAGTCTGCTGCCACTGTGCTTCATCACTCACTGTCTAATTCCTCCCACTTGCTTTAGTTCCTGACGTTTAGTTCCAGGAATGTGAACTAAGTGAGGTCGTTCGCTGTGAAGGTCACTTCATTTTGAACTGATTGTTCGTGAACTACCCATCACACGTCCTCAACCACGGATAAATCCACTATGTAGCATCAAGTAGTATTCTGTCTACAGATCCATCTTACAAACTGTTTAAGTTTGCTGTAAACTAAAAGGATCCTTCTAAATAGGTTTACATTATTATATTATTCATCGAATGGCGTCAGGACGCAGTGCAGTAGAGCCCGGAGCTAAAGAGGAGTCGGAAGCAAGGAGGGTAAGTACACAGGCCAAGATCTATTGAATTAATCCAATAGAAAACAGCCAATTTTTTTTAAATGCGGAGGGAGCCCCTGCTGTGCTCCCTGCTCTTTCTGCACCTTGGGCAGGTGTCTTGGTTGTCCCCCATAGCTACGCTTCTGCCCAGAGACGTAGCTAGCGGTTTAGCTGGGGGGGGGGGGGTAACACATCTAAGTGGGCCCCTACCCAGTGGACCCACAATGCATGTTTACAATTGCAGAGGCGCATCCGGCAGGGTCAGGTTTACGTAAACCGTGTCGTTTTCTGTGCAACTCTGTTTCTGTAAACTTCCATAGAAGTGAATGGGTGTTACTAAAACAGCGAGCATATTAAGTTACGCTGTTTCCCAAACTTCTACGCTTTTTACATAACTTCCATTCACAGTATAGTGCCTACCACGTAGTATAATCCCCGATAGTGCATCCCCACACAGTGTAATCCCAATAGTGCCTCCCCACATAGTATAATGTTGCCATAGCACCGCCACACACAGTATAATGCCCCTATAGTGCCTCCCCACACACTATATTGCTCCCTCAGTGGCCCACACATGGTATAATGCCCTTATAGTGCCTCCGCCATAAAGTATAATGCTCCCTAGCTGCCCCACACAGTATAATGGCCCTATAGCTGCCCCCATACAGTATAATGCCCCCATAGTGCCCCCCACATAGTGTAACGCCACCATACTGCCCCCACACAGTATAATGCCCATATAGCGGCCCAACACAATATAATGCCTCATAGCTGCCCCACATTGTATAAATCCTCCACAGCTACCCCCTCACAGTATAATGCCCCCATGCTGCCCCTACATAGTATAATGCCCCCATAGCTGCACCACAGCCAGTATAATGCCCCTACAGCCATCATAATACCCCCCCCCCCCCCCGCAGTGCATAATAAAATAAATACTCACCTAACCCTGTTCCCACGACAAGTGGAGGAAATCCCTCTGCTCCTTCGGTCTGTGCTCAGCACAGACAGGCGCGATGACGTCCCTGCACTGCGTCTGTCTCTGCTGAGCCGCTCACGGTCATGCAGTGAATGCTGGAGCAGGGAGCTGACGGCTTCCTGCTCCAGCATTAGATTCAACTGTATATATGTCCTGAGGACGCACAGTTGAAACCAAGACGTGCCACAGCTGGCAGCCCGGCTCAGCGCACTCCAGGGCCCCACTATCTCAGTGGGCCCGGGGGCCACCGTGCCCCCCTGCTAGCTACGCCTCTGCCCCTGCCACTAGGGTCTATTTCTTGTGGGATGATGCACAAATATTAGACCTTATTATGTGACAATACCCAGCAGCATAACTAGTGAAACTAGTGACCATGGACTCAATGGCAATATTTTGAATAGAGTCCCCTCATAAGCAGACCACATACTGATGCATAAATAACATACAAACATACTTGGAGCATTCATACAAGCACAAGAGTATACATGCTTATTTCATAGTTGCCAACGCTTGTTGTTTTTTTTCAGGCACACTAAGGCCGGATTCACACGAGCGTGTGCGTTTTGCGCCCGCAAAAAACGTGGCGTTTTGCGCCCGCAAAAGGCACTTAACAGCCCCGTGTGTCATCACCACATGATGCGCGGCTGCGTGATTTTCGCGCAGCCGCCATCATTATGACACTCTGTTTGTATGTTTGTAAACAGAAAAGCACTTGGTGCTTTTCTGTTTACATTCATACTTTTTACGAATCACGCGCGTCCCACGGAAGTGCTTCCGTGCGGTGCGCATGATTTTCACGCACCCATTGACTTCAATAGGTTCGTGATGCGCGAAAAACGCACAAATATAGGACATGTCGTGAGTTTTACACAGCGGACTCACGCTGCGCAAAAATCACGGACTGTCTGCACGGCCCCATAGACTAACATAGGTCCGTGCGAGGCGCGTGAAAATTACGCGTGTTGCACGGACGTATTTTACGTTCGTCTGAATAAGCCCTTAGAGTGTGGCATCTTTTGTGGGTGTGTTTTATGGGGCGTGGTTTATCTGGTGGGTGTGACTAGTGGGCCTGGCTTTCCAGAATTTCTGCATGCAAAAAAACCAACAACATGTCTGCACTAGTTTGGCTGACAACTACTATTGTGGGCGGTATTTCTCTCTGGTTAACCGGTTGTTTACAGGCAGGTGATGTCTCACTTTATCGCTAGGGCTGAGAGATATGTGCTGCTCACTACTGGTAGCATAAAAACCAGTGTAGATAGTGCCACACTCAGTGCCCCTTGTAGATGGTGCCGCACACTGCTCCCTGTAGATATTGCCACACACTGCTCCCTGTCGATATTGCCACACACTGATCTCTGTAGATGATGCCACAGTGCCCCCTGTAGATGATGCCACAGTGCCCTCTGTAGATAGTGCCACGCAGTCCCCCTGTAGATTATGCCACACCCCCCCTGTAGATGATGCCACACACCCCTGTAGATGATGCGACACCTTTGTAGATGATGCCACACACAGCCCCCTGTAGATAGAACTACATACTCCCCCTGTAGATAGTGCCACATACTACCCCTGTAGATAGCGCCACATACTCCCACTGTATATAGTGCCACATACTACCCATGTATATAGTGTCACATACTCCCTCTATGAGCGGAATCCCCGGCAATGCTCTGGCTGATGATTCAGCTGCAGGAGGTGCCCCTAACGTCACTGCCTTTGTATGCACAGTAAAGTCATGGGCTACTCCTGAAGGGCCGGAATCCCGGCCAAAGCGTTGCTGACACCCTGGCCAGGAATTCCGCTCATAGGGAGAGCCCTAACTTCACTGTCCATATAAGGGACAACTTCCTAAGGACGCAGATACAATTGAATGTAGCAGTTGCCAGGACAAGTCCCGGGACAGTAATTTGCCGGACTGTCTCTGTAAATTTGGGACAGTCCTGGCAAATTTGGGACAGTTGGCAAGTATGTGAATGGCTATACTGCCTGGTGGATCAGTGACCCATCCCCAGTCTCCTGGATCACTGGGCAGATTTGTCATTCTCTCGTCTTATTTC